>NC_055986.1:90988604-91622771 GCF_018446385.1 Zingiber officinale
CCGTGAGTAAATATTCAACTTGGTAAAAATGCATAAATAAGTTCAAATAATTTATTAAATTAACAAATAAAATTGAACAAAGATGATTCATTAATAATGTTCATGAATAAAATTTATAAATTATATTCATCAATAAAAATTTAAAATAAATAAATAAAAATTTAAAATAAATAAATAAATTTATATTATCAAACTCAATAACCAATCAGAAAAATTTTAAAATATAACAATTTTAAATAATTAAATAAGTTTAAATTGAGAGTTCGATAACGCATATATGAATCATGCTTGAGAGAAGTTTGAAACAAATTCAAACTCATAAATTAAAGAAACCAAGCCAAATATGAACCATTATTTTAATGAATTGATTTATTTTAGATTTAGTTTGGTTTAACTCGATTATCTTACAAAAAAACTCAAATATCATAAAGTTTAGCTCTATTTGGCATGATTATAGCCCTAAAAACAATGAAAAATAGTTAAACGAATTAAAGAAAAGTATTATTTATGTCAAGATATTGTTAGGACCTTGTGACCTAGTAGCTCTGATTACATCGATTGAATGTGTAACGAAAACTTGAAACAAACTTGACGCCAACAAAACAAGAACACATGCTAACACACTTGGTTTTACTTTGTTCATCATTTCCCAAGGAGACTACATCCAAGACCTAGTTCTAATGACTACAACCACTATCCTTCTCCTTCTCGGATACCTTCTGGAGGCAGAGAAGCTTCTTACAACCTTTTCCTGCAACAACACAACAAGATACAAATACAAAAGAAAATGAAAGTCACTAAACTTTACAAATGAAATCTTTACTTTAGAAGCTTGCTTGTTGCTTAGGATAGTCTCTTGATGGTAGGAAATGCAATAGCACTTTGTCTCCAACTTCTTAAGAATTGACCCCTTCAATACACCTCAAAAACTTATTTTATGCATAGCAATCGACTGATCTTACCCATCAGTTGACTGCCCTATCGAATTCGACTGTTTAAACATGCAGAATGACCCATTCATAACCTGTTTGACCAATATTAGTCGACTGATCATGAATAGTTTGTTGGTGCAATTGGCACAAATGATCAAATCTAAGTTTTGATGAATAACAAATGAATTAAAGTTAGTTGTATTGTGATCTAACCTTTCTACCAAGTGTGCAGGACTTGACTGGTCTAACACCAAATTGAAATCCAGCTAGGTTTGGAGGACCTGATAGCCGGTATAGAAGTCCAAATAGGTCAAAGAGTGACCTGATATCTGGCAGGAAGTCTGACTGGTCTGCGGGGGTTGACAACTGGCCGAAGTTCAGTTGGATTTACGGATCTGACAACTGGCGAGAAGACCTGGTGGACTAAGGTAGAGTTGAGTGATTGTGCATGACAAGTAAGATAAGTCATTAGAGGAGAGTGTTCCAATAAGGGCGAGTCCCAATTAGGGACTTTAGGTGCAGGTTCAGTTTAGGTATATTTTGGATCCTTAAACTGAGACCTTGACTAGATCTTGATCTTGGATAGACAGGATCTAAGTCATAAATTGACTATATTTTTAATGTGTTAACTCTATTTTGCAGATTAATTTTTGTTGCTTGGACTAACATATTTTACAGGGAACTAAAGCTACAAAAGGCTGAAAAGGGTTATGGGCGCCCGGTTGAAGGAGACTTCAATGAGCTCGAAGGCGCCTCACACTATTCATACGAGGTGCCTCCCAAGCCTTTAGAGGCACACTCTATAAAGTAGATCAGCCTTCCATAAGAAGGCGTGAGGGCGCCTCTAGTTTCATTGGAGGCGTCTTCTCCATAAAGTGCGAGGGCGCCTCCAAGCCTCTTGGAGGCGCCTTCCATGAAGCATATCAACTTCCAAGCTGATCTTATTTGTGTAGGTGATGCTCTACTTAACCTGAGTTAAGCTCACCCAAACCTAATTCCGGCCATCTCCTCTACTAGGCTTCCTCACTACTTCTCATCCCTCGAACGTTGCGCACGACCTTCTTATCCACCAGTTTACTCTTCAGCAGCACCTTGCCCCTCGAATGCATCGAGCCTGTTTACTCTCTTCCCGTGCCATCCTTCTAGCTTGTTGTGTCTTCCACTCGACTTCCTATATTCCTAAGCTCCTGCACACTTAAACACAAGGATCAAATATACATGACATAACTTAACCTAGTTGATCATATCAAAACTAACCCTGGGTACTTACAGGTAGTTCTTGCTTTGACCTCTATAGTTTCTTTGTTCTTAGTGCATGATTATTTATTGTCATATATTGATTAGACAGCAGTTACTACTTATCTTGACTCCACTCTTCTTGCTTCTTGAGTTGATACTTAGCTTCTTGTACTTAGTTTGATCTATTTGATATCCATGCAGTCTCGTTGCTACCCTTACTATTTATTGTCATTTATACTTGTGTCTTTATGTAGCGATATTGTAGTGTAGGATATCAAGTATCCTACTAATCCCTTGTTTGTTCTTTAAGATCATGTAGCATAGGATATCGAGTATCCTACTAGACCCTTTGTTTGTTATTTATACTCATGCCTATATGCTAATGAGGTTAAACCGAGGTGTGGTTATAGAATGTTATATTGGATATGATTATTCATTTTCTTCTTATCATTACGTTGCTATATCGTAATGACTATTGTTTGCTATTTGTGGTTGAGAGAGTCGTTAGTAACTATTATTATATCCTGTCGACTATTATCTCCCATTCGTGGTTGAGAGAGTTGTCAGTGATCGTTGGTATATCCTATTGACCATTACCTCCCATTTGTAGTTGAGAAAGTCATCAATGATCATGATATATACAACTGCCCACAGGACTATCCATGGTAGCATGTTGTCGCTCGCAGTCTGTAGCTAGATAGCTACATATCCTATATGGCCACTAAATCAGGTAGTGGTAGCATGTATTGTCGCCCATAGACAGTGACATTTATGTGCTTTGACTGCCCACTGGAACAGATGGTGGTAGTGTGTATTTTCGCCTGCAGTTAGTGTTGGATCGATGTGTTCGCTAGAAGGGGGGGGGGTGAATAGCTATTTACAAATTTTCGTGGAGTACGCAGCAGAAATTTAAAACAACAAAAATTGAAAAGGATAAAGACACCAAGATTTTTACTTGGTTCGGAGCCTAGGTCGACTCCTACTCCAAGGTCCGTGGTCGTTGACCACTTTCGGTGGGCAATCACTATCAATCCGAAAATCTATTACAATTCTAAAGTACAAGTGCTGAATAGTGAAATAAAATACTGACAATACAAAAAGGATGAAGAGAACAAGTTGTCAGTTGTCGGAGCAGCTGGGCGTAATTGATGCGTTCGGAGCAGCATACAAGAGCACAGGTGTTCTGTTTGAATTGATTAAATAAGGTTGCTCCTCGAGGTCCCTTTTATAGCAACTGTGAGACTGATCCAGATCCTTGATCCTCGCGATCAACTTTGACCTGAAGCGGATCGGTCGATCGATCCCCGGTTCGGTCGACTGATCAGATGATCTCCACCTCATCTGATCCGCTCACTCTGCTTCGCTCTGGTCAAATCCTCTCCAAGGTTCGATCGACTGATAAACATGTTCGGTTGACCGATCAGTCTTCTCTGATCCGATCATCTCGGTCCACTCCAGTCGATGATCATCCTTGGTTCGATCGACCGATACCAAGGTCCGGTCGACCGATCCCCTGGTCGAACTCGGTCCATCCGCTGGAGCTTTGACTTGCCGCTGCTTGGGGGTTCGGTCGACCGATCCAGAGGTTCGGTCGACCGATCCCCGTCAGTTCTAACCCTGCAATAAATGTTAGTTTCGTGCAAAACAGAGTTAGAACAGGAAAAAGAATAATAATTAGATTCTGTCTCACCGAGACCAGAATCTAGTCAAGATCTCGACTTAGAGTTCCGAAATGGCTCTAAGTCGGATCGGTTCCTAAGTTCCCTTCCCGGGAACGCGTCCTCACAGTCACTCAACTCTAGTGACTTACCTTCACCCACCTGCCAGACGTCCGGTCAGCCCTTCGACCCGTCTGGATTTCGTGCCAGCTATCCGGTCAGCCCATCGACCTAACTGGGTTTCGTGCCAAACGTCCGGTCGGCCCGTCGACCCGTCGACCCGTTTGGACTTCGTGCCAGCTATCCGGTCGGCTCGTTGACCTAGCTAGGCTTCATACCAGATATCCGGTCAGCCCGTCGACCTGTTTGGACTTCTCCTGCACACTCAATCAAAGTGTTAGACAACAATAAAATTAACTTAACCTAATTTGTCATTCATCAAAATCTGAGTTAGACCGTTAGTGCTAACCGCACCAATAATCTCTTCCTTTTTGATGGAATGACAACCTAGTTAAGTTAGTGAAAAAATATACAAGTAAAAACAAACAATTATAGGGTTTTTTAGTTTGTATTTTCAATTTTAGTTTAGTTAACTTAACCACCTAACAACCTAACCCTCCCCCTTTGGCATTCATCAAATAGAAGCATGGATCAAGTAATCATAAATACAAAGGAAAATTAAAAGATACAAGCATAAGTCAGATTTACTTGGGAGAATTTGAATGGTTAAAGATTTTTGCTTAAAGAAAACCTTTTCAAAATAGCAAAGTTTGAAACAGACTTGTTAAACATAAGTAAGATTTTCAAAACTTAGTTAATAAAAACTCATTTTGCAAAATTCAGTTTTTCAAAACTAAGTAAAGTCTCATTTTCAACATCATAAGTGAGATCAACTTTTAAGCTAGATTAAATTTTCAAAATTAAGGACAATGACTTTGAAAAACTTAGATTGTGAACTTAAGTTCTAATTTTCGTAAAATTTTATCATTCAAGTCAAACTTAAGTAAAATCAAATTTTCAGAACTAGATTTTCAAATTTGATTTTCAAAACTAAGTTAAAATTAATTTTCAAAATCATTTTTCAATAAAAAGTAAAGCCTAGCTTTTAACAAAACTTGATTTTATGGGAGTTAGTTTTCAAAAATAGGTTTAAGAAAGCATTTTTCAAATACAAAAACATTTTAAATAATTAAATTGATTTCTCCCCCCTGAACCTGACATTAAAAATAAACAACTGTCTAACCAATTAGTTACTTACCAACTATCAGAAGATAGCAGTTTTCACTTGGCTAGTCAAGTTAAGTTCAATGTAATCAGTTAGTGTTTGACTAAGCTGAATAACTTAACTTGATTAATATCTGTTTGGTATTTAACGCCCAGACTTATAATGATGCACTGAAATAAACATCTTAAGTCCAGACAATTGGCCTATGCATCTCACCCCTTTCTAAGTTTGTCAATCACAAACAAGGTAAGCCTAGGTGTTGGTGAGATGCTCAAGTACTAGTCCTATGGGTACATGCTTTCTAAGGAATTTGAATTAATCTAAGGCTATAACTGTTTTTGAAATTCTAAAAATAGGAAGGTTTTGAAAGCATTTTTATTCTAGAATTTAAAATAACCATTTTTGAAAATAATTTTAAAATTTTGAGAGTCCTAGTCTATTAAGCACATCCCTAATTTTCTACGTAGATTACTAAACTCACTTTCAGGGAGGGGTTTGGTGAATATGTCAGCTAAATTTGACTTGGACTCAATGTACTTGAGTTCAATGTCACCTTTAGTAACATGATCCCTAATAAAGTGATGCCTAATTTCAATGTGTTTGATTCTTGAATGATGCACATGATTTTTTGTTAAGTTAATTGAACTAATATTATCAATTAAAACTTTTACATTTGTAAGATTTAAGTTAAAATCTTTTAGGGTGTGCATCATCCATAACAGTTGTGCAACGCACTCTCCTATAGCTATATGTTCTGACTCAGTTGTAGATAAAGCAACACAATGTTGCTTTCTACTAAACCAGTTGACAAGTGATGGACCAAGTAATTGACATCCTCCACTTGTGCTTTTGCGGTCTAATTTACAACCAGCGTAATCTGAGTCAGAATATCCTATTAGGTCGAAGTTGTTAGTTCTAGGATACCAAATTCCTACATTTGTTGTTCCTTTAAGGTATCTAAAGATTTTTTTGACTTACGTCAAATGAGACTCTTTAGCACAGGTTTGGTATCTAGCACACGTACTAACTGCAAATAGAATATCAGGTCGACTTGCAGTTAAGTACAGTAGGCTACCTATCGCACTCCTATACTATTTTAAATCAACTGGTTTACCATTGGGGTCATCATCTAGGATTGTGTTTACTGCCATGAGTGTTTCTATTTCTTTAGTATTTTCCATTCTGAATTTTCTAATTAACTCCTTAGTGTATTTTTGTTGATAAATATAGTCTTATTCATTTGTTTGTTTAATTTGTAATTCTAAAAAGTAAGTCAATTTACCTACTAAACTCATTTCAAACTCGTGTTCCATTAAACTTGTAACTTCATTTAAGAATTCTGAATTGGTTGACCCAAAGATTATATCATCTACATAGATTTGAGCTATAAAAATATTATTTTTTATTAATTTAATGAATAAGGTTGAGTCAATTTGGCCTTGGTTGAACCCTTTAGAGATTAGGTATGAGGTTAGTCTTTCATACCATGCCCTAGGTGCTTGCTTAAGTCCATATAAAGCTTTCTTTAATTTAAATACATAGTCAGGTTGTTCTAGACTTTCAAACCGAGGTGGTTGTCCTACGTATACTTCTTCTTTTATTAGTCCATTTAAGAAGACAGACTTAACGTCCATCTGATACAATCTGAACCCTTTGTGAGCTGCATAACTAAGTAGCATCCTAATGGACTCTAATATGGCTACTGGGGCATAGGTTTCATCATAGTCAAGTCCTTCTACTTGACTAAATGCCTTAGCAACTAGCCTAGCTTTATTTCTAGTAATTTCCCCAGTTTCACTTAATTTGTTTCTGAATATCTATTTTGTTTCTATTATTTTCTTATTTTTGGGTGGTGGTACTAAGTCCCAAACTTCATTACGCTCAAATTGAGCTAGTTCTTCTTGCATAGCTATGACCCAGTCTGGGTCAAGCAGGGATTCAGCTACGGTTTTGGGTTCAAGTTTTGAGATTAAGGATATTTGACTTAGGTTTCTAAAGGATGACCTGGTTTGAACCCTTAGGTCTGGGTCACCAATTATTTGATTAGTTGGATGATTTGGGTTGACTCTTTTAGTTCTGGGTGGTTGACTTTCTTGAGTTTGTTCTTCTTCTTCGTGACTTAGGGGTTGATTTATTCCTTCAGAATTATTATTTTCTTGAACAAATTCAATTGGTTGAAGTTGAGTTTGTTCTAGGTTTTGTTTGGATTCTTCAAATTTTACATTAGTAGTTTCTTCAATTCTTAAGGTAACCATGTTATAAACCCTGTAGCCCCTCCTATTTAAGGAGTAACATACAAAAATTCCATTTTCTACTTTAGAGGTGAATTTTTCTAAGTGTTCTCTTGTGTTTAAAATGAAGGCTGGACATCCGAATACCTTAAAATATTTTATATTTGGTTGTTTATTATAATAAAGTTCAAAAAAGGTTTTATTATGTATTTTATTTAGTTTCATTCTATTTTGCACATAGCAAGCTGTACTCACAGCTTCTGCCCAAAAATATTTAGGTAAATTGTACTCATTCAGCATTGTTCTAGATGCTTCAAGAAGGGTTCTGATCATGTCCGAATGCTGAACCAACGGACGCTGGGCACGTGGCGCTCCCCTGCTGCTGATGTGGGTCTCCGACTAACCACACGATGCTCCGGCGATCCTGCAACAAAACCGAGCCGGGGGGGAGGGGTGTCCCGGCGACGACCCTCCGACGCTCAAGTTAGGCGAAGGAATAAGAAAGTGGCTTAGAAAATGTAGATTTGCATACCTCCGGTTGAAGAAGTGGAGGCCTTATATAGACCTCTCGAAGGAGCCTGGGCACACCAATCGAAGCAATCACCTGCTTTCGACCATGCCTAGGTGTGAGCCTGTCAGAAGGGCATCCATAAGACCATACTGCTACTGTATCAACCTTTCTGTGACGTGATGGTGGGGCCTTTAATAGTGCCATCTTGCGTACAGTCTAATCATTATGCCTTTGCTGACATACCATATCTCGAGCCGAGCGAATAGGCCGCTCGGCTAACCCCTGTTCCCTTGCCACGATTCCGGCCGAGCGGACACCTCCGCTCGGCCACTCTGTCCTCGGCCGAGCGGACACCTCCGCTCGGCCACTCGGCTCCGGTTCTCCTGCTTTGGCGTCGGAAACCCAAACCTTTGTTTGGTAATCTCTGGTTCCGCTCGGAAGGGACCCCCTCTGTGGGTCCCCCATTCTTACCGCCGGATCACTTGCCTCCTCTTCAAGTCTAGTCGAAGGAGGCAGTGAGTCCGACTGACTGGACTTTGTGTCCGAGTGGGCGGCCGTCGCCTTATCGCTGCTGCTGATATCCCCTGAGCCGTTCGGCCCTCATGCCAAATTTAGCCGCTCGGCTCTTCGCTTTGTATGCCTTGGCGCCCAACGTGGATGTTTGCTTGTCTAAATCCTCTTGAAAATCGCGCAAGTCTTTTTCATTAAGCCGAAGCATGCGCGGTATGGGCGCATTAATTGCGCTCGGTGACAGAGCGCCACGTGGCTCGTCTCTAGTGGCGATGACGCTCCGTACGATGGGACACCCTTTGTTTTGAAATGAACGGCTAGATGACGACCTCGTCTCTTGTGCCCTGCATCCGACGGACGAGGCTGAGCGGTCTCGCTTGTATAAAGCCCTCGTTCTGGCCTTCACGCCGCACTCTCTGTCTCCTCGCGCGTCCTCTGTCGAAGCTGCCTGCTGCTAGCTTTCTCCGGCGACTCCCAGTGCTTGCTTTCCGGCGGTTTTCGAGTTCCTGGGGATTCTTTCCTTTGATCTTCCCTCAGTAAGCTTCTTCTCTTCTCTCGTCCCCTTGTTTCCGAGTATTGCTAGGCTTCCTTCCCTTCTTTAGTCATGGCGAGCACTTCTGCACCCGCTACCGAGGTTCACGGTCCGTGGTATATGAGTATGGAGAGTAGGTTCGATGAGGAGCGCTCCCGGCGCGTTGTTAGGACCTATGGGATCCCGAACGACCATGAAATAGTTGTAGCCGGCCCGACCGACCGGCCCCATAACCCGCCGATCGGTACTATTTGTTTTTTTCTGGACCAATTCCAGGGCGGCCTTAGATTTCCTACCCATCCATTTATTTTGGAAGTTTGTAATTATTTCCGCATCCCGCTCGGCCAACTTGTGCCGAATTACTTTAGGCTACTGAGCGGGGTGGTCGTATAGTATCCCACTCGACCCCAAGATATTCCACTACTTCTTCTACCCCAAACAATCCGAGTTGGGCACTTTTATTTTCCAAAGTAGAATAGGCTTCAAATTTTTTGATAATATGCCGACCTCCAACAAGCACTGGAAGGAGTTCTTCTTCTATATACGACTTCCCGAGCGGCCAGCATTCCGAACCAAATGGCAGACCGATGTGCCGACCCAGCCGGAACTCGGCAAATTCAGAAGCAATCTGGCCTACCTTCATGCGGCAAACTGGTTGCCCGGTCAACGGTACAAAATCGACCAGTTTCTTCTCAAGGGGGTGTTGTACATTTTTGGATTATCTCCCGTTCGGGCCAATCTCCCCTACCGCATGGGTAAGGACTCTTTACTCCCTTCGCCTTTTTTGTCTAACTGATTTTAATTTCTTCCACTGCAGCTGAAGTCATGTGGCGCTCCAAGGCTACCGATCATCTGAAATTGAAGGCCGTGGAAATTGAGGCGGCTACCAAAAAAGAACTCGCCGAGCGGGGTCTTATCCCCAGCCGCCCGGCAGATGCAGGAGAGGGGGGGACGCAGTCCGCCCCTGAAACAGAAGTTACCCAACCCGCTTCAACGGAGGTTGAGGCGGCTCCTGTTCTCTCCGCTCCGAGGTGAGTCCCCAGTCGGGATTCACCACGGGAAGTTCGGCGGAAACGTCGAAGAGACTCCAGCCTTCCGTCGACCCCAGAAGGCGAACCGCAGGCGCCGATCGAGATCGCTTCTCCAGATCGCACGCCGTCGCAGATCAGGACCCCCGTGGCCTCGCCCACCGCACAGCCCTCTAGCTCTCCTCCACGGACTCGTCGTCGCTTACGACGGTTGGGCGAAACTTCAACCATAGGGGAGTCCTCGGGCCAGGCGACTGCGGCTGAGGAAGTGCCGGCCGGCCACCCGACCATCAAGACTACCCTCCGATTCCCATCGGAGGAATATTTATTGTCTGCCGATCGGCCATCAAGCCCCGTTCATGAAATAACCCTGACGGGTCCGCTCGCCAAACTTTTTGAGGACGCCCAGATTCGGGTGGCCCTCATGACGCCCAAGCAGCTCGGCGATAACCACATGCAGCAGGCCACTCAGGTAGGTTCATTTTTCTTCCTGTGCCATGCTACTGTTCGGTTCCTGATTTTATTATTTCCCTTACAGCATTGGGCTGAGCAAATCGCCACTAGCCATCGGCTGGCCGAGCTGGAGGATCTTATGGAAAAACTCCAAGTCTCGGGGGGTCCATCGGCCGAGCGGGAGAAACAAGCCCGCGAGGTCGAACAGAAGAAGGCCGCCGACCTGGCTACAGAGGTGGCTCGACTTGAAGGCTTAGTGAAGAAGCGTGACGAAGACGTGAAGCGCGCCAGTAGCCGGAAGAAGCGGGCGATCGCTGATCTGGACAAGTTGAAAGTAGAAGTCCGAGCCCTAGATCAGCGATCTAAGGAGCTGGAAGCCCAACTAACTACCGAATGGGATGGGCGCTCAGCTGAACGCACTAAAGCGGAGGTGGACCAGAAAGTCCTACAAGATTCACTAATTGCCTCCCGGGCGGCGCTCAGAAAGTACAAGGAAGGGGAGCCGAGTCGTCTGGCTGCTGCACGTCAAGATTACCTCCGCTCGGAGAGGTTCGGCACGAAATTTGGCGGCAGCGTCTCTTCAACCTTTGCCGAGGCCGTTAAGGTCACTATGGCCTACTTGAAGAAGGGTGGCCACCTTCCTGCGGGAATGCACATTCCCGCCTCCGATCTGGCGGCCATGACAGACGACATTCCGGACAGTTTCTTCAACTTCGAAGACCCCGAGTGAAGAGTGTTCCTCGTCTCTATCTTGTTTTTGCGTTTCTTACGCCCAGCGCAACTTTTTGTACTTGCCGTCCGACATGCTTTCCCTTTAATGCAATTATGTCTTTGCTTGCGTCTTCCTGATCATTATCCATAATATTCTTCTGTTTGCTTAACGTTTATGCTTAGAGTCAGTCATGCTCTAAGTGTTCTCCGTCACACGGCCGATCAGTTTGACCCATTAAACAAAGTCCGAGCGGGAGGACCTACTCGCTCTGCACGTATCTAGCCTGTGTGAAGTCAACAAACGCCAAGTATCAAAGGACCAACGCCTGAGCGGGCCTAAATGTTTTAATATTTGGTTTCCGCGGTTTCTTATTCTCTGATATTCGTTCGTCCGCCCGGGGTATTTATAGTCGCCGGATCGACTCTCGATTTTTAACGATGGTGCTCGTCGGTTTTTCGCTCGGTTTTTATAGACGTCGGCTCGTCTCTCGATTTTTAACGTCGGAGCTCGACGGCGCAGATATTTATAGCCGGTCGGCGCGACTCTCGATCTTTAACGACGGGGCTCGTCGGCCTTCCGCTCGGACGTTTATAGACGCCGGCTCGTCTCTCGATTTTTAACGTCGGAGCTCGACGGTCTTCCGCTCGGAGGGTTTATAGACGCCGGCTCGTCTCTACGGTTTAACGTCTGGGCTAGACGGTCTTCCGCTCGGAGGTTTATAGACGCCGGCTCGTCTCTCGATTTTTAACGTCGGAGCTCGACGACGCGGATATTTATAGCCGGTCGGCGCGACTCTCGATCTTTAATGACGGGGCTCGTCGGCCTTCCGCTCGGACGTTTATAGACGCCGGCTCGTCTCTCGATTTTTAACGTCGGATCTCGACGGTCTTCCGCTCGGAGGGTTTATAGACGCCAGCTCGTCTCTACGATTTAACGTCTGGGCTAGACGGCGCGGATATTTATAGCCGGTCGGCGCGGCTCTCGATCTTTAATGACGGGGCTCGTCGGCCTTCCGCTCGGACGTTTATAGACGCCGGCTCGTCTCTCGATTTTTAACGTCGGAGCTCGACGGTCTTCCGCTCGGAGGTTTATAGACGCCGGCTCGTCTCTCGATTTTTAACGTCGGAGCTCGACGACGCGGATATTTATAGCCGGTCGGCGCGACTCTCGATCTTTAACGACGGAGCTCGTCAGCGCGGATATTTATAGCCGGTCGGCGCGGCTCTCGATCTTTAACGACGGGGCTCGTCGGTCTTCCGCTCGGACGTTTATAGACGCCGGCTCGTCTCTCGATTTTTAACGTCGGTGCTCGACGGTCTTCCGCTCGGAGGGTTTATAGATGCCGGCTCGTCTCTACGGTTTAACGTCTGGGCTAGACGGTCTTCCGCTCGGAGGTTTATAGACGCCGGCTCGTCTCTCGATTTTTAACGTCGGAGCTCGACGGCGCGGATATTTATAGCCGGTCGGCGTGGCTCTCGATCTTTAACGACGGGGCTCGTCGGCCTTCCGCTCGGACGTTTATAGACGCCGGCTCGTCTCTCGATTTTTAACGTCGGAGATCGACGGTCTTCCGCTCGGAGGGTTTATAGACGCCGGCTCGTCTCTACGGTTTAACGTCTGGGTTAGACGGCGCGGATATTTATAGCCGGTCGGCGCGGCTCTCGATCTTTAACGACGGGGCTCGTCGGTGCAGATATTTATAGCCGGTCGACGCAGCTCTCGATCTTTAACGACGGGGCTCGTCGGCCTTCCGCTCGGACGTTTATAGACGCCGGCTCGTCTCTCGATTTTTAATGTCGGAGCTCGACGGCGCGGATATTTATAGCCGGTTGGCGCGGCTCTCGATCTTTAACAACGGGGCTCGTCGGCGCGGATATTTATAGCCGGTCGGCGCGGCTCTCGATCTTTAATGACGGGGCTCGTCAGCGCGGATATTTATAGCCGGTCGGCGCGGCTCTCGATCTTTAACGATGGGGCTCGTCGGTCTTCCGCTCGGACGTTTATAGACGCCGGCTCGTCTCTCGATTTTTAACGTCAGAGCTCGACGGCCTTTAAGGCTAATTTTGACGCTTCCGTTCGGCGAAGCTTTTTGCCATCCTTTTTATCACTTTTGCTTCCTGCATTATGAGGATATAGGCTAACAGAAAATATACAAAGAATTAGCGCCATATTACACCACTTTGCTTCCTGTACGTGGCCTTCGGTCCTCGAGCATTTGGCTCGACTAATTTACCACCGGCCGAACGGATCGGGGCCTTCGGTCCTCGAGCGCTTGGCTCGACCAATTTACCTCCGGCCGAACGGCTCGGGGCCTTCGTTCCTCATTGACGATGCCTTATATTTGTTCTCTTGATTTTTCATTTCTGCATTTCAAGTATTCAGTCGAAAAAAGTACACAGGATGATTTATATTGGCACACCTTTCACCCCGCCCGGTAAGGCTGGAGGTGGTTTGCGCTCCACGGCCTATCTAGCTGCCGACCGTCCTCATCCTCTAGGCCTTGTGTGAAGGCATTCATCATGGTCTCCGATGTGGCCGTTGGAATATCCATCGCCACTTTGTTGAATTGCTGGATGTAAGCTCAGAGCGATTCACGGGCTTCTTGCTTGATGGCGAACAGACTGACGCTGGTTTTTTGATATCGCCGACTGCTTGCAAAGTGGTGGAGGAAGGCCGTTCGGAAGTCTTTGAAGCTGGTGATAGATCCGTCCGGCAGCCTCCGAAACCACCGTTGAGCCGATCCCGAGAGAGTGGTAAGAAAAACTCGGCATTTTACTCCATCTGTGTATTGATGGAGTGTAGCTGTGTTATCAAACTTACCCAGATGATCATCCGGGTCGGTTGTCCCATTATACTCGCCGATCGTCAGGGGCACGTAGTGATTCGGCAGAGGATCTCGCAGAATAGCCTCTAAAAACTGGCGATTAATCCTCTCGGGTGATGCGTCCGCTCGGGGGGCTTTTCTCTTTCTATCATCTCGTCTAGGCATTTCATCCGAAGAAGATCCCCTATCTCTATGAGCTGGTACGGCCTCAGGGGTGCGGAATAGAGCCCGATGAAATGCAACGGTGGCCTGCGGTGCTTCCGCTCGGCCACCAGACGCAGACGTTGCTTGCTGCTCCGGCCGCTCGGCTGTTGCTTTCTGTTTTTGCTCCACAAGCTTGGCGGCCCTAATTTCGACCAGAGCGTCGAGTTCCTCCGTGGAAAGCGTCACCGTGTGTTGTCGTCCAGCCTCGTCCATTGTTCCCGTTCGGATGCAGGAGCGTTCCCACAGACGGTGCCAAATTGATCCTGTCCGAATGCTGAACCAACGGACGCTGGGCACGTGGCACTCCCTTGCTGCTGATGTGGGTCTCCGACTAACCACACGATGCTCCGGCGATCCTGCAACAAAACCGAGCCGGGGGGGGGGGGGGGTCCCGGTGACGTCCCTCCGACGCTCAAGTTAGGCGAAGGAATAAGAAAGTGGCTTAGAAAATGTAGATTTGCATACCTCCGGTTGAAGAAGTGGAGGCCTTATATAGACCTCTCGAAGGAGCCTGGGCACACCAATCGAAGCAATCACCTGCTTTCGACCATGCCTAGGTGTGGGCCTATTAGAAGGGCATCCATAAGACCATACTGCTACTGTATCAACCTTTCTGTGACGTGATGGTGGGGCCTTTAATAGTGCCATCTTGCGTACAGTCTAATCATCATGCCTTTGCTGACATACCATATCCCGAGCCGAGCGAATAGGCCGCTCGGCTAACCCCTGTTCCCTCGCCACGATTCCGGCCGAGCGGACACCTCCGCTCGGCCGCTCTGTCCTCGGCCGAGCGGACACCTCCGCTCGGCCACTCGGCTCCGGTTCTCCTGCTTTGGCGTCGGAAACCCAAACCTTTGGCTGGGTAATCTCTGGTTCCGCTCGGACGGGACCCCCTCTGTGGGTCCCCTATTCTTACCGCCGGATCAGGTTCTATTCTTTCTTTCTACTATTCCATTTTATGGGGGAGTTTTAGGACACGAGAATTCGTGATGATAGCCATTTTCAAGACAAAATTTATAAAAGTTATGATTTTTAAATTCTCTCCCATTGTCACTTCTAATTCTTTTGATTTTAATGTCTTTTTCATTTTCAATTTGTTTACAAAAGTTTGTAAATATTTCAAAAGTTTCATCTTTATTTTTTAAGAATTTGACCCAAGTGAATCTAGAGTAGTCATCTATTATTACTAGACAATATAAACTTCCATTTATTGATTTGACCACATGGGAGTCAAATAGATAATCTAAGTGTAGAAGTTCTAATATTGAGTTGGTTTGTGATTGATTAGTTGGTTTGTGAGTAGATTTTGTTTGTTTGCCTTATTGACAAGCATTACATATGGTTGAGTCTAAGTTAGGTAATTTTGGTAGTCCTCTAACTAATCCATTTAGTCTACTTATATTTCTGAAATTCGTGTGTGACATTCTTCTATGCTATAACCACGTTTCTTCTTTTTTGTGTTAAATAACACTTAACTGAAGAAGTGGTTAAGTTAATTGCATAGATGTTGTCTTTTCTAAAGTCTTTTAGATTTATAGTAGGATTATCTAGATGTTTGATTAAGCATTCTGTAGATAAGAATTTAACCTTATACCTAGTGTCACATAATTGACTTATACTTAGGAGATTATATTTAAAATTTTCAACAAGTAAGACATTTGTAATAATAAAATCTATTTTTAATTCAATATTACCTATACCAATTACCTTGAGTTTGCCGTTGTTTCCAAAGGCAACTGTTCCTAGACTCTTGTAAGTAAGTTGGGTGAACTTGGTATGATCTCCAGTCATATGCTTGGAGCAACCACTGTCCAAAATCCACCTGATTTCCTACAATAGGTAGGAGTTAGAGTTAGTCTAATTTTATTATTTTAATATTATTTTCAAGGTTAGTCACTTTATGTGAAAATTTGAGTTAATTTTCAAACGAACAGAATTAAAGTTTAATTTTTAAAATAAATTGTTAAGTAAAACAAATTAAGTTTAATTTTAAACTGAATTTTTTAAGTTAAAAAATTAAGTTTAATTTTAAAATAAATTTTTAAGTTACAAAAAAAATTAAGTTTAATTTTAAAATAAATTTTTAAGTTAAAAAAAATTAAGTTTAATTTTTTTTAAAAAAAGTTTAATTTTAAATTTTTAAGTTAAGTTTAATTTTAAAATAAATTTTTAAGTTAAAAAAGTAAGTTTAAAATGAATTTTTATGTTAAAAAAATTAAGTTTAATTTTAAAAAATTTTAAGTTTAAAAAATTAAGTTTAATTTAAAATAAATTTTTAAATTAAATTAAAAAAAAAAGTTTAATTTTAAAATGAATTTTTAAGTTAAAAAAATTAAGTTTAATTTTAAAATGAATTTTTTGAAAAAATTAAGTTTAATTTTAAAATAAATTTTTAAGTTGAAAAAAAAGGTTTAATTTTAAAATGAATTTTTAAGTTAAAAAAAAATTAAGTTTAATTTTAAAATGAATTTTTTAAAAAAATTAAGTTTAGTTTTTTTTTAAAAAATTTAAGTTTTAAAAATAAAATTAAGTTTACTATAATTTAATTTTCTTTGACTCAATTTAATTTAATTTAATTTAATTAGGTTTAATTTCATTTAATTTTATTTCGATTTAATTTAATTTGAATTTTAATTTGATTTAATTTAATTTGAATTCGATTTTATTTAATTTAATTTGAATTCGGTTTAATTTACTTTGAATTTGAATTCGATTTAATTTAATTTGAATTTTAATTGGGTCCTTAGTAATCTCACCTGATCTATGTTTTCAATCAGGGAATCCTATAATTTTCTGAGATGAATTAGGTTCAATTTTAGGGTTTTGTTTTTAACTTGTGTTAGATTCAGGTTTAGCTTTGGGTTCAACAGATAGACATTCTCTGGATAAACTTCTGGGCTATGGTGAGTCACTTGGACATCATTAGAGTAACCATGACTTCGAGGTTTTCCAAATAGTCCTATCCACTGGACTTAGTACAAAACCTTGGTCTAACTGGTTAGGATCCATAAAGGGTAGCTTCGGTCAGTTCCACTTAGCTAAATGCACCAGGTCGAAGCCATATCTTCCTAGACATGCATAGACTAAGCTTCCCTAATGTACTATCATCCAAAACTTCACCAGTATCATTTTTCAAGTTAAACTTGAGTCCCATTTCTAATTGGTCCTAAGAACCCTGTCGGATAGATTAGTTTGGGTTACCCTTCCGGGTAGGTTAGTTTTGGAGGTACCAGCTATTCTGGAGCCTCCCCCTGAATCATTGGCCTTTTAAATTAATTTTTAGTTTTAGGTTTATGTCTATTTCTTTTATAGTTATACTTTACTTGATGATAGTTTAGGTTTTGGTGAGTTTTAGTATACTTGGGTTTTGAATTTTTTGGTCTAGGTTTGATTGACCTTACATAATATATTTTATCTTTAGGTATGTAATATTGATTAAGTCCTATTTGTGTGGTTAAGAACGCTTTCAGAACCCAAGCTTTACTAGTTAGTTTGTGTTGGGTTATTAACGATTTAAATGTTTTGTTTGAACTTGACTTGTAGCCAAGTCCAGTTTTGTTGTAAGTTGCTTTTTGGTTATTTAAGAGTAGATCCAAGTTTTTGGATTTACTTGTAAATTTTTCTAATATTCCTTTTAAATTGTTAATTTCTATTTTTAATGATGAATTCTCCTCCTCAAGTGTTAGATCTTGAGTTGGATTGTTATTCGTGATTTGTTCCTTGAGATTTTGATTTTCTTCAAGGAGCAATTCATTTACTTTTTCTAATTTAACTAATTTATTATTCAAACACGAAATAATTTTAAAGAATTTTTTATTTAAATTGAGATATACCTCTTCGGGACCTTCGGAAACGAGTACGGACTCGTGGCTTAATTTGGGTTCGGACCCGTCTTTTGATTCGCCTTCCGACTCAGCTTCGTAGGCCATTAACGCAAGATGACTCTGGTGCTTCTAATCTTCGGCCTCCGATTCGTCCGAGGAGGTGTCGTCCCACGTCACTTTGAGGGCCTTCTTTTTGGTCGTCTTCATTTTGTCGTTCTTCAATCTTGGACACTCATTCTTGTAATGACCATTCTTGTTGCATCCGTAGAACGTCACATTCCTTGATTCTGTTGGAGAATTGATCTTCTGAAGGTCCTTCTTGCTGAAGCTCTTCTTTCTCCTGGTGAACATCTTCCTTACCAGGTTCACCAGGTGTTCTTCATTGTTAGAGTTTTGGTCAGAATCTTCTTCAGGTTCAGGCTTGTTCTTCTTTTCTTTAGAGGAGCCTGCAAATAAAGTTATACCTTTCTTGGATCTAGCGTTAATTTGTTCGTGTAGTTCTAATTCACAAAAGAGTTCGTCTAATTTTAATTTTGACAAATTTTTAGAAATTTTGTAGGCATCCACGATGGATGCCCACAAACTATTGCGTGGAAATACATTTAATGCGTACCTTATCAAGTCTCTGTTATCTATCTGGTGGCCTATGCCGTGGAGCCCGTTGAGGATGTCCTTGATCCTCGCGTGAAGCTGACTCGCCGTTTCTCCTTCCTATATTTTTATATTAAATATTCTATTTAATAGTAAATCTCGTTTCATTACCTTTGCATCACTGGTCCATTCGTGCAGCTCGATCAACTTGTCCCATACCTCTTTAGCGTTCTGGTGCGGTCCTATCCGGTTCAGCTATTCCCTTGTCAATCCGCATTGCAACATGTTGATCGCCTTGTTCTCCGTCGACGCTTTCTGTTTCAAGTCCGAAGTCCACTGTTCCGGATCTAGTGGAATTCCGGAGCTGTCAACAGGTGTTTTGTAGGCTTTCGTGACGCTGAGCCACTGGTCGAAATCTGTCTTCAAGTAAACCTCCATCCTTTTCTTCCAGTACGGAAAATCGTCCCCGTTGAATAGGGGAGGACGCATCGTACTGAAACCTTCAATCTGAGACATGATGACCCTGCACACAATAAAGCAGCAACAGACATAATCCTAAGACTTGGTCTTGGATTAGTAGTGCGGGAGGATTTAAGAATAAAAAGAACCAAATTGGTGTTGCTCCAATTTGGATTTAATTGCAATGAAAAACTTTCCAAAAAGGTAATAATACTAGTTTGGAATTATGCGAAAAGACTGAAAATCCGGAAGAGAGAAAAAAAATTGGAAAGAAATATCACCCCCTTGTCTGACTGGTGGTTGCACCAAGTCAAAGCGGTACCCGCTCTGATACCACTTGTTGGATCGATGTGTTGCTAGAGGGGGGGGTGAATAGCGATTTACAAATTTTCATGGAGTACGCAGCGGAAATTTAAAACAACGAAAATTGAAAAGGACAAAGATACCAAGATTTTTATTTGGTTCGGAGCCTAGATCGACTCATACTCCAAGGCCCGTGGTCGTTGACCACTTTCGGTGGGCAATCACTATCAATCCGAAAATCTATTACAATTCTAAAGTCCAAGTGCTGAATAGTGAAATAAAATACTGAAAATACAAAAAGGATGAAGAGAACAAGTTGTCAGTTGTCGGAGCAGCTGGGCGTAATTGATGCGTTCGGAGCAGCGTACAAGAGCACAGGTGTTCTATTCGAATTGATTGAATAAGGCTGCTCCTCGAGGTCCCTTTTATAGCAACTGTGAGACTGATCCAAATCCTTGATCCTCGCGATCCACTTTGACCCGAAGCGGATCGGTCGGCCGATCCCCGGTTCGGTCGACCGATCAGATGATCTCCACCTCATCTGATCCGCTCGCTCCACTCCGCTCTAGTCAAATCCTATCCAAGGTTCGATCGACCGATAAACATGTTCGGTCGACCGATCAGTCTTCTCTGACCCGATCATCTCGGTCCACTTCAGTCGATGATCATCCTTGGTTCGGTTGACCGATACCAAGGTCCGGTCGACCGATCCCCTAGTCGAACCCGATCCATCCGCTAGAGCTTTGACCTGCCGCTACTTGGGGGTTCGGTCGACCGATCCAGAGGTTCGGTCGACCGATTTCGGTCAGTTCTAACCCTGTATAAAAATGTTAGTGTCCTGCAAAACGGAGTTAGAACAGAAAAATGAATAATAATTAGATTCCGTCTCACCGAGACCGAAATATAGTCAAGATATCGACTTAGAGTTCCGAAATGGCTCTAAGTTGGATCGGTGTCTAAGTTCCCTTCCTGGGAACGCGCCCTCACAATCACTCAATTCCAGTGACTTACCTTCACCCACCTGCCAGACGGCCAGTCAGCCCTTCGACTCGTCTGGACTTCGTGCCAGCTATCTGGTCAGCCCGTCGACTTAGCTGGACCTCGTACCAAATGTCCGGTCAGCCCATCGACCCATTTGGACTTCGTGCCAGCTATCCGGTCGGCCCGTTGACCTAGCTAGGCTTCGTACTAGACATCCGGTCTGCTCGTCGACCTGTCTGGACTTCTCCTGCACACTCAATCAAAGTGTTAGACAATAACAAAACTAACTTAACCTAATTTGTCTTTATCAAAATCTGAGTTAGACCGTTAGTGCTAATCACACCAACAGTTAGTAGCTGAGGAACTAGATAGCTACCTCATCTTGTCTGCTCATTAGACTAAATAGTGGTAGCATGAGTTTGCCCGCAGATAATGACCTTGACTGCCCACTAGACCAAATAGTAGTAGCATGAGCTTGCGCACAGATAGTGACCCTGACTGTCCACTAGATCAGATAGTGGTAGTATGAGTTTACGTGTAGTCAGGACTTAATATATATATATATATATATATATATATATATATATATATATATATATATATATATATATATATATTTGTTATACATTTGCTATATGCTTATTATGTGCTTAGTTTATGCAGGTGATTTTTGGATGTACTGTATGCATTCTCAATTTATTAGTTATACCTGATTGAGCAGGTTAGTGAAGGGTTATATAGTTGTTTATGCTTTTGTTAGCAGCTGATTATATTGGCACCTTACGTTTGTAATAAGTATTTTACCTAAGACTGCTTTCTTTTGATCTTCTTATAGTAGAATCATTCACTATCTGTCTTATACTCATTGAGTTATTGTACTCACTACCCTTTATTTTTCCTATATTTCAAGGTTAGCAAGTAGAGGATGTGTCACGTGACTCAGAGGTCTTGACTGGTAGTCCCACTCATTTGGATTTCCTTTTTTAGTTGCTTGGTTTATTTTTCACTGCTTGTGTTTGTAGTTTCTGTCTGTATCAATTTTGAGTTTTGTTAGAATAACATGACTTTTACCTTGTTCAGTTGAGTATATTCACATGTACATGTATATATATACACATTATCATTCTTAGCTTATTGTGTTGGCTTTAAATGGTTTGATATCGATTATTTCCTATATTGTTATTAGGGGTACCGTCTGATTTAGAGAACAAGTACCCTTAGGATGTGATACAATTAACTGACATATTAATCAAATATCAAAACTCTAACTCGAATCCAGCCATACTTGATCAAACTTTGAAGGGTCTATTGCACCAACAACAGATATATTTTTGTTATCATACTTACATTATTTTAAGTACATTTATCAACAATTGATTGTGCAAATAATAGGGTAATGAAGGTTTATTTTTTACTGAAAATATAAATATTAATTACTGAAACAAAAGACATGTACATGAATAATATTACAATATTAACTTTCTTTCCAATCTCTTCGCAACATATTTTATACCCTATAAAGCCTCAATACTGTATAGTCGACTGTATTTATATTTATTTTTCTCAATTAGTAGTCTATTGTAAAATATTCTATTTATATCTATAATACCATCAGTTGATTAATTAGCTAGCTAAATTATATTTTATTTCTCACGCATTCATAATATTTAAACATAGCTATTCTAGTTTTACGGCATAGAACAAATATTTCTTTTCAATTTGTTTTTTTTCCAAATTTTCTTTTATAACTCAAATGTTTAAGTTTCAACTACTACCATTTCACAGTTAAATCATTTTTATGATCAATTCAAGGTCATCTCAATCATTTCCTAAGCCCAAGTAAAAAAAAAATATATTTTAAAATTAATGTTAATTTTATAAAATAGATTTTTATATTAAATTTAGTTTTCTATTTTTTTTGAAATACAAAATTACTAATTAAAATTTTATATTCAATATTTGATAATAAATCTTTTTTCGATTGATAAAATTATTAAATTATTTAATTTTTCTTAACGTTAAACTTAAATAAAATTTTAGTAATTTTACTTAAAAAAAATTAGAAAATAAGTATTTTTTTATAAGGTTTAGTATTTAAGTATTAGTTTTATTTTAAGATTTATTATTTTTTTAAAGCTTTTAATTTTGAAAATAAATTTAAACCATCACTATCAAATAATATGTCTGGTTTTAAAAACATTTCAAGATTCAAACCTACTTTGAAGTAAAAAAAAAAACATAATTAATAATATAATTCTAATAATTAATTTTAAAAGATTTTTCGAATGAAAGTTTCACGATATTAAATTTATTTTCATCAAAAAATTCTTCTAATTATATATTTTTATAAAATTTTGATTCTCCATTGGTTCCATTTGCAATATCTTTAAAAATGATAGCAGATGTGCATTTTCTTTATAATCATTAACAAAAGAACAATTTTTTTAATTTATGTAATAGAAGAAAAAAAAGTGTTGACTATAGAATTCATGTAGTTTATTAATGATAATATATATAAAATAAAAAAATAAATATTTACTAATAATAATTATTTTCTTATAATTAGAAAATAAATAAATATTTTTTAATAATAATTATTCTCTAATAATTAGGAAATAAATAAGTATTTACTAATAATAATTATTCCCTAATATGCCCCCTTAAGATAGTGTCCCAAAAATAACACCAATATTGTTGCAAATAGCAAACAGCCGAGGTCGAGAAAGTGACTTGGTAAGTGCATCGGCCAACTGATCCTTAGTAGAAATATGAGTGACTCGTAGTTCAGAGGCATGTACCAGATCATGAACAAAATGATAGTCAATAGCCAGATGCTTCATCCGAGAGTGAAAGACAGGATTAGATGAAAGATAGGTGGAACCCAAATTATCAGTGAAGAGCATAGCAACCGTGGTAATCGGAAGAAGCAGGTCTGTCAAAAGTGACTTAATCCATTGGATCTCAGATGCCGCAGAGGCAATGACGTGATATTCAGTCTCAGTCGAAGAGCGTGCAACCGTGCGTTGTTAGGTAGATTTCCAGGAAATCGGATTAGCACCCAAAAAAATAATAAATGCACCCGTAGAATACCGATCATCTAAATCTCCTGCCTAGTCTGCATCGGAGAAACCATGAAGAGTAAGAGGTGTATCCGCAAGAAGACAAATGTCAAGATCCCTAGTACCATTGAGATATCGAAGTAGATGCTTCACAGCTCCCCAATGTGTCTCTAAAGGAGCATGCATAAACTGTGAAAGCTTGTTGACCGCAAGGAAATATCAGGACGAGTCATACAAAGATGTTGTAATCTCCTAACCACTTGTCAGAACTTAGTTGCATCAAAAAATGAAGACACATCATGTAAAGTAAGACGAGAGCCAGTAGTAATAGGAGTGGAGATTGGCTTGGAGTCAAGCATGTTGTGTTTAGAGAGAAGATCAATGACATACTTTTGCTGAGACAAGAGAAGACCATTTGAGGTTGGGCTAACCTCAACACCGTAGAAGAGGGAAAGAGCCCCAAGATCCTTAATCACAAATTTTGTATGAAGTTTACATACTATGACATCAATAGAAGAAGCATCACTCCCTGTAATGATTAGATCATCAGCATATATAAGGAAATAAATAAGAGTACCATCTTGAAAATAAACAAATAAGGAGGTATCAACCCGAGATATGACAAAGCTAAGAGAGACCAAGAAAACGCGAAGCTCCAAATACCAGGGATGCGGAGCCTGCTTCAGGCCATAAAGTGCCTTATGCAAATGACACACATGATCTGGAAAATCAACATTGCACATACCCGAAGGTTGCGCCATATAAACCTCCTCTTCAAGGCGACCATTAAGAAACACATTGTTGACATCAAGTTGGCGAAGACACCACCCCCGATTCACATCCAGACTAAGAATAATGCGCATTGTTACTGGAGTAATAACAGGGTTGAATGTATCATGAAAGTCAACACCAGGACGCTGATGAAAACCCTTGGCAACAAGGTGAGCCTTATTTCGATCAATTGAGCCATCATAATTATGTTTAATGTGAAATACCCACCTGTTACCCACAAGATTTTGGTCTGGTGAAGGCGAGACAAGAATCCAAATATGATCACGGAGAAGAGCATCATACTCTTTGTGCATGTTCTGTACCCAATTCGGATCTTTGAGCGCCTACATGACAAAGGAGGGTTCGCAGGATTGTGGAAGGCTAGTATGAAGAAGATACTTTAGATTGGGTTTGTAGATGTCATTTTTGGAGCGAGTTTGCATGAGATGTTGGTTTTAAGAAGCGAGAGGGAGATAGAGAGGCGGTGGGCTAGAGGGTCAGTCACCACTAGGTAGTGTGGATGACCGAACAACAAGAGGCGGTAATGGCGGCGATGATGACAGTGGTGAAGAAGTCGGTTGCGGGCGGTTATAGCTAGTGGCAGGTTGCGGAACCGGTGCCAGAGGGTCCCACAAGAGGACTGGTGTGGCAGAGAACTTAGAGTCAATGTCTATTACTGTGGAATCTAAAGAGGAGGTGATGGAAAATGAAAAAATATGCTCCACAAACTTAACATGACGAGATACAAAGACTCTTTTGAGAGTGACATTATAGCATAGGAAGACACTTTGGGTGAGAAAATAGCCAAGGAAGACACAAGATGTTGACTTGGGATCAAGCCTGTGGAGAGAGTAGGGGCACAACCACGGAAAGCATAGATACCAGAAAACTCAAAGTTTAAAAAGATCAAGAACAGTGGTGAACAAATTTTTAAAAGAGAACATATGGGAAAGACCGACCTTAGGTATGCAGTTAATCAAATAGATTGTGATAGCAAAAGCATAAGGTCAGAAAGTGAGTGGAATAGACGCTTTGTGCAATAAAGTGAGACCAGTTTCAATAATATGAAGATGATGATGTTCAGAGTATCCATTGTGTTCAGGAGTGTGTGGAGGAGTGGTAAGGTGATTGATACTATGAGTAGTAAGAAAAGAGCGAAGGGCTAAGAATTCATCTCCATTGTTCGTGAAGAGTGTTTTGATAGTCATCGAAAATTGATTTTTAACAAGAGTTTTAACTCTTATTAATATTGCACGAAGTGCATGAAAAATTAAAAAAAGTATCCGCAAGAAATGAAAGACCTAATGATAATAAAAAATGTTATAAAACACCTAATGATGGATGACCTAAATGACTATGCCATAATGAAATAAATGACGAGATAGCTACAGAAAAGGCGAAAGGGGATGATGTTGGTCCCTTTGGAGGACGGCAAGAGGGGAGGGGTGAATTGCCCTACAAAAATAAAACTGACCTTTCTCGGATATTCAACTAATTAACAGACACTTGTAATAATAAAAAGAAGAGACTAAATTAAAAGATCAGACACAAGAGGGTTGCAATCAGAGGATTGCTAATCCAAGGCAAAGATGACGCACTATCTGATTCTCCTCTAGGCGGAGTAGCCTCTTACAGCGTTGACAGTACACAAGAATAGAAAGCATAGAAGGAAATAAATTACAAGTTCGTTGATTTAACTGTGTAGATCAGTGTTATATTTATAACACTGGTCGGGGTGCCCCGAAGGGGTTCCGGGCGCCCTGGGGGGATAAAATTTTATCCCCCAACGATCAGATCGCATTTGACGCGATCCTGGTCAAAATCCAGGTCCGGGCGCCCCAGAGCCCAAAGTCAACAGATGTTGACTTTTTCATCTCCGGTTCAGCTCCTCTCGGTCCAGGTCTTGTTCGCTCTGGCTCCACTAGCTTGGGTGATCTCGATCATCCGAAATAGGGCTCACCCGAACCCAAGTTTCGACCTTCTCCTCGAGCAGCCTTCCTTCCCGGTTTCTCGTCCCTCGAACGCCGCACAAGATCTTCTCATCCAACGGTGTACTCTTCCGCGGTCACCTCGTCCCTCGGATGCACGGAGCCCATCGGCTCTCTCCCCATGTCGTTCTTCTCGCTAGCGACGTCTTCCGCTCGACTTCCTATGTTCCTAAGCTCCTGCACACTTAGACACAAGGGTTAGACAACGCAGGACCTAACTTAGATTGTTTGATCACATCAAAACACCTTGGGGTTCCAACAATCTCCCCCTTTTTGATGTGAGCAACCCAAGTTAAGTTAGGGTAAACATATGCAATAAAAACCTCCCCCTAGACTACTTAACATACTTCTCCCCCTTTGATCACATAAAAATTGGGGTTATAAACAAGTCTAAGGTAAATTCTAAAAATAATCTTAAGTGGGAAAAAAATTTTTAAGCAAAATGTCTAAGTAAAGACACTCTTCATAATTTTTTCTTTCGAAGAAAAAATTTCAGATAAAAAAAATTAAGTAAAACATTTTTTTTTAAAAAAAATCATAAGTGAAAAAAAATTTCTTAAAATTTAAGTTTGAAACTTATTTCAACATTTCCTTAAAAACAATTTCCATAAGTAAAAAAAATTCTAAGGCAATTTTTATAAAAAAAAATTTCTAAGGAAAAAAATTTTAAATCAATTTTAAATATTTTCTAACACAAATTGAATAACTCTTTTAAAGCATTAAGTGAATTAAATTAATGCTTTTTCAGTTAGTCAATTAAACTTTTCATTTCGATACTTGGCTTCCAAGTCGTGGCGAGGCACTAGGCCTTCTTGGTTATTGGAGCAACAACCACTTCCTTAGACAAAGCCTCATAAAGAAATTAGTTGTTTAATTTCCTTGCTGAAAATACTAAGTCTAATTTTAATTTTAAATTAAATAAGTTTTTAGAATCCAATAGAGGTTCCTTCCTACAGGGTTAATTAAATATTTTCTAGGTACTTAGGTCTTTGATATTTTTCTAATTTGATTTTGGTGAAATCTATAGTACCAGTTTAGTCCTCTATAATTTCTAAAAGTGAAAATATTTGAACCATTAGAATTTTTTAATCTTTCTATTTCTTCTTTTAGTTTTTCATTTTCAATTTTCAATTTATCTAAATCCTCTATAAGACATGATTTTGCCAAAATTCTTTTTGTTTCTAAAATTTCATTTTCTAATTTGGTATTTTTATTTTCTAATTTATACATGGATTTAGCCATTGCCTTAATACCAAAGTAAAGTTGATCAGGGGGTAAGAGGCATACCTTACTTACCATATTAGACTTGAAGCCTGAATCTCCCCTTGCTTCGCTACTTTCATCTGAGGTCGCTCCCCCTTCATCGATGCTAGGTTCTGATGTGCTTTGCCCTTCTTATCTTGCCATCAACGCTAGCCCGACATATTCTTGAATCTCAGACTCAGATGATGAAGTGTCGTCCCAAGTAGCTTTTAGGTTCTTGTGCTTCTTGGGAATTTTGCCTTTGTCGTTCTTTAGTTCTGGGCAATCCTCTTTTAGGTGTCCTTCCTTTTGACACTGGTAGCAACGCATCATTCTTCTATTTTTTGGATTCTTTTTATTCTGCATTTCTTTGAATTTATTAGATCTAAAAAACTTTTTAAAGTTCCTTACCATGTATGCTTCCTGATCGTCTTCTGAATCTGACTACGGTTCATCCTTCTTGGTTGCGTTTAGTGCAATCATCTGGCTTGATTCCTTTGTTCCTGCACACCTGGTTTCTTGCAATTCAAGAGTGGAGAATAGTTCTTCTAAAGTACTTACCTCTAGATCTTTCGAAATATAGTAGGCGTCGACGATTGATGTCAATTCTGAAGTTCTGGGAAACGCGTTGAGTGCGTAGCATATTGTTTCCCGATTTGTTATCGTTTCTCCGAGGTTCTCGAGACCAGTAATCAGTTCTTTTACCTTCGCATGGAGACTGGCTACCTTCTCATCTTTTTCCAGACGAATGTTCATCAGCTTGTTCCGGAGGATGTCTCTTCTAGCGAGCTTCGCTTCGGACGTGCCTTCGTGGAGTTCCAGGAACTTCTCCCAGAGTTCTTTAGTAGATGAATAGCTTTCGATGCGGTTGACCTCTTGAGGCGGCAACACGCTCAGCAGGTGATATTCCGCACGGCTGTTCGCTAC
The DNA here is from genome assembly GCF_018446385.1 of Zingiber officinale. Classification (NCBI taxonomy): domain Eukaryota; kingdom Viridiplantae; phylum Streptophyta; class Magnoliopsida; order Zingiberales; family Zingiberaceae; genus Zingiber; species Zingiber officinale. The sequence goes on from NC_055986.1 coordinate 91,016,809, forward strand.
AGACTCATTCTGCTCCATCTTTGTCCAGTGGCTCTCTTCTTTTTCTTCTCCGTCTTGATTCATCGGAGCTACAAAACCATACTTCATAATAGACCGAATTTCAAAATCAGTTCTTAGGAATACCTCCATATGTCGCTTCCAGTCTGCGAAGTCTCCCTTGAATTTTGGTGGAATGATGCTTGGTCCGACCATCTTGCTGCTTCGATCAGCGGTTAGTCCTCCTGAAGCGCCTTGCTCTGATACCACTTGTTGGTCCCTTTGGAGGTCGGCAAGAGGGGAGGGGTGAATTGCCCTACAAAAATAAAACTGACATTTCTCGGATATTCAACTAATTAACAGACACTTGTAATAATAAAAAGAAGAGACTAAATTAAAAGATCAGACACAAGAGGGTTTACTTGGTTTGCAACCAGAGGATTGCTAATCCAAGGCAAAGATGACAAACTATCTAATTCTCCTCCGGGCGGAAGAGCCTCTTATAGCGTTGACAGTACACAAGAATAGAAAGCACAGAAGGAAATGAATTACAAGTTCATTGATTTAACTGTGTAGATCAGTGCTATATTTATAGCACTGGTCGGGGGTCCCCGAAGGGGTTCTGGGCGTCCTGGGGGGATAAAATTTTATCCCCCAACGATCAGATCGCATTTGACGTGATCCTGGTCAAAATCCAGGTCCGGGCGCCCGGAAGGGTTCCGGGCGCCCCGGAGGGCTCCGGGCGCCCGGAAGGGTTCCGGGCGCCCCGGAGGGCTCCGGGCGCCCCGGACTGCTCCGAGCGCCCCGGAGCCCAAAGTCAACAGATGTTGACTTTTTCATCTCCGGTTTAGCTCGTCTCGGTCCGGATCTTGTTCGCTCCGGCTCCACTAGCTTGGGTGATCTCGGCCATCCGGAATAGGGCTCACCCGAACCCAAGTTCCGGCCTTCTGCTCGAGCAGCCTTCCTTCCCGGTTTCTCGTCCCTCGAATACCGTGCACGTTCTTCTCGTCCACCGGTATATTCTTCCGCGGTCACCTCGTCCCTCGGACTCACTGAGCCCGTCGGCTTTCTCCCCGTGCCGTCCTTCTCGCTAGCGGCGTCTTCCGCTCGACTTCCTGTGTTCCTAAGCTCCTGCACACTTAGACACAAGGGTTAGACAACGCAGAACCTAACTTAGCTTGTTTGATCACATCAAAACACCTTGGGGTTCCAACAGATGATAGTGTAGACATAAATTTTGATCAGTAATATACATCATCTCTATTGACCCTGCTGACCAGTGTTGTTCCCGTACGACAATCCAACACCTGAAAATAGGAATCAAAGAAAAGAAATGAAATAGGATTAGTAGCACAAAGTGTAGCGACAGAAATTAAATTTTTTGACATAGATGACTCAAATAAAATATTAGAGAAAACTAAAGAGAAAGATGGAGTGGAGAAAGAGAAAGAACCAGTGCATGTAATGGGTAGTGCAGAACCCTCACCAATGACGACGCTATCATTCCCAGAGTAAGACTCATGCAACGAGAGAGTAATGAGATTAGTGCTAACATGATGAGAGGCGCCAGAGTCAACCACCCATTCCTGAGAATCAGACGGAGGTGTAAAATGAACAACGGTGTGTGCAAACGGTACACTATACACTGGATGGGGAGCACACGGAGGAGCCGACGAAAGTAGAGCAAGCATCGAGGCAGTCATATGACCACACTGGTGAGCAGAGTGACTTTGGACATCATAAATCTGATAGCACCCAAGATAACGATTGGGATTGGACACAGTTGGATGAGCAGGAGGACGCGCAGACAGTCCAGGAGTATACAAGTGTGACTGATGGGACATCGACGAAACCTGCTGGCGACCACCATGATAGTTTGAGTACTGATTACGAGAATTCCTTGCTGAAGCCACAAGAGCAGTCATTAGCGTCAAAGATGGAGATGGTGTCAAGACTTTTAACTGGACTTCATGGCTGAGGAGCTGCTGGAATAGCTCATCAAAGGTAATAGGGGCATTACAAACTTGCAGAGCGTATGAGATATTGCAGTAATCTTAGCTAAGACCATTCAGGACACAAATGGAGAGTTTATCAAAGTCAACTTTGACATTCATAAGTGCAAGAGCGTCAATATTTCTTTTGATGCCCTGTATATAATCAGTGATAAATCTATTACCCCGTTGAGTGCAAGAGGGTCAATATTTCTTTTGATGTCCTGTATATAATCAGTGATAGATCTGTTACCCTGTTGAGGGCTGGCAAGATTTTGACAATGAGTCATAATCCTGCCACGTGAGGGAGTATCCTAGGTTCTCTCTAGCATCTGTCATGCGTCTCTAGATGAAGTTGATGAAGAAATAAACTGCACAAGAGTAGGAGATATCAAACTTATAATAGCGTTGAGGAGAAGTTGATCCTGACGGAGCCAGAGAATATGATAAGGATTTGCCTGAGGGAGTGTGGCGTCTGTTGGTGCAACATCCCTTAGGTCAAGGTTGACTGGTTAGTTTGACCAAGCTTGAGTCTTGGTCATAGTTTCGATGTTTGACAATACATGTAGACACATGGACAATGCAGGTGCAGTTGTTCATATGGGGAGATTCTGATCAGGGACTGATCAATGTGAATGAAGAAGAGTCAAGTAGGAATACCTGACTGGAAGGAAACCCTGGTGAGTGAAGCCAGGTGAAAGTCCTAGTGAGTGAAGCTAGGTAGATGAAAGTCCTAGTGAGTGAAGCTAGGCAGATGGAAATCCTGGTGAGTGAAGCCAGGTGAAAGTCCTAGTGAGTGAAGCTAGGAAGTATGGAAGTCCTGGTGAGTGAAGCCAGGTGAAAGACCTAGTGAGTGAAGCTAGGCAGATTGAAAACCCTAGTGAGTGAAGCTAGGTAAAAGTCCAAGTAGGTCAAGAGACTGACCGGATACTTGGCATGAAAGAAAAGTCCAAGTGGGTCAAAGGGATTGACCGGACACCTGGTGAGGGAGTCCTAGCAGGTCAAGGGAGTGACTAGATGCTAGGCATGACATACCAACAGGTTAAGGTTGACCGGATGTTGGTTTGGGAGGTTTGAGACTTGGTTTTGGGCAAAAACCAAGTACTGGATCGATCAGCGGATCGATCCAGGCTCTGGATCGATCAATGGATCGATCCAGACCTTTCCCAGCGAACAGAAAGCCTTTGGATCGATCAGTGGACCGATCCAGAGGTCCCAATCGATCAATGGATCGATTGGGACGCTGCTGCTTCGCGCGATAAGCGCTGGATCGATCCGTGGATTGATCCAGGTGTTTTTCCAGAGCACAGAGGCGCTCTGGATCGATTCGTGGATCGATCCAAAGCCTCCCCGATCGATTGGGAATAATCGAATCGATTGGGATCCGACCGTTGAGTCGTATTTGAGCTGCAGGCGAGCGTTGTCTTCGACACTTCTTCACCGATTCATTTCAGTTCTTCACCAGCTCCTCCATAGATCTCCTCAAGCTCGAGATCGCCAGTTCTTGAAGGTTCTTGGAGGCTCTTCCAAGTCAAGAGGCGGATCAAAGCAAGAAGAAGAAACTAGGGTTAGGGTTTGTGCACTCATTGTAAGCTTGTAAGCTTGTATTTCTTTACTACCCTTTCTTCTTCTTGTATTGAGTCTTGTAGGGCTTCTCCGCCCTTGGTAGTTACCATAAAGGAGAGTTTTATTTAGTGGAGGGCGTGTGTGTAGGTGTGGATCCTTGGACTAGTCACCTCTTGTGAGGTGGATACCAAGTAAACCAACCGTGTTAGCGTTGTGTGAGTTGTTTCTGTATTTTCCGCTGCACATCTTCGAAGAAACAAGCAACGCCGAACAACGGGCACTCGACGAGCTATTCACCCCCCCTCTAGCTACTTTTGGTCCTAACAAGTGGTATCAGAGCGAGGCCGCTCTTCACCGGAATCATCGCCGGAAGGGGCAAACAAAACAAGCAAAGCTAGAGGGCGAAGAAGTTGGAGCAAATTCATCAAAGTCAAAGAAATCAAAAGGCTCAACTTCAAGATGTAATTCTAAGATGGACTTGGATTTGACACAAGGGTGGCTCCACTATACACATCCACAAGCTTCGATTCTTGGAGATCAAGAATCGAAAATTTCTTGATGATGGAGATAGAGCAATGGTTTGCTCTCATGGAAGGATTTGAAGCTTCAACAAACTCCAAGGGCAAGCCTCTCAAGAAAAGCAAATGGAGTCAAGAGCAAGTTCAAAGGAGCAAGGCAAACGATAAAGTGACCAAGCTTTTGGTCAACTTATTGCCAAGCAATATTTTGGCTCAAGTTGGAGAATTCAAGGATGCCAAGGAGCTTTGGAGCAAGTTGGCATTAATCCATGAGATCCCCTCCACTGTACCGAATCAAGAGGAATCCAAAGAGGGCGACTCAATGGATCAAGATCAAGAGGAGGACTCCGAAGTTGAGAGAGATGCTCAACTTCCGAAGAAGAAGTCCAAGAGGAAGCTTCATCCTCAAAGGAGTGCAATCAAAAGAGCAAGGAAGCAGTATATTCCTTGTTTCATGTACAAGAGGATGAAGAAGAAGGAGAAGCCTCCACCTCTAGGATTGAGGGGGAGCAATCTTCATTGACACCGGATCAAGAAGAAGGAGAATCCTCCACATCCGGGTCAAGAGAAGAAGAGGATGAAGAAGCGTCCACCTCCACAAGTCAAGCAAAATCAAATGGATGAGTATCAAGTTTGGATCAAGAGGAAGCTTCTACCTCCGGATCCAAAGGAAAAGATGTCACCTCTACAAGCAAAGGTATAAATATTTCAATTAATAATAAAAATCATATTATATGCTTTGAATGTAGGGAACATGGGCACTACAAGAGCAAGTGCCCCAAATTGGCCAAGAAAAAGGGCCAAATGGTACAAAAAGGCAAGGAGAAGCTCAAGGAGACCATCCCCGGAACAAAGAAGAGCAAGGAGCACATTGTGTGCTTCTTGTGCAACCAAAAGGGGCATTACCGAAGTCAATGCCCCAAGGGGAAGAAGATGGTCAAGGCTCAAGGAGGCATTAGTCAAGGGGGAGCCTCCAAGGTAAAGAAGAAGGTAACATTTATTGAGCCTACCCCTTTAAGCTATGGTAAAAAGCATGATAGTTCTAATTTTTATCATTTTAATGCTATTTACCATAAGAATAGAGAGCATGGTAAAATTAAGGAAAATAATGTAGCTTACCATGCTAAAACTACCACACCTAGGATTAGGAAGGTAGATAAAAATCTAGGCAATCACACTAAGGACCTTAGCTACAAGCCTAGAAATAAAAATGCTCATAAATTTAATGGAAAACCAAAAACTAAGGATTTAGTGATAGAAAATCAAGTCTTGAGGTCAAGGCTTGATAAAATGGAAAATACCCTAAAAAGGATGGAAAATATCCTAAAAGGGCAAAATGAGCATAGCCTAGGTCTAGGAGCACAAAGGTCATCTAATAGCCATAGGGGTTTGGGATACAAACCAAAGGCTAAGAAGGATGTAATCTCTTACCATAGGGTTCCATATAGTTATGGAACCAACCCTAGGTCTAGCGGTCAAGCCAAAAATACAAGGGAAGTTATCTCTAAGAGTATTTTTGCAACAAATGTGACTAAGACTTCTAAGAAGTCTAAGAAAGTCACAAAGAAGGTTACAAGGGAAGCAATCCCTAGAGTTGACCTAGAAAAGGTGACCAAGGTCTCTAAGAAGCCAAACAAGGTCACTAGGAAGGTATCTAGGGAAGTTATCCCTAGTGAATACCTAGAGCATCCAAGGAGCACCAATAGGTGTGGGGTTCCTAGGAGCATCTTCTCTACCCCATAGATGGGTTAGAGAGTGTCAACTCCGATTAAAAGGGTAGTTAACCCAACTTTGAGGAAATTGACACTCAAGGAGCATTTTCAAGGTTTTTGCTAACCTTTGAAAATGAAATGAAATGTTTATTTACTCTTGGAAAGAGTAAAATGTGCTATAAAGGAAGAAATTTGAGATGACTTTAAATGGCACAAGAAATCAAGTGTTAAGAAATACCAAATTGGGACTTTGGTATTGTCTTAGGAATTTAAGGCAAATCTAAGCCTTAATTTAAAGTGATTACTCTTATGGGAAAATGAAATATGCCAACATTTGAGGAATGTTTTAAATTTTCAATTGGCATAATTAATTCAAGAGATTAAAGAAATGTCAAGTTGAGTTTTGGCATTTTCTTAAGGAAATTGGTCAATCTAGGGTTTATGCTTAAGGATTAGCTAAGGGTTAAGGATACTTAGATAGATAATCTAGGTATATTTTAATTATGCTAAATCTTACCATGTTTGGTTTCCCATTATATTCCATGACATCATGCTTTATTTGTGCATTCATGACTTATTATGAAAAGCTCAAAAATACCATGTCATGACATACATACATCATGTAGTTATAGGAAATTTTCTTCTGAAAATTATTTCTTTTTGATGTATGCCATAACATTATCATGCATTAAGTTTAATTCCTTGTAATTAAGGACAAATGACATTTAACAACACTTATTAACAAGTGACATCCTAGGTGGATGTTTAATATCTCTAAAATACCTAGATAGATATGCATGATCCCTAGAATAGGGCAAAACCAAAATCTCACATCTCACAAGACCTATAAGATGACTTGTATGTGTTTTAGTGCACATTAGATACAAGTGAGATGTTAGGATGATGAACAAAACTCAATATGTTGATTTAATGCATTCTTTTGAGTTTTAAGTTCATCAAAACACATAGTTATGTGTTTTCCCATCATTGGGAAAGCTAATGTCAAGTCATGTGCATTAAGCCCAAAGAACATGGTGGGATATTGGTTTGAAAATGTTTTCAAAATGATTTTGGAAAACCTTGGCGAAGGCTATCTTTTGATAGTAATCACCATTGAATAGTTAGACACAAACTTGAAGAAAACACTAAAGTTTTTGCAAGTTTTCAAGTTTGTGTCAATCTTTGAAAATATGAAGTATTTTCATAGAAAACTATTTTTCCTTGATAGTATATGCCCTAAATAATCCCTACACGAAATTTCATGATTTTTGGATTTTTGTAGAATTTTCTAGGGATTTCTGAAGTTGGCTGATTTTGAAATTCAGCAACTATCAGAGCTCCGATCGATCCATGGATCGATTGGAGTGCCTGAATCGATCCATGGATCGATTTAGAAGGCAAGTCTCCCGCGAGCGATAGGCGCTGGATCGATCAGCCGATCGATCCAGGAAGTCTGAATCGATCAGTGGATCGATTCAGAAAGGTTCAATCAATTGGAATCCAACTCCAATCGATCCAAGTTGCTAATTTTGGCTGGGAAAGCCTGATTTCAGCATCTTTAAACCTATTTTAGTCTAGGTAACCATTCCTAACCCCTAAAAATACATTTGTATACATAAAAGGGGTGTTTTCATGTGAAAACAAGGATGGATTGGTTAAGGAAGGCTAAGTTGAAGTTTAGGTTGAGGTTTGTTTCAGATTTTGAATATTTGAACCTCAAAACTTTTCAATAGGGTTTCCTAAAGTTTTAGGGATTCCAGGTCATTGTTGGTGCAATGACAGAAGTTACCACCATGTCTTTAGGGGGAGGGACTCTTTAAAGGCAAGAAAATTATTTTTCATAAACCTTGGAAGGTGGTTAACCTTCCGTTAAGTGGAAAATGCTCAAGGATGGACATTTGCCTACATTGAGGAAGAATGTAGGGTTAAGGAAAAATGAAGGGTATGAGACCTTCATTTGGGTCATTAGACCATGTTAATGCTCCAGAGCGAGCATTATTTGAAAATGAAGGGAATGAGACCTTCATTATCGTGTTGGTCACAACGAGTGAGGTTGTGAACAACGATGAGCAACTCTTCAGGGGGAGAATTTTAAACAATGGGGCATTTGTTGAAATGTGCCCAAAATTTGAGGCACGGGTTGATGTGTGCTCAAAGATGGGTTGATGTGTGCCAATAGGGGGAGAATGTGTGGTTTAAGTTAGACCTTCATTACCTATGGGGAGGTCATAGGGGGAGAATGAAGGGAACCAACATTCATACTATGGCATGAATGGAGTTAAGGCTATGGGATTAGCTTAACTCAGAATGGTCCAACCTTAAAGGTATTGTCAAACATCAAAAAGGGAGAGATTGTTGGTGCAATATCCCTTAGATCAAGGTTGACTGGTTAGTTTGACCAAGCTTGAGTCTTGGTCATAGTTTCGATGTTTGACAATACATGTAGACACATGGACAATGCAGGTGCAGTTGTTCATATGGGGAGATTCTGATCAGGGACTGATCAATGTGAATGAAGAAGAGTCAAGTAGGAATACCTGACTGGAAGGAAACCCTGGTGAGTGAAGCCAGGTGAAAGTCCTAGTGAGTGAAGCTAGGCAGATGAAAGTCCTAGTGAGTGAAGCTAGGCAGATGGAAATCCTGGTGAGTGAAGCCAGGTGAAAGTCCTAGTGAGTGAAGCTAGGCAGTATGGAAGTCCTGGTGAGTGAAGCCAGGTGAAAGACCTAGTGAGTGAAGCTAGGCAGATTGAAAACCCTAGTGAGTGAAGCTAGGTAAAAGTCCAAGTAGGTCAAGAGACTGACCGGATACTTGGCATGAAAGAAAAGTCCAAGTGGGTCAAAGGGATTGACCGGACACCTGGTGAGGGAGTCCGAGCAGGTCAAGGGAGTGACTAGATGCTAGGCATGACATACCAACAGGTTAAGGTTGACCGGATGTTGGTTTGGGAGGTTTGAGACTTGGTTTTGGGCAAAAACCAAGTACTGGATCGATCAATGGATCGATCCAGGCTCTGGATCGATCAATGGATCGATCTAGACCTTTCCCAGCGAACAGAAAGCCTCTGGATCGATCAGTGGATCGATCCAGAGGTCCCAATCGATCAATGGATCGATTGGGACGCTGCTGCTTCACGCAATAAGCGCTGGATCGATCTGTGGATCGATCCAGGCGTTTTTCCAGAGCACAGAGGCGCTCTGGATCGATCCGTGGATCGATCCAAAGCCTCCCCGATCGATTGGGAATAATCGAATCGATTGGGATCCGACCGTTGAGTCGTATTTGAGCCGCAGGCGAGCGTTGTCTTCGGCACTTCTTCACCGATTCATTTCAGTTCTTCACCAGCTCCTCCACAGATCTCCTCAAGCTCGAGATCGCCAGTTCTTGAAGGTTCTTGGAGGCTCTTCCAAGTCAAGAGGCGGATAAAAGCAAGAAGAAGAAACTAGGGTTAGGGTTTGTGCACTCATTGTAAGCTTGTAAGCTTGTATTTCTTTACTACCCTTTCTTCTTCTTGTATTGAGTCTTGTAGGGCTTCTCCGCCCTTGGTAGTTACCATAAAGGAGAGTTTTATTTAGTGGAGGGCGTGTGTGTAGGTGTGGATCCTTGGACTAGTCACCTCTTGTGAGGTGGATACCAAGTAAACCAACCGTGTTAGCGTTGTGTGAGTTGTTTCTGTATTTTCCGCTGCACATCTTCGAAGAAACAAGCAACGCCGAACAACGGGCACGCGACGAGCTATTCACCCCCGCTAGCAACTTTTGGTCCTAACAGCGTCTATAAGTGTTATTTGCATAGGGGGTAGGGACATGAACCATCAACAAACCCCTATAAGTCATATCTGAATAGAATAGACGTGAACTGCAAGCACCAGATAGAGTAATTGGAGGTAGTGAGTTTCAACGATGTCTGAGCATTGACATTGAGAACCACAAGGGGAATCAGGAGTATTTATGAGAGATAGTAGGCGAGTGATGTCGCCGATAACAACCATTGTAGAAGGCGGCTGGTGGGTATTATGGAGAAAAGAAAAAAGGATTGTTGTTAATCTTAACGCTCTGATACCATGTTAACGATAAAATTCATGCACTTTATTAATCATAATATGCGGTATATAAATACCATTACAAGTGAAAAATAAGAAAACATATAAAATACTAGAAAACAAATAAGTATTTCCTAATAATAATTATTCTCTAATAATTAGGAAATAAATAAGTATTTTTCTAATAATAATTATTACCTACTAACTAGGAAACAAATAAATAGCTACTAATAATAATTATTCTCTAATAAAAAGAAACAATTTGATGCTTGAAAAACTAGCATATTGCTTTAAATCAAATGAATGAGGAATTTACTTTCCTTTGTTATCAAGGAAAAAAGGAAGAAAGAGAGACAAAAAGATCATCGAAGAGGAAGGAAAAGAATGTTCTTTAAGACTATCACCAACAAGGGGAAGAACATGAGATTACTATGCGAAAGAGGGAAAGAGGAAAAGTGTGCCATAACATCAATAAGAGAGGGTAAGGGAATGAGATCACCAACGATTATGAGGGTACATGCTTTTGAGAGATCAATGTGGACAAGAAGAGTTGATTAGGTTTTAAAAAAATAAAATTAAAAATTTAAAAAACTACAACAAATAAAATTAAAAATAATTTTAAATTAAAAATAATATTTTAAAATTTTGAATATAATTAATATTAAAAATTAAGGGTCTAATAAAATTGAGATCCTAGGCATAGGCCTTTAACATAGGCCTTAAAGGCCTATGTCTTGAGCCGACACTGGTCAATTTATTTGATGAGAGAGTGATATCATTTTATCATTGTTGATAACTCACTCTAGTATTGGAATCAAAGTGTTGGATATAAGTGAATAGAAAATAGGTGGAGAGGAAAGAGTCTCTATTGTGAATAAGAATTTAGTCACATATTGAAAATTTGAAGGTAATTTTGTTGGTTTATATTATATCACAAGTATGATAATTATGAACAAATACATGGAGAGAGACTCTCTCTCATACGTGGGCCTGTAGGGGATGCAAATCCAGGGTCCGTATTTATAATGAACCATGTTGCATCAGGTGTGAGCACGACCTGCGTGGTTTGAATGCCAACCCGGTTGAAGTAAAATTTACCTAAATGGAACAACTAATATTTTGTCACCGATAATGGTAGTATATAACCTTTAATTGGTCATTTAACACAGTTAAAGGGGAGGAACTCTTATATAAGAAGACTAGATCTTGAGCAAAAGGGAAGAAATAAATGCAATAGCAAAAACTCCTTTTCCTTTGTCATGCAATTTTCACTCAGCAGATTTCCCATGTTAGCATTCGAGTACAAATTCAGTTTGTCGCGACTACCAGTGCTTGGTGGTGGCGATCGCGGTCTACCGTTGAATCTTGGGAAACAAACGACTCATGAAAACCTCGAAGCATTGCCAAATGTGGGATGAATTATTTTAAAGAAACTATGACATACGCAGGCCTCAACATCTTCCTTTTAGACTTAGCTTCACTCGCGAGCACTCAACCGACTCAAATTCAAAGTCTTGGCTTCCACTTGGAGGACTCAGACTCGGCTTCCACTCGGGAGTACTCGGCTGACTCGACACTTAGCTGACTGACGACTAGGCCACTCAGCTGACTCGGAGTCGGGCACTTGATTGACTCAGACTCAGGCACTCGGTTGACTCAGACTTAGGCACTCGTCACTAATCACTCGAAGTACTCGACCTACTTGACACTCGACAATTCAACACTCGACCTACTTAACACTCGTGTGAGGACAACCCAGTAGCTCGGCTTAACCTTCAAGGCTGACGTGTTGAGATTATCAGATTAGGGCAATAAACATATAAGTTAAAGTTGAATTTGTAATTTCAATTCAGAAAATTCCCTTCTATCTTCGACAACAAGATTGTTTAACACAAAGTTATATGAGCAATAATAAAAAGAGTGTCATTTTTTATTAGAATCATCAAAGGGGCATCCTTTATTAATTTTTTTTAATCAAAAGGGCGCCCTACCCCATTAACCCCTCATATAAAATGACATAGCTACCCTCTAATATATTGTTCATTATTGTTAGTTGTATAAACATGGTAAGTCCGCATTGTAATAGCTAAAAAATATAGATGCTACAAATAATATAACAACTATGGTTTTGTACCTGCTACAACACATATTAACCTATTCAAAAACATTCACGTTGAGTAGCTATGGTTTTTAAGCTTCTACAACGTTGATTCGACTTGTTCACCTAACATTAACATTGTGATAGGATTGTTGGCCGGTTAGAAGGGGGTTGAATAACCCTTGCACAAAAACAGAACAAACCTTTCTCATACTTAAAAAAACATTTGCATAAACAAAATAAGAAATGAACTGAAAGACAGAGGCACCGAAGTTTTACTTGGTTACAACCGGGGAGGTTGTTAATCCAGGGAAGTGGAACACACTAATTTCTCCTTCAGGCGGAGAAGCCTCTTTACAGCAATGTAAGCACAGAAAAGGAGAAGCTAAATGAAAACTAAGGTGTGTACAAGTGTTGATGCAAGAATGCTTGTTGTTTTTTTAGCTTCTGGATCAAGACTGTATTTATAGCCTTGGTCGGGGCGTCTGGAAGGGTTCCAAGCGATTGGAGTGGGATAAAATTCTATCCCTGATGCAATGGTCAACATCTACGTCGGATGTGGATAACAAGAGATTTCAGGCACCAGGACCCTCCGGGCCCTCTGCTCCGGTGCTGCTCGCCTCGGTCTGAGTCTTTCGGTCTAGCTCCGCTTGCTTGGGTGATTTCGGCCATCCGAAATAGGGCTCACTCAAACCCAACTTCCGGCCTTCTTGAGCAACCTTCCACTCCAGGTTCTTGTCCCTCAGAAATGCATCGCGCCTCCTTCTTGTCCGCCCACGTACTCTTTCGCAGCACCTCGTCCCTTGGATGCACCGAACCCGTTGGCTCTCTCCCGTGCCATCCTTCTCGCTAGCTGCGTCTTTTGCTCGACTTCCTATGCTCCTAAGCTCATGCACACTTAGACACAAGGTTAAACACAACAGGACCTAACTTAACTTATTTGATCACATCAAAACAACCTTGGGGTACCAACAATCTCTCCCTTTTTGATGTGAGCAGCCCAAGTTAAGTTAGGGTAAATAAATATAAAATAAAAGAAATAAATTTGCAATTCAAGTGCAAAAATTAAAAAAAATAATCTACCTCCCCCTAGAGTTAATCTTCCCTTCTCCCCCTTTGATCACATAAAAATGGGATACCAAAAAAAATCTAAGGGTAACTTTTATAAAACTATGATTTACAAATAATTTTGGAAAATTTATCAAGATTTTGAAAATACTAAAAATAATTTTGATGGCACTAAAAATGCAATAATTTAAAAAAAATTCTAATTAAAAATTTTGTGAAACAATTAATAATTTCCTCAGTTAAACAATTTTTTTTAAAAAATAATTTTTGTAGAAATTTTGGTAAAGTAAATATGATACTTAAAAAAACTTTAAGTAAAAAAAAAAATTTCTAAGTAAGAATAAATTTTCTATAGAAAAATTCTCTAAGTTTTTTAAAAAAATTTGTGCAACATATAAAATACATTTTGGTAAAGCACAAGTTTATAAAATAACTTTAAAAAACTTTTAAAAAATGAGATTTTTTTTTTAAAGTTAAATAGATTTGCATAGAAAAATTTAAGAATTTTCCCAAAAAAATTAAATAACTATTCAAAGCATTATCTAATTTCAATTTTAAAACTTTATCAGTTAGTCAATTAAATATTTTATTTCAATATTTGGTTTCTAGGTTGTGGCGAGGCACTAGACCTTCTTAGTTATTGGAGCAACAATCATTTTCTAGACAAACCCTCATAAGGAAATTAAACATCTAATTTTCTGGTTGAAAGCGCTAAGTATAATTAAAGTTCAAGTTAAACAAGACTTTGAAACCCAATATAGGTTCCAGCCAACTGGATTAATTAAGAATTTTTTAGGAACATATTTCTTTGAAATTTTCCTAATTTATCCTTTGTGATATTTAAAATACTAGTTCAAATTATATTTTCTAATACTTGTACTATATGTGAATGTATGATTTTTCATGTTTTTATTTTTTTTTGTAAATTATCATTTTCTAGCCTTAATTTATCAAAATCTTCTAATGGACAAAATTTTTCTAGAATTACTTTTAATTCTTTAATTTTTTTTTCTAATTTACAACAATCTTTAGATAATAATTTAATGAATTTAAACATTTTGTCAGGAGGAAGAGATCATACCTAACTTACTTTGTCGATCTCGTTGTCCGTAGCTCCCCCTGAACTGCTGCTTTCTTTCGATGTCGCTCCCCCTTCATCGATGCTCTCGATGCTCATTTCGGAGGAGCTTTCTTCGTGTTTGTCTTGATGACTTGCCATCAACGCAAGCCCAGAGAAAGCCTCAACTTCCGATTCGGACGACGTTTCATCCCACGTCACCTTTAAAGTCTTGTACTTGTTCATTTGGACAAGTTTCTTTCCTTTATCCTTGTTACTCAACTTAGGACAGTTGTCCTTAACGTGCCCTTCTTCGTTGCAGTGGTAGTATCTGATTATCCTTTTCTTTCTACCTTGCGGATGGTTAGTCTTTCTTGATTTAAATAACTTTTTAAAATGCCTTACCATCATTACCAATTCTTCATTATCAAGAGAGGATTCTGACTCATGTTCGTCTCCCGTTGCCTTGAAGGCGATGTTGTGCTTTGGCTCCTTCGTACCTGCACATCTCGATTCATGCACTTCAAAAGTTGAAAAAAAATTCTTCTAAGGTAATAGATTCTAAGTCCTTAGAGATATAGAAGACATCTACTAGTGATACCCATTTTGTATTTCTAGGGAATGTATTAAGAGTGTACCTTAGCAAATCTCAGTTGCTTACCTTTTCTCCGAGATTCGAAAGTCCGGTGATGAGCTCCTTAATCCTCAGTGAAGTTGTGCAATCGTTTAGTCTTCTTCAAATCGTAAGTTGGTGAGTTATTTGTGAAGTAAGTCCCTTCTCACGAGCTTGGCTTCGAACATCCCTTCGTGTAGCTCAAGGAACTTCTCCCAAAGCTCCTTTGCTGAGTCGTAGGCACCGATCCGGTTGATTTCTTGTGGCGGAAGGACGCTGAGCAGATGGAACTCTACTTTACCATTTGCCACATAGTCAGCCTTCTCCTTCTTCGTCCACTGGTATTCTTACTTACCCTCGGGTGCTACAAAACTGAACTTCATTATTAATAGTAATTCAAAGTCAATTTTAAAAAATACCAGCATTTGGTTTTTCCAGCTAGCGAACTCCCCCTCTAACTTCGGTGGGTATATGCTCGGTCCAGTCATTGATTCGGTGTTTCGATTGGCGGTTAGTTCTCTTGAAGCATCCTGGCTCTGATACCACTTGATAGGACCATTGGTCGGCTAGAAGGGGGGGGGGGGTTGAATAGCTCCTGTACAAAAATAGATCAAACTTTTCTCGGACTTAAAAGAACACTTGCATCAATAAAATAAGAAATGAACTGAAAGACAGAGGCACTAAAGTTTTACTTGGTTACAGTTGGAGAGGTTGTTAATTCAAGGAAGTAGAATATACTAATTTTCCCTTCAGGAGGAGAAGCCTCTTTATAGTAGTGTAAGCATAGAAAATGAGAAGCTAAATGAAAACTAAGGTGTGTACAAGTGTTGATGCAAGAATGTTTGTTGTTTTTTAGCTTCTGGACTAAGGTTGTATTTATAACTTTGGTCGGGGCGCCTGAAAGGGTTCCAGGCACCTGGAGTAGGATAGAATTCTATCCCCGACGCAATGATCAACATCCACGTCGGATGTCGATAAAAAGAGGTTTCGGGCGCCCGGACCCTAAAAGTCAACAAGGTTGACTTTTTTTTATCCGGGCCCTCTGCTCTGGTGCTGCTCACCTTTGTCCGGGTCTTCCGCTCTAGCTCCGCTCGCTTGGGTGATTTCGGCCATCCGGAATAGCGCTCACCCGAACCCACCTTCTGGCCTTCTTAAGCAACCTTCCTCTCCGGCTTCTCGTCCCTCGGAAATGCCTCGCGCCTCTTTCTCGTCTGCCCATATACTCTTCCGCAGCACCTTGCCCCTCAGACGCATCGAGTCCGTCGGCTCACTCCCATGCCATCCTTCTCGCTAGCTGCGTCTTTTGCTCGACTTCCTGTGCTCCTAAACTCCTGCACACTTAGACACAAGGTTAAACATAAAAGGACCTAACTTAACTTGTTTGATCATATCAAAACAACCTTGGGGTACCAACACATTATAGTAATTATGAAATCATCGCTACTATGAATGTTGAAGTAGCTATAGTTTCATAGCTACTACGATGCATACTTAACCTATTCAAAAATATTCACATTATAGTAGCTATGATTTCATAGCTGCTACAAAGCGGATTCGATCTGTTCACTTAATATTCATGTTGTAGCAACTATAAAATCGTAACTACTACAAAAAAAGACTCTTTATGTTCAATAACATTCACATTATAGTAGTTACAAACCATAGCTACTACAACTTGAACTTGTTTTGTTCAACAACATTCATTTTGTAACGAAAGTCTAGTTGCTACAATATTAATAACAGTCATAGTTTTCGAGCTGCTATAACTCACCTGATCGATTTAAGATTTAATACGTGTGATCATAGATAATAATATCAAACAATGTACTAAAGGATATTCTTATCATTTCATAGGGTTATTGGGTGGGGTGCCCTTTTAATTAAAAAAAAATCAAAAAGGGATCCCAAGTTATATATATAACAAATATTTGATGAATTTTGAAACTTTAGAAGCATTTTGAAAATTAAAGAAGAGATGTGAAAATTAGAAAAAAAACACATACTGTAATGAAAAAAAAATAGTTTTGCTCTCTAAAATTTAGTTTTTTGGTTCATAATATTTTCGATAGAGTTATAAAAGTGCTTAGGGAAATAAAGTATCAAATGACTTATAAAATTATTTAACATAATATTGAAAATAAAAAAAAAATCTGATCGGAAGATAAGTAATCTAATTCTCTTATATAAGAATAAGGGAGATGTACAAAATTATATAAACTATAAGGGTATTAAACTAATGAGTCATATCATGAAACTTTGGAAAAAAAATAATAGAAAAAAGATTAAGAAGACCACAGTCACCGAAAATCAATTTGGGTTCAAACTTGGAAGTTCGACAATAAAAACTATAGATCTTCTTAGACAATTAATTGAAAAATATTAAGACCAAAAATAAGATTTACACATGGTATTCATTGACTTAGAAAAAATTTATGATAGAGTCTCAAGAGAAATTATATGAAGAATTCTAGAAAAGCGAGGTACTAGCATAACATATATTGAATTAATTAAGCATATGCACGAGGATGTAACAACCAAACTAAAGACTTCAGGCAGAGTAATTGAAATATTTTCAATAAAGATAAGGTTACATCAAAGATCAACTCTAAATTCTTATCTTTTTATACTAATTATGGACGAATTCACTACGCACATTCAAGAAATAATACCATGGTATATGTTATTTGCAGATAATATATTTTTGTAGATGAAACTCGTGAAAGAGTAAATACTAAACTAGAATTTTGATAGGAAATATTAGAAGGAAAAAGTTTTGGGCTTAGTAGAATAAAAATAGAATATATAGAATTTAAGTTTAGTAATATTAGACGTAATGAGATAATTGTTAAGATAGGAGATGACGAGTTACCCGAAATCGAGAGCTTTAAATATTTAGTATTATTTTTGTAAAATGATGGAGGGATTGAGAGAAATGTCTTACATAGAATGCAAGCAAGATGGTTGAAATGGAGGGGGAGTGTCGGGTGTTTTATATGACCGTAAAGTACCTTTAAATCTTAAAGGAAGGTTTTATAAAACCATAGGTAGACCTCCTATGTTATATGAAGCTAAATGTTAGGCTATGACTCGAGCACATGAGCAAAATGAGAGTTACAGAGATAAGGATGTTAAGGTGGATGTATGGACATACGAGGATGGATAAAATAAAAAATGAGAGTATTAGAGAGAAAGTCGGAGTTACATCTATTGAAGGAAAATTTCGAGAGACATATTTAAAATGGTACGGGCATATACTTAAACGATCAATAAATGCTCCAGTTAGGTAATGTGAAAATATGACAAACACACAGATCAAACGAGGAAAAAGAAGACCAGAAAGACTTTGTTAGTAATAATAAAATAAAATAAAATTTATTTAAATATAGATGATAATATAGTAAAAGATAGAGCTCAATAATATAAAAAGATTTATATAATCTTAGAATAATATTTGATTATTTTTTCGTAAAATTTACAATATCATTAGAAGTTTTGAAATAATAACAGTCCTTCCAGATTTTTTAAAAAAAATTCTTTCCACTCTATACATCAGTCCATCTTTTTTTTTGTTTTTTTTTTTATGTAACGTGATCATGATGATGCCATAATAAATATGTGACATTATTTTTTTAAATATAGATTATTATATTAGTGTTTTGCTAAATAATCTAACAACGTTAATCGTAAGATTAATTAAAATGTAAAATTTTAAATGATAAATATTATTTTTAAAATATTAATAAGTCTTTTTGAGAGGTGGGATGGACATTATATGGAATGACGATATTAAGCAGTGCAATGAAGTTGTAGAAAAAAGCTCGGAGGATGACATGACAAAACTAAGCAAAACAGATGGTCCTAATTTGATGGTAAAAAATGAATACGTTCATTCTCAACGTTTTCGTTAATTCATTTTAAAGTTAATATGAAGGAGATAAATCACGGACGACTACTAACTTTTGGAATAATAACTAATACATAAAAGAGACATTTATCTTGATTTTACTGAAATTCGAATTCCAGATTCATGATGATAATATCTCAGACACTAGAATGCATTAAAAGATGTCATCCTACTAATTTTTGGGTCTGATTCTAACTTTAAAAAAAAAAATCTTGAATCATAATGCGCGTTGATATTCTTTTGAATAAGATAATATAAAAATTAAACAATACAATAGTCAAAGTATTTCTATTATAATTGAATAATAAAATAAGTAAAATATTTCTATTATAATTGAATAATAAAATAAGCATGTCCAAAATGATCATTAAAAAGTAATTCATCTTACAGTTTGAGTTAAAAATACTAATTAAGCTAAGTCTGTATAACCAAGTTATTTAGTAATTTCTTTCTCAATTGATAATATAATCAATTCATTCAATCTAGAATTAATCAATTCATTCAATCTTTCTAGTGATATGATTGATCAAAGAAAAGTTTTGATGATATTTAATTTTGAGAAACTTCATCCTGCATTTGCTATTGTAACAATGTGAATATTTGGGAAACATCTATCTATTTTCTTCAACTAATTCATTATATCAATTGTCGATTTTGCTTCTCTTGGTAATGAGTACTTCAAGAATATCAACTCGAAAAATAAATTATCCCCATTAATATTAGAATAACCTCTATGAGTTAGATAAAATTTTCAAAATTCTTACAAGATCTTAACAAGGTTTCATCATATGCACATTATAACCTCACCAAATTGAAAAAAAAAAAAATCAAATATTTCTTTATATTTTTCAAACCGTTCAAATTGAGTTTTCATATAAGAGCGAACTTGATTGATTATAAAAAAAAGTAGTTGATTCAAAAAATTTGTATAGTTGACAGTGTCACTTTTTCACTGTTACTTTCACAAATTGCTTTTTTCCTTCGAACAACATGTTTCTCTCAAAATTCAACTTCAATACCCATCTCAATACCATATCTTAGCTTTAACAATGACCTTATCATAACTATCTTCTCTAAATTCTTCTAGAAATAAAATAATTCATTGTAAAAGTTTGATAGCAATATAAATATCCATAACTTTAGATTAAAAAAATTGCTCACAGATAACGTGCAACACCTTATACTAAATTGTCAAGCAAGAATTTAAAATTTTCAAATTCATATAACGCTAAGGACTAGACTTCACTTTTCATTTTGGGATCTTCGCTATCATTTGCCAAGTCATACAAAGCATCTTTTATTTGTGTAATTTGCTTCTTTATAGATGAACACTCTCAAATATGACTTTCACAGTGTGTTTATGACAATGACTTAACTGTTGGGACCGATTATGTAGCTAGAGGGGGAGGGGGGGGGGACGAATAGCTCGTCGCGCTCCTCGTGCTCTTCGTTGCTTGTTTCTTCAATGATATGCAGCGGAAATACAAAAAACAAAACATACAACGCTAACACAAAGGATTTACTTAGTATCCACCTCAAGATGAGATGACTAATCCAAGGATCCACACACACGAACACTCTCCACTATGAACACACTCTTTTACGGTAACTACCGAAGACGGAGAAGCCTTTACAAACTCTCAATACAACAAGAAAGCCTGGGAAGACAAATACAAGAATATCTTACAAGATATGCAGTGAAAACCCTAACCCTAGCTTCTTCCTCTTGTTGTAGTCACGCCTCTTGACTTGGATGTCTCTCCAAGATCCTTCAAGAACTGGCGGTGAGAGTGGAAAACGCTGTGGAGAAGCTACTGTGAAGATGGGAGCTGAACAATGTAAGAGTTCTGGCGAAGAAAGAGCTCGGCAACGACTTTAATTGACGCCAACGGTCGGATCCCGATCGATTGGATTACTCCCAATCGATTGGGGAGGCTTTGGATCGATCGACTGATCGATCTAGAGCGCCTCTGTGCTCCTGGGAATTTGCCTGGATCGATCGACCAATTGATCCAGGTCCCATCGCACGAAATCATGCCTCCCAATCGATCGCTCGATCGATTGGGGGCTCTGGATCGATCGACTGATCGATCCAGAGCTCTTCTGTTCGCGTGACACTTCTCCCCAATCGATCCACTGATCGATTGGGAGAAAGCTTGTCGCAGAGACTCACCCAATCGATCGGCCGATTGATTTGGCATGTGCCAATCGATCGGCTGATCGATCCAGCTTCTTGTTTTTGCCCAAAAACAAGTCCAAAGTCCCCTAAACCAACATCTAGTCAGCCATGACCTGTTGGTTCATCATGCCTAGCATTCGGTCACCTTTGACCTACTAGGACTCTCTCACCAAGTGTCCGGTCAATCCCTTTGACCCACTTGGACTTTCCTCCTTGTGCCAAGCATCCGGTCAATCCCTTTGACCTACTTGGACTTTCCACCTCATGCCAATTATCCTGTCAATCCCTTTGACCTACTTGGACTTTCCTCCTCGTGCCAAGTATCCGGTCAATCCCTTTGACCTACTTGGTCTTTCCAACACCAGATGTCCGATCAGCCTTGATCCATCTGGATTTTCTCATGCTTGGTTTCACTCACCAGGACTTTCCCAATTGCCTGACTTCACTCACAAGGATTTTCTTCTGCCTAGCTTCACTCACTAGGTCTTTCACCTGACTTTACTCACTAGGATTTCCTTCTGCCTAGCTTCACTCACTAGGTCTTTAACCTTGCTTCACTCACCAGGATTCCATCTGCCTGGCTTCACTCACCAGGACTTCCCATTGCCTAACTTCCCAGTTAGGACTTTCCATCTGCCTGACTTCACTCACCAGGACTTTCACCTAGCGTCACTCACTAGGATTTCCAGTCAAGTATTCAGTCAACCTTGACCTACTTGACTCTCCTTCACAATCTCACCACATGAACAATTGCACCTGCAATTTTCATGTGTTGTCTACATGTATTGTCAAACATCGAAAGCCAAACATCAAGACTCGAGCTTGACTCAATTCAAGCTCAGTCAACCAGGTCAACGTTGACCTAGGGATATTGCACCAACAATCTCACCATTTTTGATGTTTGACAATACCACTGACAATACCACTTTTGAGTTAGGTTAATCTCATAACCTCAACTTCTTTTATGCCAATATATGAACGAGGATTCCCTTCATCCTTCCCTTTTTGCCGTAGGGCGATGCACATTCTCCCCCTATTTAGGGAATGAAGGCCTAACTTGAGCCATACATTCTCCCCCTATTGGCACACATAAAAAAGAAACTCTCCCCCTGAAGAGTTACTTATCGTTGTTCACAACTTCACTCGTTGTTCACAACTTCACTCGTTGTTCACAACACGATTCAAATAAAGGTCTCATACCCTTTATTTTCATCAAAAACTCATCCTTGAGCATATACCACTTGATATATTCACTTGGTGTATACAACTTCACTCGTTGTCTTCACACACGATTCAAATGAAGGTCCCATACCCTTCATTATCATCAAATGCTCATTCATGATCATGCACCACTTGGAACAATGAAGATATCCACTCTCTATTGTAGTCAAATGCCCAACCTTGAGCATTTTCACGAAAGAAGGTTAACCACCTTTCAAGGTGTATGAAAATTAAATTTTCATGTCCTTAAAGAGTAACTCCCCCTAAAGACATGCACGTAACTTCTGTCATTGCACCAACAATGACTTGGAATCCCTAAACCTTTAGGAAACCCAAATTTAGAAGTTTTGAGGTTCAAAAATTCAATATTGAAACCAAACCTCAACCTAAACTTTGACTTAGTCTTCCTTAACCAATCCATCCTTGTTTTCATCATGAAAACTTCCCCTAAATATATACAAATGTGTGTTGAGGGGTTAGGAAAGGTTTTATAGACTAACAATGGTTTAGAATGCTGAAAATAAGCTTTCCCAGCCAAAATCAGCATCCCCAATCGATTGGAGTTGGGTCCCAATCGATTAAACCCTGCTGAATCGATCTACTGATCGATTCAGACTGTGTGGATCGATCGGCTGATCGATCCAGCGAGCTTCTGCTCGCGAGAATTGCCTTCTCAATCGATCGCCCGATCGATTGAGGCACTCCAATCGATCCACTGATCGATTAAAGCTCTGAAATTGCTGAAATTTCATTTCAGTCAATTTCAGAAACCCCTAGAAAATTCTACAAAATCTCAAAAATCATGAAAATTGTTGTAGACATTATTTAGGGCATATATTATCATGAAAAAATAGTTTTCTAAGAAAATACATCATATTTTCAAAGATGGACACAAACTTGAAAACTTGTAAAAACTTTAGTATTTTCTTCAACTTTGTGCCTAACTCTTCAATGATGATCACTATCAAAAGATAGTCTTTATCAAGGTTTTCCAAAGGCATTTTAAAATGATTTGCAAAACCAATATTGAACCATATTCTTTGGGCTCAATGTACATGACTTGTACATTAGCTTTCCCAATGATTGGAAAACACATAACTGTGTTTGATGAACCTAAAACTCAAAAGAATGCACTAAATTAACATCTTGAGTTTTGTTCATCATCCTAACATCTTACTTGTATCTAATGTGCACTAAAACACATACAAGTCACCTTATAGTTCTTAGTGAGATGTAAACTTTTGGTTTTTACCATAATCTAGGGATCATGCATATCTACCTAGGCATTTTGAGGTTATGAACATCCACCAAGGATGTGATTTGTTAATAAATGTCATTTGTCCTTAAATTTCAAGGAATTAAAATAGTGCATGATTTGTTATGCATACATCAAAAAGAAATAATTTTCAAAAAAAAATTTCCTATAACTACATGATGTATGTATGACATGACATGGTATTTTTGTATTTTTCATAATAAAGTGTGAATGCAAAAATAAATATGATGTCATGGCATATTATGGGAAAACAAAGCATGCAAATTAGCATAAATGAAATATACCTAGATTTCCTATCTAAGTATTCTAAAACCTTAGCTAAATTAAGATTTAAAACCTAGATTGCCCACTATTTTCCAAGAAAATGCCAATAATCTAATTTTGACATTTCTTATACTTTTCCTAATTTGTGCAAATTTAAATTAACCATATTCCTCAAATTTTGGCACAATTTTCTCTTTTAAAGAGTAACCAATTGAGTTAAGGCATACATTGCCTTTAATTTCCTAAGAACATACCAAAATCCCAACTTGGTAGTTCTTATGATTTTCCCAATTTGTGTCACTTAAAATATCATCCAATTTATCAAATTGTGACACATTTTCCTCTTATAAGAGTAAATAAAAATTCTTTTCATTTTCAAAGGTTAACAATAACCTTGAAAATGCTCCCCGAGTGTTAACTTCATCAAAGTTGGGTTAACTACCCTTCTAATCGGAGTTGACACTCTCTAACCCATCTATGGGGTAGAGAAAATACTCCTAGGAACCCAACACCTATTGAGGCTCCTTGGATGCTTTAGGTATTCACTAGGGATAACTTCCCTAGATACCTTCTTAGTGACCTTGTTAGGCTTCTTAGAAGCCTTGGTCACTTTTTCTAGGTCAACTCTAGGGATTGCTTCCCTTGTGATCTTTCTAGTGACTTTCCTAAACTTCTTAGAAGTCTTAGTCACGTTTGTTGCAAAAATACTCTTAGGGATAACCTTTTTAGTATTTTTGACTTGACCCTTAGACCTAGACTCAGTTCCATAGCTATATGGAACCCTATGGTAAGAAATTACATCCTTCTTAGCATTTGGTTTGTATCCCAAACCTCTATGGCCATTGGATGACTTTTGTTGTCCTAAACCTAGGTTATGCTCATTTTGTCCTTTAAGGATATTTTCCATCCTTTTTAGGGTCTTTTCTAACTTATCAAGTCTTGACCTCAAGACTTAATTTTCCATCCTTAAGTCCTTAGCTTTAGGTTTTTCAATGAATTCATGAGCATTTTTATTTCTAGACCTATAACTAAAATTCTTAGTTTCCTTGTCTAGATTTTTATCTACCTTTCTAAACCTAGGTGTGATAGTTTTAGCATGTAGAGCCACATGTTTTTCTTTAAGGCTCTCATGCTTTATATTCTTATGGTAAATAGCATTAAAATGATAAAAATTAGAACTAGCATGCTTTTTACCATTATTCAAGGGAGTATGCTCAATAAATGATACCTTTCTTTTTATCTTGGAGGCTCCCCCTTGAGTTATACTTCCTCCATGAGCCTTGACCGCTTTCTTACCCTTGGGACATTGGCTCCGGTAATGTCCCTTTTGGTTGCAAGAGAAGCACACAATGTGCTCCTTGCTCTTCTTTGTTGAGGGAGCGGTCTCTTTGGGCTTCTCCTTACCCTTTTGTGCCACTTGACCCTTCTTCTTGGCCAATTTAGGGCACTTGCTCTTGTAATGCCCATGTTCCGTACACTTAAAACATACAATGTGATTTTATTTTAATTGAAATGTTTATATCTTCATGTATAGGGACGACACTTTCTCCTTTGGATCCGGATGTAGAAGCTCCTCCTTCTTGATCCGGCGTCACCAAAGGTTGCTCCCCCTCAATCCTTGAGGTGGAGACTTCTTCATCTTCATCTTGTATATGGAACAAGAAGTATGCCCTCTCCTTGCCCTCTTCATTGCATTCCTTTGAAGATGAAGCTTCTTGGACTTCTTTTTCGGAAGTTGAGCATCTCTCAACCTCGGAGTCCTCTTCCTCTTGGTCTTGATCCAATGAGTCACCCTCTTTGGATTCTTCTTGATCTTGTACAGTGGAGGGGATCTCATGAATCTTTGCCAACTTGCTCCATAGCTCTTTGGCATCCTTGAATTCTCCAACTTAAGCCAAAATATCGCTTGGCAATAAATTGACCAAAAACTTGGTCACTTTATCATTTGCTTTGCTCCTTTGAACTTGCTCTTGACTCCATTTGCTTTTCTTGAGAGGTTTGCCCTTGGAGTTTGTTGGAGCTTCAAAACCTTCCATAAGAGCAAACCATTGCTCTATCTCCATCATCAAGAAATTTTCGATCTTTGATTTCCAAAGATTGAAGCTTGTTGAAGTAAATGATGGAGGCACCCTTGTATCGAATCCAAGCCCATCTTGGAATTCCATCTTGAAGTTGAGCTTCTTGAATTCTTTGACTTTGATGAATTGCTCCAACTTCTTCACCCTCTAGCTTTTTGCTCCTTCCGGCGATGATTCCGGTGAAGAGCGGCCTCACTCTGATACCACTTGTTAGGACCGATTATGTAGCTAGAGGGGGGGGGGGTGAATAGCTCGTCGCGCTCCTTGTGCTCTTCGTTGCTTGTTTCTTCAATGATATGCAGCGGATATACAAGAAACAAAACATACAACGCTAACACAAAGGCTTTACTTGGTATCCACCTCAAGATGAGGTGACTAATCCAAGGATCCACACACACGAGCACTCTCCACTATGAACACACTCATTTCCTGTAACTACCGAAGGCGGAGAAGCCTTTACAAACTCTCAATATAACAAGAAAGCCCGGGAAGACAAATACAAGAATATCTTACAAGATATGCAGTGAAAACCCTAACCCTAGATTCTTCCTCTTATTGTAGTCATGCCTCTTGACTTGGATGTCTCTCCAAGATCCTTCAAGAACTGACGGTGAGAGTGGAAAACGCTGTGGAGAAGCTGCTGTGAAGATGAGAGCTGAACAGTGTAAGAGTTCTGGCGAAGAAAGAGCTCGACAACGACTTTAATCGACGCCAACGGTCGGATCCCGATCGATTGGATTGCTCCCAATCGATCGGGGAGGCTTTGGATCGATCGGCTGATAGATCCAGAGCACTTTTGTGCTCCTGGGAATTTGCCTGGATCGATCGACCAATCGATCCAAGTCCCATCGCGCGAAATCGCGCCTCCCAATCGATCGCCCGATCGATTGGGGGCTCTGGATCGATCGACTGATCGATCCATACCTCTTCTGTTCGCGCGACACTTCTCCCCAATCGATCCACTGATCGATTGGGAGAAAGCTTATCGTGGAGACTCAACCAATCGATCGACCGATCGATTTGGCATGTACCAATCGATCGGCTGATCGATCCAACTTCTTGTTTTTACCCAAAAAAAAGTCCAAAGTCCCCTAAACCAACATTTGGTCAACCATGACCTGTTGGTTCATCATGCCTAGTATCCGGTCACCTTTGACCTGCTAGGACTCGCTCACCAAGTGTCTGGTCAATCCCTTTGACCCACTTGGACTTTCCTCCTCGTGCCAAGTATCCGGTCAATCCCTTTGACCTACTTGGACTTTCCACCTCATGCCAAATATCCGGTCAATCCCTTTGACCTACTTGGACTTTCCTCCTCGTGCCAAGTATCCGGTTAATCCCTTTGACCTACTTGGTCTTTCCAACACCAGATGTCCGATCAGCCTTAATCCATCTGGATTTTCTCATGCCTGGTTTCACTCACCAGGACTTTCCCAATTACCTGGCTTCACTCACCAGGACTTCCTTCTGCCTAGCTTCACTCACTAGGTCTTTCACCTGGCTTCACTCACTAGGATTTTCTTCTGCCTAGCTTCACTCACTAGGTCTTTCACCTGGATTCACTTACCAGGATTTCCTTCTGCCTAGCTTCACTCACTAGGTCTTTCACCTGGCTTCACTCACCAGGATTTCCATCTGTCTAGCTTCACTCACCAGGACTTCCCATTACCTAACTTCCCAGTTAGGACTTTTCATCTGCCTGACTTCACTCACCAGGACTTCCCATTGCCTAACTTCCCAGTTAGGACTTTCCATTTGCCTGGCTTCACTCACCAGGACTTTCACCTAGCTTCACTCACTAGGATTTCCAGTCAAGTATCCAGTCAACCTTGACCTACTTGACTCTCCTTCATAATCTCACCATATGAACAATTGCACCTGCAATCTTCATGTGTTGTCTACATGTATTGTCAAACATCGAAAGCCAAACATCAAGACTCGAGCTTGACTCAATTCAAGCTCAGTCAACCAGGTCAACCTTGACCTAGGGATATTGCACCAACATTAACTATCAAACCCTTTACATGATCTTTGAAAATCTTCCATCACTTAGTAGAAGAGGAGAACAATGTATAGATCCATTGCATCACTTAAAAAAATGACAAAGCCTTAAGACAATAATTTGCCATATCACACAGAATTAAATTAAGACTATGACAACCATTAGGAGTATAAAAAGCTCTTAGATTCATTTTCAAGTAACATTTTCTATGCACCTGTATATCTTCCTTTCATATTAGATTCATTATCATATCCTTGACCCCTAATATCATCAATATCAAGCTCAAGATTGACTAAAGCATTTTTTAAGATGCATAAAAAGCCCAAGTTCTGAAGTATCATCAACTTATAAAAATTGCACCCAATATTTTTTTACTTTGTGAAACTTTCTGAATCATTTAAACATCATATGACAATGGACATTTGCTCCCTATGATTGATATCAGGAGTACAATCTAATATGATTGAAAAATATTTTGCTTGTTTAACTTTTGAAGTATTATTTTTCTTACCTCACTTACCGATATTTGTATCAACTCATTTTGATGTGTAATTAAGTCTCATGATCTTTAATCCAACGGAAGTGCTCTTTCATTACTGGATCAAACTCTACAATCATTTCAATCATTTATAGGAACAAACCATTGTTTTCAACATAAAGTTTTTCATAACTTCCTTGAAATGCTAAGTTATTTTTTGTCAATCATTGAATAACTGTGATTATCCTCTATAACACTTGTTTCCAATGTTCTCTTTCTTTATTAAATTGTATTTGTATGCCTATATCAATCACTTTATTTGTTCTTAATCTTTATTCCAATTCAAGCCAATTCGCCATAAAACTCCATATGCTCCTTACTTCATGATTTGCAAGATAGTGATTCAAATTATATCGGTCATTAGCTAATTGTGATGGTTCTTTTTGATAGCATGGAACAAACACAAAAACAAAGCGGTAACCACTCACAGTGATCTCCTGAAGAAATCGATGAAGTTGCCGGGCGTCGCTGCTGTCAGAAGCACGATCACAGGTAACCGGAAAGTACTTCAAGATTTACGAGCCAAATCCCCAGCCTCTCGGATGTTCTTCTTTGCTTGACGCACCTCTGATCATCATCGCCTCTGCCTTCACCTTATCCTCTTCATCTTGTCATGGCTTGGACACACCATTTATAAGAAGATTGAGGAAGACAAAGGGAAATGGACACCCCTTCGTCTCCTTGGCGTTTGCCGCAAAGAAAGACGTTTGCAGCAATGATACAAATGAAGGGGAAATGGTGCCCCTTCGTCTCCCGCAACGCCCAACATCTCACACTTGTCCAAGTCAATCTATAAGGTTATATGGTCACATAGACCATGTCAGTCACATAGACTACGAGGTGATCATGTCATAATGCCAAAGTCAAATATTAATTGGTCACAAAGATCAATTAAGTCATATAGACTATTTGACAATCAGGTCACGAAGACCAGAGCAAAATTAATTAGTCACAAAGATCAAATAAGTCATATAGACTTTATAATGATCAAGTCACGAAGACCAAAGCATTAATTAGTTATAAAGACCATATAAGAACATCCATTCCATACATTAGGGAAAATGGTTCGTGCGACAGCAAGCATACTGAGCATTTATTGCTAAGAAGATTGTTACACCTTATATAGCTGCTCTTTAGAACGAATCAGAGACATCAATGACTTGTCTTTACCCTAGATTAAATTATTTACATCATTATGAATATCTCTAATCCCTCATATGGACTATATGTCAAGAGCATGTTCAATATCTCCAATTAAACAAATTATTCACAATTACATTTTATGTACTGAACTAAAAATATAACCGGTACCATTGAATAAATGTCACAGATGTAAATCAATCTTAATCTTCCTTTTTAGCTAGAATCTATTCGTTCTAAATAGTCTCTTTCCTAGTTATGCTCTATATACCGAATCATCCATAGTTAATAGGAAACATGCCAAAGTAGCAGACACTAATTAGAACTTCAAGTAGACAGCTAAATAGTCACTTAGGGTAAGATTGAGATTAACTTATAATCTCAAGGGTCTCACATAGTAGAGAAGCAGAGATCCATTTTCCTACTACCCTTCTTGTCGCCATAGCACATGTGGTATAAATCACATGCTACGATGTTATTCTCTTTACTAAAAAGAGCGCATGTTTATTCCCAAAATTTAACATCGTTCATATTTCGATCTAGACATATCTAATGTCTAATCCTGAATTCAACACATGAATTTCAATCTGGCCTTAAGCAGATTCAGTAAATGGTGGGTGTATTTACTTTGATCATTTCATAAATGATCTCATCTTCACATAATTATCAAGGCGACCTTAACTTACGGGTATGTCTCTATTCATAGCTACATAAGCTATCCCATAAGCAACGATCTTACCTCTATTCGTACTTAACAAATAGAGATGATTGTCCATGTGAGTGGACCAATCTCAATCTATCGACATGCTTATCGAGACTTTATTCGAATGTAACAAAGGCATATAGTGTATTAAATCATGACATTTTTCATTTATCAAAATGTCTTTACAATAAGTTACATTCTTCGAAGTCCCAAAGACTTCACATATCCATGAAATGACTCTTTAGTGAATGACTTAGTAAAAGGATCAGCAAGCATATTTTGTGTAGGGATGTAATCAAGAATTATATTTTTCTTGTCAACAATATCTCTTACAAAATTATACTTAATTTCTATATGCTTGCCTTTGCTGTGATATTTGAGGTCCTTAGAAAAAGCTATTGTAGCTTGACTGTCACAGTACACTGTAACAAGGCTCCCACTATTCTCAGCAATCTTTAGATGCTTCAGGAACCTTCTTAGCTAGACAGCCTCTTGCACAGTCGCTGCATAAACCACATACTCAGCTTCCATTATCGACAAGGCTACACAATCCTGATTCTTGTTGTTCCATGAGATGGTGCCATCATTCAGCAAGAAGACATAGCCATATGTGGATTTTCTGTCATCAAGGTCCCCTACCCAATCTGCATCTGTGTAGCCACTTAGGCTCATATCTGATCCTTGGAAATAGAGGCAATAATCCGTTGTTTCTTTGAGATATCTGAATATCCTCTTCACCACTTTCTAGTGTCTCGATCCTGGGTTTGACTGGAAACGACTAACTAAGCCAACAACATAGCTTATTTCAGGACGAGTACACAGCATAGTGTACATTAAACTACCAATAGCACTAGCATATGGTTTTTTCTTCATTTCGGCTATTTTCTCAGGAGTCTTGGGATACATACTTTTGCTCAAAACAGTACCTCTTGCTATAGGCGTCTGTTCGGTATTGCAATCTGCCATATTGAAGTATTGTAGCATCTTAGAGATATAAGCTTCTTGAGATAAACCCAAAAGCCTCTTTGATCGATTTCTAATGATCTTCACTCCTAAGATGTACTCTGCTTCTCCCATATCTATTATGTCAAATTGCAATGAAAGCCAACATTTGACTTCTATCACACACTTTATGTCACTTCCAACAATTAGCATATCATCAACATATAATGATAAAATGACAAACTTTCCTTTTCCCTTTCTAAGGTAAACACAATGATCCTTATTGATCATTTCAAAATCATAAGATAAAATGACTTCAATAAATCTCATGTTCCATTGTCTTGACGCTTGCTTTAGCCCATATATAGACTTCCTAAGTCTACATACTCTATTCTCTTGGCCTTCGGCAACATAACCTTTTGGTTGTACCATATAGATTTCTTTGTCAAGATTACCATTAAGGAAAGTCATTTTTACATCCATCTGATGTAATTCCATGTCAAATTATGCTACTATAGCTAGGATGACATGTATTGATACAAACTTCACAACTGGGGAGAATGTTTCTTCAAAGTCAATACCCTCCATTTGGGTATATCCTTTTACAACTAATCGAGCTTTGTATCAATTAATCGATCCATCTTCTTTGCTCTTTATTTTGAGAATCCACTTATTCCCAATAGCCCTTCGGCCCGGAGGAAGATCGACTAAATCCAAAACTTGATTCTTTCTCATTCACTCCATTTCCTCATCCATTGTAATTTTCCATTTTTCTCTTACTGAGCTTCTCAAAGCTTCCTCAACTGTTCGATGTTACTCATCATCAACTGGGAGAATCATTAATGCCTCATTCTCAATATCAAACCTTCTTCGAGGAATAGTCTGATGACTACTTCTTCGAAGGATAGACTGTTGAGAAACAGACTCATTCAGTGGCAAATTACTCCCACTAGGTTGATTAGATTCAGGCATCTCCTGATTTGTTGATAAAGGAACATTATCCTTCTCCTCTATCTCATATAGAGGAATTGTCTTATTAACTTCACCTCGTGTTGGGAACTCAGTTTCAAGAAAAGTAGCATCTCTTGACTCTATTTCAGAGATGGTTCCATCTTATCACTCACCAATAAAAACATAACCCTTAGAAGTCTCAGAATATCTTATAAAGATACAATTCTTACCTCTGAGTCCTAATTTTCCATATTTGTGAGTTTTATCATGAACGTAGGCAGCTGACCCCCAAGGTCTCAGATTACTCAAATCTTGCTTTCTGCTTGTCCAAAGTTTATGTGGGGTAGATGGAACTGACTTTGAAGGCACTTTGTTAAGTATATAGGCCGCAACTAATAATGCATCTCCCCAATAGGAGATTGGAAAATTAGCCTGTACCATCATAGACCTAACCATTTCAAGAAGAGTCCTATTTCTTCTTTCAGCAATCCCATTTTGCTGTGAAGTTTCAGGGATAATTAGTTGTCTAATAATCCCTTTCTCATTACATATTATCTTGAACTGATCAGATAAATATTCACCTCCACGGTCAATGCGCAAGGTTTTAACCTTACGTTCCAATTGATTCTCAACTTCGTTCAAGTAATGAATAAAGCAATCTAATGCTTCAGATTTGTGAGAAATCAAATACACATGACCAAAATGTGTGAAGTCATCAATAAATGTAATGAAATAAGAACTCTCATTTCTAGCCTTCATATTCATTAGACCACAAATATCCAAATGAATTAATTATAATGGTGATTCATCCCTAATAGCCTTACCAAATGGTTTTCTAGTCGTCTTTCCAACAAGACAATGCTCACATATAGACAAGTTAATCTTAGCATGAGTGCCTAAAAGACCCTCCTTAGCTAATCTATTCATTCGTTCTTGTCCTATATGTCCTAATCTAGCATGCCAAATTTCATCATTAACATCAGCATTACTAGTAAGAGCAATATTTGAAAAACAACCATCATTATTATTTAGTTCTACATCAAGAACCATAAAATCATTTGTTACAAAACCATGCCCAATTAACACAGAGTTAATTCGAAGTTCCACACAACGGCTATAATAATTTACACAATAACCTAAATTAAGAAGACAAATGATAGAAACTAGATTCTGTCGAATCTTAGAAGTATACAGGACATCATGTAGAAACAGTGTACGCCCACCACGTAGGTTGAGCTTGCAAGTGCCAATTCCTTTGACTTCAATTCTTGCATTGTTTTCTACATATATCCATTTGTTGCCAGCTGGTACCCGACGGTACTCCACATATGTATCTCGATCACATGCTACGTGGTTCGTTGCTCCTGAATCTACAATCCACAAAGGATATGAATCAGCTAACAACACTGTACTTGCAACATGATGCTCATGGAAAGAAGATATAGATGGATCTACCTTTTTAGGCTCAGTACAATTCCAAGCAAAATGACCCTTCTTGTCATAGTTGAAGCAGGTCAAGTTTCTCCTAGGTTTTTGTCCATATCTCTTTCGTTTCTTCTTGATTTGGTTTTTAACAGCAACAACACTAGCCTCCTTTCCTTTCTTAAACCATCTTTCCTAATTCTTGGAAGCAGAACCTTCAGCTACAAAAGCTTGACTAGAAATCCTTGCGGATTCAATCCTCTCCGCCTCAAGTTCAACATGGCGTGAGACATCGATGAAAGTCTTGATACTCTCACTGTGGGTCAGGTTCTATTTCATCATTTCCTAAGAATTAGGAAGGGAATGGATAACTACTTGAACCTATTGTTCATCAGTCATCGCATGACCAGCAGTCTTAAGCTCTCGAATCATGTTACCCATCTCCTTGAGATGTTGAGCCATGGTAACATTTGAGCATTTTTTATAGTTATCAAACTTAATTGTTAGCTGACGGAGCTTACTGAGACTAATTCCACTGTACTTTTCTCTAAGGGCTACCCAGACAGCATAAGCCGATGACAATGACTCATACTCAAATACCAGGTCATCCACCATTGAACTAATCAATATTCCCTTAGCAATGGAGTCCTTCCTTTTCCATGCCTTATAGGCATCAAGGTTACGTCTGTGCTGTGTTGTAGAACCATCAGCTGGTTCTTCCATGTATTGATTTACAGCCTCTAGAAATTTTTGTTCCTCAAGAACGTATTGTATCTTGAGGTGCATGATTTTGTAGTTATCCTCTTATAATTTCTCTCCCTTATTGAGTTCAGCTATGATGTTTTTAGTTGCCATGTTCTACATAAATAAACACATTATTTATTGACTCAGTGTAAATTAGAGTTAGTTTACAAAATCAAATGATAACGTTGTTTCCAGCCATCATTTGTATGTTCTAATCTAATCAACATTGATCAATCATATTACACACATCCCATCTAATGAACGAATCATTATTAAAATGAACTAATCATTTTTCATATGAACTAATCATATGGATATATGAACTAATCATATTCACATGAACTAATCATGAGCAAGTTAACACATAACATAACTATTTATTTATCATAACTCTGTTCATACATAACCATAGAAATTATTACATGACTCAAACACTAAATGGGCTAACACTGTTCGTATATAACGACAGTAAACAGAACACTAGTAAACTAGATAGGCCAATACTGCTCCTACTAGGACAAATACTAGTGTAGCAGTCGACATTATCCCTATTAACCTGGACTCATTTGAGATAATCTCAGATGAGGAAACTCCAGGATTCTTTATCAGATCCATTTATGGATCTTCCTCGAATATTTCCTGGTCCTCTTCAGACTCTTCAGGCTCTTCTTTACCCATATAGTGAAGTAGTTCCTCACACAATTCTGAATATATGACGCGTCCTTCATGACGTCCCCATACATAGTCTGCTATCACCCTAGGATACTCTGGCAATGAATGCATCAATGCCCGGATCCCATAATTGTCCAGGACTGGAAACTCTTCTTGTTCAAGTTTCCAGAATAGTCTATCAAGCCTTCTAACATGTCCGTCGACTCCATAAATAGACTTATACTCTATCTCCTGAATCTCCTCCCGGAGCTGGTTTCGCCGCACTTCGCGACCAGTCAATGTGGTAATCGTCCTAGCCATATGAAAAATTGAATTTAAATAAGTCAGTACAAAACTGACTAACTAGTACAAAACCAGTTTAATTCAATTTATATAGATATACAACCATCATTATAAATCAAGAAAAATAAATCTTCTTGATTTTCAGGATTTTAAGTCGACTGACCGATTGGACCGGTCGATCAGGAGTCCGGATCTTAAGCTTAGTCTATCATCCTCATTAGAACTAATCTAATTGGACATAGATTTCAAACTTATGTTCTGTTATTGTTAAGCCCATTTGAGTCATTTTCAGACTTATTGATCAAACTTAGGTCCGCTTGATTCATCTAATGCTCATTGGATTAAGTCTGACTCATTAGAACAAATCTAATCTTTTTGATCAAATCTGACACAATAGAACTAATCTGGTCATATTTGATCAGCCCAACTTATGTAATCAAAATCACACCAATTAATTCAATAATAAACCGAACTAGTTAAACCATCAAATAATTTGAACCAGATTTAGGTATCATTGAATCAATCTGGTCTGCTTAAATCAACTAATAATTTAAACCAGACTTGGGTGTGATTGGACAAGTTGGTCAAGTTCAATTTTCAATTAATTGAACCATAAATTAATTAAATATCTATTTATTAATTAATAATACATTTATATATGCATTTAATTAATTAATAAATATATTTAATTAAATTTCTTTAAACATGCACTGAGGTTTCTCTACGTGAAGAAAAAATAATTCATACATGCACTGTGCTTCATCAAAACATTACTGTTCATCTCGATTTTTTTTCTTTCTTCAATCGATTCATCAATCGATTAAAACAAATTTAATCGATTGATGAATCGATTAAGTCATTGTGCATTTCGAGAGTTAAAAACACATTTAATCGATTGATGAATCGATTAAGTCACTGTGTCGTGAACTTAATCAATTCAATTTCCTTCTCAATCGATTCAAATGCATGAATCGATTGAGTAATCGATTAAAGCGAAAAAAACTGTGCACTGTTCATCTTTTATCTCGCGACAAACGCGATTCTTCCCATGACCGACTTTCACCAGTATTTAAACATGATCGCCGACGCTCCTCTGCCACGACTCTATGCCGCCGAGGACTACACAATTTCCATATAGTCGGGTGGAAATCACGATTCGGGATGTGATTCTGACATAGATCGCTGAAATCGCAACGTTGCGATTTCTCCATGCTTTCAAAAATAGTGCTCTAATACCATTGATGGTTCTTTTTGACAACATGGAACAAACACAAAAACAAAGCAGTAACCACTCACAGTGGTCTCCCGAAGAAATCGATGAAGTTGTCGAGTGTTGCTGTTGTCGGAAGCACGATCACAGGTAACCGAAAAGTACTTCAAGGTTCACGAGCCAAATCCCCATCCTCTCGGATGTTCTTCTTTGCTCAACGCACCTCTGATCACCGTCGCCTCTGCCTGTTGGGACTTTCGAGCCGAAAAAATCACTTTTTGCGTTGCGAAAACCTCGAAGTCTTGCCACGGATCCGTGCAAAGATATATAAAATAAGTCATGTACATGTTTCTATCCTAGATCTACCTTAGATCTACATGAATAAGAAGCATTACCCTTGTTGCAAAGCCCTTCGCTTATCCCGCTCGTCCAAAAGGTTGCCGAATCTCGAGAGTGTCAAGCGTACACTCCTCTATACATATCCACACAGACAATAGGTGGAGAAAAACCACTTATAGTGTGCTAGCACTCTTGGGTGGCTCGGCAATGGAGGAGAGGGAGAGAACTAGAAGAGAGGAAGAATAATGATGATCCATTTATAATGCAAAATAAGAGTAAAAATGGCTTAAGTATTTTCATCTAATGAAAATACTTAATGCTCATTAACTCCATTAATGAGCCTCATTAATGAGTCTTAATGAGTATTTAATGATTATTCATTCTTCATTAAATGACCATTTTGAAACTCCTCTTCTCTTCATAATTTGAATCGAAATTTGAATCTAATATTTAAATTGAATTCATAATTCAATGAATGTCACCATTTATCATTGAATTCAAAATTCAATGAATATCATCATTAAACCTCACTTGAGTCTAACTCAAGTCTAGCCTCACTTGAGTCTAACTCAAGTCTAACTCAATGAGTCTTACTCAATTAATCTAATTTGGATTACTCTTAATCCAATTTGGTTTATCATATGAACCTAATCCTCTTAGTTTATCATATGAACCTAATCTTCATCTAATTGTCCTTTGTGTGTGACCCTATAGGTTCTTGCAACGTTGGCAATGCACCTAAACCCATTTAGAAGCATAAGTAATGAGCGGTATCTAGCAACACATCATTACTACCCAAGTTACAAGAATGTTGAGATCCAACATTACCTTTGTGACTACTAATTGTGACTCACAATATGTGACAATGTCCTTCTATTCTTGACATCTAGATTGATCAATTGAGGCATAGACCGTGTCATCCTCTAATCAATCTATGTCTTGAACTCCAAGTAGACTCACTCTAAACAAATGAGCTCAATATCTCATATTGACTCATTTGGGCATGGTCATGCACTTAGTGGTTTCACTCTATCAAGAATCATGATGTCACTCCCGTCATATAGGAGGGATAGATCCCATCTACATTACTCACATCCCTCCACATAATTTGTTACATACCCAGTAATCGCCTTTATAGTCCACCCAGTTACGGGCGACGTTTGACGAAGCCAAAGTATGCAACTCCTTATGTAGGAAACCATGGTAACTTCAGGTCCAAAGACTGATAGTCATACTAATAGTCACATGAGAAAGTATATGATACTCATATAACGATCCATGATACTTTCTCATGGCGGGTCATTCAGTATACATTCTCCAATGCATACCCATGTGTCAACTTGATATCTCTATATCCATGACTTGTGAGATCAAGTCATCGAGTTGACCTATATGCTAGTCTCAACACATTAACATTGTCCCTGAATGTTAATACTTGACTAGGAATGATTAAGAGTAGTGTTCTCTATATCATCTCACTATCAATTCAACAAATTGATTGATATAGATAAGAACCTTCTACTCAAGGACGCTATTATACTTAGTTATTTGGCACCAATACAAGTAAGTATAATAACCATAAAGAAATGCCTTTATTAATATATAGGAATATGATACAACGAGTCCATACAACAATCATCATATGATTGCCTCTAGGGCTCTAACTAACAATCTCCCACTAGCACTAGTGTCAATCAGTGTAGGCTCTAAGCCCAATGACCTAGTGTGACCATCATGCTTTCTCTGTGCCAAAGCCTTAGTCAAGGGATCAGTGACGATAGCCTCTTTGAACTCTTCCAGCTCACAACACCACCATTCAAGCAAAACACGAACCCAGACTGTGATCTATAATCATCCTGGTCAGTTTGGAAGCTGGCATCACTCTAACCCTTTACAGCTAGTTCATCATCGCCTCCAAATATCAAGAAATAGTCTTTAGTCCTTCTCAGGTACTTAAGAATATTCTTGACCACTATCCAGTGATGCTCACCTGGATCTGACTAGTATCTGCTTGTCATGCTTAAAGCATACGAAACATCAGGACGAGTACATAGCATAGCATACATGATAGACCCTATAGCTGAAGCATAAGGGATCTTATCCATACGGTCTCTCTCCTCTCTAAAAGAGGGATTTTGAGTCTTCGAAAGACTCACACCATGTGACATTGGCAGAAATCCTTTCTTGGAATTCTGCATGGCAAACCGTAGTAATACCGTGTCAATATATGTACTTTGACTTAGGACAAGCAATCTCTTAGATCTATCTCTATAGATCTTTATGCCTAGAATACAGTCTGCTTCACCTAAGTCCTTCATTGAGAAACAATTCCCTAGCCAACTCTTTACAGACTGCAGCAAAGGAATGTCGTTCTCAATTAGTAGTATGTCATCCACATACAATACAAGGAAGACAATTGTATTCCCAACAACCTTCTTGTAGACACAGGGTTCATCTTCATTCTTGATGAAACTAAACTGTTTGATCGCATCATCGAATGGAAGATTCCAGCTCCGAGAAGCTTGCTTTAGTCCATAAATGGACTTATGCAGCTTGCATACTCTGCCAGTATGCAGTTGATCTAAAAAACCCTCAGGTTGTGTCATGTACACATCCTCGAGCAAGTTTTCATTCATAAATGCAGTTTTGACATCCATCTGCCAGATCTCATAATCGTGGTATGCTGCAATAGCAAGCATGATCCGAATGGACTTAAACATCGCTACTGGAGAAAAGGTTTCATCATAGTCAATACCATGAATTTGCTTGAAACCTTTAGCTACCAAGCAACCCTTATAGGTAATAAGTCCATCCATGTCAGTCTTTCTCTTAAAGACCCACTTACACCCAATGGGTTTGACGCCTTCAGGTGGATCAACCAAAAGTCCATACTTGGTTGGAGTACATGGATTCCATTTCAGATCTCATGGCCTCTAGCCATGACACAAAATCTGGCCTCTTCACAGATTCCTGATAGGAGGTAGGCTCATTCTCAACGAGCATAACGTCATCATGGTCAGACAAGAGAAATGAGTATCTCTCAGGCTGACGACGTACCCTATCAGCCCTACGAAGAGGTAGGTCTACTTGAACTGGTTGTTGTTCCTCAACTCCTTGTGGAACAATCTCATCATCCACAACAATTTGTGGTTCCAGTTCAACTTCCATCAAGGCTTCAGTGCTATGATCCATATCTTGAACTTTTTCAAGATCGAACGTACTATCACTAGTTTTTCTAGAAACAAAGTCCCTTCCTAGAAATACCACAGTCTTAGCCACAAACACTTTGTGTTGACTAGGAATGTAGAAGTAATATCCCTTCATTTCCTTGGGATATCCTATAAAATATTACTTATCAGATTTGGGTCCCAGTTTGTCCGAGACTTGACGTCGAACGTAAGCCTCACAATCCCAAATCTTCATAAAAGACACCTGGGCATCTCTCCCAGTCCATATCCTATATGGTGTCTTTATCACAACCTTGGATGGAACACGGTTAAGTGTGAAAGCTGCTGTGTCTAGAGCATATCCCCAAAAGGATATAGGAAGATCTGTGTGACTCATCATAGATCGTACCATATCTAATAGGGTACGATTCCTCCTTTCGGACACACCATTCCACTGTGGTGTTCCAGGAGAAGTGAGTTGGGATAGGATCCCACACTCAGCTAGATAGTCACGAAACTCATGGCTAATGTATTCACCACCTCGATCTGATCGAAGTATTTTAATACACTTGCCTAGTTGGTTTTGTATTTCATTATTGAATTCTTTGAACTTTTCAAAGGATTGTGATTTATGTGTCATCAGATACACATAACCATATCTACTGAAATCATCAGTAAATGTGATGAAGTACCTATAACCACCTCTGGCAGTGACATTGAAAGGGCCACATACAAGTCAATCGCTCTTTCGCTGTGTCCACTAAAGGGAGTCTTGGTCATCTTGCCTAGTAGGAATGACTCACATGTCTCATATGATTAAAAATCAAATGAGTCTAGCAAACCATCTTTATGGAGCTGAGATAAGCGATTCTCATTTATATGACCTAAGCGACAATGCCAGAGATAGGTTTGGTTCATTTCATTTGGCTTGAACCTTTTGGTACTTATGTTATAGATGTGGTTCTCGAAGTCTAGAATAGAGAGTCCGTTCATCAGAGGTGCACTACATTAGAACATATCTTTTAAATAAATAGAACAACATTTGTTCTTTATTACAAAAGAAAAGCCTTTCTTGTCAAAACAAGAGACTGAAATGATGTTCTTTGTAAGAGCAGGCACATAACAACATTCATCTAATTCTAGTACAAGCCCAGAGGACAGAGATAGATAGTAAGTTCCTACAGCAACAGCAACAACTCGTGCTCCATTGCCTACTCGTAGGTCCACCTTGCCTTCGTCAATGCCCTGCTATTTCTCAACGCCTGTACATTAGTACAAATGTGAGAAGCACATCCGATATCCAATACCCACGATGCAGAAATAGATAGATTGACTTCTATAACATATATAACTGAAGTAGAAGTCTCACTTCTCTTCTTCTTAAGATCTTCCAGATATACTTTGCAGTTCCTCTTCCAGTGGCCGGTCTGACCGCAGTGGAAGCAGGTAGCATCCTTGGCAACCCCTCCTTTAGGTTTCAGTGTCTTGCCTTTGCCCTTGGCTTGGGACTTTCCCTTACTTTTAGGCTTGCCCTTGCCTTTATGCTTTTGCACCATCAAAATGGAGTTGGGCTTTACCTTCTTAAGGTTGAGCTCAGTAGTTCGCAACATACTTAGCGGCTCAGGCAGTGGCTTGTCAATTTCGTTCATGTTATAATTCATGAGAAATTGACTATAGCTCTCTGGCAAGGATTGCAAGATCAAGTCTTTGGCCAGCTCTTGGCCAAGTGGGAATCTCAACCTCTATAGGTTCTCTATGTACCCAATCATCTTGAGCACATATGGACCTACTGGAGTCCCATCTTGTATCTTGCACTGAAATAATGCCTTGGAGATCTCAAATCTCTCGTGCCTTATTTGTCCTTGATATAGTTGACGAAGATGTTCAACCATATCATAAGCAGTCATCAACTCATGTTGCTTCTGAAGCTCAGAGTTCATGGTCGCTAGCATGAGGCACGACACATCTAATGCATCATCTTGATGCTTCTTATAAGCATCTCGGTCAGCTCGCGTGGCAGTGGTAGGAGGTGCCTCGGGAATGGGCTGCTC
This sequence comes from Zingiber officinale, assembly GCF_018446385.1. Lineage (NCBI taxonomy): Eukaryota > Viridiplantae > Streptophyta > Magnoliopsida > Zingiberales > Zingiberaceae > Zingiber > Zingiber officinale. The sequence continues at coordinate 91,058,532 of NC_055986.1, forward strand.
CAGGACGTACATTTTTCTTTCTTGTGTGAGAACAATTCTCAGATTCCTGTACCAGTCCAGGAAATTAGCTCCATTGAGCTTGTCCTTGTCAAGGACAGAATACAGGGAGAAGGTGTTCATGTTTGTCGACATGGCAATCTACAACAGAAATAATGCAGAAAGTAAATATCATATTCCTTTAATCATTTAATTAGGCCTTTGACTAAATGATGCTCCCACTGAATTATAGAGCTTCTGTAGAATCAAGTCATGGATGTGGTCAAACCACACTACTAGATTCTTACCAATTAGCTATAATTTTCATGGGACAAGATCCACATCATACTATGACTTGAGTTAGCTTTGGCTAAAACGTCTAAGACTTAGTATGATCGGTAGATAACTAATTATCAATTACATCTCTATGCAACTCTTGTTTATAGGATCAAAAATCTCATTTATATTAAAACTTGAGTTAGCTTTGGCTAAATCGCCCAAGATTTAGTATAAATGTGATTTTTATCTTATCGTCCAACCGTTGAAAAATGCCTATAGTTTTACCCAATCCAATTGAGTTAACTAGTTATGCTCAATCTAATTGAGTTTGTACTCACCCAAGCTTTGATAGGCGGGACCAAGGTTGTCCCTCCGCACCCTACCAAGATAATATGAGTTGCTCTGCTTTGGCAGATTCAACAACAACAAATGATCGAGGTAGTGATGGGTATCAAAACTTGGTAGGCATATCGAGTTGACTTGATTAAGATATAATCTAATCGTGGATTCGTATCTTATATGCATCAAGGCACTAATTATCCTACATTATCATGCATCACATACACAAGCAATGATAGATAGCTAATTATTTTGTGATGAGGTCATGACCCTACTACGGTCTTTTCAAGCCAATGAAAAGATTGGACGGTCAACCTAGGGTCAACGACTTCTTCAATCGCCTCCCATTGACCACCATGTGTTGAAATCACCCTCCTCATAACTCCTTCTTGAGTGGACCTTCCACTGCTTCATTTTGTACATTACAAATATGAAACTCGAGTTGCATTCGAGTCTAAAATCTATTTACAACAAGAATATAAAAGAGAAGGTACGACGCACATGTCGCATATCAATACAACACGCACAACACAAAAATAGCGCGCAGACCATATTATGAATTACAACACATTTTAACCAATCATATTGGGGTTTTTGGGCCATGACCATCACAAAATCACACATAATTATAAATTATGTATTTTATATAAATTTCTATAATTTTACTATTGATTTTATCGATTTTATGAGTCACAATTTCCCGGCGGTCCCGTTTAGCGGTTTTCAGGCGCGATCGCGGGACAATGGCCCTTGCGGGGTTAGGGGCAGCGCCCCTTCTCGCGAAATGAATATCGCGAGTGTTCCATCTTGATCTAACAGTGTCTTAAGCCGCTGTCCCAAAACGATTTGGGCGAGACCTTGCCGTTTCGGAAGGTTTTTCTCGGTAGTCGAAGCCTACAAGTGTCCAAGCACTTGTTGCTTCGCTTCTACGAGAAAAAATACTCAAAAAATCTATAAAAATAGAAAACTTACAGAAATTTACAGATCTAAAATATTTTCATATAAATAAAATACAAACTTGTACATGCTTCGCAAGTGGCTCTGATACCATTGTTGGGACTTTCGAGACGCAAAAATCGCTTTTTGCGTTGCGGAAACCTCGAAGTCTTGCCACGGATCCATGCGAAGATATATAAAATAAGTCATGTACATGTTTCTATCCTAGATCTACCTTAGATCTACATGAATAAGAAGCGTTACCCTTGTTGCGAAGCCCTTTGCTTATCCCGCTCGTCCAAAAGGTTGCCGGATCTCGAGAGTGTCAAGCGTACACTCCTCTATACTTATCCACACAGACAATAAGTGGAGAAAAACCACTTAGAGTGTGCTAGCACTCTTGGGTGGCTCGGCAATGGAGGAGAGGGAGAGAACTAGAAGAGAGGAAGAATAATGATGATCCGTTCATAATGAAAAATAAGAGTAAAAATGGCTTAAGTATTTTCATCTAATGAAAATACTTAATGCTCATTAACTCCATTAATGAGCCTCATTAATGAGTCTTAATGAGTATTTAATGAATATTCATTCTTCATTAAATGGCCATTTTGAAACTCCTCTTCTCTTCATAATTTGAATCAAAATTTGAATCTAATATTCAAATTGAATTCATAATTCAATGAATGTCACCATTTATCATTGAATTCAAAATTCAATGAATATCATCATTAAACCTCACTTGAGTCTAACTCAAGTCTAGCCTCACTTGAGTCTAACTCAAGTCTAACCCAATCGAGTCTTACTCAATTAATCTAATTTGGATTACTCTTAATCCAATTTGGTTCATCATATGAACCTAATCCTCTTAGTTCATCATATGAACCTAATCTCCATCTAATTTCCCTTTGTGTGTGACCCTATAGGTTCTTGCAACATTGGCAATGCCCCTAAACCCATTTAGAAGCATAAGTAATGAGTGGTATCTAGCAACACATCATTACTACCCAAGTTACAAGAATATTGAGATCCAACATCACCTTTGTGACTACTAATTGTGAATCTCACAATATGTGACAATGCCCTTCTATCCTTGACATATAGATTGATCAATTGAGGCATAGACCGTGTCATCCTCTAATCAATCTATGTCTTGAACTCCAAGTAGACTCACTCTAAACAAATGAGCTCAATATCTCATATTGACTCATTTGGGCATGGTCATGCACTTAGTGGTTTCACTCTATCAAGAATCATGATGTCACTCTCGTCATATAGGAGGGATAGATCCCATCTACATCACTCACATCCCTCCGTATAATTTGTTACATACCCAGTAATCGCCTTTATAGTCCACCCAGTTACGGGTGACGTTTGACGAAGCCAAAGTATGCAACTCCTTATGTAGGGAACCATGGTGACTTCTGGTCCAAAGACTGATAGTCATACTAATAGTCACATGAGAAAGTATATGACACTCATATAACGATCCATGATACTTTCTCATGGCGGGTCATTCAGTATACATTCTCCAATGCATACCCTGGTGTCAACTTGATATCTCTATATCCATGACTTGTGAGATCAAGTCATCGAGTTGACCTATATGCTAGGCTCATCGCATTAACATTGTCCCTGAATGTTAATACTTGATTAGGAATGATTAAGAGTAGTTTTCTCTATATCATCTCACTATTAATTCAACAAATTGATTGATATAGATAAGAACCTTCTACTCAAGGACGCTATTATACTTAGTTATTTGACACCAATACAAGTAAGTATAATAACCATAAAGAAATATCTTTATTAATATATAGGAATATGATACAACGAGTCCATACAGCAATCATCATATGATTGCCTCTAGGGCTCTAACTAACACTGCCATCACCTTATCCTCTTCATCTTCTCATGGTTTGGACGCACCATTTATAAGAAGATTGAGGAAGACGAAGGGGAATGAACGCCCCTTTGTCTCCTTGGCGTTTGCCGTAAAGAGAGACGTTTGTAGCAATGATACAAATGAAGGAGAAACAATGCCCCTTCGTCTCCTTCAACGGCCAACAAATTGACCATATTCAATCTTGGTTACTTACTTCTTGAATAACTTCAAATAAAAATAGAAAATCTTATGAGAGAAGAAACTGAATATAATAGCCATCTTCTTTCACTTTCCTTCCCTTTTGGTAGAATTCTCTTGTAATATGACACATTGAAATATTTGATATCACTATGTTTTGAAAACACATTATAAACATTTCTCTTCTAACCTCTTTCTACTAAATACTTTCTAACTTTTTGTTCAATGTTGTCCCACTTCCCTATATCATTACATCAAGTCTTCTGATTCAAGTTCTCATATTAAACATACTTATCATTTCTCTCATTATCATTCAATTTATCCCCATTAACTGATCCAAGGAATTTTCAGTATCAATCTCATTCTCATCTAATTCATCGTTCTCCACTAATTGAATTATCAACCACATTTTTAACCTTCGGAACTACTTCTTTTTTTTTTTAATTTGAAACAGAGTACTTATTGATATCTCTAGCTTGACTTTGAATTAATTCTTCAGAGTACTTAGTAGACATGATTAACCTAAGAATTTAACAAATAATTCAAAGGAATAACACAAACACTTCTACTTATGTTTCATTTGTGTGAGATATTTATTCAAATATTTAGTAAGCATATGAATCCATATCTCATCTTTAAAGATTTCTTATAATAGATTAATGTAATTCCTAATATTGTAATAAAGTAGTAAAAATAATAAAGATTCAAACTAAAAGCTCATTCTATCTTCTTCGATTGAGTTCTGGTCTACAAAATTAATGAAGTTACAAACATTTGATCCCTTAAATTCAAGATATCAAAGAACATACACAAATCATGTTTCATATATTAAGCAAGTCACGGAATTTGCTCCTACTTTTGAAAAAAATATTCTCTAAATTAATAATAAAAAAAATCAAGAGAAAGAAGAATCAAACCTTCCAACTATTGAAAAACAGCTCTACTAGCAAATCTTTCATCAAATTTTAAGAATTAAAAGGGGAAATAAGATAAAAAAGATTCTTCGATTGATTTAAAAGAAGGATTAGAGTGAAAGGGATTATATTGGATTAATTTACATTACTATTGTTGGTGCAATCGACTTCCAAGATTTTAATGTCCGACAAATATGTTTAAGTAAGTTTAATGGAGTTTGATCATGGGAAGTCCTAGTCATGGCTAGGCAATGGTGGGAAGTCAACCGAGTGACTAGTCCTAACTGCGGTTAGGCAAGGGAAGTCCTAGTTGTAAGCTAGACAAGAGAAATCTCAGTAGATCGTGGAAGACAGGTGGATTTGATAGGTTTGGAGGACCTAATCCCTAGATAGCTGAATACTGAGGTAAGGGAAACCTCGGTAGATCGTGGAAGCCAGGTGGATTCGATAGGTCTGGAGGACCTGATCCCTAAGGGGAGATAACTTTAGGTAACGAGAAGTCTTGGAAGAGTGAACTCCAACCAAGTTGATCAGATGGTTTCGACCGAACTAGCGGATCTCGGTTAATCTAAGTTTAGGTTTACCATAGTATCCTGTATTACTATTATTATTGTTGGCTAATGTAGTATTGCAGGAAAAGTCTTAGTGGAGCAGGTGATCAGACACTGAGTAGGTAAAATCCAAACAGGTCTGGAGGACCAATGTTTGGCAGGTAAGTTGAGGTATGCAACTGGAAGAACGACAGTGAGGTCGTGTTCCTGAAAGGAACAACCTAAGGTTGCTGATCCAATTGAAGAAACCAGGAAGATTTTCAAGTTGAGATCAAGACAGTTCTACTATCCAATATTACTCATACATTATATATATTACTGTGCTAACCTTTGTGTTGCAGGAATACTCTGTTTAACTTTGTGTTGTAGGTTTGGCCGGATCGATCGACTGAACGTAGGGATTGGTCGACCGAACTAGCTTAACTCATATCAGAGATCAGTTCATACCAAAGCAGAGTATGTTTCGATCTAAGCTTGATCGGTCGACCGAACCCTGATGACTCAGCACAGTTTAGATCGAGTAGAAGAAAAGAAGGAAGAGCGACAGATCGGTCGACCAAACCAGGGGATCGGTCGACTGAACAATCATCACTTAATGATGCATTAATTCCAGATCTCGACGAACAGGGAAGGATCTATGTTCGGTCAACCCAACAAGGGGATCGGTCGATCGAACACTTAATTGTCATTAAATGTCAAATATCGAATTAGCATCAGATCTCAGCGAAGATGGAAGGGAGCTGGTTGGGTCGACCGAACCCAAGGATCGGTCGACCGAACACCGACGACTCTTATAAAAGTGAGCTCGAGGTCCGAGGCTAGGAAACGAAATCTGATTGGTTCAAAGTTCATCTCTGCACAAGCTACTGTGCATGCTACAACTACTCTTCACATGCAAGCTACTGCTCCAAGAAGTGCCGACAAGCTGCATACTCATTCTTAAGTCGGTATAATTTTAATAGCTTGTAATTGTACTTATTTATAAGTAAAATAGTAGGTTGTTACTATCTTAATCATTTGTATGCACTGCTTCTTTCCAAGATTTTTGGAAAGAAGAGTTTTAGTGGATTGCCCATTGGTGTGATCAAGGATCACGGGGCTTGGAGTAGAAGTCGACCTAGACTTCGAACCAAATAACCGAATTGTGTTTTCTATTTTCCGTTGCACAACTTTAGTTTTAACAAATAAAAGAATTATCTTTAAAAGTGCGATATTCAACCCCCCTCTCTATCGCACTCTTTCGATCCTACAACTATATAATTTTTTTTTTCAAAATTATGGGCCCCCAAGAAAATGGACCTAAGTTAAAAGACTTTTTTTCCTCCTAATAGATATGACCGTGCGTATGAATTATGAAATGCCTATAATAAAAATATATATATTTAAAGGAGAGAATATTTGTCATGTATGTATTATACATTGGATTTGTTGGAAACACAATCAAAGTCTCATATTAAAAATATATGGAAAAGATCATGATTTTATAAGATAAAAGATATTTCCATTAGTATAAACCTTTTAGGTAGAACTTAAAAATAAATCCATGAGGTCTAAAGTCTAAAGTGGACAATATCATATTTTTATAGAAATATGTAAATTCTTTTGATCTTAACAAGTGGTATCAAGGTCGTGGTTCAAATCGATCTTGTTGGTAATTTTGAGAGCATGAAAACTAAAATTAAGAAAAACATAATCACTCACAGTGATCTCCCGAAGATATCACAACTGAAGACTCCGCCAGTCGATGAAGAGGTTGCCGCTATCGGAAGCACGATCACGGAGCAACCGGAAAGCACTTCAAGGTTCACGAGCCAAATCCCAGCCGTTGGATGTTCTCCTTTGCTCGCACATGATTACCTCACGGCTATGCTCTCTGATCACCTTCGCAACACCAGTCACTCGCCCTACCCTTTGATCTCCACTTGGACACTCCTTTTATAGGAAGGCTGAGGAAGACGAAGGGGAAAGGACGCCCCTTCGTCTCCTTGGCGTTTATAGCACACAAGCGTTTGCAGCAGCGAAAGGGGCGAACTCTTTCGTCTCCCAAGTGTAACACCCAACATCTCCCACTCATCCAAGTCAATCCATAAGGTTATATGGTCACATAGACTACAAGGTGATCATGTCATAAAGACCAGAGCAAAATTAGTCACAAAGACTAAATAAGTTACATAGACTTTATGAGGATCAAGTCATGAAGACCAGAGCAAAATTTAGTCACAAAGACCAAATAAGAACATTCATTCCATATATTAGGGAAAATGGTTCATGCGACAGCAAACACAGTGAGCATTCAATTGCTAAGAAGATTGTCACACCTTACTTAGCTGCTCTATAGAACGAATCAGAGACATAAATATCCATAGAACGAAGATTGTCACAGCTTATTTTGTTAAGAAGATTGTCCATTCAATTGCTAAGAAGATTGTCACACCTTATTTTGTGAATTTGAACTTCATGAAAAATCTAATGTGGTTTCAAAAGAGAAAGGTATGACTCTTATTGTAGAAAAGAAGGAAAAGAAAAATAAGAAAGAAAAGAAAGTGGAATCCTCATCATCCGAATCCGAGCAAGAATCATCGGATAGTGATGATGAAATGTAGGCAAGTGAAGTGACTCACTATGTCAAAAAGATGATGGGAAGATCAAAAAAATTCACAAGAAAGGATGTGAAGAAAATGTTTCAACCCTCAAAAGGTAAAGTAGTCAAAGTTCAAGTTTTAACACTAATGTCACTTGTTATGGATGTAACAAGAAAGGACACATCAGGCCAAATTGCCTGGAACTAAAGAAGAAAGAAGAAAAGGAGAAGAAGAAGAAGGAGAAAAAGAAGAAGGAAGCCATGGTGGCCCAAGCTACATGGGATACACCAAGCATTGGCTCATCGGATGAAGATGAGCTATGCCATGTTACTCGACATATGACATTTATGGCTTTTGAAGATGACAAAGAAGAGTCAAGTCAAGAGGAAGTGTCAAGTGAAGAGGATTCATCAAATGAAGAGGAATCAAGTGAGGAATCATCATCAAGTGATGATGATGAGGTAAAAGAATCTCCCAAAGTAGAATTTCTTTATAAAACTATTGCTCACCTCAAAAATGCTTTTGTCAAATCACAATCTAAGGTGAAGACCTTGAAGGGAAAGCTTAGGACCATTAAAGTTGATGCATGCATGTCTAGTGAGTCAAATATGCTCAAGGAAGAAAATGAGAAATTAAAGAATGACGTGATTGAATTAAGAGCATGTTTAGAAAAATTCACAAATGGATCCAAGTATCTAGATATGATCATTAGAGATCAAAGAGTCGTTTACAATAAAGCCGGAATAGGATATAGACCTAAGGAAAAGGAAGTTGCATATATGTCTCTAATCAATGGTACTAGAAATGATGCACTTAGAAACAAAGTTACGAAAAATCTTAAAGGGAAGGTAAAACAAGCTTGGGTGCCTAAGAAATATTTGAATGATATTTCTGAATCAAGTGCATGGGTACCAAAGAGTTGTGTGTTTTATGTTTCTTAGGTAGAGGAGAAGAAGGATGTAAGTATGTGGATTGTGGATAGCGGTTGTTCAAGACATATGATCGGTGATGTGAGCAAGTTCTCCACAATAAATTATATAAAGAAGGGAACGGTATCATTTGAGAATAGTGGAAAGCTCAAGATTATAGGTAAAGGTACAATTTAGGTATCATCTAAAATTACCATTCATAAAGTCCTATTGGTTAAAAATATGGGGTTTAATTTGCTTAGTGTTAGCCAATTATGTGATGCCAGATATAATGTAGAGTTTCATCCTGATAAATATTTAGTTAAGAACAAAAATCTTGAGAATGTTGCGCTAAAAGGATTTAGAAAAGCAAATCTTTATTATATTGATCTTTCATATGCTTCTAATCCTCCTATTAAGTGTTTGATATCAAAAGAAGAGGAAGGATGGTTATGGCATAGAAGACTTGGACATATCAACATGAGAAACATAGCCAAGGTAGCCAAGATGGAGCCAGTAAAGGGACTACCAAAGATCAAGTACATCAAGGATAAATTGTGTGATGCATGTCAAGAGGGTAAGCAATCAAGGTCATCACACAAAGGTAAAACTTTAACTAGCACTTCATTACCATTAGAGTTATTGCATTTGGATCTTTTTGATTGTCATAGAACACCTTTTTTTGGTAGGTAACAAATATTGTTTGGTGATAGTAGATGATTACTCTAGATATACTTGGGTTTATTTCTTGAAACATAAGGGGGAAACTTTAGAAACAATTATAGGGTTTACCAAGAGGGTAGAAAATGAAAAGAGCCTCAAAATTGATAGAATTAGAAGTGATCATGGTGGAGAGTTTGAAAATTTGAACTTTTCTAAATTTTATTTGGAAAATGGCTATAAGCATGAATTTTATTATCCAAGAACACCTCAACAAAATGGTATAGTGGAGAGGAAAAATAGGGCCTTACAAGAGGCGGCTAGGACCATGCTTAATGCATATTCATTACCTAGCTATTTGTGGGCCGAAGCGGTTAATACCGCATGTTATATCCAAAATCGTGTCTTGATTCATAAGTTTTTAGGTAAAACACCTTTTGAATTATGGAATGGCAAAATCCCTACAATTCACTATTTTAAAGTCTTTGGTTGTAAGGTTTATATTCTTAATATTAAAGATGACTTAGGAAAATTTGAGGCCAAGTCCAATGAGGGAATTCTAGTTGGATACTCATCTACTAGTAGAGGATATAGAGTATACAACAAAAGGACTCAAATGATTGAGGAATCATCCAATGTTGAGTTTGATGAATCCACTAGTACTTACCCTAGGAAATCCCCTATTGATAAGGATATAAGTGAACCAAATCAAGATGTTACTCAAGGAATACAAAATATACATTTAGGGGGTATTGATCAAGGGGGAGGAAGAGATGGTTCGGATGATGAAAGAAACAATGTAAACAATGATCCTCCCAAAGATGATGATTCCATAACCTCGAGGACCTTAAGGTATCATCAAGATCATCCTATTAATCAAGTAATTGGAGATGTTGCACAAGGGGTAAGGACTAGATCATACTTTAGAGATCACACAAGTCAAATTGCTCTAATATCACAACTTGAATAAAAAACAATTGATGACGCTTTACTTGATACGGATTGGATTCTAGCAATGCAAGAAGAGTTGAATCAATTTGAAAGAAGTGATGTATGAGAGTTGGTTCCAAGACCGAATGATAGTACAATTGTTACAACAAAATGGGTCTTTAGAAACAAGTTGGATGATCAAGGGAGAGTCACTAGGAATAAGGCTAGGTTGGTAGCTAGAGGTTTCAATCAAGTAAAAGGACTTGATTATGATGAAACATATGCTCCGGTAGCTCGATTAGAGTCCATTCGGATACTATTATGATATGCCTCCTATATGAGGTTTAAACTTCATCAAATAGATGTAAAATCGGCTTTCCTAAATGGGTTCATTAAGGAAGAAGTTTATGTTGAGCAACCACCCGGATTTGAAAATATAGATTATCCGAACCATGTTTATAAATTTAAGAAAGCTTTATATGGATTAAAACAAGCTCCCCGGGTTTGGTATGAGAGACTTTCATCTTTTTTAATCTCTAAGGGCTTTAAAAGGGGAACAATTGATCCAACATTATTTTTAAAGTCTAAGGATGGAGACATTTTTGTTGCCCAAGTCTATGTTGATGACATCATTTTTGGCTCAACAAATAATGATCTTCTTCATGACTTTATCAAACACATGGAAAGTGATTTTGAAATGAGTCTAGTTGAAGAATTGAGTTTCTTTTTGGGATTACAAGTCAAGCAAACTAGTGAGGGAACCCATGTTTACCAAACCAAATTCGCTAAAGAACTTATCAAGAAATTTGGGTTGGAAAATGCTAAAGGAGCATCTACCCCTATAGGGACTAATACCAAGATAGATAGTGATCAAGATGGAAAATTAGTAGATCCAAAGTAATATAGGAGCATGATTGGTAGTTTGCTATACCTAACCGCTAGTAGATCGGATATATTATTTGTGGTAGGAATATGTGTAAGATACCAATCATGTGCCAAAGAGTCGCATTTAGTAGCGGTAAAAAGAATTTTGAGATACATCAAGAGAACTCTTAATGTGGGTCTTTGGTACCCTAGAACTAGAAACTTTGACTTAATTGGGTATACCGATTCCGATTATGCGGGTTGCAAAAATTTTAGAAAAAGTACTAGCGATGGATGTCAATTTCTTGGACCTTCCCTTGTGAGTTGGAGTAGTCGAAAACAACCTTGTGTGGCATTGTCCACAATCGAGGCCGAGTATGTGGCAATGGGTGGTTGTGTAGCCCAATTACTTTGGATGATGCATACCTTAGAGGATTATGAGCTACACTACTCCAAGGTCAAGGTATTGTGTGATAATGTGAGCACCATTAATTTGACCAAAAATCTGATGCATCACTCTAGAACAAAACACATTGAGGTAAAACATCACTTCATTAGAGATCATGTGGCAAGAGGAGACATTGAACTACTTTATGTTGAATCCAAATCTAATCTTGCCGATATTTTTACCAAACCTTTATCCGAAGTGGAGTTCATCTATATTAGAAGAGAGCTTGGTATGTGCCTTGTAGAATAATAGATTTAGCTTTACATGATCCCATAAATTTACAAGATAAATCCATACTTGAATGTATCTCACAAAGGACCTAAGATGACTTGCTTGTATTTAGACATCATGTGAGATATTAGGAAGATGAATTTGGTTCATCATGTTAGTTATGATGCATTATTGTGAGCCAAAATGACATCTAGAGATATCAATCCTTCATTGGACCAATCATTAGGAAGGCTTGTGCACAATTAATGTGCTCTTTGCTCCTAGAATATGATTGGAAATTTCATGTGGTCATAAGGACATTAACTTATGAATTCAATGCATAATTATCATATAAATGGCTGCTTGAGATATACTCGGATTTGGCTAGGACAAACATTTTAAGGAAAAACTCAAACTAGTGCTTTGGATTGAGGTTACATCCTTGTACTCTTGATAGTTATAGGGTTTGTATCTATTTTATAGTTTATATTGCATCCACTTGTATACCTATTTTTCCCAAATAGATATTGACATAACAGATCTCTCCATGAATTTTGAGTATTTTTTGAGGGTCTCAAGAATATTTGGTGATTTTTCGAAACTCGAATCCTGAATATTTAATCTGCGTGCCAGTCCCCTGATACAGATACCAGTCGACTAATGCAGTCGACTGGTCAGTCGACTGATAGCACTGTTCAAACATACAGAATGGTTCTGTATGATTTTTCTTCGAAGTGCAGTCGACTGCATGTTTTAGCAGTCGATTGCACCAGTCGACTGAATGTTTTGTCAGTCGACTGGTGCCCTCGATTTTATATAAGGCACGCGATCGGGCGACGGCAGAAACCCTAGTTTTTTTCGCCGCCGCCCACTGTTCCTCACCGAATACTCCTCTTTCTCGACCTCTTCTACCTTCTTGTGTCTCGAAAGCCTCTCCAAAACCTTTGGATCTGCTCTCCTTCTCGTTCTTTCTCTCCTCTATCCTCTGGAACACTGTCCGGCCAGCACTCAGAGGCTTGGGTTGAAGATCCCGCCATTTCCCTTCATCCGGTGAATTCCAGGCATAATGGAGCGTTGGTAATACTTTCTTTCATCTTGGTTTTGTTTATTTTCGGTTGATTCATGTCTAAAATCATCTATGTCTTGCTTCTTTTCTTGTTTGACTGAAAATGGGCACTGTGTACTGCATATGAACGGTTTAGAGTTAGGCAAAAATGTCCGGTTGGAGAGGGTACCTCTCGGCAGTTCCCTCGGCAACCCCCTTCAGCGCCTTCTGGAGGGAGGTTTCCCTCCGAGTCTTGCCGTACCCGTTTTGAGAATACCGACTTCAAAATGATGAGTTGTCATTATATCAATCGTCCCGATTTCACCGGAATTGCCCCCGAAATCATTGACATTAGTGTGCATTATGGGTTAGAAAAATTATTTCATTGCATGACTACCATCAATTTAGACTTGTGTAAGGAATTTTACAATAATCTGTGTCCATCTAGTACTGAGGGTCATGCATATGTCACTATGGTCGGCGGGGCATCCATTAACTTCACCCCTGATATACTGAGGTCCTTCTTAGGGTGTAGGCGGTCTACTAGCACCTTTACTTGTTTTCCTCATGTTGAGGAGCCTCTCTCTGATTCACTTTCTCATGTCTCCATCGATCTGATTCATCAGCATTATTTTCATGTTCCCAGGGCTCCACTAAAATGTATTTTTGATGCCACCCGCATGTCATCCCCAGTTACATCCTCTATAAGGTTGTCATTGCCTGTCTTCTGCCCATCGTGACCAAAGGGTAAGCCAAAATCCGTCTTCCTCATTTAGTTCTGATGTATGCCCTAGAGCAGCGTCTTGATATCGATATTGCTCTTCAGGTCTACGAGTCTATCATCCATTTTTCTAGATTAGTGTAGGGGAAGTTATACATGCCCTTCTGTCATGTCTTGACATCATTTTTCATTTCTAAAGGGATAAATGTCACTAGGGGTGCCTTGCATCAGTTATCTAAGGACTTTGATCAGTTAGGGCCTCGCCAGATGTCTTTAACCCAGATTGAGTAGCGTGACGGTGTTATGGTGTGGTGTCGCCACCCTGGCCTGGATGATTCTGATTCTAATGATGATGCGGAGGAGGTTCCAGCCCCTGCTGCGGAGCCAGCGCGTGCCTCCCTGCGGGAGCGTGTCTTTCACTTGGAGGAGTTTGTTCGTGAGGAGTTCCGGAGCGTTCACCAGCAACAGACAGAGATGTTTGATATGATGCGGTGTTGGGATCTTGCCTACTAGGGCCCCCCTCCTCCTCCTTCCCATGATGATGCTTCGGCGTAGGGACTTTGTTTTGTTGCTTGGTGTCGGGTGGACTTTTAACTCTTCTTTGTTTATTCTTTCTCACCTCGAACATTGTTGATGTTGTTGTTGGATGTTATTATCTCTTTTGCCTATGTTGCTTGAGACCTTTTGTATTTCTATCTATGCATGCTCGTTATGTTTATGGTGTTCCTGTTTGTCTATGATTATGTTTCCCTATTTATAACTATTCATGTACGCTTATGCTTCTGTTTAATCTTGTACGGTTTTTGCTTGCTTCTTTAGAGGGTATGCTATGTGTCTCTGAACTTGTTGCTTCTTCTTTCCTTTTTGATGTATGTCAAAGGGGGAGGATAAAACAAGTTTAAGTTAGAATATTTTTTTTAATAAAGCTAGCATATGTTAAGGGGGAGTTTTGGATATCATGATTTATGTCTCATAATAGAACATATGATAAGGGGGAGTGTGTGTGGATGTTTATGCCTTATGGTTTATGATTTATACCATGCTTATAATCTTCAAAGTTATGAACTTGTATTCTTCATGATTTTACATTTCATGATAACAAATATCAAAGTTTTGGATGTTATGTTTCATGCTTGCATTATGTTTGCAATTTTCAAAGTTAATCTTATGTCTAACTTAAATATATTACCACACATCAAAAAAGGGGGAGATTGTTGATACAATCGACCTAGGATTCAATGGGACGATCTTTGATTTTGATGTGTGTGTCAAAGAATTTAAGCTAGGATTCTAATATGTAGTTAAGTTGTGCAGGACTTGATAAATTGCACAAGCTTGGAAAGTTTCATGGCTCAGGTTCTTGAAGATTGGTGAAGGATGGTGCATCCGAGGGACCACGGACAAGAAGCAAACGGAGTGAAGGGAAGTGAACCTCAAGGCAATGTGAAGGATGGCACGAAGAAGAGCTGCAGGCTTGAGTGCATCTGAGGGACAAAGGTTGAGGAGGAAGACTTCAAGGGCAACTCCGGACACCAGTCGACTGGGAGCGAACATAATGTTTTTGTTCGCTCAGTTCACAGACACCAGTCGACTGCATGTTTTAGCAGTCGACTGGTATAATACCGTTAGGATGATGACGCAGAGGATCTCCATAGATTTGAACAAAATAGTAGCCGTTGTGTGCTACCAGTCGACTACATATTTCAGCAGTCGACTGGTATCGAAAATTCCAACATCCTGTATATAAAGTTGGAAGCTTGGAGTGAACAACTTAACAGATTTGAAATTACTGTTTAAGCTTTCCAAGTGACCTCCAAGCCTTACTACTCTTATTCTCTCCTCCCTAAGCTCATTAAAATCTTGTAAAAGGAGGAGATCATCTTGTAAAGGTTTCTCCACCGTCACTCTTGGATTGAAAAGGAGAAGATCTTAGTGAAGCTTGATTGGGTGTGTGTGTGTGCCTTGGATTAGTCACCTCAAGGAGGTGGAGACCAAGTAAATCGAGGAGTTAGCCTTGTTCTCTTATTGTTTTTCAATTTCATTTCTTTTTGTGCTTCCGCTAACAAATTGTAGGTGACAAATCAAAGAAAGGCTATTCACCCCCCTTCTAGCCATACGTAAAGGTCCTATCACATATGAATTCTAATCTGGCCTCAAGCAGATTCAGTAAAGGGTGGGTGCATTTACTCCAATAATTACACAAATGATCTCATCTTGACACAAATATCAAGACGACCTTAACTTATGGGTATGTCTCTATTCACAGCTACATAAGATGCCCCATAAGCAACGGTCTTACCTCTATTCATACTTAACAAATAGAGATGATTGTCCATGTGAGTGGACCAATCTCAATTTGCTAACATGCTTATCGAGACTTTTATTCGAATGTAACCAAGACATATACACTGAATATTTCATATCATTTTTCATTTATCAAAATATTTTTACAATTGTTACATTTTCGAAGTCCCAAAGACTTCACATGCCCATGAAATGACTATTTAGTCAATGGCTTAGTAAAAGGATCAACAAGCATATTTCGTGTAGGGATGTACTCAAGAATCACCTTTTTCTTGTCAACAATATCCCTTACAAAATTATACTTAATTTCTATATGCTTGCCTTTGCTGTGATATTTGAGATCCTTGGAAAAAGCTATCACAGCTTGACTGTCACAGTGCACAGTAACAGGCCTCCCACTATCCTCAGCAATCTTCAGATGCTTTAGGAACCTTCTTAGCCAGACAGCCTCTTGCACAGCCGTTACACAAGCCACAAACTCAGCTTCCATTGTCGACAAAGCTACGCAAGCCTACTTCTTGCTGTTCTATGAGATGGCTCCATCATTCAGCAAGAAGACATAGCCAAATGTGGATTTTCTGTCATCAAGGTCCCCTGCCCAATCTGCATCTGTGTAGCCACTTAGTCTCATTTATGATCCTCGGAAGCAGAGGCAATAATCTGCTGTTCCTTTGAGATATCTGAATATCCTCTTCACCACTTTCTAGTGTCTTGATCCTGGGTTTGATTGGAAATGACTAACTAAGTCAACAGTATAGTTTATATCGGGACGGGTACACAACATAGTGTACATCAAACTACCAATGGCACTGACATATGGTTTCTTCTTCATTTCGGCTATTTCCTCAGGAGTCTTGGGATACATACTTTTGCTCAAGACAGTACCTTTTGCTATAGGCGTCTGTTCAACGTTGCAATCTGACATATTGAAGTGTTGCAACATCTTAGTGATATAAGCTTCTTGAGACAAACCCAAAAGCCTCTTTGATCGGTTTCTAACGATATTCACTTCTAAGATGTACTCTACTTCTCCCATATCTATTATGTTAAATTGTGATGAAAGCCAACTTTTGACTTCTATCACACACTTTATATCGCTTCCAGCTATTAGCATATCATCAACATATAATGATAAAATGACAAACTTTCCTTTCTCCTTTCTTAGGTAAACACAATGATCCTCATTGACCATTTCGAAACCATAAGACAATATTAATTCATTAAATCTTATGTTCCATTGTCTTTACGCTTACTTTAGCCCATATATAGACTTCCGAAGTCTACATACTCTTTTCTCTTGGCCTTCAGCAACATAACCTTCTAGTTGTACCATATAGATTTCTTCGTCAAGATTACCATTAAGGAAAGCCATTTTTACATGTATCTGATGTAATTCCATGTCATATTGTGCTACTATAGCTAGGATGACATGTATTGACACAAACTTCACAACTGGGGAGAATGTCTCTTCAGAGTCAATATCCTCTATTTGGGTATATCCTTTTACAACTAATCGAGCTTTGTATCGATTAATCGATCCATCTTCTTTTCTCTTTATTTTGAGAATCCACTTATTCTCAATAGCCCTTCGGCCCGGAGGAAGATCGACTAAATCCAAAACTTGATTTTTTTTCTCATTGACTCCATTTCCTCATCCATTGTAATTTTCCATTTTTCTCTTACTGAGCTTCTCAAAGCTTCCTCAACTGTTCGAGGTTACTCATCATCAACTGGGAGAATCATCAATGCCTCATTCTCAATATCAAACCTTCTTCGAGGAATAATCTGACGATTACTTCTTCATAGGATAGACTGTTGAGAAACAGACTCATTCAGTGACAAATTACTCCCACTAGGTTGATTAGATTCAGGCATCTCCTGATTTGTTGATAAAGGAACATTATCCTCCTCCTCTATCTCATATAGAGGAATTGTCTTATCAACTTCACCTCGTGTTGGGAACTCAGTTTCTAGAAAAGTAGCATCTCTTGACTTTATTTCAGAGATGGTTCCATCTTGTCGCTCACCAATAAAAACATAACCCTTAGAAGTCTCAGAGTACCTTATAAAGATACCCTTCTTACCTCTGGGTCATAATTTTCCATATTCGTGAGTCTTATCATGAACGTAGGTAGCTGACCCCCAAGGTCTCAGATTACTTAAATCCGACTTTCTGCCTGTCCAACGTTCATATGGGGTAGATGGAACTGACTTTGAAGGCACTTTGTTAAGTATATAGGTCGCAACTAATAATGCATCTCCCCAATAGGAGATTGGGAAATTAGCCTGCGCCATCATAAACCTAATCATTTTAAGAAGAGTCCTATTTCTTCTTTCAGCAATCTCATTTTGCTGTGGAGTTCCAAGGATAGTTAGCTGTCTAATAATCCCTTTCTCATTACACATTGTCTTGAACTAATTAGACAAATATTCTCCTCCATGGTCACTGCGCAAGGTTTTAACCTTACATTCCAATTGATTCTCAACTTCGTTCAAGTAACAAATAAAACAATCCAATACTTCAGATTTGTGAGAAATCAAATACATATGACCAAAATGCGTGAAGTCATCAACAAATGTAATGAAATAAGAATTCCCATTTCTAGCTTTCATATTCATCAGACCACAAATATCTGAATGAATTAATTGCAATGGTGATTCAACCCTAATAGCCTTACCAAATGGTTTTCTAGTCGTCTTTCCCGCAAGACAATGCTCACATATAGACAAGTTAATCTTAGCATGAGTGCCTAATAGGCCCTCCTTAGCTAATCTATTCATTCGTTCTTGTCCTATATGTCCCAATCTAGCATGTCAAATTTCATCATTAACATCAGCATTACTAGTAAGAGCAATGTTTGAAAAACAACCATCATTATTATTTGGTTCTACACCAAGAACCATAAAACCATTTGTTACAAAACCATATCCAATTAACACAGAGTTAATTCGAAGTTCCACACAACAGCTATAAAAATTTACATTGTAACCTAATCAAGAAGACAAATAACGGAAACCAGATTCCGTCAAATCTCAGGAGCGTACAGGACATCATGTAGAAACAAGTGCCTCCACCACGTAGGTTGAGCTTGCAAGTGCCAATTCCTTTGACTTCAATTCTTGCATTGTTTCCTACATATATCCATTTGTTGCCAGCTGGTACCCGACGGTACTCCACATATGTAGCTCGATCATGAGTTACATGGTTTGTTGCTCCTGAATCTTTTTAGGCTCAGCACACTCCCGAGCAAAATGACCCTTCTTGCCACAGTTGAAGCAAGTCAACTTGCTCCTAGGTTTTTATCCATATTTCTTTCCTTTCTTCTTGATTTGGTTTTTCGCAGCAATAGCATTAGCCTCCTTTCCTTTTCCATTTCCTTTCTTAAACCATTTTTTCTTATTCTTGGAACCAGAACCTTCAGCTACAAAAGCTTGATCCAGAAATCCTTGCGGATTCAATCCTCTCTGCTTCAAGTTCCACATGGTGTGAGACATCAATGAAAGTCTTGATACTCTTACTATGGGTCAGATTCTGTTTCATCGTTTCCCAAGAATCAGGAAGGGAATGAATAACTTCTTGAACCTGTTGTTCATCGGTCAACGCTTAACCAACAGTCTTAAGCTCTCGAATCATGTTACCCATCTCCCTGAGATGTTGGGCCATGGTAACATTCGAGCGCTTTTTACAGCTATCAAACTTGATAGTTAGCTGACGGAGCTTACTCAGACTGACTCCACTGTACTTCTCTCTAAGGGCTACCCAGACAGCATGAGCCGATGGTAATGGCTCATACTCAAATACCAGGTCATCCACCATTTAACTAATCAATATTCCCTTAGCAATGGAGTCCTTCCTTTTCCATGCCTTATAGGCATCAAGGTCACGTCTGTGTTGTGCTATAGAACCATCAACCGGTTCCTCCATGAATTGATTTACAGCCTCTAGAACTTCTTGTTCCTCAAGAATGTATTGTATCTTGAGGTGCCAGATTTTGTAGTTATCCCCATATAATTTCTCACCCTTATTGAGTTCAGCTATGATGTTTTTAGTTGCCATGATCTACATAAATAAACAAATTATTTATTATTTCAGTGTAATTCATATATGTGCAATTATTTATTGACTCAGTGTAAATTAGAGTTAGTTTACAAAATCAAGTGATAACATTGTTTCCACTCATCATTTGTATATTCTAATCTAATTAACACTGATCAATCATATTACACATATCTCATCTAATGAACGAATCAATATTAAAATGAACTAATCATTTTTCATATGAACTAATCACATGGATATATGAACGAATCATATTCACATGAACTGATCATGTCATGAAATGAACTAATCATTTCCAAATTTGTTAACATATAACATAGCTTTTCATTATATAATTATGTTCGTACATAACGACAGAAATTATTACATGACTCAAAAACTAGATGAGCTAACACTGCTCGTACATAACGACAGTAAACAGAACACTAATAAACTAGATAGGCCAGCACTGCTCCCACTAGGACAAACACTAGTATAGCAGCCAACACTATGCCTATTAACCTGGACTCATTTGGGATAATCTCAGATGGGGCAGCTTCAGGATTCTCCATCAGATCCATTTCTGGATCTTCCTCGAGCATCTCCTGGTCCTCTTCAGACTCTTCAGGCTCTTCTTCACCCATATGATGAAGTAGTTCCTCACACAGTACTGAATATGTGACGCACCCTTCATGACACCCCCATACATAGTCTGCTATTATCCTAGGATACTCTGGCAATGAATGCATCAATGGCCAGATCCTATAACTGTCCAGGACTGGAAACTCTTCTTGCTCAAGTTTCTAAAATAGTCTATCCAGCCTTCTAACATGTCCGTCGACTCCATAAGCAGACTTATACTCTATCTCCTGAATTTTCTCTCGGAGCTGGTTTCGTCGCACTTCACGACGAGTCAATGTGGTAATCGTCCGTGCCATCTGAAAAATTAAATTTAAATAAGTCAGTACAAAACCAACTAACTAGTACAAAACTAGTTTAATTCAATTTATACAGGCATACCATCATTATAAACCAAGAAAAACAAATCTTCTTGATTTTCAGGAGTTTAAGTCGACTGACCCATTAGACCGGTCAATCAGGAGTCCGGATGTTAAACTTAGTCTATTGTCCTCATTAGAACTAATCTAATTGGACCTATGTTCTATTATTGTTTAAGCTCATTTGAGTCAATCTCAGACTTATTGATCAAACTCAGGTCCATTTGATTCATCCAATGCCCATTGGATTAAGTCTGACCCATTAGAACAAATCTAATCTTTTTGATCAAATTTGACACAACGGAACTAATCCGGTCATATTTGATCACCCCAACTTCTGTAATCAAACTCACCCCAATTAATTCAATAATAAATTGAACTGGTTAAATTAAAAAATAATTTGAACCAGATCTAGATATCATTGAATCAATTTGGTCTGCTTAAATCAATTAATAATTTAAACCAGACCTGGGTTTGATTGGACAAGTTGGTCTGGTTCTATTTTTGATAAATTGAACCATAAATTAATTAAATATTTATTTATTAATTAATAATACATATCTATATGTATTTAATTAATTAATAAATATATTTAATTAAACTTTTAAACATCCATGATTTATATGAAAAAAACTTACATGCATGCACTGTGCTTCGTTAAGAAACTACTGTTCATGCCTCTTTTTTTCATCTTTAATCGATTCATTCAATCTTTAATTGATTCAGTGAGAGTTATTGTGCTTCGTCAAAAAATTGTTCACCACAGCATTTTTGAATCGATTAAAAACTTCATTCAATCGATTGATTAATCGATTCATAAATCAATATGGCACTATTCACGTTTTTTTTCCAATCGATCCATAAATTGATCCATTCACTGTGCCGTGAGCTTAATCGATTCAATTTCATTCTCAATCGATTCAAAATGCATGAATCGATTGAGTAATCAATTAAAAACAAAGAAAATGCACTATTCATCTTCTTCGTGACAGAAAAAAAATAGCGAGCTATTCTCACGCCGATTTTCATGCTTTCAAAAACTATAAATTCGTGCTCTGATACCATTGTTGGTAATTTTGAGAGCATGAAAACTAAAGTGAAGCAAAACATAATCACTCACAGTGATCTCCCGAAGATATCACAACTGAAGACGCTGCCAGTCGACGAAGAGGTTGCCGCTGTCGGAAGCACGATCACGGAGCAACCGGAAAGCACTTCAATGTTCACGAGCTAAATCCCAGCCGCTGGATGTTCTTCTTTGCTCGCACACGATTACCTCACGGCTACGCTCTCTGATCACCTTCGCAACACCAGTCACTCGCCCTACCCTTTGATCTCCACTTGGACGCTCCTTTTATAGGAAGGCTGAGGAAGATGAAGGGGAAAGGATGCCCCTTCGTCTCTTTAGCGTTTGCAGCACACAAGCGTTTGCAGCAGCGAAAGGGACGAACCCTTTCGTCTCCCAAGTGTAATGCCCAATAGATCTATGTGGGTGGAATAGTAACTTTGAAAGAAGGAGATAGAGACTCTCAGAGGAGTGAACTCTAAGTGAAAAGTTAAGTAGGTCAAGGGCGGCTGAATGCTTAACTAAAATTCTGAGGGAGTGAACCCTAAGTGGCGAAAAGTCCAAGTCGGTCAAGGGTGACTAAATGCTTGACAGAAATCTTGGGGAAGTGAATCATAGGTGGTGAAAAAGTCTTAGAAGAGAGGAATGATCTCGATTGATTGAATGCTTAAGAGGAGGCTTGGGGCAGGTCAATAATGACCAGATGCTTAAGGAGAGGCTCAAAGTAAATTAAGGATAACCGGATGCTTGAGGGGAGGCCTGAGCCATGTGAATAATAGTGATCTTTCATTTGGGGAAGGATTGTTGGGAATTCAATCAAAGTTAAACATTGGAAATACATAAAAAAAATCATGAGTATAAGATGGAAGATATCTCCATTGGTATGAGATCTTTTGAGTAGAACCCAAAAATAAATTTATGAGACCCAAAATGGATAATATCATGTCATTATAGAAATATATGAATTTTTTTTGGATTAAATTACAAATGTATAAAATAATATTTATATTATTAATATTTTAACCATGAATAATTAGAGATGATATGGAAAAAAAATGTAACTAATTAATATCTTTAGGTGTATTAATAATAGCAAAATCTAAAAGGATGTACGCATTAATTTGATAAATAAATTTATTTATATAATATGATTTTGAGTGCTTATTTTGGATAAAACACTTTTGACATGATCATGTATATAAAAGTTATGCTTGAGTTGATACAGCTAGTATTTACAATGATGTTACTATAATTGGTTGCAATATTGATCGTCAGCATATGTGCAAATATCTCACTAGTCACTTGACCCCGTATAAAGCATCTTTATAATGGGCAAAACTCTCCATAATTTGATAGGCGTTTGATTCTTTCATAGGAATGAGAATCAGAATAGGAATCATTATATTAAGGAATGTAAATGGGTATGAGCATGAATATCTGTCACGCCCCGGGGAAGTCCCTGTCCGAAGAAATTTCGGCAGCACCTCCCTTGTACGGGTGACAATCTAAAACATTTCTACAGACACAATATACATCAACCACAGACGGCTGGAATATATACACAACCACGCAGTTATATATGAAGCATACTCGGCTGATACAACAAAAATACAACCACGCAGTTATATATAAATCTAACAGTCCACTCCGCTGCATCAAAACCAAACACAGCGAAAATCCAATGGACAATACATACAACTATAAACAGAGACTGCTAGCCGGCTAGGCTTACACCACATAACAACACAACACTCCGGAAACAAAACCGGAACACAAAGCCAAATACACACATTCATATACCAAAAAATAAATAAACAAAAACGAAGACAGGTCTTCTGATGTGACGTGAGGACCGGCAGGTAGGATGCTCCAAGCGACTACATAAACAACCTGATACCTGAAAAAGATAGTGTCCACGGGGTGAGTTCAACAACTTAGCAGATATCAGTTGACATGTATAGCAAGCTATAATAGACAGTAATAACTATGGAGTATAGTCTCCTGAACAAAAGCTGGAATGCTCAATAGAAAAGGGGCTGAAGAGATCTGTACTCACCAGGGTCTCCTATCAGAATAGTCAGGTCATCAGATCGAGAGTATCATAAATCTTGTATGCTTGTCAATCATATGCATGCATATAAATACAACAAGTAAATGCAGCAAACACAAGCAATAAATGCATCATGCATATGATGCCAATGTCATGGTCACCCCTGATGCCAGTCAGCCATCTCACACACAATGGTGAGACCGAGTGGGTAGGGCTGTGACAACCGTGCACTCTGACGTCACTGCTCCTGATGAGTGACCGAGTGGACGGGATGCTATCGGAGTACACCTATCCTCCTACCCCAAATCATAAATGGGGGAGCGCAATGCTCTCATCTCCCGGTACACCATGACGGGGAGGGATCCCTGACGTGCTATCACGCTGCGTCACACTACCCATGAGCGGACCAACGGAGCACCGACAGAGCCCAAACTGACGTGCTACCACGCTGCATCATGCTACCCATGAGCGGACCAACGGAGCACCGACAGAGATGAAACTGGCGATGTGCTCAACTATAATAGAGCAGACTATCGCGCAGCATGCAATCATGCGAATGGTGCATGACACTAAGCATGGCAATATCCTGAACCAATCCATATATATAAAAATGTGTACCCTAGTATCAGTAAGTCAAATCCACAAATCTAGGGTATACATGTCCGCTATGGTATAAAAAAAAACCTAGGTCCTGAACATCATAAGGCAGGGTATGTCACTACCTCTATAAACAAATATATAATCATGTGAGTACTAACATAAAATGCATGATAGGTGAGCTAACAAGCATATAACAGGTATCCGGTAGCGACATATCAAAATAAGGACAAACATAATTATTACTAAAGGCTATAACCTACTAAACATATCAACATGACATTATCAAAGATAAGTCAAGATACCCGCCTCCAATCGAAAAGTCCAAACTGATCCAAATACGATGTCGAGATACTCGTCTCGTGTCAAGGTCCTGTGATATCAAACATACAATTTTATTTAGCTACAAATTAAATGAATAGCTAAATTAAAATCCTTAAGAACAATTTAGGGAAAACCCCTAAACCATAACCCTCAACCTTCCTAAATTAAATCCAACGATTAACTAGGGTTATTTGCCTTTAACCCTAATCATAACATTAGATTAAAAATCTAAAGCTAATCCAATCTACATAATCCTACTAACCATGTAATCCATATTTATACTAACAACAATGTATTTACCTCAATTCAAAACTCACCCAGATATAATGATTTCTCGGTTAGTCAATGTCGAAGGTACACTCTGCGATACCGCTGTCCTACATGGTTAAATGCCTGAAAATTAACAATCCATCACCGTATCACCTATTTTAGAGGCTAGGGTTAACGCTTACCTCAACTCACAGCCAAAGCTGGTTGATGCCGGAAGAAGTAGCTACTGGAAACCCTCCTCACTGCCCGGATCACAAGAAAGATTGAGAATCAACCAGGATATCTATACACCATTACAATTTGTGCACATTACATATTTCTCTCTTACTGTCTGTGATGAACAGGGATCCAGCAACTTAGTGGTGCGACGAGACCACGCTGCTAGGCACATCTCGGAAAGGAAAGAAACTCACGAGAGGGGAAACCCCTGGCGACCTTCAAGACAAGGGTAGAAGAGATGGCGGCTCGGGCAATGCTAAGAAGAGCAGCGCCGGCACGATCGGGTGCTAAAGTGGCGCTACTCGGTGAAGTCGGGAGTGAGCCCGAGGGTCGGCGTGGCGTGGAATATGCAAGGTGGTGCTGCGACAAGGATGGCAACTTCGGCTATCTAGGCACGACGAAGAGGTTCTGTGCGTTGGCGTCAGCGCGATGCTAGGGCACAGGGAAGGCCGGCGGCACTACGGTGGTTGGTGGCGCTGAAAAGGGGCAGAGGGAAAAATTAGAGTGGAGAGGAGGGAAGGAGAAGGGAGCGATGTGAGGCTTCCCTTGGCCTTTGGGGTCCTGTATGCGGGGAGAAGAGATCGCGTGAGGCGTCGGTTAGAGCAGTCAGGGCACGGTGTAAGAGGAGGCTCGGCGCCGAGCACACGGGGAGGAAGGGAAACAGAAGGGACACGACACAGTAATGGGAGAAAAAGAAAAATAAATAGAAAATAGGAAAAGAAATAAAAATAAAACTTTTCCTCTTTAAAATGGGGTAGTCTAAACAGGCTTTTCCGGGGCCCATTTTTATCCCCGTAAACTCGTCCATACGAGCTCCGAAAAATTCCCGAAAAATTCAAGAAAATTCCCCTTATTATTATCTCTATTTTTTCGGTATTTTACATTCTCCCCCACTAATAAAAATTTGGTCTCCAAATTTCGTTATCTACCATCAGCAAGTACTAACAACAAATAGAAAGTATAAATTCTGAATAGAAAATAACTCACACACCTCAAGTGAAAAGATGGGGGTATCGAACCCTCGAGCTCCCAGGTAGCCTCCTCATCAGAATGATGCTGGCATCCGACTTTAACCAGTCGGATAGTCTTGTTCCGCAACTGACGCTCTTTCCAATCCAGAATCCGTACCGGAACCTCCTCGTAAGTGACGTTAGGCTGAACGGGAACTGACATATCTGTCAGCACATGTGTTGGGTTAGGTACGTATCTCCTCAGCATAGATATGTGGAATGCGTCATGCATGCCTGCCAAAGCCGGTGATAGTGCCAGGCGATAAGCTACTGCTCCAATCCTCTCTAGGATCTGGAAAGGGCTAATGTATCATGGAGCTAGCTTACCTCTGAGGCCAAATCTCTTCACCCCTTTCATGGGTGAAACTCGCAGAAAAACATAGTCGCCTGAAAAGAACTTCAGGGGTCTGCGTTTCCAATCTGCATAACTCTTCTGGCGGTCCTGCGCATCTAACATCCTCCGTCTGATAGTACGGACAAACTCTGCCTCCTGTTGAGCTCTATGAGGTCCCAACAACTGGCCTCCCCAACCTCAACTCAAAGGGTGGGTGTCTGACAATGCCTACTATACAACGCTTCAAACGGTGCCATCTGGATAGCCGAATGAAAACTGTTGTTGTAGGCGAACTCTACCAATGGCAAATGGTCCTCCCAACTGCCTCTAAAATCCAATACACAAGACCTCAGCAAGTCCTTTAGAGTCTATATGGTCCGCTCTGACTGTCCATCTGTCTGCGGATGGAAAGCTGTACTGAAACGGAGCTGCGTGCCCAAGGCCTGCTACAGACCATGCCAAAATTGAGACGTGAACCGGGGGTCTCTGTCCGAAATAATAGTCAAAGGGACACCATGCAATCTGATGATCTCCCGACAATATAGATCTGCCAATCGATCCAGGGAATCTGTCCTCCGGATCGCTAAAAAGTGCGCGGATTTGGTTAATCGATCAACGATTACCCAAATCGCGTCATGGCCTCGTCGTGTCCTCGGCAAACCCACCACAAAGCCCATGGTAATATGTTCCCATTTTCACTCAGAAATAGGAATCTGCTGAAGTAAGCCGGTAGGTCTCTGGTGCTCAGCCTTCACTTGCTGACAGACAAGACATCTAGCTTCAAAATCCGCGATGTCTTTCTTCATTCCGTTCCACCAATAGGAATGCCTCAAATCTCAGTACATACGGGTCCTGCCTGGGTGGAACGCAAATTGAGAGCGATGAGTCTCCTGAAGTAGCTCCGACAAGACCGGGTGAGACTGAAGTACACATAATCTGCCTCGGAAGTATATAATACTCACTTCATCTCGAGTAAACTCGGTCTGCTGCCGGGAAGCTATCTGGCGGCCTATGGACTGTAAATACTGATCTCCGATCTGGGCCTCCTGAATCCTCATCCTGATCGACGATTGAGCAACCATGGTAACTAGAATACCCTGCTCTATCCGTCCCTGCTCCTCAAGGCCTAACTCGGAGAAACCCTGAATCAAATCTATAATCACACCTCGGCGGCAAGCTAAAGTCTCTCTAAACTTCCGGCTAAGTGCATCGGTAACCACATTAGCTTTCCCTGAGTGGTAGCTAATGGTACAGTCATAATCCTTCAGGAATTCCATCCATCTCCTTTGTCGGAGATTACTCTCTTTCTGTGTAAAAATATATTTGAGACTCTTATGATCAGTGAGAATCTCAAATGTAATGTCGTATAATGATGTCGCCAAATCTTCCACGCATAGATTATGGCGGCTAGCTCCAGGTCATGAACTGGATAGTTCTTCTCATGCTCCTTCAACTCTCAAGAAGCATAGGAGACTACCCTGTCGTGCTGCATCAGAACAGCGCCCAAACCCTGAAGAGATGCATCAGTGTAGAGTACAAATCCATCCTCTCCAGAAGGAAAAACCAAAACTGGAGCCGACACTAATCTCCTCTTCAACTCCTGGAAGCTGGTCTAGTAGTCCTCGGACCACGTAAACTTCACGCCTTTCCTATTCAGGCGTGTCAGTGGCATTGTAATCCGAGAGAAACCCTCAACGTATCTCTGGAAATATCGAGCCAAACAAAGGAAGTTGCGAGCCTCCTCTATAGACTCCGTCTACTCCCAACGGTAAAAACCTCTATCTCCTGTGGAACCACGGTATACTCCTACTGGTGACCGTGTGTCTCAAACATCTCACAGAAGACAACCAAAATACGCTCTACTGATCTTCACATATAGATGTTTCCGTCGAAACATCTCTAGAACTATGCGAAGATGGTGTACGAGACTCACCTCGGATCCGTAATAGATCACAACATCGTCAACAAAGACAATGGAAACCGATCCAAACATCCTAGGAATACCAAATTCATCGAGTCCCTGAAAACATCTAAGGCTCCGCAAGCCCTTGTTAGTTAGAGCCCTAGAGCCAATCATTTGATGATTGTATGGACTCATTGTATCATATTCTTGTATATTAATAAAGGCATTTGTTTGGTTATTATACTTATTTGTATTAGTGCCAAATAAACTAAGTATAATAGCGTCCTTGAGTAGAAGGTTCATACCTATATCAATCGATTAGTTGAATCGATAGTGAGATGATATAGGGAACACTACTCTAAATCATTCCTAGTCGAGTATTAACATTCAGGGACAATGTTAATGCAATAAGACTAGCATGTAGGTCAGCTCGATGACTAGATCTCACAAGTCATGGATATAGAGATATCAAGCTGACACATGGGTATACATTGGAGAATGTATACTGAATGACCCGCTATGAGAAAGTATCATGGATCGTTATATGAGTGTCATATACTTTCTCATGTGACTATTAGTATGACTATTAGTCCTTAGACCTGAAGTCACTATGGATCCCTACATAAGGAGTTATGTACTTTGGTTTCGTCAAACGTCACCCGTAACTGGGTGGACTATAAAGGCGATTACTGGGTATATAACGAATTATGTAGAGGGATGTGAGTGATGTAGATGGGATCTATCCCTCCCATATGACGGGAGCGACGTCGGTATTCTTGATAGAGTGAGACCACTAAGTGCATGGCCATGCCCAAATGAGTCAACATTAGATGTTGAGCTCATTTGATCGAGTGAGTCTACTTGGAGTTCAAGATTTAGATTGATTAGAGGATGACACGGTCTATGCCTCACATTGATCAATCTAGATGTCTAGGATAGAAGGACAATGTCACATATTGTGAGGAGTCACAATTAGTAGTCACAAGGTGATGTTGGATCTCAACATTCTTGTAACTTGGGTAGTAATGATGTATTGCTAGATACCGCTCATTACTTATGCTTCTAAATGAGTTTAGGGGCATTGCCAACGTTACAAGAACCTATTGGGTCACACACAAAGAACATGTGGATGGAGATTAGGTTCATATGATGAACCAATTGGATTAGGTTCATATGATGCACCAAAGATTGGATTCAAATTAGACTTATTGAGTTAGACTCAATTAGATTCAATTGTTGAATGAGTCTAATTTAAATTTGATTTATTGAGTCAATTTATATTAATGAATTGAGATTCATTAAATTGAAATTGACTTGAATCAAAGGTTGGATTTAACTCAACAAGGAAGAAAATTGGTCAATTTTGACTTGACCAAATGGATGTTGAAACATCAAGTTTGACTTGATGCATTGCCACATCATGTAGGTTGACTCATCCTACATGGCATGCCACATAGTTGCCACATCACCTCCACCTCATGGAGGTTACACCTTCCTCTTTGCATTAATGTGGCCGGCCACATTAATGAGGGAGGTTTTCATTGTGTGGTCGGCCACACACTTTATGGGAGGAGTTTTTATTTTGTGGTAATGATGTGTGTTGAATGCTTGATTCTTCTTCTTCCTTGGTCTCTTCTTTCTCCTTCTCTTGAGGTTGCCGTGTACTTTTCATGGTGGAAGAAGGTGGGTGAGTGAGTTAATCCAAGAAGTCCAAGAAGAAAGGTAATATTTTAGAGGAGTGTATTGTATTCTCTTCTTGGCTTTCCTTTCTTCTTCCATTCCCATCCGAGAGCCCTAGAGAGTGCTAGCACACTTGGGGTCTTTCTTCTCCATCCTTGAATGCTAGAGAGCATTCCTTGTTCGTGTGGATATCACTAGAGAAGTATCTATCTTGATACTTTAGAGATCCGACACGTACCTTGGACGAGCGGGATTTTGTGAGGGCACGCTTCAAAGGTAAAACTTTCAACACATAGATCTAGGAGTAGATCTAAAGTTTTGAAACTCGTACTCGTATTTTTGTTCGGTTTTCCTTGCACGGATCTATGGCTTTGGGTGATTCGGGGTTTCCGCGACGCGAAAAAGCGGTTTTCGCGGCCCGAAAAACCCAACAAAGCTTGTACGAGTTTAATTTTTTGGTTTTATGAAAACTAAAGTTTCTGTAATTTTCTGTAAAATTATGATTTTGGATTTTTATGAGTATTTTTCTCGAGTAATCGAAGCACAAGTGTTTAGACGCTTGTAGGCTTCGACTACCGGGAAGTTTTTTCCAAAACGGTGATGTTTCGACCCAAATCCGTTTGGGACAGCAAGCGAAGGCACTGTAGGATCGCTTAGGATCAACTCACGATGGTTAGATCGTGGGTAGGGGCACTCCCCCTAACCCCACAAGGGGATTTGCTTCGCGATTGCGCCCGAAATCGCTAATCGGGACCGCCGGGAAAATTCTTCTCAAAGGTTTCGTCCCAAATCATTTTGGGACAGCGAGTTTAGGCACTGTTGGATCGCAAAGGAACCCTCGCGATGGTTAGATCGCGGGTAGGGGCACTGCCACTGGCCCCGCAAGGGGATCCGTTCCGCGATTGCGCCCGAAACCGCTAAACGGGACCGCCGGGAAATTTTACTCGTAAAAATTGTAAAAATTAATTTTAAAATTATAGAAAATTATGAAAATATATAATTTTGAATTATATATTAATTTTGTGATAGTCATGACCCAAAAACCCAATATGATTGATTTGTGTTGTAATTCATAATACGGCCTGCGTGCCGTTATGTGTTTGCGCGTGTTGTATGTTTTTATTTTTCCGCGACCTGCGCGTCGTGCCTTTCTCATATATTCTGGTTGTAAATTAGATTTAGACTCGAATGTAACTCGAGTTTCAAATTGTAATGTACAACTTGGAGCGGTGGAGGGTCCACACGAGACGGAGTTCCGAGGCGGGCACGAGCAACACAAGGTGGTCAAAGGGAGGAGCTTAGAGAAGCTGTTGACCCTAGGTTGACCATTCGATCTTCTCATTGTCTTGAGAAGATCGTAGTAGGGCCATGACTAAATCACAAATAGATTAATTAGTTAATTGCTTATGTATATGATGCATGTTTAATAAGTAATTGATTAATTAGTGCCTTACGATTAGATTAGATCTAAGTCGTGCACATGATGCACCCTTGCGATTGATTAGATCTAAGTCGTGCACAAGATGCATCCTTTTCAATTAGATTAGATCTCGATCGAACCAACTCTAAATGCCTAACCGTGCCGTGATACCTATCACTACCTCGATCACATGTATTGTTGAATCTGCCAAAGCAGAGCAATACATATTATCTTGGTAGGGTACGGAGGGATAATCTTGGTCCCGCCTATCAACGCATGGGTGAATACAAACTCAATTAGATTGAGTATTCCTAGTTACTCGGTTGGATCGAGTCAACTATAGGCATTATTCCAACGGTTGGAAAAGATAGGTCAAAATCACATCTATATTAACTCTCGGGCGTATTAGCCAAAGCTAACTCGAGTTTTAATATAAATGCGGATATTGATTCTATAAACAAGAGTTGCATAGAGATGTAATTGGTAATCGTTACCTACCGATCATACTAAGCCTTGGGCGTATTAGCCAAAGCTAACTCAAGGGTTAGTATGATGTGGATCTTGTCCCACAAGAATTATAGAATTCAGTGGGAGCATCATTTAATTAAAGGCCTAATTAAATGATTTTAAAAGAATATGATATTTAATTCTGCAAATTTTCTGTTGTAGATAACCATGACGTCGAACACGAATTCCTTCTCCCTGCGATCTGTCCTTGAGAAGGACAAGCTCAACGGAGCAAATTTCCTGGACTGGTACAGGAACTTGAGAATAGTTCTCACCCAGGAACGTAAACTGTACGTTCTGGAGCAGCCCATTCCGGAGGCTCCTCCTGCCAATGCCCCGCGAGCAGACAAAGATGCTTACAAGAAGCATCAAGACGACGCATTAGATGTGTCCTGTCTAATGCTCACGACCATGAACTCTGAGCTTCAGAAGCAACACGAGTTGATGGGCGCTTACGATATGGTTGAGCATCTTCGCCAACTATATCAGGGACAAGCGAGGCATGAGAGATTTGAGATCTCTAAGGCACTGTTTCAGTGCAAGATGTCAGACGGGGCTCCCGTAGGTCCTTATGTACTCAAGATGATTGGGTACATAGAGAACCTACAAAGACTGGGGTTCCCACTTGGCCAAGAGCTGGCCACTGACTTAATCTTGCAATCCTTGCCAGATAACTATAGTCAATTCGTTCTTAACTATAACATGAACGAGATTGACAAGTCACTGCCCGAGCTCCTTAGTATGTTACGAACTGCTGAGGTTAACCTTAAGAAGGTTAAGCCCATTCTGATGGTCCAAAAGCATAAGGGCAAAGGCAAGCCCAAAGGCAAGGGAAAGTCCCAAGCCAAGGGCAAAGGCAAGGCACTGAAGCCTAAAGGAGGGGTCGCCAAGGATGCTACCTGCTTCCACTACGGTCAGACCGGACACTGGAAGAGGAACTGCAAGGTATACTTGGAGGATCTTAAGAAGAAGCGAAGTGAGACTTCCACTTCAGGTATATATGTTATAGAAGTCAATCTATCTATTTCTACATCATGGGTATTAGATACTGGATGTGCTTCTCACATTTGTACTGATGTGCAGGTGCTGGAAAATAGCAGGGCATTGACAAAGGGCGAGGTGGACCTACGAGTAGGCAATGGAGCACGGGTTGCTGCTGTTGCTATAGGGACTTACTGTTTATCTCTGCCCTCTGGGCTTGTACTAGAGTTAGTCGATTGTTGTTATGTGCATGCATTAACTAAGAACATTATATCAGTTTCTTGTTTGGACAAGAAAGGTTTCTCGTTTATTATAAAGAACAAATGTTGTTCCGTCTACTTAAACGATATGTTCTATTGTAGTGCACCTCTGATAAACGGACTCTATATTCTAGACCTTGAAAGCCCTATCTATAATGTAAATACCAAGAGGTTTAAGTCCAATGACATGAACCAAACCTACCTTTGGCACTGTCGCTTAGGTCATATAAATGACAAGCGCGTATTCCAACTCCATAAGGATGGTTTGTTGGACTCATTTGATTTTGAATCATATGAGATATGCGAGTCATGCCTACAAGGTAAGATGACCAAGACTCCCTTTAGTGGGCACAGCGAGAGAGCAACTGATTTGTTAGGACTCATACATAGTGATGTATGTGGCCCTTTCAATGTTGCTGCTAGAGGCGGTTATAGGTACTTCATCACATTTACTGATGACTTCAGTAGATATGGTTATGTGACACATAAATCTGAATCCTTTGAAAAGTTCAAAGAATTCAAGAATGAAGTACAGAACCAGCTTGGCAAGAGTATTAAGGTACTTCGATCAGATCGAGGTGGTGAATACTTAAGCCATGAGTTTCGTGACTACTTAGCTAAGTGTGAGATTTTATCTCAACTCACTCCTCCTGGAACACCACAGTGGAATGATGTATCCGAAAGGAGGAATCGTACCTTATTAGATATGGTACGATCTATGATGAGTCACACAGATCTTCCGTCATATCTATGGGGATATGCTCTAGACACGGCAGCTTTCATTCTCAATCGAGTTCCATCCAAGGCCGTGATAAAGACACCATATAGGATATGGACTGGGAGAGATGCCCAGGTGTCTTTCATGAGGATTTGGGGTTGTGAGGCTTACGTACGACGTCAAGTCTCAGACAAATTAGGACTCAAATCCGACAAGTGCTATTTCATCGGATATCCCAAGGAAACTAAGGGATATTACTTCTACATTCCCAGTCAGCACAAGGTAGTTGTGGCAAAGACTGTGGTCTTTCTAGAAAGGGACTTTGTTTCTAGAAAGACTAGTGGGAGCGCGTTCGATCTTGAAGAAGTTCAAGATGCGAACAATGACACTGATGCCTCGATGGAAATTGAACTGGAACCACAAAGTGTTGTGGATGATGTTGTTCCACAAGGAGTTGAGGAACAACAACCGGTTCAAGTAGACATACCTCTTCGCAGGTCTGATAGGGTACGTCGTCAGCTTGAGAGATACTCATTTCTCTTGTCTGACCATGATGACATTGTGCTCATAGAGGATGAGCCTACCACCTATCAGGAAGCTGTGATGAGACCAGATTCCGAGATATGGCAGATGAATGTCAAAACCGCGTTTCTGAATAGAAACCTGCTCGAGGATGTGTACATGACACAACCTGAGGGTTTTGTAGATCCACAGCATATTAGTAGAGTATGCAAGCTGCATAGGTCCATTTATGGACTAAAGTAAGCTTCTCGGAGTTGGAATCTTCGATTCGATGATGCAATCAAACAGTTTGGTTTCATCAAGAACGAAGATGAACCTTGTGTCTACAAGAAGGTTGTAGGGGATATAGTTGTCTTCCTCATATTATATGTGGCTGACATACTACTCATTGGGAAGGACATCCCTATGCTTCAGTCTGTCAAGACCTGGCTAGGGAGTTGCTTCTCAATGTAGGACTTAGGTGAGGCATCCCGCATTCTAGGGATATAGATCTATAGAGATAGATCTAAGAAATTGCTTGGCCTAAGTCAGAGTACATACATTGACAAGGTACTCCTTCGGTTTGCCATGCAGAACTCCAAGAAGGGATTTCTGCCTATGTCACATGGCGTGAGTCTTTCGAAGACTCAAGGTCCTTCTTCTAGAGAGGAGAGAGACCGCATGGATCAGATCCCTTATGCCTCAGCCATAGGGTCTATCATGTACGTCATGCTATGTACTCGACCTGATGTCTCGTATGCTTTGAGAATGACGAGCAGATACCAGTCAGATCCAGGTGAAAGTCACTGGATAGTGGTCAAGAATATTCTTAAGTACTTATGAAGGACTAAAGAATATTTCTTGATATATGGAGGCAATGATGAGATAACTGTAAAGGGTTACAGTGATGCCAGCTTCCAGACTGATCAGGATGATTAAAGATCACAGTCGTGTTTTGCTTGAATGGTAGTGCTATAAGCTGGCAGAGTTCACAGCAGTTCTACAACGTTTCCATCTCATTCAAGAGATTATCGATAGAGGAGATGTGAAGATTTGCAGAGTATCTATAGAAGCTAACATCGCAGATCCCTTGACCAAGGCTTTGGCACAGAGAAAGCATGATGGTCACACTAGGTCATTAGGCCTTAGAGCCTATACTGATTGGCACTAGTGCTAGTGGGAGATTGTTAGTTAGAGCCCTAGAGCCAATCATTTGATGATTGTATGGACTCATTGTATCATATTCTTGTATATTAATAAAGGCATTTGTTTGGTTATTATACTTATTTGTATTAGTGCCAAATAAACTAAGTATAATAGCGTCCTTGAGTAGAAGGTTCATACCTATATCAATCGATTAGTTGAATCGATAGTGAGATGATAATAGGGAACACTACTCTAAATCATTCCTAGTCGAGTATTAACATTCAGGGACAATGTTAATGCAATAAGACTAGCATGTAGATCAGTTCGATGACTTGATCTCACAAGTCATGGATATAGAGATATCAAGCTGACACATGGGTATACATTGGAGAATGTATACTGAATGACCCGCCATGAGAAAGTATCATGGATCGTTATATGAGTGTCATATACTTTCTCATGTGACTATTAGTATGACTATTAGTCCTTAGACCTGAAGTCACCATGGATCCCTACATAAGGAGTTATGTACTTTGGTTTCGTCAAACGTCACCCGTAACTGGGTGGACTATAAAGGCAATTACTGGGCATATAACGAATTATGTAGAGGGATGTGAGTGATGTAGATGGGATCTATCCCTCCCATATGATGGGAGCGACATCGGTATTTTTGATAGAGTGAGACCACTAAGTGCATGGCCATGCCCAAATGAGTCAACATTAGATGTTGAGCTCATTTGATCGAGTGAGTCTACTTGGAGTTCAAGATTTAGATTGATTAGAGGATGACACGGTCTATGCCTCACATTGATCAATCTAGATGTCTAGGATAGAAGGACAATGTCATATATTGTGAGGAGTCACAATTAGTAGTCACAAGGTGATGTTGGATCTCAACATTCTTGTAACTTGGGTAGTAATGATATATTGCTAGATACCGCTCATTACTTATGCTTCTAAATGATTTTAGGGGCATTGCCAACGTTACAAGAACCTATTGGGTCACACACAAAGAACATGTGGATGGAGATTAGGTTCATATGATGAATCAATTGGATTAGGTTCATATGATGCACCAAAGATTGGATTCAAATTAGACTTATTGAGTTAGACTCAATTAGATTCAATTGTTGAATGAGTCTAATTTAAATTTGATTTATTGAGTCAATTTATATTAATGAATTGAGATTCATTAAATTGAAATTGACTTGAATCAAAGGTTGGATTTAACTCAACAAGGAAGAAAATTGGTCAATTTTGACTTGACCAAATGGATGTTGAAACATCAAGTTTGACTTGATGCATTGCCACATCATGTAGGTTGACTCATCCTACATGGCATGACACATAGTTGCCACATCACCTCCACCTCATGGAGGTTACACCTTCCTCTTTGCATTAATGTGGCCGGCCACATTAATGAGGGAGGTTTTCATTGTGTGGCCGGCCACACACTTTATGGGAGGAGTTTTTATTTTGTGGTAATGATGTGTGTTGAATACTTGATTCTTCTTCTTCCTTGGTCTCTTCTTTCTCCTTCTCTTGAGGTTGTCGTGTACTTTTCATGGTGGAAGAAGGTGGGTGAGTGAGTTAATCCAAGAAGTCCAAGAAGAAAGGTAATATTTTAGAGGAGTGTATTGTATTCTCTTCTTGGCTTTCCTTTCTTCTTCCATTCCCATCCGAGAGCCCTAGAGAGTGCTAGCACACTTGGGGTCTTTCTTCTCCATCCTTGAATGCTAGAGAGCATTCCTTGTTCGTGTGGATATCACTAGAGAAGTATCTATCTTGATACTTTGGAGATCTGACACGTACCTTGGACGAGCGGGATTTTGCGAGGGCACGCTTCAAAGGTAAAACTTTCAAAACATAGATCTAGGAGTAGATCTAAAGTTTTGAAACTCGTACTCGTATTTTTGTTCGGTTTTCCTTGCACGGATCTACGGCTTTGGGTGATTCGGGGTTTCCGCGACGCGGAAAAGCGGTTTTCGCGGCCCGAAAAACCCAACAGCCCTAATGGTAAAACCAAGACACATAATATCCGTATCACAGACATTCCTAACCATAAGATCCCCGACAACAAGTCAGGAATCTTATCACCAACGATATAAATCACCAAAGAATAGATCCTCCAGTGTGAGAGCAACTCTCCATCACACGAAATACCACATATGTGGGAGCAACGCTCTACCACAAGAAATCCTCCATATGTGGGAGCAACGCTCCACCACAAGAAATCCGAAATATGTATCTGCAATACATATGGGAGCAATGCTCCGCTACACTCAATCCGTAATATGTGGGAGCAATGCTTCACCACAAGTAATCCATAATATATAGGAGCACGCTCCACCAAAATATTCCATAAGTGAACAAGACCTCAAACTATCCAACTAAAGACTGCACGAGATCACTCAATCACATATCACTGTGGCAGCCAGGGTATAACAACCTAGTAAGCAAATCAAATCCATAGTCAACTCTATCATCATCCTAGTGGGTCGGTAGCCCACTAATAGGAGAATTAGTTGACAGGGTAATTCAACCAATAACATAATGTAGACACCCCACATTCTACATTCAACATTGGTAGAATCATCATGATGCTACCAACCATACACCTGGCACATATGCACACACACATATGTATGATCGACATAATCATCCAATTAGTACACACCCAACACACTCATAACACAAGTATAAACCAGCGTGATACCTCCAACAATGCATACCGAACCCGGGTGCATATATCATCGTAAGTATAATCGACAATACACGTCCAATAATACTCACCAAACATGTGTACACATATCTTATGAGTATAGTCAACATATACTTCCAATAAAGCATACTAAACCCGAGTGCACTCACAAATCAAATATAATCAACAAGTTACCTCGAATACCACACCAAACACATGTGTACATATCACAACACCAATTTAATCGACAAGCTACTTCAAATAAGACACCCAAACACATGTGCACATACCACGCCACAGATTAAATTGACAAGATATACTTTCAATAATACAATCAGACACATACACCGAACTACATAGCTATAATCCACAAGGAACCTACAATAATCATATCAAACATGTATACAAATACTACCTGCAAATGGACAATCTCCACATGACTCCTACAACACATACTAATCATATGTACACGCAACATAGATATGAATAATCATCATATATAATCCAATCAACCCGATATTTCCTATGCTACCTTCTATGTTATCCAACTAGGTACATACAGTCAAAAATGAAAGTCCACATGGAATAAGATACATCGATCCTCTATAGACTGACCAAACCGATAATGGTATATCGCTAATTCAGTCTTTCCCACGTCAGTACAAGTCATGCACTCAAATGTGCTCCAGATATCCAACTAAGCACGAATCACCCAAAGATCAGCATT
Organism: Zingiber officinale; assembly: GCF_018446385.1. Classification (NCBI taxonomy): domain Eukaryota; kingdom Viridiplantae; phylum Streptophyta; class Magnoliopsida; order Zingiberales; family Zingiberaceae; genus Zingiber; species Zingiber officinale. Next base: position 91,097,730 of record NC_055986.1, read on the forward strand.
TTTATAAAATATAGTAAGTCGATCCCCTGCTGATCGGACCAACCAAAACAATGAATCGGTGATCGACTATCTAAATCTAACAAATGTACGTTAATCCTCCGCAATCACAAAGGTCTATCGATCTACGACTACCCAAGTCGACAAACGTAAATCAGTCTTCTACTGACCGATCTAACAAGAGTAAATCAATATTTACTGATGAAATTAACTAAGATAACATGGTATTCTCCTGGCTAAGTCAACATGAATATGTAGATACTATCCACTACACAGCTAATAATAACAGAGGCTGGTTTGTGTCTCCATCTCCTAACTAACAAGTAGTAACAAAAGCTAAAACTACTGGTGGTATGTTATGAAAAATCACCAGAGACTATAACCCTTAATCTCTATTAAGGTCGACCATGATCAGTGGTTTACCTAATACATAAAATATATGCTATATCAACTAGACATGTACTAATAAAGAATGTTAATACATGTTATAAACTATAATAGTCAACAATGTATACACTAACAGAAGTATATGATAACAATATACCAACATACCTCCAATAGCTTGGAGATGTCCTGCCGCTGCCAGGTCCCAAAACCTAAAAAGTCACATCGAGAAAACTAAAACATGAAATCCGAAACACGGGATATAAGACTCGTAAACCGTGCTCTGATACCAATAAATTGGTATCAGATAAATCCCGAAAAATCCAGAACACATAGCAAGTATCGTATACCTGCTCTGATACCACTAAATGATCACGCCCTGGGGAAGTCCCTGTCCAAAGAAATTTCGGCAGCACCTCCCTTGTACGGGTGACAATCTGAAACATTTCTACAGACACAATATACATCAACCACAGGCGGCTGGAATATATACACAACCACGCAGTTATATATGCAGCCTACTCGGCTGATACCACAAAAATACAACCACACAATTATATATAAATCTAACATCCCACTCGGCTGTATTAAAACCAAACATAGTGAAAATCCAATAGACAATACATACAACTATAAACAGAGACTGCTAGCCGGCTAGGCTTACACCACATAACAACACAACACTGCGGAAACAAAACTGAAACACAAAGCCAAATACACACATTCATATACCAAAAAATAAATAAACAAAAACGGAGATAGGTCTTCTGATGTGACGTGGGGATCGGCAGGTAGGATGCTCCAAGCGACTCCATAAACAACCTGGTACCTGAAAAAGATAGTGTCCACGGGGGTGAGTTCAACAACTCAGCAGATACCAGTTGACATGTATAGCAAGCTATAACAGATAGTAATAACTATGGAGTACAGTCTCCTGAACAAAAACTGGAATGCTCAATAGAAAAGGGGCTGAAGAGATCTGTACTCACCAGGGTCTCCTATCAGAATAGTTAGGTCATCAGATCGAGAGTATCATAAATCCTGTATGCATGTCAATCATATGCATCCATATAAATGCAGCAAGTAAATGCAGCAAACACAAAAAATAAATGCATCATGCATATGATGCCAATGTCATGGTCACCCCTGACGCCAGTCAGCCATCTCACACACAATGGTGAGACCGAGTGGGTAGGGCTGTGACAACCGTGCACTCTGACGTCACTGCTCTTGATGAGTGACCGAGTGGACGGGATGCTGTCGGAGTACACCTATCCTCCTACCCCAAATCATAAATGGGGGAGCGCAATGCTCTCATCTCCCGGTACACCATGACAGGGAGGGATCCCTGACGTGCTACCACGCTGCGTCACACTACCCATGAGCGGACCAACGGAGCATCGACAGAGCCCAAACTGACGTGCTACCACGTTGCGTCATGCTACCCATGAGCGGACCAACGGAGCACCGACAGAGATGAAACTGACGATGTGCTCAACAATAATAGAGCAGACTATCGCGCAACATGCAATCATGTGAATGGTGCATGACACTAAGCATGACAATATCCTGAATCAATCCATATATATAAAAATATGTACCCTAGTATCAATAAGTTAAATCCACAAATCTAGGGTATCCAGGTCCGCTATGGTATAAATAAAAACCTAGGTCCTGAACATCATAAAGCAGGGTATGCCACTACCTCTATGAACAAATATATAATCATGTGAGTACTAACATAAAATGCATGATAGGTGAGCTAATAAGCATATAACAGGTATCCGGTAGCGACATATCAAAACAAGGAAAAACATAATTATTACTAAAGGCTATAACCTACTAAACATATCAACATGACATTATCAAAGATAAGTCAAGGTACCTGCCTCCAATCGAAAAGTCCAAACTGATCCAAATACGACGTCGAGATACTCATCTCGTGTCAAGGTCCTGTGATATCAAACATACATTTTTATTTAGCTACAAATTAAATGAATAGCTAAATAAAAATCCTTAAGAACAATTTAGGGAAAACCCCTAAACCATAACCCTCAACCTTCCTAAATTAAATCCAACGATTAACTATACTTATTTGCCTTTATCCCTAATCATAACATTAGATTAAAAATCTAAAGCTAATCCAATCTACATAATCCTACTAACCATGTAATCCATATTTATACTAACAACAATGTATTTACCTCAATCCAAAACTCACCCAGATATAGTGATTTCTCGGTTAGTCAATGTCGAAGGTACACGCTGCGATACCGCTGTCCTACATGGTTAAATGCCTGAAAATTAACAATCCATCACCGTATCACCTATTTTAGAGGCTAGGGTTAACGCTTACCTCAACTCACAACCAAAGCTGGTTGCTACCGGAAGAAGTAGCTGCTGTAAACCCTCCTCACTGCCCGTATCACAAGAAAGATTGAGAATCAACCAAGATATCTATACACCATTACAATTTGTGCACATTACATATTTCTCTCTTACTGTCTGTGATGAACAGGGATCCAGCAACTTAGTGGTGCGACGAGACCTCGCTGCTGGGCACATCTCGGAAAGGAAATAAACTCACGAGACGGAAAACCCCTGGCGGCCTTCAAGACAAGGGTAGAAGAGATGGCGGCTTGGGCGATGCTGAGATGAGCAGCGCCGACACGATCGAGTGCTGAAGTGGCGCTACTCGGTGAAGTCGGGAGTGAGCCCGAGGGTCGGCGTGGCGTGGAAGAAGCAAGGTGGTGCTGCGACAAGGATGGCAACTTCAGCTAGGCACGACAAAGAGGTTCTGTGCGTCGGCGTCGGCGCGATGCTAGGGCACAGGGAAGGCCGGCGGCACTGCGGTTGTCAGTGGCGCTGAAAAGGGGCAGAGGGAAAAATTCGAGTGGAGAGGAGGGAAGGAGAAGAGAGTGATGTGAGGCTTCCCTTGGCCTTTGGGGTCTTGTATGCTGGGAGAAGAGATCGCGTGCGGCGTCGGTTAGAGCAGTTAGGGCACGGCGTGAGAGGAGGCTCGGCGCCGAGCACGCGAGGAGGAAGGGAAACAGATGGGGCATGACACAGTAATGGGAGAAAAAGAAAAATAAATAGGAAATGGGAAATGAAATAAAAATAAAACTTTTCCTCTTTAAAATAGGGTAGTCTAAACAGGTTTTCCCGAGTCCCGTTTTTATCCTCGTAAACTTGTCCATACGAGCTCCGAAAAATTTCTGAAAAATTTTCAAAAAATCAAGAAAATTCCCCTTATTATTATCTCCATTTTTTCGATATTTTACAATATCACTCTTAAAAGCAATGTTTGGTTAGTTGCATATTTTCTATCGGAATAAATCAAAATATCTTTTTTTTACCCTTAAAGGAAAATAAGAGAACAAATTAGATGTGAGAGAAAGATGAATGTGAGAAAAAAATATGATGAAAGAGAATGATGAGAGAGAAAGTATGATGAGAAAAAATAAAGAGAGAGAAAGTGTGATGAGAGAAAATGAGAAAAGAGAGTGTGATAGGAGACAGCATGATGAGAGAAGATGAGAGAGAAAATATGATGGGAGAGGATAAAGAGAGAGAGAAAATGTAATGAGAAAAAATGAGGAGAGAGAGTGTGATGTGAGAGATTGAGGAGAGAGAAAGTATGGTGAGAGAGAAAATATGATGAGAAAAAAAAGAGAATAATGAGTGTGATGGAAGAGATTGAGGAAAGAGAAATTATGATGAGGGAGAAAGTATGATGAGAGAGAAAGTGTGTTGAGGAAAAAAAAAAGAGAGTGTGACAAGAGAGATTGAGGAGAGTGAAAGTGTGATGAGAAAAAAAAGAGAAAAGAGAGTGTGATGAGAGAGATTGAGGAGAGAGAAAGTATGATGAGAAAAAAAGAAGGAAAAGAGTGCGATGGAAGAGATTGAGGAGAGAGAAAGTTTAATGAGAAAAAAAGATGAAAGAGAGTGTGATAGGAGAGATTAAGGAAAGAGAAAATGTATGATAAACTGATGAGAGAGAAAATATGATGAGAGAGAACAAAGAGACAGAAGTGATATGAAAGAAAAAATAAATAAATATATTTTGATATTTGATATTAAGGGAGAAAATTTTAGTTTTAGGTCAAGGGTATTTTTGGAATAAGGGAATATTTTGATTGATGAAAATAAGGTAATGACTCATTGAAGGGTAGGTACATGGAAATGAGTTATTACCCAATTTCAAGGATTCATTTCCTTATTTGTATTCGTATTCTTATAATCCAAATATTAACAATGATAATCAATGATTCGCATTTTCATTTCCTACTCTTATTCTCCTAAACCAAACGCCCCTTTACTTTTCTTCTAAATTGCATGGCGCAATTCTAAAGGGCCGGGGCTCTTAGATTTTCACCTAAATAAAGGAGGGAAGAGTCATGATTTCAAAAAAGATAATGTATAATGAATTATTAATAATGGTTCAATTAATCATGAAATTTTTATATCTAAGTCATTTCTTTTGTGCTTTTCTACTATAAATTTTTTTAAAAATTGAAAGATTGGCAATGAAAAATACCATACTTTGGTATGACATTGACGACCACTTTATTGGTGTCGACTACTTTATTGGTGCTCAATCATTTTCACTTAATTTTCTTTTTGCTGGTCTTCGCACAATCTTTATACAAAAGATACACGACAGTCAAATTACTTAAAGGTGCACTTATTAAAGATAAATCACTAGCACTACTCATTTCTTCTCCCTTTTTCTTTTTTCTTTTCTTTTTTTTTTTTAAAGAAAGGAGCCTCGCATGTTTGTTTGAGGATATGTTTTTAAAAAGTTTTATTAAATCTATATCATTTTTTTTTTTGCCAAGGAATCTATTCTTTGAGTGTTTTTATCATAAAAATGATAAAAACATCTTACTATTTAAAGTTCGTTTTTTCTTTTTCAAACAACTCAATTTGTTTATTAAAAATCATTTATAATTTTTTGTAAAAACATAAAAAAAAATGGACTGAATAATGATTGAAGTGGTATTAAAAAAACAATATTAAACTTTTTGGTTGGCTTATATATAAATATACTGTTTAAAAATGTGAAAGAAAAACATATTTTTTAAAAAATGTTTACCTGAAATAAATGGATTTTAGTTCACTTTGGGCTCTTTAAAAAAATGAGATACTAAATCAATTATTGTCTATCCTATTGTTCTCAAATTCTCTTGTGAAATTGAGAAAGAATATTATTTTTTATTAACCATTTTCTTTTATATTCTGTTAGAGAGAAAGTTGTTTTCTACCCGAGGTTTATAGTAGTTTAATGTAAGGGATCTAGCATTTGGCAAGATGGAGGAAATATAGCCGTATTCACGTGATCATTGAGCCATAGGAATACTAGTCTGTTAATCAATATGGGAATAAAGCTCCAATAGTTGTCAATGAGCCTCATACAGGTTGGTTGCATAGGTGATCAATGAGTCTATTGCGATCGAGTGTGTAGACAATCTAGGAAGCCATAGTAAGAAAGACAATAACATAAAATTAATATTCTCCTCTTCTAGACGTGTGTGATATGGCTGGAGAATAAATTCCTTTCCTGTCCTATTATTTTTTTATGATGAGCAGCATAGTTGGGCCAGATGGGTCGGCATGGATCTTAAATGGGCCTTTAACAGACTTTTGGGCAGGGTATGTGTAAATCTTGAATTGATATTTGAGATAGCTCCCTCATTCTCCCTCCGCCTTCGTCAGTAGCCGCCGCGTTTTATTGTGCCATTCGAATGCCTAGGAGCCTCCGATAAGAAGACATGCCTCTGGGGGTGTGCTACCTCCGGTGGCCTCTATACCACTTTCAGTTTTGCCGACCTACCGCTATCATCTTCACGGAGGTAGTAGGTATGATTTGTATTGCATCTACATCAATAGTGATGCGGTGATGGAAGGAGGTCTACCTGGCACGAGGTCAACTGTCAGGTGGAGGTCAAAGTCAAGATGGTCAACACCCGAATATCAAAGGGTCGAACGGAGGATCATTGGAATGGCCAATCGGGCGTTCAAGCCCCGATCGACAGGAGATGGATCTGAGCTGACCTCCCATTCAGCTCGGGATGATGTGCAAGATAGCCAACGCTCGACACGGAGCAATAGGATGTCGAGGGAGACCGAGTAGCCTGTCCGAACAGGGAGAAGACATGTGCTACAAAACCATCACAGACGGGAGCCACCAAGATCGACAGAGCGGAGGGGTCCCGGCCGAGCGACTATCCCGCTCGGCCAAACAGCTGGACCTAGCCGCGGACGGAGCGGAGTCTCGGCCGTGTGGCTACCCCGCTCGGCCCAATACTGGGATCACTGTAGTATCTGTCGACATCTTTTTGGGAGACAGTGCCGCTGTCAGGGATATGCATGTCCTGTTAATGTATGGTGTCAGAGGTACTTTCCTGACAAGAATTTTTCATGAGACACATGGGAGAGCATACCCATGCCTCGAAAAGCATGCACGTCACCCACCAGGGCTCTATATAAAGGGGGATCCATTACTAGCAGAGATACGCATTATTATTGAGTTCTATTGCTGCTACTGTTGCTCCGCTTTTCTCCACATTCTGGTGACTGACTTGAGCGTCGGAAGGCTAACGCCGAGGATCCATTCCCTGGCCCGGCACTGTCACCATTTGTTTTTTAGAGCAGAGCGAAGTCCACATCCGGTCAGCGAAGCCGCCACCTCCCAGCTTTCCAGCTTCACGTTTTGGACAGGATCATTTTGGCGTCGTTAGTGGGAACGCAACCTGCATCCAAATGGGAAGATAGAAGATGTCGAATGATTCACGATGGTGATGCTGACGTAAAAGAAGCTCGACATTCTGATACAAGCCCGAGCAGCGAAGATAGTGGAGCAACAACAACAACAGGTATTGGCCGAGTGCCAACAAGCGATGGTCGAATGCCAAGCGCAGGAGCCAGCAGCATCAGCCGTCGGTCGACCAGCCTAATAGGTTGACCGAGCGAACCGAGTGTCTGCTCAGGGTAATAGCAAGCCTTATCGGAGGAACGGGGTCGAGAGGACAAAAATGGGGGGTCTTCCTCAAACGACACGCCTGTTCGGGATGTGAGGAAAGGGAAGACATCCAGAGAGAATGATTCGCCTGAACGGGTCAATTAGATGTTTTCAAAGGGGATTCTGAATGACTCTCAACCAAAACACTACACTCCAATGGTGATCGGAGAGTACAATGGAACCACTGACTTGGATGGCCACTTGGCCAAATTCGACAATGCGGCCACACTTCATCAATACAACGATGGAGTTAAATGTCGAGTCTTTCTCACCACTCTCTCTGGATCGATACACCGCTGGTTCAAAAGATCGTTGGAGGGATCGATTCACAACTTTGAAGGGACTTCTGGGCGTCATTCCTTCACCACTTCGCCAACAGCTGCCGCCACGACAAGACGAGCATGAACTTATTCTTGCTCAAGCAAGGGCCTAGAGAGGCATTGAGGGCCTACATCCAACGCTTCAATTAGGTGGCAATAGGCATCCCAGTGGTCTCCTCGGACGTGTTGGTAAACGCCTTCACCCAAGGGCTCACCGAAGGAGAGTTCTTTCAGTCACTCGTTCGGAAACCACCGAGGGACTTTGACCACCTACAAAAGGAGACCAATGAATACATCAATATGGAAGAAGTCAGGTGGCAAGGAAGAAGGAGACGCTTGCCGAGCCTGCAGGAGCATCTGAACGACGACAACCAAGTAATCATCAACCCCCCAAGGGGTCTCAGTCAGGAGGAGCCTCGTCACACCATGAGCCCAAGACACATGTCATGCAGCATGTGGCGGTCGCTCGTCTAAAGGCTGCAAAAGGTAAAATGTGGACACCGATGTTCTTCTCCTTCCACCACTCGGTGACGTACAACACCTGGGACTGCTACGACCTGGTAGCTAGTAGGTCAGCCACACGGGGATGTTGCTGTCAATCCCCATCACTTGATCGCCGACATAGGTGTCGATCAGTCGTTCGAAGGGAGGAAGAAAGGACAACTGCTGAACCACGCCACCATCAGCCTCAACGTGGGAACAATCCAAGTCCCGTCCGAGTCTCCGCCGAGTGGAATAGACATTCGGCTCGAGAGGAGGAGAACAGGAGCAATGCCGCTCGAGGGGAGATAGACATGATCGTCGATGGGCCGACTGGCGGCGATTCCAACCAAGCGAGGAAGTTGCACGCTCGACGGCTTGAGATTCACACCATGAGCTGCAACAAAGAGAGGGCCGAAGGACCCGAGATCAGCTTTGACCCTAGAGATCCTTAGGGAGTGGAGATCCCTCACGGTGATGCACTGATCATCCGAGCGGTGATCGCCAATTATACTATTTATCAAACTTTTGTTGATACAGGAAGTTCAGTGAACATTATATTCAAGAAGGTGTTCGCTTAGATGCAAATTGACTGGAACTAGCTGTTGCCCATGACAACTCCATTCTACGGATTCACAGGCAATGAAGTGTTGCCAATCAGCCAAGTTCGCCTGGCCGTCTCGCTCGAGGAGGAGCTGTTGAAGAGGACAAGGACCACCAACTTCATTGTAGTTGACACATCGTCAGCCTACAATGTTGTATTGGGTTGACCAACCCTAAATGAGTTCCGGATGGTTGCATCCACCTACTTCCAGAAGATCAAATTCCAGATGGACGACAAGGTGGGAAAGGTCAAAGGTGACCAGTTGGCCACACGCCAATGCTACGTCGAGATGGTCAAATCAGAAGCAAGGGCCACTCGAAAAAATCCGCTCTTGGAGGTGAACACTATCACGGATAAGCCTTCTACGCTGGTTTACGAGGAAAAGGAGGAGGTTTAGATCCACCTTGGTCGGTCGGAGGCAACCACCTTCAAAGCCACCGATTTGGAAAGCGCGAAGAAGGCAGAGTTGGTCGCCTACCTTAGACAAAATTATGATGTGTTCGCTTGGTCGACACATAAGTTTTCTGGCATCTCGCCGAGTGTGGCTCAGCACGAGCTCCATGTCTGACCGAATGCTCGGTCGATGAAGCAAAAGAAGAGGGACTTCAGTACGGAACAAAAATTGATCATCCAGGCGGAGATAGAGAAACTGCTGGAGATCGACCACATACGGGAAGTGCAATTCCCGAGCTAACTCGCTGACGTCGTGCTGGTCTCCAAGCCGGGCAACAAATGACGAGTCTGCATCTACTTCCGTGACTTGAATAAGGCATGCCCGAAGGATTTCTATCTGCTGCCCTGAATAAACCAGATGCTAGACTCTACGGTGGGCTGCGAGGTAATCTGCACGCTCAACATGTATCAGGGCTACCACCAAGTGCCTCTTGCCAAAGAGGATCAAGAAAAGATCAACTTTATCAAATAAACGGAACGTTCTGCTACAATGTCATGTCATTTGGACTAAAGAACGCCAACACTACCTACTAGAAGCTCATGAACAAGGTGTTTCAGCGGCAGATCGGCCGCAACATGGAGGTATATATCTACGACATATTAATAAAGTGACTCCGAGCTGTTGATCTATGTGCAGATATCTAAGAAACATGCCAAACCTTAAGGGCATATGGGATAAAGCTGAACCCGAGCAAATGTATGTTCGACACGAAGAGTAGACACTTCCTCGAATACATTGTCACCGATGGGGCATTGAGGTGAATCCAAGCAAGGTGAAGGAGCTACAAGACATCCTCGCAGCTTGAAGGAGGCCCAACGTCTAATCGGACGGATCACCACACTATCTAGGTTCATCTCTGAGTCATCCGACCGAAGCCATCCATTCTTCAAGGTGCTGCACCGAGCTACAAAGTTTTAATGGGGCACAGAGTGCAACTAAGCATTGGAAGAGATCAAGGAGTACCTTAATTCCTTGTCGGTGCTAGCTAAGCTGAGCATGAGTAAACCACTCTAGATCTATCTATCGCCCACCGAGTATGCAGTTGGCTCGGCATTAGTTAGGTAGAATGGCCCAGAATAGCAATCCATGTATTTTTTGAGCCATATATTGAAAGGTGTAGAATCCTGCTACACCTGTCTTGAAAAGTTAATTTATGCGTTGGTGTTAACCGTTCGGAGACTACGCCTGTACTTCTTGGCTCACCCGATCGTTGTGATGACCAACAATGCTCTAGGAAAAGTCCTCCTAAATCCGAAGGCATCCGAGCGATTGATCAAGTGGACGACTAAGCTTAGTGAGTTCAAAATCCAGTACCAATCTTGAACGGCGATTGAAGCCCAAGCCTTGGCTGATTTTGTTACAGAGGTCCAGAATACCAAGCCAGATGCAACTTGGAAAATATATGTCGATGGTTCGTCCACTCGGCAAGGCAGTGGGATTGGCATATTATTAATTTCACCGTAGGAGGATCAGATGCAAATTTTTTTTCAGCTGGATTATCAGGCCACCAATAACGAAGCTAAATATGAAGCGTTGATAGTCGCCTTACAGACAGGGTGGCATGTCGGAGTTACAAAAGTCCTCATTCACTCGGACTCTCAGTTGGCCGCTCACCAGCTATCAGGGACGTTCGAGATAAGCAGCACCCGGCTCAAGTTGTACGCAGAAGCCTTCGAGAAGCTGAGAGCAAATTTCCAAGAAGTCATTATACAGAAGATCCCCCGATCAGATAACCAAGCAGCGGACGAATTAGCTAAATTAGCTAGTTCATTATCCCGGGTTGTGATAAACCGGCCGATCGAACAGGTCTCACTGGTGGTGCATATCGACCGAATGGAGGGAATTTCCTTCCTAAATGACTAGAGAACACCGTTGGTCGAATTCCTCAGCTCCGAAAACACACCATTTGATCAGGAAGTAGCTTGCCTATTGAAGAAGAGAGCCAAACGGTTTACATTAATCGGGGATCTGCTTTACAAGAGGGCTTTCTCAAGGCCATTTCTTAAGTGTGTTGGGTCGGAGGACGTGGAATACATCCTCCAAGAAGTGCACCAAGATTCCTGTGGAAGTCATTTGGGTGGTCATTCGCTGACTCAAAAGATTCTCCCAGCCAAATATTTTTGGCCCACTCTCCAAGAGGATGCCGCTTGGATGGTAGCCACCTATCTATCCTGCGAGAAGTATCACAATATCCTGCATCGACCGACCGATGAGATGAAGGCCTCCACGATGTCTTGCCCATTCGACCAATGGGGCATGGACATCATTGGGTTATTCCCCGTGGCAACCGCTCAATGAAAATTCCTGCTCCTCGTTGTGGATTACTTCTCCAAGTGGGTGAGGCCGAGCCGCTAGCTAAAATAAGTGAATAGATGGTTATCAAATTCATCTGAAAGAATATCCTGTGTCGGTTCGGCATCCCCCATCGGCTCGTCTCGGATAATGGGAGGTAATTCGCTGGTTAGAGGCTTAGGGAGTGGTGCGAAGGCTATGACATCCAGCATGCCTTCACCTTTGTGGCCTACCCCCAAAGTAATGGCCAAGCGAAGGTCACCAACTGGGAGAACCTCAGAGGCTTATGGGCTCGACTTGACCACGCAGAAGGCAGCTGGGTTGATGAGCTCCCTAGTGTTCTGCGGGCCCTCAGTACGACTCCAAAGGAGGCGACTGGTGTAACACCATTTCACTTGGTGTACGGCGATGAAGCGATGGTTCCCGTGGAGGTCGGAGTAAAAACTGACCAAGTGCAGCTCTACGACAAGGGGAACGCCGAGCGAAGACTCATGGAGCTCGACTTAGTGGATGAGGCATGGGATAAGGCTATTGTTCGGTTGATAGCATATCGATAGCGGATGAAGTAAAACTACAATCGAAGGGTGATCTCGATGTCCTTCCAAGTCGGCGATATGGTGTGGAAGAGAATAAAACCAGTCGACGACGTCACCAAGCTTGAGGTGTCATAGGTGGGACCTTACAAGGTCATGGAGAAACTCCACTCAGGAGCCTACTACTTAGAGGATGGAGACAGAAGACAACTCAAGCGGCCGTGGAGCGTGAACCATCTCTAACCCTATAGGGCCGGATGAGTGATGCACGAGTGAATATCTGATGTATATGTATAAGTATGTGTGCCTTCTGAATGCAGGATAAACATGAATAAAAAGAGCATAAGTTTTCCAGACTCTTGAGCCGATCAGCCAAGTTAAAAGTCAAGCAGTGACTATAAACTCCTATCTACGCATTACAATCGTCGAGCGGTGACGTTATACCCTAGTCTTCTCCTACCATCGAGCGACGACATTAAACCCCAGTCTTTGTCAACGGTCGAGTGACGACCTTAAACCCCAGTTTTCATCAACGATCGAGCGGTGACCTTAAATCTAAGTCTGCGTCTATAACAACTAAGAGGCAGATATAAACCCGAGAGCAACAAAAAATGACTTATCCAAGCAAGTAATAAGACGCCGACTGGTGGACCACGGAGCCCCACTTGGAAGTTTTTCGCATTATGATAAGCGGTTCGTAATTCGAAAAATATGAAAAGGAAGAGCCGAATGACGTAGAACTAAGGATCAACATTAATTAAAAAGGTTCGCCGAACGAGCGACCATTCATTAACACTTGCATAATTTTTACAAGTCCAAAAAGGCAGTACAAAAAAGAGACGGGATACGTGGGAGCAGGCTCACTCAAGATAATCCAAAACACCGTCGGACAGCGACTCGGTCATCTTGTTTCGGCTGATGACCTTGTTTGTTAGAGCGGTGGGAATATAGCCACTGTCCTTCAATTGGTCGAGTGCCCCGTCGATCGCAAAGTTAAAAAGGCGGAGCACTCGATCTTTGACCTTGTCGTTGAAGGTGTCCGAGCGGAGATAAGCCCGTTTTATGAGCTCAAACCACTCAGACTCCCTGCCCTGATAAGTCTCGAGGGCTGCTCAGGATGCATGCAACTCTGCCTTCAACTGGGCCAGCTCTTCATCCTTGACGTCGAGTTGGGCCTTTGCTATAGACCGATTGGCCGACTTGCCCTCTCGCTCAGCATTCAGCGTGGCCTTCGCCTCCTTCAGGTTCTGAGCAAACATCTGAAACTCTTTATTTTTTATCTCCAAGTCTTCGATAGCCCGGAGCTTCCTGGTTTGGACGAGTGGATCTTGGACTCGAAGGAGCTGGCATGTTTATTAAGCTGAGCCAATTGGGTAGCCTGTTCGGCGCTTTTGCCCTCTCCGCCTCTAGCATCTCCGAGCTCTTCTTCATATCGACCCTTAGTTTGGCTATTTCGGTGCTCATCTGCTCCGTACGCGCTTGAGAAGCCACCTCCTGGAAACGACAATAGAATTATAAAAGCTGAACGAACAAAAAAGAAGAAAAGATAGGTATACATACCCCAGTGGACATCTGAGTGTGGCTGTTGGTGAGTTCCCATGGAACAATAACCGCCACACGAGCTCTTGCATCGGCCTATATTTGTGCGACCCTTAGATCCTGATATGGTGCTTGGGGATGCAAAATGCTGGGTCGTCCACACCACGATATTCATCAGTCGGCAAGTGGATGATTGTCGTTATTGACCTCTATCCGCTCGGACCAGAAGGTTTAGAAGTTTTCCTGCTTGTGGTTTAGGAGGAGGAGACCGGATAAATGTGAGACACCTGCGTCGCTGGCAAAGGCGATGGCATGAAGGTGATCGGCGGAGCGCAGATCATCTATTGAGGTAGACCGGACAGTGAAGGTATCCGGTCGGATGATAGGGATGCAAGGAGTTCCATGATCCCCTGCTCGAGAGGAGGAAGCAAAGTCTCACCCCGCTCGGAGGAGGGTCAAGAGATGACCGTTGTTGGGGTATGCAAGGCCGAAGTTGCAGATCGGGAGGACCCCTCGGTTCGGCGTCTCTTGCATTGCCGAAGGGGCTCGCCGGAGGTGGCTGACTCTATGGCAACCACGATGGGGACCATTGACTACTGAACGGGCGGAAGATCCGTTGTTGCAGCCACTGTGTCGCTCGCGGCCATTTGACTTCTTCCAACTCCACTCCCAGCACCTGTGTTCCTTCATCGCCAAGAGGATCCTCGTTGGAGCCGACCGGCTGCAGACTGCGACCCTCCAACTCGGCTATGACGGCAACATTGATGTCTACGTCCGCGAGCTTGCACTTGTCGGTCAAACACACTCGTAACATGATTCGAGCTAGCTACACAAAAAGAAGAAAAATCAATTATATAGATTTAAAGGTTGGGAGAAAGAACGAACATATCTAGGTTGGACGGAAGCCTTGTGCGGATCGGGCTCAAGCCGAACATGTAGAGGACGCCCTCTAGCAGCAACTTGTGGATGTGGTACTTCTGACCGGCCAAGCTTGAAGTTGCATGGAAGTAGTCCGATCGTCTTTTGTACTTATTGAGCTCTGGAGGGTTTAACACTTCTAGCTGCCAGTTGATCGGGAAATCTAGCTGCTCGGGAAGGCCAACGAAGAAGAAGTAGCCTCTCCAATGCTTGTTAGAGGATGACATCTTATCAAATAAAATTAAGGTCACTCGGGCTTGGAAGAGAAAAGTCCCTGGCTCAAACAATTTTGGATAATAGAAATAATGGAAGAGCCGAGGGGTCAAAGGAATGTCGTGCATGCAGAACAGGATAACGACCTTGCACAGCAGTCAAAAGGCGTTCGACATTAATTGATGGAGAGAAATTCAGAAATATTTACAAACGGTGGAAAAAAAGGGTGGATCGAAAACTGCAAACTAGCGGTGAACTGGTACCTAAAGAAACATAGAGCACCTCGCGATGGTTCATGCCGCCGATCGGAAGCAGAAGGAAGAACACTTTGATAATTAGGAGGAACTCATAGGCGGATTGCAAAGCGTCGCCTCCGTCGAACTTGGACTCGATGGAAGTGTACCAAAGCCCAAGGACGGAGGCAAGGGCTGTGAGGAGCTTGCTATAGAAAACAAGGGGGTCGATGGAGAACAATGAAAAGATTCAAACGAAAGAGCGAAGAGGCTTACAGAAAGGATCGTCGGAGAAGAAGCAACAGCGGAGTGTCGCCAGGAAGCTCGAATACGAAGGCCCACGAAGTGAAGAAGACAACGACGCACGTGGCTTTATAAACCTCGCGGTCGATCAACCTGAGCCGTCCAATCTAGGGTTGCGAAAAACTAGGAGGAGATTTGACCGTTGAATTCGAAAAGGCGCCTGTCACATCACCACAGGATATCTACCTATCATGTCAAACGTACGGCAGCAGAGAGGGGGACACGTAGCGCTCATTCACCAGACGACATTAATGAGATTTTATTAAAAAGTATGGCCATGTGCTCGGCCATAATGGCAGAGATTTACACGGTCTTTGAGAAATTTGGATGACGTCAGGGCATTCGGCCAAGGAAGACGAGAAAAACTTTGGCCAAGTATTGCCGCTCATTGTCCGAGCGACACAGATATGCAGTTGTCATACAGCCAAACGACTGAGGCACATTTGGCTTTGAGAGGCTTGGGCCGAATGACATCTACATGACCAGTCGGGCGATGTGAATCCGAACGGCAAAGGCGTGTGAGCCATCAAAGACTACTGGTCCAGTCAGTTGGACTTGCAGCCTCCTTCGACTAGACTTGAGAGGGAGGCTTGTGATACGGCGATGGAAGAAGGCCTACCTGGCACGGGGTCAACTGCCAGGGTGGAGGTCAAAGTCAAGGTGGTTAACACCTGGTGTCAAAGGGTTGAACGGAAGATCATTGAAATGGTCGGTCAGGCGGTCAGGCCCTGACCGACAGAAGATGTGTAACGACCCGCCTTCTGGGTACTAGGCTGTAAGGCGAATCGCTACAGTTATTGCTAAACTATGCTGTGCGGAAAGCTAGGCTAATTAAAATTTTTCTACTAAACTGATCAAAACTTAATGCTCTGGGTGTACCTAGGAGTTGTACACTTGCTAGGGGAGACAACCTATGCCTCCCGGATGACCTGCTAGCTGTAATCAGGCATTTCAATCGATCCACAGATCGATTGGGCTGTCGGATCGATCACGGGATCGATCCAGCTTGATACTGGCACGGTAGAAGTCTCTGGATCGGTCGGCAGACCGATCCAAAAGCTTTCTCTTCTTCTTTCGCTTTCGGTCGACCGACCGATCAGTGAGCACCTGATCGGTCGACTGACCGATCCTGAGGCGTCTGCGTGCGCACTGATCGGTCTACCGACCGATCAGGGAGCACCTGATCGGTCGGTAGACCGATCCAGCTCACCCAACGCAGCTGACGCACGGATGGCTCACTGATCGGTCAGTCCGACCGATCAGTGAGGTCCTGGATCGGTCGGCTGACCGATCCAAGTGCGCACAGAAACTCGGAGACCGATCGGAGTTCTGATTTCGAATCTGAACTCTGATTTCAGCCCCTGGGTTGTGCCAAGACTCCACCTATCAACTATCCCATGCATGATAACTATTCTAACAACATGTAATAACAATTTTAGACTTAAGCTAGAGTAAGGTTCACTGGTTCATGGCATTTTAAGTCACTAAACACATTTAATAATTGAAAGTGTATGAAAGTAAAAATTGCTAGAGTTCTAATTGGTTAAACTTGCTAAGTCCCCTAAGGACCTTTGATTCCGGTTCCTGCCACACACACCATCTTTGCATTGCCCTCCAGCTTCCTCTGTTAGTCCATCTTTCCTTTACCTTTATCTGCAGTATAAGGAAAAGTAGAATCTGTAAGCTTAAAGCTTAGTAAGAAACCATCTACCTCACAAAATCATACATTCGATGCAATATGCTTTTAAATCATGCTATTTGAAAATATGCGCTGAACTTGCTAAGGCATGGTATACTGAACTTGTAAGGCATAACATATAAGCATGGCATAAACACTGAATCATGGCAAAGCAACCAAATAAACACTGAACTGAATATAGGCTAAACTAACTGAAACTAAATCTGTAACTGGAAACAAACTCAACTAGTATAATTGATTTTGAGTTTTGAAATCTAATACATAATAAGTGAAAATACATAATCATGCTGTTTGGGCCCGGCAACTGTACTTCCTGTGCGCGCATCCCTAACTAGACCCGGGTTTGCAAGTCCCGAATCTAGTAGGGTTAACTAGGTTATCTAAACCTAGGGACGACTGTGGGAGTCCAACCCAATGGATATCTGATCCAGTACAGTGCCACTGAAAATAAAATACTGAATATAGCTAACTGTTTTAACTTGCTGTTTCTAGGTTATCTGAACCTAGAGCTAGGTTATCTGAACCTAGAGGCGACTGTGGGAGCCCACCCATTGGACCGTAGTCCCATATAGCTAAAATAAACTGATTTACTGTTTTAAACGCTTCTAATGCATTTAATTGTACTATTAAAATGCCTAAGTTGCATTTTTACTGATCTAGTTATTTTGTCGAACACTTAGTGGGTCCCAACTCTCCTCTTTATTAGGGAGATCACCTTTAGGCACCTGACAACGTCTACAACCCCAACTGAAGAGGGTAAGCGTGTCCGGCCCATCTAAAGGTGCTCAACTAAATCCCTAAATCTGAGAGGAGGGTTAAAACACCCTACATGTCAACAAAATCTGCATATTACTAATCTAATGCATAGAAAATCCAAACGGAGCTATTATACTGCAGGTGAGGGGTTTCTTACCTCTTGATCGTAATTTCTTACGATTCTATTCGCTAGAGTTCCGGTGGAGATGATCCTCTCGACGATCCGATCACGTCTTCACGTTCCTCTCGCGGAGAAGAACCTCTTTCGTGTTGGAGTCATCGCCGGAAAGTGATCCGAGAGCCCTTGGGACTTGGGCGCCGAGAGAGGAAGAGGAGAAGGGGTGTTCGGCGTTGAGGGTTTGGAGAGGGAAAGTGGCGTGAGGCTTTCGTGAGGAGGAATTGCCGAACCAACTTGAAAATAAACCAAACCCCAACTTAAGTTCTTATTTATATTAAGTGGGTAACTAGGCCCAACTCTAATATAAATATAATTGATTCCTCTTTCTTTCAGCACGGCCATGCTGGGTTCACCGGTTACTAAACTTACCCGTAAACCATAGGTCTCGGGTTCGATTCCCGCATAAGCTATTTTACGGTTCTAATTATTTTTGCTACTTCCGCTACTCGAAAAAATCTGGAAAAATATCTAAAAATTCCAGAAAAATCATACTATATTTCTAAAACAGTTTTGAGAATTTTCGGGCTTTACAATCCCCCATACCTTATAAAAAGTTCGTCCCCGAACTTAAAACAATTCTGGGTACTTCTGTCTCATGCTGGCCTCTGTCTCCCAAGTCGCCTCTGCTGCTGTGTGATTTTGCCAGCTGACTTTGACTAATGGTACTTCCTTGTTCCGTAATTTCTTTACTGCTCGGTCTATTATCTGAATAGGCCGACTGTCATAGCTGAGATCATCACGGACCTGTACCAACTGGGGCTCAATCACCTGGGTGGCGTCTGGAATATGCTTCTTCAGCATGGAGACATGAAATACGTTGTGGACGGCTGACATCTCCTGAGGTAGCTCTAGCTTATATGCTACCTTGCCCACTCTCTTCGTGATAAGGTATGGTCCCACATATCTGGGAGCTAGCTTGCCCTTCTTCCCAAAACGCATGACTCCCTTCATGGGAGCTACTCTGAGGAAAATTGTATCCCCAACTGAAAACTCTAGGGGTCTGCGTCGTGTATCAGCATAGCTTTTCTGGCGGCTCTGTGCTATCCTCTGGCGAATCTGCTGTATGGCTGCTGTGGTATCTGCCACTAGATCCGTCTCAAGCTCTAGTTCCTTCTGCTCACCACTCTCATACCAACAGATTGGTGATCTGCACTCCGCCCATAGAGTGCCTCATAAGGTGCCATGCCGATAGTGGCTCGATAAGCTGTTGTTGTATGCAAATTTCGCTAAACTCATATATTTGCACCAACTTCCTTGAAGTCTAGGGCACACGCGGAGCATATCTTCGAGTACCTGATTTACTCGCTCCGTCCGACCATCCGTCTGAGGATGGAAGGTCTGAATTTCAATTTGTGCCCAATGTTGACTGTATACACTCCTAAGTGTGATGTGAATCTGTCTCTGTCTGAAATGATGGTTCGTGGGACTCCATGTAGTCTGGCGATCTCCTGGAGATACAACTGAGCTAGCTTCTCCATGGAGTAGGATATCTTGATAGCTAAAAAGTGGGCTGATTTAGTCAACCTGTCGACTATTACCCAGATGGCATCAAAACCATTCGTGGTTCTGGGTAGCCCCACTATGAAGTCCATCGAGATATCCTCCCACTTCCATTCTGGAATCTGTATAGGCTGCAGAACTCCTCCTGGTCGCTGATGTTTTGCCTTGACCCTCTGACAGGTGAGGCAGATGCTAACATATCTGGCGATGTCTCGCTTCATCCCGGGCCACCAAAAACGTTTCTTTAGGTCTTGATACATTTTGGTGGAGCCTGGATGCATCACATAGGGAGTCCTGTGAGCTTCATCTAAAATCTGTCTCCGTAGCTCCTCCTGATCTGGAACACAGAGTCTATCACCAAAATACAACACCCCGCTATCGGACACTCTGAATTCTCTACTTTCTAATTCTGTTAGCCCTTGCTTGATTTTCTGAATTTCAGGGTCCTGATCCTGAGCTGACTGAATATCACCAAGCAAGGTAGACTCTAAAGTCATAGTAGAGAGCTGTCCGACGATGAGTTCGAGACCAAAATCCGCGATCTCCTTCTGTAGGGGTGGTGACATGGCTGCTAGAGATAATAAGGTAGCGCTGGATTTTCTGCTAAGTGCCTCTGCTACCCTATTGGCTTTCCCTGGGTGGTAGAGGATGTCTATGTCATAATCTTTGACTAGCTCTAGCCACCTGCGCTGTCGCATATTCAGATCCTTCTGAGTGAAGAAGTACTTCAGACTCTGATGATTATACACTCTGCACCGAGCTCCATACAAGTAATGTCTCCAAATTTTGAGAGCGAACACTACTGCAAGCTCAAGATCATGAGTAGGGTAGTTCTTCTCATAATCCTTGAGTTGTCCGGAGGCATAGGCGATTACCTTGCCATCTTGCATCAAGACCGCTCCTAATCCCAATTTAGAGGCGTCACTATATATATCGAAGTTGTCTATAGTGTCAGAGTAGGTGCACTAGTCAATCTCCTCTTGAGTTCACTGAAGCCCTCTGTCCACCGAAATTTCTTGTTCTTTCGCGGTGTCAGTGGGGAGGCTATCCTGGAGAAGTCCTCTACAAACTTTCTCGTAATATCCTCGCTAATCCCGTAAAGCTCCCGATCTCACGGCATTCTTAGGTCTCCTCTAGTTACTTATCGCTTCTATCTTGCTAGGATCTACCATAATACCATCCTTTGAGATGACGTGACCTGTGAAGGACACCTGATTTAGCCAAAACTCACATTTCGTGAACTTGGCGTATAGTGGTTCTCCTGAAGGGTCTGCAATACTAGTTTCGGTGCTCGAGTGTTCTTCCCGAGTTCCTGAGTAGATAAGAATGTCATCGATAAACACAATAACAAACTTATCTAAATACTCCGAATACCCTGCTCATGAGATCCATGAATGTAGCTGGAGCATTTGTCACGCCAAAAGGCATGACTACGAACTCGTAATGTCCGTATCTGGTCCCGAATGCCTTTCGGATATCACCCTCCTTGACTCGACTTGGTGATATCCCGATCCGAGGTCAATTTTGAGAACACCGCCGCCCTTTACCCGGTCGAACAGTCATCTATTCGGGAAGAGGATACCGTTTGATCGTGACTGATCTGCTCGTAGTCTATACATAGCCGCATGCTTCCATCCTTCTTCTTCACGAATAGCACAAGGCGCTCCCATGGTGAGTGACTAGGCGATGAAGCCCTTGTCAAGTAGCTCCTGTAGCTGCTCATGAAGTTCCTTCAGTTCTGCTGGAGCCATGCGGTATGGAAATAGGATTGGTGCCGGAAGAGCTCTATCTCAAATTCAATCTCACTGTCTGGTGCTAGGCCTGGAAGACTGCTGGGTAATCACATACAACTCGGACCTCTGCTAGCTGTTGGTCCTCGTCATGGCTGGTATTGACTACATGTGCTAGGTACCTCGTACATCCCGAATCCATCAACTTCCGTCTGAGAGAAATTTTCTAGATTTTCTCTTTGGTTCTCCGATGTACTCGAACTGCACTTCTGGAATACGACTTTTGTTTACGGCACTCTATGGAAGCACCGTATTTGATCGGAAAGTCCATCCCAAGGATGATGTCGTAGTCGGTCATTTCCAGCAGGATCGGATCACGTAAGAGTTCCCTGTCTGCTATAATGACCACTGCTCCGAGCCAGGCGTGGATGCCATGACCTCTCCCGAAGGTAGTGCCGTCAGAAACCGACCACCGAGTACCTCGTATTTCTAATTTCTCGGAGAACACCCGGCTATATATGAATGGGTTGCCCCAAGATCAAATAGAACAGAGCACTATAAAAAATGCTAACTGACCGTGACCACCGAGTACCTCCGGGGTATTTCTAATTTCTCGAGAACACCGCTATATATGAATGGGTTGCCCAGTATCAAATAGAACAGGAGCACTATAATGAAAAATGCTAATCGACCAGTGACAACTGCCGAGGCATTTGCTACGCCCTCTGGTGAGTGAGTAGATCCTCGCCTCGCCATAGCTGGAGGGGCTTCTAATCGCCCTGGCCGATAAGTGGACCTTCTAGAGCGGCCTGCATCTGATGTAACTGAGCCGGTGGCCTGCATACTGGATCTGCTGTGGCTGAGGAAGACCGGTCTTGTTCGGCCATGCTTGGCCATGTGCCCTTCTTGTCCACATTCAAAGCATCCTCGTGTGCCCTCACGGACTGCACGGTGGAATTTCCCACAAGTGGCACACTTTGGATAACCGGGTCGCCTAGATGGTCCTCCTTTGAGTCACTCCCGACTGCGCTTGGAGTTCCTCCGCTAGAGCCGTGGCCTTCTGCTTTTGAGTGTGAGAGTTTCCTTGGCCCTTGGACTCGAGGAGACTTGCTTCAGCTTATGCTGCTCGTAATGCTCTGTGGTCAAGGCACCGCTCACTAACTCCTCCGTGGTTTGTGGCCTATGTATGCCACCAGCCACGTTCACCGCTATCTCGGCCTCGGCATCTTGAGCATCAACCGATCCGTTCCTTTTCCGTGCTGACTAGCTCTGGGCATAGACGAGCCAACCTGTTGAATTTCTTCACGGCTTCCTCAATCGAGAGGTTGCCCTGACGAAACTCAGTGAACTCGTCATAGTGGCGGTTTGTAACCCGCATATGAAAGAACTCCTCAAAGAATTCCTTCTCAAAGTCAGCCCATGTCATCCGGTTCACTGGGCGCTTGCTCGATTCTTTCCCACATACGTGCGTCTCCTGTCAGCAGAAGGAGGCACACTTCACCTTCTCGTGTTCCGGCCAGCTCCATCGTGCTTTCCAGTGTTTTGAACCATGCTTGTGCATCCCATGGTTCACTAGCGAGAAGTTCTCCGCTTGACTCACGCCACCGGATCGAGTAGGCTTCCTTTCGCTCACTTTGAGCCACTGTGCCGGTGTCAGAGGTCAGCCGGTGGAACCTCTAAGACTACCGGAGTCGTCAAATTCGGTTCCGGGGTGACTGTGGGTGTTCTGTCATTAGCCTTTAAGGTGGCTATCTCTCGTCTCAAATGAGTCAGAATCGAGCCACTAGTGCAGAAGGTCTCAAGGAGGCACCGAATCGCCTACCTCTTGTCAGCTCAGCTAGTGCCATTCTAGTCAAGGCCCTCGTGCCATTTCTAAAGACATAGAGAACATAGGTATAACTAACACTATCACAGTTATCTAACTACTGATATCATGTTTAAACTATCACATACTAACAAGCAGTAGGTATATAAACATGAACTGTAATAATAAACAAGAAGCATAAATAAAGTAGAGGTGTTCTTACTTGGAAGCTGCAGGTACAATGCTGATGTGTGTGTAGGAAGTATGGAACACTGCTCTGATACCACTCTGTAACGACCCGCCTTCTGGGTACTAGGCTGTAAGGCGAATCGCTACAGTTATTGCTAAACTATACTGTGCGGAAAGCTAGGCTAATTAAAATTTTTCTACTAAACTGATCAAAACTTAATGCTCTGGGTGTACCTAGGAGTTGTACACTTGCTAGGGGAGACAACCTATGCCTCCCGGATGACCTGCTAGCTGTAATCAGGCATTTCAATCGATCCACAGATCGATTGGGCTGTCGGATCGATCACGGGATCGATCCAGCTTGATACTGGCACGGTAGAAGTCTCTGGATCGGTGCACCGATCCAAAAGCTTCTTCTTCGTCAGACATGACTGGATCGGTCCGCGATCGATCCAGACCTCACCGATCGGCCGAACGACCGATCGCTGAGCCTCCGCGCTGCGCACTGATCGGTCACCGACCGATCCAGAGCACTCGATCGGCCCAGACCGACCGCCACCTCCCATGTCTCGTTGGATCGGTCGGCCGATCGATCCATGAGGATACAAGAGATATCAGATCGTCTCGATCGGTCGGTCCGATCCAAAGGACACCCAGCCCGATCGGTTCGAGACCGATCGAGTTCGATTTCAATCAACTCGATTTCACCAGGTTGTGCCAAGACTCCACCTATCAACTATCCCATGCATGATAACTATTCTAACAACATGTAATAACAATTTTAGACTTAAGCTAGAGTAAGGTTCACTGGTTCATGGCATTTTAAGTCACTAAACACATTTAACAATTGAAAGTGTATGAAAGTAAAAATTGCTAGAGTTCTAATTGGTTAAACTTGCTAAGTCCCCTAAGGACCTTTGATTCCGGTTCCTGCCACACACACCATCTTTGCATTGCCCTCCAGCTTCCTCTGTTAGTCCATCTTTCCTTTACCTTTATCTGCAGTATAAGGAAAAGTAGAATCTGTAAGCTTAAAGCTTAGTAAGAAACCATCTACCTCACAAAATCATGCATTCGATGCAATATGCTTTTAAATCATGCTATTTGAAAATATGCGCTGAACTTGCTAAGGCATGGTATACTGAACTCGTAAGGCATAACATATAAGCATGGCATAAGCACTGAATCATGACAAAGCAACCAAATAAACACTGAACTGAATATAGGCTAAACTAACTGAAACTAAATCTGTAACTGGAAACAAACTCAACTAGCATAATTGATTTTGAGTTTTGAAATCTAATACATAATAAGTGAAAATACATAATCATGCTGTTTGGGCCCGACAACTGTACTTGCTGTGCGCGCATCTCTAACTAGACCCGGGTTTGCAAGTCCCGAATCTAGTAGGGTTAACTAGGTTATCTAAACCTAGGGACGACTGTGGGAGTCCAACCCAATGGATATCTGATCCAGTACAGTGCCACTGAAAATAAAATACTGAATATAGCTAACTGTTTTAACTTGTTGTTTCTAGGTTATCTGAACCTAGAGCTAGGTTATCTGAACCTAGAGGCGACTGTGGGAGCCCACCCATTGGACCGTAGTCCCATATAGCTAAAATAAACTGATTTACTGTTTTAAACGCTTCTAATGCATTTAACTGTACTATTAAAATGCCTAAGTTGCATTTTTACTGATCTAGTTATTTTGTCGAACACTTAGTGGGTCCCAACTCTCCTCTTTATTAGGGAGATCACCTTTAGGCACCCGACAACGTCTACAACCCCAACTGAAGAGGGTAAGCGTGTCCGGCCCATCTAAAGGTGCTCAACTAAATCCCTAAATCTGAGAGGAGGGTTAAAACACCCTACATGTCAACAAAATCTGCATATTACTAATCTAATGCATAGAAAATCCAAACGGAGCTATTATACTGCAGGTGAGGGGTTTCTTACCTCTTGATCGTAATTTCTTACGATTCTATTCGCTAGAGTTCCGGTGGAGATGATCCTCTCGACGATCCGATCACGTCTTCGCGTTCCTCTCGCGGAGAAGAACCTCTTTCGTGTTGGAGTCGTCGCCGGAAAGTGATCCGAGAGCCCTTGGGACTTGGGCGCCGAGAGAGGAAGAGGAGAAGGGGTGTTCGGCGTTGAGGGTTTGGAGAGGGAAAGTGGCGTGAGGCTTTCGTGAGGAGGAATTGCCGAACCAACTTGAAAATAAACCAAACCCCAACTTAAGTTCTTATTTATATTAAGTGGGTAACTAGGTCCAACTCTAATATAAATATAATTGATTCCTCTTTCTTTCAGCACGGCCCTGCTGGGTTCACCGGTTACTAAACTTACCCGTAAACCATAGGTCTCGGGTTTGATTCCCGCCTAAGCTATTTTACGGTTCTAATTATTTTTGCTACTTCCGCTACTCGGAAAATTCCGGAAAAATATCTAAAAATTCCAGAAAAATCATACTATATTTCTAAAACAGTTTTGAGAATTTTCGGGCTTTACAAGATGGGTCTGAGCCGACCCCCATTCGGCTCGAGATGATGCGTAAAACAACCAATGCTCGACATGGAGCAACAAGACGTCGAGGGAGATTGAGTAGCCTGTCCGAACGGGGGGAAGGCAGATGCTACAAAACCATCACATAAGGGAACTACTAAGATCGGTAGAGCAGAGGGGTCCCGGCTGAACATCTATCCCGCTCGGCCAAGCAATGGGACCTAGCAGCGGACAGAGCGGGGTCCCGGTTGAGCGTCGCCAATGTCTAAACATTTGCGCTTGTGTTGATTCTCTGTGGAAGACCATTTGTCTATAAGTCTTAATGTGTGGCCAATGTCTATGTCTTAATGTGTGGTCAAAATCAATAATCTCCACCTTCACAACACTCAACACGTTGCTTCACCATTGATCCACGCATCGACTTCAAGGCCAGTAAATTAATTTCCTTTTACTTGGGCGTTTACATGAATACTTCCATATTGTTGCTTAATTTCTCGACCTCATCTCACAACTGGTTTAGCTAGAAGTATTAAGCTACTTTAAGACCAATTGAGAGTTATAACGATGATGATCTACTCAATCTCGGTAAGGTTTACATTCGTGCTAATAAGATGTGCACTGGATGATTACGCTCCCGAGGTTATGTGCTGGTAAGATGTGCTCTGATGGTATCATCAAGGCGAACTAATAGTTTGTGTTTGTGCTAGATCTCCAATTTATTCAATTCATTTAATTTCAAAAACATAGGTCGTCCTGTCTCAATCTTTAGCCTCATTGATTAATAAATGTCAAGTGGAAAAGTTTTCATTTTCACTGGAATATTAGTCGTCCAATCAAAGAACAACCAAGTTTTAGCCGTGGACTATTGTAGAATTTTTTTTCTAATCAAATAACAACTCTATTTGGATGAGCCTCTATAAGTATTTCTCGATTTATTCTGTTGATCGATGAAAAATTTATATAGGGTTTAATCAGCCACCTCTAAAATTAATCAGTTCAAAGAACTGAATTCAAAGACCGAGTGGAGAGTTTACATAGTAGCTGACTAACTACATAGCAACAGGGTCCTTGCTGCTCACAACTCCAACTATCACTACCATGAGTGACCGAGTGGGAACATGACAGGACGAGTAACACATACTCTAGCTACTACTACCCATGAGTGGCCAAGTGTGCAGCTCTGGTCAATGATTCTCTCGACCACAAGGGAGAATTTATCATTGAAATGCATGCAATGATATGATGAGTAAGATGTAACAGTCATCACATATATAAATAGCAATCAGCTATGCTACAATAAATTCAGTATGGTTAATAAGGTATATGAATAAGCAGCAATCAAAGCAAGTAAACATGGTATCTAGTATCTGCTAAATATCATAGATTATAACGAGAGACTGTATATATATGGATCTGATCATCTCAAAGATCAAGCAGGTAAGTATCAAGTTCAGGATATATATGAGTGAAGTCAAGGTCAATACAACATCTATCCGAATATCTAGCTCATGCATTAAGGTCAAAATACTAAAGAATCAAGGTAAGAAGTACCCGCCTCTATATGTAGTTTGTGCCAAATGACTCTCACGTTGTGTCACCCATCTCAATCAAAATCTTGTATCAGCGTATACCATTAACTATCTTCAAATGAATCAAATAGCTAAATTAGATTCTCTAAACTAATTAGGGTAGCCCTAATCATATCACGATCCATGCCTATACCCCCAAATAGATATTTAGAACCCTCTCATCCCATTTTCTTCATTAGATTAGGTTTAATCCTCAATTAGCCCAAATCACCTCACAATTACATTGGTTACCCATTCTCTAAGCATTCCACACTCAATTTGGATTTAAATTCATACACAAATCAACACAATACTCACTAACTCCAATCGTACAGTCGTTGACCCTGGGCCGGTGAAACTTACCGTTGGAAAGTAGCTAGAGCTGTGCTCCTCCAAAATAGATACCCCAAATAAGCACCATATAAAGATCCAATACCCGCCTCTATATGTAGTTTGTGCCAAATGACTCTCACGTTGTGTCACCCATCTCAATCAAAATCTTGTATCAGCATATACCATTAACTATCTTCAAATGAATCAAATAGCTAAATTAGATTCTCTAAACTAATTAGGGTAGCCCTAATCATATCACGATCCATGCCTATACCCCCAAATAGATATTTAGAACCCTCTCATCCCATTTTCTTCATTAGATTAGGTTTAATCCTCAATTAGCCCAAATCACCTCACAATTACATTGGTTAGCCATTCTCTAAGCATTCCACACTCAATTTGGATTTAAATTCATACACAAATCAACACAATACTCACTAACTCCAATCGTACAGTCGTTGACCCTTGGCCGGTGAAAAACCACTACCGGTAGTTGTGGCTAGAACCAAGCAAAGCCGCTCTCCTCCAAAATAGATACCCCAAATAAGCACCATATAAAGATCCAATACCCAAATCTTATGCTAGGGTTAACTAGTTACCTCTAAGATGGAAATAAGGCGCATAGCACCCCCCCCCCCCCCCCCCTATGATTAGTGGAGAGGGAGCTTAGTAGGATGATGGAATGCAATGACTATTGATGGCCACTTGAAATGCTAGCTACAGTTGAGATCTGGTGCCGGTGACCGCGATTCAACTATAGCAAAGTAAGATGGAGCAACGGAGGACAAAATGCTAGGGATTCGTCACCGACAAGCCCTCCAGTGGCACCAGCCACGACTCTGATTCGGTCATAAGCCAAAGAAAGGGTAGCTCTAGCCTTCCTTATGGCATTTCCCCTTTCCAACACTGGCAACCCCTAGCAATCAGTCGGCAATGGATCAAGAGCTAGGGCATGGCATCAGTGTTGTTTGGCGTGAGGACATCGGAAGAGGGGTTGCCCTCCACTCTCGTCGTGGACACGTTTGATCCTCACAAGGAGCTGATGGTGGTGCATGCTATGATGAAGAGGGGTGGAGGGAGAGTGGGATCAGCGGTGATAAGGAGAGGTAAGTGGTGGATCGGGAGAAAGAGGGTGAGACGGGGCAGCGCGATGGGAGGGTCAGCACTGTCGACCCCTCGCGACGATAATGGTTGTGGTGTTGTCGCTTGGGTGGCACTGACCTCAACCGGGAGTGTCGAATAGAGACGTGAGAGGGAGAGGAGAGGAGACGATGGATGAGGATAGGGAGAGGAGATAGGGCTTAGGTTTTAGTACTTATAACATATAACATTAGGTTAATTGATTTTAACCTTATATTAATTTCATTAATCAACTCCCAACTTAAATAGGTAATCCAAATAGGCTTTCTCCTAACCCAATATATCAATCCCCTTAAAATGTATCATACAGATTCTGTTTAAATCTCTAAAAAATTTTTAAAAATCTAATAAAGTTATTTCTTCAATAACACTTACTATTTATTTACCGTATCTTATATTTTTTCCCACTAATAAAAGTTTGGTCCCTAAATTTACTACCCAAACTCAGGGATCCTCATCCAAGGGTGATACTTACTTGATCTCTTGGTGGTTGGAAATGCATCAAACTTTTCTCCCCAACTCGTAAGAACTGGTGTTAGATTTATGTGCTTCAAACCTTCACGAAAACCCCTTTTCAAGGGTTGATTTACACTTCATAATTGATTGGTCTTACCCCTAATCAATTTTCATACCAGATCGATAGTTTAAAACTTAAAAAATGACTCTTTTTTGTATATCTAATTGATTGGTGAGTCGTACCAATCGATTACTAGCTTCTAATTGATCAAGTCAATCGATTTCGATGCTTCTATTCGTGAGAGAAAAAGTTGTATAATCAATTTCCCAATCGATTCTTGTACTTTCTGTTCTCTCGTGAAAAAGGCCCCAATTAATTGGTAAAGCCTGAATCGATTGCCTCAATTGATTCAAAAATTTTCTATTCACGAGAGACACACTGCCCAATTGATTGCACTAATCGATTAGCATTGCTAGAATTCATTGCCCAATCATTTCTGGCACCTTCTGTAGGATCGAAAAGAATTTAAATATCTCCACAATGATATGATATTGTCCACTTTAGGCCTAAGCCCTCATGGTTTTGCTCTTGGGCTCTACCCAAAAGGCCTCATACCAATGGAGATATCTTTCTCTTTATAAACTCATGATCTTTTCCATGTGTTTTCAATGTGGGACTATGTTTGCAACCTTGCAACACAAACAATCCCCCCCTCAAATAAAGGACCACAGGCTTTCCATGTCCGATCCTCGACCCACCAGGTCTTCCTGCCCCTCGGTCCACCCGACCTACTAGGACTTCCTTGCCTAGCCGCAACTAGGACTTCCTGCCTAGTGTCTGGTCCTCTTGATCCGAACATAGGAGCCCACACTTTCTTTGTTCGAGGTCAATATTATACCCACATGGCTCAATTAGACCATAGCTTTTGTGCACAGTCGGTGGTTAAACCTTCTGGCAGTCCGGACTCTGATACCAATTGTAGGATCGAAAAGAATTTAGATATCTCCACAATGGTATGATATTGTCCACTTTGGGTACCCACATGGCTCAATCAGACCATATCTTTTGTGTACACCAACACCTTCTGTGCTCTCGCGAAAATCCTTTCAATCAATTACCCTAATTGATTACTTTGGGCCAATTGATTGACCAAATTGATTGCCCAACACTAAACATCTAGAATTCAAGTTTAAGGTTCCTTTGTCCAACATTCGATCAACTTTGACCTGCCAAGCCTTTTTTACCAAGTGTCCGATCAACCTTTGACCCACTTGGACTTTCCATCTCGTGTCAACTTCTCGTTGGACTTTCGATCACCAAGTGTTTGGTCAACTTTTGATATACTTGGACTTTCTCACCAAGTATCCTGTCCTCCTAGACCTACTTGGATTTTCCTCTTGCCAAACTTCTCGTTCGACTTCTCTTATCTAACATCTAGTTAGGACTAGTCACTTGGTAGACTTCTCACTCATACATTATCAAATATCAAAAGTCAAGTCTGGACCAACTCAAACTTAGTCAAATTAGTCAACCTTGACCCAAGGATGATTGCACCAACACCTTAATAATCATAATAATAATAATATTATTATTATTATTATTATTAATTGCACCATCTATTTGTTGGATCGAAAGCGCTAGAGGAGGGGGTGAATAGCGCTCGTGGCTATTTCGTTCGTTTCGTATTCGGAAATCATTCAAGAGTAATGCAGCGGAAATAAAGGAAAAACCAAACACAGAAAAGACCCAAGTGTTTTTACTTGGTTTGGAGCCTTGGGCGACTCCTACTCCAAGGCCCTCGCTCGTTGAGCGATTACTTTGGGCAATTCACTATTAAACCGCAATAGTATAGATATGAATTAAGTACAATAGAATTAAGTAATACTGACAACAAAGAAATGAAAGCTGAAGCTCCGGGTCGTCGGGATGATATTGCAGCAATTCGGGATCGTCTCGTTAGCAGCTTGTAGCGTTAGGATTGCTCGGGAGTTGTTGTTTTGAGCTGCTGCCTCGACCCCCCCTTTTATACTGTGTTGGAGGTGCCTCCAAAACCTGTCCAAGGCGCCTCCAGGCCGCTAAGTCGCACGGGTGGATCAGCGCAAACCTGGTCGCACCTTATCAGGTTTAAGACGCCTTCAAGCCTCCTCAAGGAGCCTTCAAGCCCTGGTCCAAGGCGCCTCCAGCTCCTTTGGACAGTTGGCTTCGGCTTGCACCCAAGGCGCCTCCAAGCTCCATGGAGGCGCCTCGGATACTATTCCTCTGAGGCTCAACTCTTGCTTTTGGCCTTGCAAAACATGTTAGTCTGCAAACACATCCTACAAAACCAAGTTAGCATAGATATTAATCAATATAATATTCTAACAGTCTTCGGACTGTCCGGGTCTGATTTTGGATTTACGACCGGAAACCCTAGGTCGACCCGACGCCTATTGTTTCCTTTACGGGGAACACGTCCTCACCTACTCCACTCAGGAGATTTACCTGTTGCCAGTGCGATCCTCCAGATCGACTGGACTTTTGCTCAGTGCTCGAAGCTTCCGGACTTTCTGCTGGACTTCCGCTTCCCAGCCCGTCCAGTCTTCCACTTGGTTCGCGACACTAGGACTTTTCAACTAGGGTCACCACCCCCTAGGACTTTTGCCTGAAACTCTCGACCCGCCAAGACTTTCCGCATAGGGTTACCACCCCCTATCACTTAGGGTTACCATCCCCTAGGGTTTTCCACCTGCCTAACCACAGCTAGGTCTTTTGCCTAAGTACACTTAGGACTTTTCCTGCAAGCTCATTCAAACTGTTAGATCACAAGACGACTTAACTTTGAACCCTTTGCCATTATCAAAACTTGGGTTCGATCGTCTGATGCTTCCCGCACCAACAATCTCCCCCTTTTTGATTAAGGCAACTCAAATTCAAAGTTAAGTAAAACAAAATGTACAAATAAACATAAGCATGCTTTTAAATAAGAAGTTTAAACACAAATGTAAGCATACTTAAGTAACGAGTTAAGTACAAGCTAAAGAGATTTTAAACTTTATAAAATTTAAGGTAAACTTAAAATTTACAAAGTTAAGGCTCTCCCTTAATAAGAGAACTCTTCTCCTTAATTTAAATTTTTTATCCTACTTAAAATTTACAAAGTTAAGGCTCCCCCTTAATAAGAGAACTCTTATCCTTAATTTGAATTTTTTGTCCTACTTTCCCCCTTTGCCATATATCAAAAAAAAATTTGTAGGAAAAACATAGTAAAAATGTTGCTGAGTGAAAATAGTTTAAGTGCAAGATTTTGAAAACTTAAGTTTTTAACGAGAACACTTAGCTTTAAGAAAGGATTTTTGACTGATTTAAAGAACTTTTCAAACACTTAGCTTTTTATAATTAATTTTCATTGTAAAATTCTTAGCTAAATGTCTAAAGAGATAATTTTCTTTCTAC
Organism: Zingiber officinale; assembly: GCF_018446385.1. NCBI lineage: Eukaryota > Viridiplantae > Streptophyta > Magnoliopsida > Zingiberales > Zingiberaceae > Zingiber > Zingiber officinale. The sequence goes on from NC_055986.1 coordinate 91,130,311, forward strand.
TAAGCTAGTAAAAAGTTTACTTTGAGAAATAACTTTATCCAATTTTGAAACTTAGTTGAAATCTTTGGGAAAAATAAATTTTCAAACTTTGTTAGATAGATTCGAAAAAGCTTTGTTGGTAAATATTTTCTTAATTTTGAACAAGCTTTTTGAACAATAACTTCGAAAGAGAAAAAAATAAACTTCACTAAATTTTCAAACAACTTTGAAAAGTATATAAAAAATATTAAGAAAGACTAAGACTATATTTAAATAAATAATGAATTCCAAAATACTTAACGGCCAAGGAGGAGCAATAAGGTTAAACCTTAATGTCCAAGCATGAGTTGAGTTAAATTGATTGCAAGTTAATTAGGTTCTTTTAGTAAGGTATTAGAGTCCTAATGTGCAAGTTGAGTAACCCTAAAAAAATCAAATACTTAATTTCTTGGCCACATGTCTAACCATCTAGCTACTAGCTGATTGTCTAGAGGACAACAACTTTCACTTGGTTAGTCAAGTTAAGTCAATAGATCCAGTTAGATTTGACTAGGGTTGGATGACTTGACTTGATTACTGTATATTAGGTATTTAACGCCCAGACTCATATTGATGCACAGATATAAACATTCTTGAGTCAAGGTTGTACCCTATGCATCTCACACCATTCTAAGTTTTTCAAGCATAATCAAGGTAAGCCTAGGTGTTTGTGAGATGCTCTGGCTGAATTCTAGGGGAACATGATATCTAGGGTAGAGCCTAGGCTAAGTCCAAATTTGAAAATCTAGTCAAATTGGAATTTTGAAAACAAAATTTTTCCTAGAATTTTTAAACCACAAGATGATTTTGAAAATAAGAATAACGGTAGGAAACTGATTTGAAAATCAAAATCTACTCTACCCAACACATTCCTATTTGCGTAGAGTTAAATAAATAAAACTGGTAATCATAAATAAGTAGAGTTTTCTAAAACTAGTACAACCAGAGTAGAAAATGGAAATGTCTGTCTAATAGCAGGGTACATGAAAGATGATGTCAAAAAGCAGGGTCATCAGCTGGAGGTGGTGCAAGGGGCTCCTCGGGTGCAGGCCGGCCCTGGCGACATATCTCTCCCAGAAGACACGTGAATCCCACAACTATCTCAGATCGGAGAGATAGGATGAAGTGATGGCTATCTCGAATAGCGCGTCGAGTCTCAATGGACTGAACCTCAAGACGAGCGAGTTTTTCCTCGATGGAGAGTGATGCCGAAGTCGAAGGACCGACTGATGTAGAGGGCCCGGCAGAGGTGGAAGGTAAAGGATCTGTGAAAAACTCCTCTGCTAAGAAGTCGGGTCACTCCTCTCCCTCGCCCGGTGCATCCTCACCCTCTGGAGCAATAGGAGTAGCGACTGACTGTGGCCGGCCCTTCCAGGCTAGAATCCCCTCAGTAGTGACCTCTATACCGGCTAATCGAAGACTACGCTGCCCTAACTCATCGTATAGTGTAAGTGGGATGAGTGTCCCTATAGCCGTGTCTATCCTAGAGGTGGAGAAAATCTGGGTCAAGATATGACAGTAGGGCATGTGCACGACTCTTGATGTGACTGTACTAGATGCATGTATGATGTTATGGAACATATGCAGTGCAATATCTATATCTAATCGCTGACTCAGGGCGTACAAAAAGAATGAGTGAGAGGATCGATCTTCATGACGTCACGAGATGTGATCGGCAAAATACATGCTGTCAGGACTCTGTACATAACGTAGTCCTGAACCCTAAGAAGAGTTGACCTGAACTCAGTTAATCCAAATAGTCTCTCCTCTCTAAAAAAGTGCGTGTAGATGGTGTCTAAGGTGATATGAGAATAGGGATCACCGAACGGTAGATCCCTTGTCACGCCCCCAGAGGAGTCCCTGCTAGAAGAAATTTCGGCAGCATCTCCCCTGTACGGGTGACAGTCTGAAGCATTTCTACATACAAAATATACATCAGCCACATTCGGCTGGAATATATACATAACCACGCAGTTTATATCATCAACCCACTCGGTTGGAACAAAAATGAAATAAACACACCACGCAATATAATAACAACCCACACTGCTAGAACAAAATAAACGCAGCGGAAAACACAAAATAATACGAACGTAAGACCAACAACGACACTAACCAAAAATACCTGCAATCACCAGACTTGACTCCAAAATTCACATCGACTTATTGAAAAGTAAAAATACACAAAATCAACATACCACCCAAACGATAACAAAACCCAAAAAGAAACTATCCTCGTGTGTGACATAGGACCCAGGACTAGCAGCCGGCATCTCTGCAAGCATCCATGACTCATCTACCTGTTACCTGGCGAAAGAAAATCATTTTATGGGGTGGTGAGTATTGGAACTCAGCGGGTAAAGAAAAGAGATAGTGCATGAACATAACATATAAGTAGAGAGTGTCAACAGTATACAGTCTCATAAGAGAAATAGAAAATACTACAATAGAACCAAAATAAATGCTCATACCTGAAACCATATCTTAGGCTAGGTATAGTAGGTCAGAACTGGTACTAATTTGCTACAGTACTGCTCATAACTACAGAGGTAATAAGCAAGGTATATACAAATTTTCAATGACTGAACATCTACAATGAGAATATATCTCAACACAAGTAAGCATATCAGCATACGTGAACAACAACAGTAAGTAAGCAATAACAGCATATATAGACAGCAGCAGCCAAAACAAATATAATAACAGCGTATGCACGGATGGTCACTCCCGCCCACCTCTATGCACCATGACCCTTGCATGGTCAAGAGGTCGGGTCAGTAACAGACTGTACACCACTCCAGCTACCACTCACACGAGTGGCCGAGGGGACAGTTGCATAGTAGCTAACTAGCCACATCTGCGACGGGGTCCTTGCTGCTCGTATTCCAGCTACCACTCACACGAGTGGCCGAGTGCGGCACGACAGGACAAGCGGCATCAACTCCAGCTACCACTCTCTTGAGTGACCGAGGATGCGACCCTGGTCAACGACTCTCTCAACCGTAAGGGAGAATTGGTCGTTGACATGCATGCCATTACATGATGCGTCAAATGCAACAATCATCATACAAATATAAGCAAAGATTAGTTATGTTACATGAAGCCAGCATGCTTAATATAGTACATAAATAAACAACAGTCAAAGCATACAAACAGGGTACTAATATCTGCTATGGATTATGGACAACAACAAGAGACTGTATAGATATGTAAACGAATATCTCAAATATCACGTGGAAGTATCAAGCGCAGGAAAAATAAGAGTGGAGTCAAGGTAAAATAGTCCTTATCCAAAAATAGTTCATGCACCAAGCTCAAAGAACTATAGAGTCAAAGTAAGAAGTACCCGCCTCGAAAAGAAGGTCGAATCAAACCAAATCTGACGTCGAGACGCTCGTCTCGAGTCAAAGTCCTGTAACACATGATATACAGATTTAGCTAATAACATAAATTAATTAGCTAAAACAAATCCCCAACTAAATCTAATTCATTGGTCAACTAAGGTTAAATTCGTTAACCCTAATCGTTCCACTAATCAATTAGATTAAAATCCAAACCTAAATTAATTTTAATTCTCCCAAATATGAACCTATCATCAAGTAATTCCATGATCTACAGCAAGCACAATTTCATCCACAGAACAAAACCACACCTGCTGGAAACCACCTCACTGATCTGAATAAATTAAGTTATATCCTCAAAAACTAAACCTAACCCAATCATGGAATCCTCCATCAAGTCAACCTCAATCAAATCTATATTATTCCTTCATATTTCCCCATTCTTAATCCAAGAAAGACATTAATCAATAATTCATAGGATCCTTTAGCAACCTAGATCATCTACAATATAAATTAAAGGGAAAAACATACGGATGAGAACTTACACTGATACCTGGATAAGGATCAGTTGCAACCAACCCAAAAATGCTTAGCTCTATTGATATCTAACCCTATCAATCAATCCACTGTATCTAAGAATTATTCAAGATCATATTCCACAAGTAGAAGAAATTTGATTTACACAATCATAGAAATCAAGATCAGAGCTTACCTTATTCGGTCATTCCCACTCTGACAATGGATCCCTGGCGGTGGTACACTACAGCGACAACGGTGACTAGAAGAGATCGACTACCTGCTACCCATGAGATTCTAGCGACAAGCATGGACGGACGGAACAGGGAGGAGCTGCCGGCGGTGAAATGGATGATGGCCCTAGATTGGAACGGGAGCTCCCTGATGGTGGCAACTAGGGCACAGCTCAGCTGGTGTCCATCGGACAACGCAACACTGGGCGGCGTCAAGGTGTTGGGCAGGAACGACACAGAGAGGGAAGGAAGAGAGCGACGGTGTGGATTGGCGATCCGGTGGTGGATCGGCTTCCGTCGCGCTCGCGTGGGCAGAGAAGAGAAATCGGCACAAGACGGGCTCGCGATCGGGGCAAGTGAGAGGACGGCGAAGGTGTCGGCGCTTAAAGATGGCTAGGGCACGGTGAGGAATCTCATGCTGCCACCTACGTCCCACGGCCAGTGGTCGCTGGAGGTGAGGAGGCGAAGAAGGGAGAGGGATCGAGAGAGAGAAGGATGAGAGCATCGGCAACATTGAGTTCTGGAGGGGTAAAAAGCAAGGTTTGGATGATTAAAACCTAGGTTAAACCATCAAAACCTAAGTTTATATTCCAATCAACTCCCAACTTAATTGGATCTAAACAGGCCCCCACTTAACACAACCGATTCATCCTCTCAAAATGAGTCATACAGACTTCATTTAAATCCAGAAAAATTTCTAAAAAATTCCTAAAAATTCCGTTAAGGTTATTCGTCCATTAAACCTTATTATTTTATTTTTATTTGGGTGTCGGATTTTACATCCCTACCCGGGTAGCACAGGAAGGTGCATGTAGACTCCGTAAGCTCTAAACTCGTACGAATCAGGGAGGGGGTAAACTGGATGTCAGTTTCACCAACTTTGGTGGAATACGTACTATCATCAACCTTCTCGAGGTTGTGATAGAACTGTGCACACAAGTCCTGATTTACTGTATTATTGTAGTAAACCAGTTTCCCTAATTGATAGTAATCTGTCATATGGACTGCGGGATGACAGAACTGGGTGAAAAATGTCCTACCTATATACCTAGGTTTAAAAGACTCAAATGTAAACCTAGCAAAGTCTATCCTATGCTGCTCTGAGGGGAATCTAGGGTCCGTAGAAAGGGCCCTAGCCGGTGTAAGATCAACAATGTGACGTTTCCTATTTTTGACAATATACAAGGAAATAGCAAAAACTAGTAATAAAATCATGTAAGAGATGAGTGATGATGGTTTAGAGTATACCTAGGAGGCATTGTTAGGAGTAGAGGAGGAAGAGTTGGGAAGGCGCCTTGGTTTGGGGAGAAATCGCACGAGAAAATCATGTGAAGCGTCGGCAGAAAACGAGCAGAAGGCTTTCTGTTCGTGGCATTATTGCGGGTTGAAGGCACCTTAAATGGTGTTTAAGGCGCCTTATAGGTCTGTTGGAGGCGCCTCGGAGATGATTCGAGGCGCCTTAGGTTAAGTAGGCGGGATTTTTCCCGCCGCTGTTTAAGGCGCCTCGCTTGTGTGGGCGGCGCCTCTGACAAGCGCCACATGTGTTTTTTTTTTTGGTTAAAAATTATTAATTGATTTATGCTTTTAAACTCTGAAGAAATTATTTAAGTTAATAAAATTTTTGAAAAAGATTAAAGTTATTAATTTCTGATAGAATATCAATTTAATTGAATTTTGAAAATATTAAGTTTAAATTAATTTTTGAAAATATTTAAGTTAAAAATTGTTTAAGTTAACTAATTTTTGAAAGTGTTTAATTTGATTTCAATTTTGAAAGAATATTAATTAAATTTTGAAAAGTTATTAAGTTTAAATTAATTTTTGAAAATTTTAAGTTAATTAAATTTTGAAAGAATATTAATTACATTTTGAAAAAGTATTAAGTTTAAAATAATTTTTTGAAAATAATTAAGTTAATTTAATTTGAAAAATAATTAAGTTAATTTAATTTGAAAAAATAATTAAGTTAATTTAATTTGAAAGATAATCAAGTTAATTTAATTTGAAAAATAATCAAGTTAATTTGAAAGATAATCAAGTTAATTTAATTTGAAAAATAATTAAGTTAATTTAATTTGAAAATGGTAAGTTAATTTGAATTAATTTAATTTTAATTACGAATTTTAATTTCGAATTTGAATTTCGAATTTCGAATTTGAATTTCAAATTTTGAATTTCAAACTTGAATTTCTTTTAATTTCTATTCCTTAGTCATCTCACCTGATCTAAATTTTCAATCAGGTAATCCTATAATTTTTGTGAGATGAATTATTGTTCAATTTTAAGGTTTGGTTTAACTTTGTGTTAGATTCAGGTTTAGCTTTGGGTTCAACAAGTATGCATTCTTTGGATAAACTTCTGGGCTATGGTGAGTCACTTGGACATCATTAAAGTAACCATGCCTTCGAGGTTTTCCAAATAGTCCTACCCATTGGACTTAGTATAAAACCTTGGTCTAACTAGTTAGGATCCATAAAGGGTAGCTTCGGTTAGTTCCACTTAGCCAAACGCAGCAGGTCGAAGCCATATCTTCCTAGACATATAGTGACTAAGCTTCCCCAATGTACTATCATCCAATACTTCACCAGTACCGTGAGTCAAGTTAAACCTAGCCCACTTTAATCTAACCTTAATTATCATGCCGGGTAGTCTACTCTTGGTTACCCTTGTCGGGTGGATTAAGTTTGGAGGTGCCAGCTATTCTAGAGCATTCCCTTGGATTTTTAAGGTTTTGTAAGACTTTAATTTCTAAATTTTATTTGAATTTTGAATTAATCTGAATTTTAATTTGAATTTAATTTTGATTAATTTGTATTTTTTATTACTTTTGTTTTTCTTCTAGCTCCCCCTGGATCATAGCCTCGATATGGCCTATCGAGGTAATATATTTGATCCTCGGGGATCCAATATTGACCAAGTCCAGCTTGATTGATCAGGTTGGACTTGGGTACCCATGCTTTGACCGATTTATTATTAGGTCAATTTACTAAGGCTAGATAAGATCTATATTTCCTTTTGGTTTTATATCCTAGCCCAGTTCTATTGTAAACAGCCCTTTGTGTCCCAAGAATTAGGTCAAGCTTCTTGGAGCCCAAAGAGAACCGTTTTAATGTATTTTTCAAATCCTTGACCTGAGTTTTCAGACTAGAATTTCCTTCCTCAAGTTTTTGAACTTGAGTTGAATTTCTAGTCTAAACTGGGTCAGGCAAGGTTTTGGAGTTAGTCACTTCTTTAAGGACTGCTACTTCCTTTAGAAGTGACTTGACCTTAAGGTTTGATTTTGCTAATTTGCGTAATAAGTAATTAACTAAATTGTTTAACCGAGGAATACTTACAGCGGTGTCAGGCCCTTCGGAAACGGATACGGATCCGTGGCTTCGCTCGGACTCGGCTTCCGACTCGCTCTCGCTCTCGGACAGATTGATCTGGTCCCGGGCCATCAGTGCAAGTAGACTCATCTAATCGAGTTCGTCGTCGGTATCTTCTTCTGAGGATTCGTCCCATGTCGCTTTCAGCACCTTCTTTTTCCTCTACTTCTTTACATCCTTCTGATTTGGGAAATTGGCCTTGATGTGCCCTTTTTGGTTGCACCCGTAGCAAGTTACCTCAAACTTGACTTTTGAGCTTGGTTGACTCTCCTTGGATTGGACTGCTTTCTTTAGGTCCCTCTTATTGAAGCCCTTCTTCTTCTTGTAGAGCTTCTTCACAGGATTCACGAGTTCGAAGGTCAATTCGTCGTCTTCATTGTCTGAGTCGGGTTCGTCTTCCGACTCCGGTTCAGTTCTTCGCTGTGATCTTGGTTCGCGTGTTCGATTGGTACCTGCAACCAAAGCAATACCCTTCTTGGTTGGCTGTGTATTAGTCTGTTCATGCAGTTTGAATTCTAAAAATAATTCATCTAGTCTAATGGAAGATAAGTCCTTGGAGACTTTGTAGGCATCTACCATTGATGCCCACAATGTACTCCTTGGAAAAGCATTTAGAGTGTACCTTATAATATCTCGATTCTCGACTCTTTGCCCGATCGCATGGAGGGGGTTGAAAATTTCTTGTATGCGTGCGTGGAGTTGACTTGCTGTCTCTCCATCCTACATCTTTAGATTATACAATTTATTAAATAACAAATCCCTCTTACTAACCTTGGTGTCGAAGGTGCCCTCGTGGAGTTCGATCAGCTTCTCCCATAGCTCTTTTGCACTGGAGAACGGTCCAACTCTATTGAGCTCTTCCTTGGTCAGTCCGCACTGGAGGGTGTAGGTAGCTCTGGCATCGGCTTCCACTTTCTTGATTAGTGATGGTTCCCATTTTTCATAGGGTGTAGGCTTGTCATCTTCGTCGGTTGGAAGTTGCAGTCCAGTCTTGACGATCATCCATGTTTCAAACTAGTTTTTGAGGAATGTTTCCATTCGTCCCTTCCAATACTTGAAGTCTTCTCCCGTGAAGAGCGGGGGAGGAACAGTGCTGAAACCCTCTTGTTGGGCCATTGATAGTTTGCAAAATAAAAGAAAAAAAAAGAAACGTCCCAAGACTAGGTCTTGGATTAGCAGTGCGGGAAATAAATTTAAGATTACGAGCTCGAGTGGTGTTGCACCAACTTCGAGCTAAAACCGATTCGAAAAAAAATAGAATGTAGCTATTAAGCTAGATTCTAATTGACTTCGTAAAACCGAAAATGCCACGAAAAAATTACGTGCTTGGTGGTTGCACCAAATCAACGCAACCCCGCTCTGATACCAATTGTTGGATCGAAAGCGCTAGAGGGGGGGTGAATAGCGCTCGTGGCTATTTCGTTCGTTTCGTATTCGAAAATTGTTCGAGAGTAATGCAGCGGAAATAAAGGAAAAACCAAACACAGAAAAGACCCAAGTGTTTTTACTTGGTTCGGAGCCTTAGGCGACACCTACTCCAAGGCCCTCGCTCGTTGAGCGATTACTTTGGGCAATTCACTATTAAATCGCAATAGTACAGATATGAATTAAGTACAACAGAATTAAGTAATACTGACAACAAAGAAATGAAAGATGAAGCTCCGGGTCGTCAGGATGATGTTGCAGCAATTCGGGATTGTCTCGTTAGCAGCTTGTAGCGTTAGGATTGCTCGGGAGTTACTGGAGGCGCCTCCAAGCCTGTCCAAGGCGCCTCCAGGCCACCGAGTTGCACGGGTGGATCAACACAAACCTGGTCGCACCTTATCAGGTTTAAGGCGCCTTCAAGCCCTGGTCCAAGGCACCTCCAGCTCCATCCGAGGCGCCTCCAGCTCCTCTGGACAGCAAGCTTCGGCTTGCACCCGAGGCGCCTCTAAGCTCCATGGAGGCGCCTCGGACACTGTTCCTCCGAGGCTCAACTCTTGTTTTTGGCCTTGCAAAACATGTTAGTCTACAAACACATCCTGCAAAACCAAGTTAGCACAGATATTAATCAATATAATATTCTAACAGTTTTCGGACTGTCCGGGTCTAATTTTGGATTTCTGACCGAAAATCCTAGGTCGACCCAAGGCCTATTGTTCCCTCTACGGGGAATGCGTCCTCACCTAGTCCAATCAGGAGATTTACCTGTTGCCAATGCGATCCTCCAGATCAACTGGACTTTTGCTCAACGTTCGAAGCTTCCAGACTTTCTGCTGGACTTCTGCTTCCCAGCCCGTCTAGCTTCCACCTGGTTCGCGACACCAGGACTTTCCACCTAGGGTTACCACCCCCTAGGACTTTTGCCTGATGCTCTCGACCCGCCAAGACTTTCTGCATAGGGTTACCACCCCCTATGACCTAGGGTTACCATCCCCTAGGGTTTTCCACCTGCCTAACTGCAGCTAGGACTTTTGTCTAAGTACACTTAGGACTTTTCTTGCAAGCTCATTCAAACTATTAGATCACAAGATGACTTAACTTTGAACCCTTTGCCATTATCAAAACTTGGGTTTGATCGTCTGATGCTTCCCGCACCAACACTATTGTGTTATTTGTTTAGTTAGTGGATTATATAATTCTTAAAGAGCTCCATTTTCTTTGAATCATCAAAACATATTATTGATTTATCATCAGCAGGACCCTAGATCCATGATAAGATGCTAGAGGCGGAGAAGATTTGTCTCTTTTTCTAGATTCATGAGAATATGCAACGCAAAATAAATTAAGGAAAGAAGAACAATCGCTAACACAAGTCTTTTTACTTGGTTCGGCATCTTCGATGACTCCTACTCCAAGGCACGTACTCAATGAGTGTTCTTGTTGAGCAATCACTATAAGATCAAAGATATTATAGAGTTTAAGTATGTAAAAGTATACCGACAACAATAAAAAGTAGAACCTTGATCGTAGGTTGTAGGAGTAGGCCTTTAGTATCCTTAGGGCCTTTTCGAAGCAGCACGTAAGTATGAAAGTTGTAGCGAATGATCTTCTAGAGTTTCTGGTTGAAGTCCTATTTTATAGGCCATCTCTGGGCACTGGACCACCCCCGGACGCCTGAAGTACTGACGTGATGGCTCATCGACGAAACTTTATCCCTAAAAGTTTATCCTTCTCTAAGTGCTTGGACCGGTCCGGGCGCTCGGACTGTGACTGTCACTCCTTGGAGGTATATTTGTCCGATAGAACGAACAGTACCCCCAAGTGACAATGTACGATTAACATGATATAAGTCCACAGATCAAGAATAAATATATAGCGGAAGATAAAAACATAACCACCAATTAAAAAGAGGGATTTACACAATCACCTCACAACATATAAAACACAAATAACTGGGTACCAATATGACTTACACAATAAGTACAAGTCTGAATAACAAGACACCATAAGCTAAAATCCAAGAATAAAACAAACTGTAAATACAAACAATAAGACACAGTGGGGAAAGCACGATCTTGAGTGTGACGTGCGATTGACAGCCAGGACTTCTGAGCGACACACACATCTTCTAACTGCTAACCTGAAAATAAAGGGAAGCAAGGGGTAGTGAGTATAAAATACTTAGTAGATATCAGAAGATAGTGCATGATATTTATATAAGGAGATCAAATAATGCAGTCTCTAGTGAAATACTTACTACAAAAGTAAAAGAGTCAATATAAGCAACTACTAACGAAGCATAAATAACTACATAACCATCTACTAACATGTTCAACCAGGTAAGATCAATAAATCGGGAGTACATGCAGATCCTACACAAACAAACTCATAACTAACATATATCAAACATATAGCAAGCACTAGCTACCATGAATGGGTCTCGTGAGCTTTCAAGATATATAAATAGTCATTGTCCACAGGATAACGCTCTACCACGAATGGTCTCATGGGCAGGCAGGATAAGATAGCTATCTAGCTTCTCAGCCACTAACTGTAGGATAATGCTTTAGTATGGATGGTCCTATGGGTAGTAAGGGTATATAAGCAATTACTGTCTACGGGAGAACGTTCTACCACGAATGGTTCTGTGGACAAATAGAGTATGTAAGTAGTCACTGTCTATGGGAGAATACTTTGTCATGGATGGTCTCGTGGGCAGATAGAATGTATACATGTACTAGTCAAAATGATACGTAAGCAGTGATAGTCACCTCCAAAAGTAAGTTTTGCTAGTTACCCTATGGTATGATCTCACTAGTATATAGTCACCAGCCCAATTAACCAGCAAGGGGTCATGTAGGATATTTAGTTATTCGCTATGGTTTATATACGATAGGTCAAGATCACTATCTGATCTAATAGACAGTTCAAATGCATAGACATGCATTAAGTAACAAGTCTCATAACATGTGTCTAAGTAGCACAACAACACGTACAATAGTAACAATCTCAATCCTAGGAGATCCTAGCCATCTACTCATAATATCTCCTCGAACTCCATGGTATCATCATACATATAATAAACAATGGGATCAAGATCAAGTAGTCCTAGATGTTGATCCGAAGAGAATAGCCTAGTGAGATATACTACCCCTACGGTAGAGAGTGATTTCCATCAAGTGTAGGTAGATATAATCTCACTAACATATATGCCCTCACACAAGTGTACAATTATACTACATATGATATCAATAACCTGTAGCCATGACCCTAAATATATAACCATACTATAATATAAATTCACAAACATAAACCTATAACTAGACTATGGTCTAGTAATATCATGTATATATATAACCAACCCAATCTTGAATAACAAATGAGACTACATAGATATCAAATAGATCAAAATATAAGGGCAAGTAATAAAGTATCAAACTTAGGAACCAATCTAGAATAGAGTTAAGATAAGCAAATCAGTACTGCTAAATCAATAAAATAAATCATGCACGCACTCAGGTCAAAAATCTAAAGAAACAAGTCAAGCAGTACCCGCTTTCAAGGTAGATCGTTGCTTAAACTATACTCACGTTAGAGTGTTCGTCTTGTATCAGAAACCTATATCACAAAACATAGATCGTGTTGGAACCTAATTCATAATTTGATGATCGTGATTCTACACTCCTATGCACAATGAAAATTTAAAATTTTATTTGTGATTTAACATTTAAATTAAAAGAGTGTTCGTATGGTTTATAAAACAAACATAAGCATGATCTTTATCTAAGCATGCATTACAATATAACCATATAAGTAAGATCGTTAAAAGCATAACAAAGATAAACTATCATGTGATTATTCATCTAATGCTCATTTAATCATTTTATTTAGACATCCTAAACTATCTAAAATATACATATTAGATCATTTAAGAATAACCTAAATAAAACTATTAACAGATGCATGAATAAACATATGAATCAATATATAAGCATAAACATACCATCTAAACAACCTGTGTTTGGAGATGACTCCAACTATTCCGGTTGTAGCGAAATTACTCTTCGTTGTTGTCACAATCTTGTACTTCCTTCGTCTAATCTGGTTCACAATCGGAGTCATCTTTCCAACACTTGTTATTTTTGGTCCAGACGATCAAAACAACTTCCTCGAAGATGAGGAAGGGGCTACCCAATTACCCCTTCAGAAGGGGTTGTAGCCCTCAACAAGGGGCTACGTCTTCCAAAATTCTGCAAGAAGGTGGGCGGCAATAATACTTCTCAAAGAGGAGAACTAACAACAAGGAGACGAGACTTTTCAATGGAAGAGAGGAAAGTGGCTATCAAAATTCTCCAAGTAAAGAACCTTACAACACTCCACGGAAGAAAGCCACCGAAGATTTTTTCCAAGGAAAAAAAATAAAAACTTCACTTCTCAACTCTTAAAGGAATTCTCAAAAGGTAAGAACGTGGCTGCCAAAGTGGAGTCAGTGGCATGAGTAGAGGAAGTGGAGAGACTGAGTGGGAGAATAGAAAAAGTGGTGGAGGGAATATGAAAAACAATTTTTTGTTTTTTTTTTCTTTCTCACGTTGAACCAAAATCCCTAATTTCATTTCACGTTGAAATGAGATGCAAACCTTTCCTCTTGGGCTTGAGATTTCAAGGCCATTATCTCTCACATTTTAGTCTATTACATTTTAGTCTATTAGATTTTTAGAACTTTTCTAAAACCCAATAATACAAGTCCATTGTAATTATATCAATGATCCACTATCGGTAATACGGCAAACACATTTGCTCGCTATTATAATAATATAAATCAAATTTATATACTTTATTTGGAACTCTTTCACTTTCCTTGTTTCCATTGATTAGAAATCACTCTAACATTTGATCATATCAAATTTTATTTGTCAATTCACTATTAGATCATATCAAAATTTATTCGCCAAATTCAACTACTTAAATTTTACTTTCTCAACGGGAAATAGGGTAACCAATACTTGCGTGACTCTCAATGGTTCAAGGATACAGCTAGCCGTGGGTTTACAACTCTTTGTGATTCAGGACTATATTTGTCCTTTATTTGTGCATACCCTTAATTGTCTCATCCTATGATTAACTGCTTAATTATAGGACGTCAGAACTAATTTTGATTAACACCCAATGAATTATGGTAATAGTGTCTAGCAGCACCTCCCCATGATTCCCTAGGTATTACTGAATAGTGCCTGCAAGAACCAGTCAATTATGGTTAACGTACAGTCCGGTTCCTTTATCTCATATATCTTGGTCAAATCTACAACCATTAGTACATCGAGGGTTGTATATTGATTTGACAACAATGTGATATATCTTATAGTAATATCGCATGTGTAATTAGGAAACTACTTTCCTTATGTATATCTTACAACTCTGATCAGATACTTCATACACTATAAAATAATATATTACATAGGATATCCACACCTATGGGTGTGTGGTGAATCCCCGACTACAATATACTGACTCCTATATATTTCGTTACTACACCCAATCTCACCACCTGATGACCCTAATAGAGTCAGTAAATGAGTCAAAGTGCAGCCCCAGCATATAGAGTCTCAGTGTTGTCCCGGGTCATAAGAACTACAAGTGTACAACCACAACCAAAGACTTATCCACTCAATAAATGATAACCACTTAGAAAGTTTGTGTGAGGGATGTTCGATGAACTCATCATATGATCACTCATCTGTATGTTTGAACATCTCTATGTTCTTACCAATGAAACATGGTACACTACATCACGGATGCTAGTCTCTAGCTCAAGCAGACTTTTATCCTTATTTATTAGGCGGCTTAATTGACTAGGAACAAATTTAGAATATACAATGAATATTGATATATTTGATGATGACCATCATATGTACCACCACATCTCACTGTAATATATTCAAGGACTTTATCTATGCATATAGAATGGGTATAAAGATTAAGTAATACTAAACTGAATTGAATTATATTAAAATAAAGGTTGTTTATTTACAAGAGTTAATAAAGCCCTAGCAAACAGTTGGTTTTACAGGGCACTTATTCTAGCAAACTCCCACTTGCACTAATGCCAACTACTCACTAGCTTCAAACCCATCAGTTCATGATGTTTTTCAAAAGATGGTCCTGGCAAGGGTTTTATAAGTGGATCAACAATATTATCTGTAAAATATCGAAAAAAGGGCAGATAATGATAAGGACTTTTCCTGAATTTTTGGAAAAATTTTCGGGAATTTTTCGGAGCTCGTATTGTAACGACCACCCCTCTTACTACTACTACACTCTAAGGATGACCGTTACTTGACTACTAACTCTACTTAACCGGTATGATTAAAAATCACATGGAAACCCTACCGAAAAATTTCGACAGAGTCTCCCCTGTACCGGTGACCAAATCAACAATACAAATAATATATACTCAGCCACAGGCGGCTGGAACATATAATCACTCAACCACGCAGTATAATAACTCAATAAGAAGAATGAAACTACTCTAGCAATAGTAAACAGATAATACTCCAATAATAAAACATAACAAAGTGCGGAATAGACTCAATTACAATCTCAACTTCATCATAGCATTAAGGAGAAAAGAAAAGGAAACATAACAAATCTTAAACTAAGTGAGTTCTTTAGCTAAGTCTCAAGGATCTCCATAGTCCACACATCACACACCGTCACAGCATCTCCTTGTCGCCTTCTTCCTTATACTTTAGCTTTTCCTTTATCTGCAGTAGGAGGAAAATAGTATCTATAAGCTAAAAGCTTAGTGAGCGCTATCATACTCACAAAAACTCGATATGCATGTACATAAATAAAAACATACTAAAACTGAATGCTAACATGTAAAGCTACTCATGCTCATAAATAGCAAAGAAATCAACTAACTGAAAAGCTAACATGTATAGCTACTCATGCTCATAAATAGCAAAGAAATCAACTAACTAAAATACTAAACATGTATAGCTAATCATGTTCATAAATAGCAAAGGAATCATACTAACTGAAATACTAAACATGTATAGCTAATCATGCTCATAAATAGCAAAGGAATCATGCTAACTGAAATACTAAACATGTATAGCTAATCATGCTCATAAATAGCAAAGGAATCATGCTAACTGAAATACTGAACATGTATAGCTAATAATGCTCATAAATAGCAAAGGAATCATGCTAACTGAAATACTAAACATGTACAGCTAATCATAGAACTATCATGTGTATCAATAGGAAACTGCACTGATACATAAGCTGAACTAATTAATGCTAAACTGAGTCTAACTTGTATTCATATAACTAATTTGTGAAGTTTTGAAAACTATTTACATAATAGATCAAAATAGTAATCATGCTGCTGATGGGCCCGACAACTGTACTTGCTGTGCGCGCATCCCTAACTAAACCCGGGATTGCAAGTTCCGAGTCTAGTAGGGTTTACTAGGTTATCTACACCTAGGGACGACTGTGGGAGCCCAACCCAATGGATATCTAATCCAGGACAGTGCCACTGCTGAAAATAAAATACTGATTTCATAGGTAATTTTCTTATCTTGCTTTTACTAGGTTATCTGAACCTAGAACTAGGTTATCTGAACCTAGAGGCGACTGTGGGAGCCCACCCATTGGACCGTAGTCCCATATAAGCTGAAGCAAGACTAAATAAGTTATTTTAAATTTTTCTACTGCATTTACTGAGCTATTAAAATGCCTACTGTAGCATTATATTGAGCTAAGCATTTTATCAAGCACTTGGGGTGCACTAGAACACACTCTACGTACTGAAAATCTGTATACAAAGCTTAACATAAATCTGCATGTAAAGCTTAATAAAAATCTGCATACTAAGTTTATCAAAATCTGCATACTAAGCTTATCTAAAATCTGCATGCAATACTTATGAAAATCTGCTTATTAAAAATCTGCATACTTTACTTATAAAAATCTGCATGCTATAAAAATAGAACTGCTCATGTTATTCCAATAGCAAATAGGAAACTAGAACAACTTAAGCATGCTGTGAAAGTAAAACAACTTAAGCATACAAAGAGATCTAACTATACTAAAATTCTGCACTATACTACTAAATTCTGCATACTATAAGCTTAACAAAAAAAACTGTGCTATATTACTAACCAAAAATCAGCAGTACCTTTAATTACATACTTTAAGAACTAAACTACAATCAAGTATCCCACGGCATCTTCACCCACATTGTGACATTGTTCACACCTTGCAACTAAACAAAGATTTGCTACTTCAAACTTACTAACATGCTATAAATAAAGCAAAAGAATACAACTTTAAGCTTCTTAAACATGCTGTCCAAAAACTAAATCTCTAATCAACTTTGATTCTGTACAACGATTCTGTACAACATGACCTGAAAGCAAGGAAGGAAACTATAACAGAATATAGAGCTCAGACTGTATACTAATGCTTGCAAGAACTAGTCTAGGAACTAGCATAGATGGTTGGAAACTAAAATGAAACCCAATGAAAATCCATCTGATGCAAATTCGACATACCGTCAAGCTACACGATCCAGTTGCAATCCCAATGGTAGGAAACAAAGGCATCATTAATCAAGGTTAAATCCACTACACCCTTTTTCCTTCCTAAAGGCCACGACAGGTTCAACAAGAACAAAGAGAAACAAAAACTTGATCTCCTGCAAGCTTAGATTCGGCACAAACCCAAATCCAAATTACTCAACAATAAGATGAGACCATAATCAACCTAACAAATTCGGATTTAATGGTCATGGCAGCAAACACAAGGAAACTTCAAACAAATCCGAAAGCAAAGAAAACAAATCGAAGCTCGGAACTACTCCTACTGCAGGTGAGAAGCAACTCACCTGATTCTTGAATTCAAACCGAAGGAGAAAACCTCTAGGGTTCATGGAGAACTTCAAACTTCAACCCTTCCTCGTGGCCACGAGCTCTCTTCAACGAGGAGACCTCGAATCTGTGAAGAACCGACGGAGAGAAGTGCTCGCCGGCCGCCGGAGACGAAGCCCTAGCTTCGTTTTCGCCCGAGAAGGAATCGGCGCCGCGCACGCGTGAGGAGAAGAGGTGAGAAAGAAATTAGGTTTCGGGAAACCTAAATCCTCTCTTTATAACCTAGGGTTAATCCGATTCCAACTATGCTTTAAATTTATTTCTCCCCATACTTAGTTAACAAAGCCCATATAGCTCAGCTGGTTGAGCCGTGTCCGGTTGGGTCGGTCCGACCCGAGGTCATGGGTTCGAGCTTCGGTTTTGACAAATTTTTTGTCAACTTCTTTCGTTCAGTAAAAATACCAAACGAACTCCAAAAATTACGTAAAAATACTCTAAAAATTTCTAAAAATCTCTAAAATTTTTCTAAAGCATTTCTAGATTTTTATAAGGACTTTTAGAACTCGAAATAGGGAAAATTGGATCGTTACAATTCTCCCTCCCTTATAAAAAGTTCGTCCTCGAACTTAGAATAATTCTAGATATTTCTGTCTCATGCTATCCTCACGCTCCCAAGTGACTTCCTCGTGCTTCTGGTTCTGCCAGATGACCTTCACTAGTGGCACTTCTTTGTTTCTTAGTCTCTTGTCTGCTCTGTCCACTATCTATGTCTGCTCTTATAGCTAAGATCCTCTTGGATCTGCACTGTCTGAGGCTGAATCACTTGGCTAAGGTCGTGAATACACTTCTTTAGCATGGAGACATGAAACACATTGTATATTGCTGACATATCTTGAGGTAAGTCTAGCTTGTAAGCTACCTTCCCAATTCTCTCTGTGATCGGGGAGGGTCCTACGTATCGAGGACTTAACTTGCTCTTTTTCTCTTGGGTTCTCCGATGTACTCAAACTGTGCTTCTGCTTCAGGTTGGAATACGACTTTCTGTTTACGGCACTCTATGGAGGCACCGTATCTGATCAGGAAGTTCATTCCAAATATGACATCGTAGTCAGTCATGTCTAGCACTATCAGATCACAAAAGAGTTCTCTGTCTGCTATCATGACTGGCACTGTTCTGAACCAGTGCGTGGATGAAATAACTTCTCCCAAAGGTAATGTTGTCAGAAACTGACTACTGAGTACCTCTGGGGGTATTGCTAACTTTTCGGCGAATGCCCTGGCTATATAAGAATGGGTTGCCCCAGTATCGAATAAAACAGTAGCACTATACTGTAAAATGCTAATCTGACCTGTGACAACTGTCGAGGCATTAGCTACGTCCTCTCTGGTGAGTGAGTAGATCCTCACGTTCGTCGTAGCTGAGGGGGCTTCTAGTCTGCCCTGACTAATGTGTGGACCATCTAGAGCGACCTGCATCTGGTGTAACTGTGCTGACTGGCCTCCATACTAAATCGGCTGTGGGGGAGAAAAGCAGGTCTTGTTCGGCATTGCTTAGCCATATGCCCTTCCTGTCCACATTCGAAGCATCCTCGTGTGCCCTTGCGACAAACTCCTGGGTGAAATTTCCCACAAGTAGCACACTTGGGATTACTTGGCTGCTTGCTAGCTGGTCCTCCTTTTGGGTAATTCCCTGGTTTGCGCTTGTTGCTGGAGTTCCCTTTCCAGTTAGAGCTGTGGCCTTGAGATTTCTGAGTATCTGAACTTCCTTGGCCTTTGGAATCTGAGGAGGTTTGCTTCTACTGCTTGATGTTGTTCTGGTAGTGCTCGGTGATCAGAGCACTACTCACTAGTTCTTCTGTGGTTTGCGGCCTATGAACACCGCCAGCCACGTTCATTGCTATTTCCGGCCTGAGCATTTTAAGCATTAACCGGACTCGTTCTTTTTCTGTGCTGACTAATTCGGGGCACAGACGAGCCAGTCTGTTGAATTTCTTCACGGCTTCCTCAACTGATAGGTTGCCCTGACGAAACTCGGTGAACTCGTCGTAGTGGCGGTTCGTGACCCGCATGTGAAAGAACTGTTGGGGTTGCAAGGTTGCAAACATAGTCCCATATTGGAAACACATGGGAAAGATCATGGGTTTATAAGAGAAAAAGATATCTCCATTGGTATGAGGCCTTTTGGGGAGAGCCCAAGAGCAAAACCATGAGGGCTTAGGCCCAAAGTGGACAATATCATGTAATTGTGGAGATATCTAAATTCTTTTCAATCCTACAAGTGGTATCAGAGCCGAGGCGCTTCAGGAGGACTAACCGCCGAACGAAGCAACAAGATGGCCGGATCCAACATCCACGCACCAAAATTCGAAGGGGACTTCTCTAACTGGAAAAAGCGAATGGAGGTATTTCTTAAAACAGATTATGATTTATTACTAACAATGGAATTTGGCTATGAAGCACCAGAGGGCAAAGCAAGAAATCAATGGTCAAAGAAGGAGCAGGCTGACCACGTGGCAAACAAGAAAGCAGAATTTCATCTGCTAAGTGTACTTCCAACACAAGAAGTCAATCGAGTCGGTACCTACAACTCGGCAAAGGAGCTTTAGGATAAATTCCTTGAGTTACACGAAGGAACATCCGAAGCCAAACTTGCAAGACGGGATTTACTTCGTAACCAGCTTACAAACCTCCGATTTGAAGAAGGTGAAACAATTGCACATCTCCACTCGAGGATTCAGGATCTCATCACCAGACTTACGAATCTCGGAGAAGAGGTAAGTAACCGAGATTCGCTAAGGTATGCCCTAAATTCCTTTCCTAGAAACTCAAAATGGGCATCACTAGTAGATGCCTTTTACATTTCAAAAAATCTAGAAAAAATTTCATTAGACGAATTCTTTTCAACTTTTGAAGTGCATGAGTCAAGATGTGCAGGTCCGAAGGAGCCCAAGAATAATGTCGCCCTTAAAGCTTCGAGAGACGAACCTGAGTCAGAATCTTCTCTCCACGACGAGGAAATGGTAATGATGGTAAGATGATTTAAAAATATTTGTAAATCTAGGAAATCTAACCATCCGCAGGGAAGAAAGAAAAGAACCATCCGCTGCTACCATTGCGATGAAGAAGGGCACGTCAAGGACAATTGCCCTAAACTGAAGAACAAGGGTAAGAAGCCTATCCAAAATCGCAAGGCCCTAAAAGCGACGTGGGACGATACGTCGTCGGAATCAGAAGTCAAGGAGTTCTCTGGGCTCGCGTTAATGGCGAGTCATCAAGACGACGACTGCGAATCAAGCTCTTCCGAAATGAGCATCGAAAGCATCAATGAAGGGGGAGCCACGTCCGAAGAGAGCAGCAGTTCAGGGGGAGAAACCGACAACGAGATCGATAAGGTAAGTGAGGTACGATCTCTTCCTCCTAATAAAATGTTTAAATTCATTAAAATTTTAACAAAAGATTGCAAATTAGAAAATGAAAATAAAGATTTAAAAGCAATATTAGCTACATCTTGTCCATTAGAAATGCTAGATAAATCAAATTTAGAAAATGAAAAATTAAAATTAGAAATTCAAAATTTAATTTTTCAAGTAGAAAATTTGAAAAACTCTGCTTGCTCATCTAAAACCAATTTTAGAAGGTTCAATAATTTGAATTGGTATTATAGATATTACCAAGGACAAATTAAAAATATCTCTAGAAAATATGTCCCTAAAAACTTTTTAGTTAATCCAGTAGGTTGGAACCTATATTGGGTTCCTAAATCATGCTTAAATTAATTTTAAAAGTAAAATTAGCGCTTTAAGTGAGAAAATTAAATAAAGAATTTCTTTATGAGGCTTTGTCTAAGGAAGTGGTTGTTGCTCCAATAACCAAGAAGGCCTAGTGCCTCGCCACGACCTGGAAGCCAAAATATTGAAATAAATGTTTAATTAACTTACTAATGAAGCATTAATACAAGAATTAATTAGTGCTTGAAAAAGGTTATTCAAAACATTTTATTTCAATTTACCTACTTAGAATTTTTTTTATTTTTTTATTTTTATACTTAGAAATATTCTCAAAAATTATTTTTTCCTAAGTTAAGAACTTTTTTCTTGAAACTAGAAATCTCAGCTTTAATTACTTAGAAAAATTTTCTAAATTTCTTAAAAACTTAGATTTTTTTAGAAATATTTTTTCTAAGTCTTTAACCCTTAGATTATTTTTCTTGGAACCCCATTTTTTTTGTGATCAAAGGGGGAGAAGGGAAAGTATAAGTCTAGGGGGAGGTAGATAGAATTTAATTTTTTTTCTATCTTTTTGCACTTAAATTGCAATTTAAGTTAATTTACTTAATTCAAGTTTATGTCTATTTTAACCCTAGCTTAACTTGGGTTGATCACACCAAAAAGGGGGAGATTGTTGGAACCCCAAGGTTGTTTTGGTGTGATCAACAAGTTAAGTTAGGTCCTGTGTATTTAACCTTGTGTCTAAGTGTACAGGAGCTTAGGAACACAGGTACTCGAGTGGAAGACGCAGCTAGCGAGAAGGACGGCACGCTGTGCGTCCGAGGGACGAGGCGCTGCGGAAGAGTACACCGGCGGACGAGAAGGAAGCGCGCGGTGGTTCCGAGGGACGAAAGCCGGAGCGGAAGATTGCTCGGGGAGCAAGAGACGCAGCTAGCGAGAAGGTCGACGACCGAGGGACGAAGACTGCGGATGAGTACGCTGGCGGACGAGAAGGAAACACGCGGCAATTCCGAGGGACGAGAAGCCGGAGGGAAGCACGCTCGAGAAGACCGGAAGTTGGGTTCGGGTGAGCCCTTTTCCGGAAGGCAGAGATCACCCAAACGAGCGGATCCGGAGCGGAAGAACCGGACCGAAGCGGGACTGAACCAGAGAAGCGGTCCCGGATGAAAAAGTCAACTATGTTGACTTTCGGGGTCCGGGGCGCCCGGAACAGTAACTTTGACCAGATCGAGGATTATCTCGATCTGAACGTTGGGGGATAAAATTTATCCCCCCCAGGGCGCCCGGAACCTTTCCAGGCGCCCCGACCAAGGCTATAAATATAGCCTTGGTCCAGAAGCTCATCATCAGTTCAGAAATTGTAACAACACTTGTGTGCTTCCATTGCTTTGATTAGCTTCTTTCTTTTTGTGCCTACACTGCTGTAAACGAGGCTTCTCCGCCTGAAGGAGTTTTTAGTGCAACAATCTTCCTTGGATTAACAACCTCCCCGGTTGTAACCAAGTCAAAACCGGTGCCTCGTTTTTATGCTTTACTTTCTGATTAATCTATTTTTTTTAAGTGTTAGCTTAATTGTCCGAGAAAGGGTTGTGTTTTACTCAGGGCTATTCAACCCCCCCTTCTAGCCGGCCGCATCGGTCTTACAAGTGGTATCAGAGCCCGGACTGCCAGAAGGTTTAACCACCGACTGTGCACAAGAGCTATGGTCTGATTGAACCATGTGAGTACAATATTGACCTCGAACAAAGAAAGTGGGGGCTCCTATGTTTGGATCAAGAGGACCAGACACCAGGCAGGAAGTCCTAGTAGGTCGGGTGGACCGAGGGGCAGGAAGACCTGGTGGGTCGAGGATCGGACATGGGAAGCCTATGGTCCTTTGTTTGAGGGGGGGATTGTTGGGGTTGCAAGGTTGCAAACATAGTCCCATATTGTAAACACATGGGAAAGATCATGGGTTTATAAGAGAAAAAGATATCTCCATTGGTATGAGGCCTTTTGGGGAGAGCCCAAGAGCAAAACCATGAGGGCTTAGGCCCAAAGTGGACAATATCATGCAATTGTGGAGATATCTAAATTCTTTTCGATCCTACAAGTGGTATCAGAGCCGAGGCGCTTCAGGAGGACTAACCGCCGAACGAAGCAACAAGATGGCCGGATCCAACAAGAACTCCTCGAAGAATTCTTTCTCGAAGTTGGCCCATGTCATCTGGTTCACTGGGCGCTTCGTTCTGATTCTCTCCCACCACATACGCGCGTCTCCTGTCAAGCAGAGGGAAACACACTTCACCTTCTCCTGTTCTGGCCAGTCCAGAAGCTCCATCGTGCTCTCCAGTGTTTTGAACCAGGCTTGAGCATCCCATGGTTCGCTGGTGCCTGAGAAGTTCTCTGGCTTAATTCTCTTCCACAGGATCAGATAAGCTTCTCTCTTTGCCTCTGCTGCTGGTACTACTGGTGCTGTAGGCTGGACTGGTGGAACCTCTATAAATGTTGGGGTTGCAATGTTTGGTTCCGGGGTGACGGTGGGAGTATTCTGCTGATTAGCCTTTAAGGTGGCTGTCTCCTGTTGCTGTTCTACTAGTTGCTGCTGTAACTGACCCACTAATGCTATAAGGTCTGGGGGAGGCACTGAACTGCCTGCCTCATGCTGGGGCTCAGTAGCTGGTGCCCTTCTAGCTGGGCATCCTCGTACCATTTTCTAAATGGGTAGAGAACATGCATAACTAATACTATCATGTTATAGGTAACTACTATTATCATGTCAAATGCTATCAAATATTAACATGCTTTAGTTATCTATAAACATGAAAGCATAAAACATAGATAAGAGAAGAGGTATTCTTACTTGGAAGACGGCAAGATTGATGCTGATGTGTGTGATGCTGAAGAATGGGAACTGCTCTGATACCAACTGTAACGACCACCCTTCTTACTACTACTACTACACTCTAAGGATGACCGTTACTTGACTACTAACTCTACTTAACCGGTATGATTAAAAATCACATGGAAACCCTACCGAAAAATTTCGACAGAGTCTCCCCTGTACCGGTGACCAAATCAACAATACAAATAATATATACTCAGCCACAGGCGGCTGGAACATATAATCACTCAACCACGCAGTATAATAACTCAATAAGAAGAATGAAACTACTCTAGCAATAGTAAACAGATAATACTCCAACAATAAAACATAACAAAGTGCGGAATAGACTCAAATACAATCTCAACTTCATCATAGCATTAAGGAGAAAAGAAAAGGAAACATAACAAATCTTAAACTAAGTGAGTTCTTTAGCTAAGTCTCAAGGATCTCCATAGTCCACACATCACACACCGTCACAGCATCTCCTTGTCGCCTTCTTCCTTATACTTTAGCTTTTTCTTTATCTGCAGTAGGAGGAAAATAGTATCTATAAGCTAAAAGCTTAGTGAGCGCTATCCTACTCACAAAAACTCGATATGCATGTATATAAATAAAAACATGCTAAAACTGAATGCTAACATGTAAAGCTACTCATGCTCATAAATAGCAAAGAAATCAACTAACTGAAAAGCTAACATGTATAGCTACTCATGCTCATAAATAACAAAGAAATCAACTAACTAAAATACTAAACATGTATAGCTAATCATGCTCATAAATAGCAAAGGAATCATACTAACTGAAATACTAAACATGTATAGCTAATCATGCTCATAAATAGCAAAGGAATCATGCTAACTGAAATACTAAACATGTATAGCTAATCATGCTCATAAATAGCAAAGGAATCATGCTAACTGAAATACTAAACATGTACAGCTAATCATAGAACTATCATGTGTATCAATAGGAAACTGCACTAATACATAAGCTGAACTAATTAATGCTAAACTGAGTCTAACTTGTATTCACATAACTAATTTGTGAAGTTTTGAAAACTATTTACATAATAGATCAAAATAGTAATCATGCTGCTGATGGGCCCGGCAACTGTACTTGCTGTAAACCCGAGATTGCAAGTTCCGAGTCTAGTAGGGTTTACTAGGTTATCTACACCTAGGGACGATTGTGGGAGCCCAACCCAATGGATATCTAATCCAGTACAGTGCCACTGCTGAAAATAAAATAATTTTCTTATCTTCCTTTTACTAGGTTATCTGAACCTAGAACTAGGTTATTTGAACCTAGAGGCGACTGTGGGAGCCCACCCATTGGACCGTAGTCCCATATAAGCTGAAGCAAGACTAAATAAGTTATTTTAAATGCTTCTACTGCATTTACTGAGCTATTAAAATGCCTACTGTAGCATTATATTGAGCTAAGCATTTTATCAAGCACTTGGGGTGCACTAGAACACACTCTACGTACTGAAAATCTGTATACAAAGCTTAACATAAATCTGCATGTAAAGCTTAATAAAAATCTGCATACTAAGTTTATCAAAATCTGCATACTAAGCTTATCTAAAATCTGCATGCAATACTTATGAAAATCTGCTTATTAAAAATCTGCATACTTTACTTATAAAAATCTGCATGCTATAAAAATAGAACTGCTCATGTTATTCCAATAGCAAATAGGAAACTAGAACAACTTAAGCATGCTGTGAAAGTAAAACAACTTAAGCATACAAAGAGATCTAACTATACTAAAATTCTGCACTATACTACTAAATTCTGCATACTATAAGCTTAACAAAAAAAACTGTGCTATATTACTAACCAAAAATCTGCAATACCTTTAATTACATACTTTAAGAACTAAACTACAATCAAGTATCCCACGGCATCTTCACCCACATTGTGACATTGTTCACACCTTGCAACTAAACAAAGATTTGCTACTTCAAACTTACTAACATGCTATAAATAAAGCAAAAGAATACAACTTTAAGCTTCTTAAACATGCTGTCCAAAAACTAAATCTCTAATCAACTTTGATTCTGTACAACGATTCTGTACAACATGACCTGAAAGCAAGGAAGGAAACTATAACAGAATATAGAGCTCAGACTGTATACTAATGCTTGCAAGAACTAGTCTAGGAACTAGCATAGATGGTTGGAAACTAAAATGAAACCCAATGAAAATCCATCTGATGCAAATTCGACATACTGTCAAGCTACACGATCCAGTTGCAATCCCAATGGTAGGAAACAAAGGCATCATTAATCAAGGTTAAATCCACTACACCCTTTTTCCTTCCTAAAGGCCACGGCAGGTTCAACAAGAACAAAGAGAAACAAAAACTTGATCTCCTGCAAGCTTAGATTCGGCACAAACCCAAATCCAAATTACTCAACAATAAGATGAGACCATAATCAACCTAACAAATTCGGATTTAATGGTCATGGCAGCAAACACAAGGAAACTTCAAACAAATTCGAAAGCAAAGAAAACAAATTGAAGCTCGGAACTACTCCTACTGCAGGTGAGAAGCAACTCACCTGATTCTTGAATTCAAACCGAAGGAGAAAACTTCTAGGGTTCGTGGAGAACTTCAAACTTCAACCCTTCCTCGTGGCCACGAGCTCTCTTCAACGAGGAGACCTCGAATCTGTGAAGAACCGACGGAGAGAAGTGCTCGCCGGCCGCCGGAGACGAAGTCCTAGCTTCGTTTTCGCCCGAGAAGGCATCGGCACCGCGCATGCGTGAGGAGAAGAGGTGAGAAAGAAATTAGGTTTCGGGAAACCTAAATCCTCTCTTTATAACCTAGGGTTAATCCGATTCCAACTATGCTTTAAATTTATTTCTCCCCATACTTAGTTAACAAAGCCCATATAGCTCAGCTGGTTGAGCCATGTCCGGTTGGGTCGGTCCGACCCGAGGTCGTGGGTTCGAGCTTCGGTTTTGACAAATTTTTTGTCAACTTCTTTCGTTCAGTAAAAATACCAAACGAACTCCAAAAATTACGTAAAAATACTCTAAAAATCTCTAGAATTTTTCTATAGCATTTCTAGATTTTAATAAGGTCTTTTAGGACTCCAAATCATGAAATTTGGGGTGTTACACGTATGAACGAGTTAACGGGGATAAAAACGTGGCCTGGAAAAGTCTGTTCAGGCTACCCCGTTTTAAGCGAGGAAAAGATTTATTTATTTATTTTCTTTTCTTTTTTTTTTCTTATTTAATTTCTTTTCTTCCCCGTTACCGTGCTGTTCCTTTTCTTCCCTCCCCGCGCGCGTGCAGAGCCATTTTCCTCGACGTCGTGCCCTAACCTCCTCTGCGCCGATACCGGCCGCCTCCTCTTCTTCTCCGAGCCCGATCTTCCCCTCTCTTCCGAGACGCGCCGCCCGATCCCTTCTCCTCCTATGCCGCAAACGTTTTCTCCTCGCCGGCACTTGAGCCCCGCCCTTTCCCTCTTCGGATCTGAGCGCCGACGCCGATCCACCTCCGTCGGCCACTGGTCCGACCTAGCGCCGACCAAACTCCTCTGCCCTAGTTTGTATTTGGCGCTGCCGACACTCCCCTATGCCCTAGCATCCTCTGCCCTAGCGACGACAGCCGACGCCCCCTTTCCGGCGCCCTCCTTCCTTCCGAGCAGTGTGTTCTCTTTGCATCACCGTCGTGCCCTAATTCATCGGCAGCACAAATCTACTGACCGGCCACCAGATTTGATCCAGTGCCGACCTTCCTTGTGCCCTAGCGCCGGCGCATCTCTATTGGTGTTTGTTTCCGGCCAGGAGCAGGGTATCAGTGCCCTAGTTTTGGGTTCACAGCCGCTGCCGTACCCCTGCACAATGCCGACGGCTACTGGTCTTTCTGATCTGAGGTGCCACCTCTACACGAGTTGGGCTTCATCCAGGGGCAAAGGTTTGTGCCCTAGTTTGTTCTTCACTGTGGAACTTGAGGTTGGTTTAGGGTTTTGCCCTAAATAGTTCTTAAGAATTTTATTTAGCTATTTATGTAAATTGTAGCTAAATAAAATATATTTATTTATTGGTGACTCAGGACTTTGATGCGAGACGAGCATCTTGACGTCGGATTTGGACTTTTCGATTTTAAGACGGGTACCTCTTGATTTATCTTTTATGATATTGTCAATTGGATATGTATAGTATTTTATAGCTATAAGCAATGATCATGTTTGTCTTTGGTATGTCACGATTTGATACCCATAGCATGTTCTGTTTTGTCACTTGTTATGTATTCATGTTTATACCTCGTGATTATTGTCATGAGTACCTTAGTTCCTAGAGTAAGTGACATACCATGCTTTACTGAGTTTAGGACTAGATTCTGGATTTTTATTATCTGGCATGTGTACCTATATTTTTATATCATATCTGATCTATGTACCTAGACCCTTTTGCTTTGATCCATGTATATTGTTGGTACATATTTTATGGAGGTGGATATGTTCAGGACCTAGGTTGTTATGCCATAGAGGACATGTATACCCTAGATCTGTGGATTTGACTTACTGGTACTAGGGTACACATTTATATATATATATGGATTTGGTTCAGGATATTGCCATGCTTAGTGTCATGCATCATTCGCATGATTGCATGCTGTACAATTGTCAGCTCCATTATTGTTGAGTACATAGCCAGTTACATGTATCTGCACACACAACCACTCATGGGTTAATGGTATATTCAGGCAGGGTGTGTTGCAGCAGGTGCTCTGTCAAGGGCTCCGTTGGTCCACTCATGGGTTAGTGTGACGCAGCGTTGTAGCAGGACAGGGATCCCTCCCCGTCATTGTGTACCGGGAGATGAGAGCATTGAGCTCCCCCATTTATGATTTGGGGTAGGAGGATAGGTGTACTCTGACAGCATCCCATCCACTCGGTCACTCATCAGGAGCAGTGACGGTAGAGTGCACGGTTGTCACAGCCCTACCCACTCGGTCTCACCATTGTGTGTGAGATGGCTGACTGGCGTCAGGGGTGACCATGTCATTGGCATCATACACATTGATGCATTTATTGCTTGTGCTTACTGCATTTATTTGCTGCATTTGGTTAGATGCATATGTTTGACATGCATACAGGATTTATGACACTCTCGGTTTGACGACCCTTTTGTTCTGGATAGGAGTTCCTAGTGAGTACAGCTTCCTCAGTTACCTTTCAGTTTTGCATTTTTCCTATATATGATTAGGAAGTTGTATTCCATATTTATTGTTGTTAGATATATCTTACTAGACATGTCTATTGGTATTCGCTGAGTTGTTGAACTCACCCCCGTTGACACTATCTTTTCCAGGTACCAGGTTGTTTATGGAGTTACTTGGAGTATCCTGTCTGCTGGTCCCCACGTCACATCAGAAAACCTGTCTCCGCTTGTGTTTATTTTATTTTGCTATACGAAATTTGTGTATTTGGCTTTGTGTTCCGATTTTGTTTACGTAGTGTTATGTTGTTGTGTGGTGTAAGCCTTGCCGGCTAGCAGTGTTTTGTTTTGTTTTGTATAAGCTTGTATTTATGTTTTTCCGCTGTGTTGGTTTTGATTTCAGCCGAGTGGGCTGATAAAAATATATATAACTGCGTGATTGTTGTTATATTTGTCCAACCGTGTAGGCTGAGATTATTAACTGCGTGGTTATGTATATATTCCAGCCACATGTGGCTGATGTATATTGTATCTATAGAAATGCTTCAGATTGTCAGCCGTACAGGGGAGGTGCTGTCGAAATTTTCTTCAGACAGGGACTCCCCCGGGGCGTGACATTATCTATAGAGGGAATTTTCTTAACTTTAATGTCACCTCTTCCCACAATCTCTAGGATGATGTAGAATTTTCTCAGTACATGTTTGGACCGATGATGAGATCTTGGTTCCTTTCCTTGTGCAATAGCAACAGTATTGTCACAGTGAATCAGTACTGGATCAACTCCATTTGGAATAACACCCAACTCTTGGATGAAATTCTTAATCTAAATTGCCTCCTTTGCTGCTTCTGAAGTCGCAATGTATTCTGCCTTTGTGGTGGAATTCACAATTGTGTCTTGTTTGGAACTCTTCTAAGAGACAACACCACTATTCAATGTGAATACATATCTAGAGGTTAAATTTGAGTTATCCACATCTGATTGGAAGCTAGAGTCAGTGTAGCCTTCCAATTTTAACTCTCCAACCTCATATGTCATGAACAAATTCTTAGTCCTTCGTATGTACTTAAGAATATCTTTCACAACTTTCCAGTGCAATGGACCAGGGTTTGACTGATATCAGCTCATGACACTCAGAGCGTATGCTATATCATGTCTTGTAGATATCAAACTATACATGATACTACCAATAGCGGACGCATAGGGAATGCATGTCATCATCTCTATCTCTTCATTTGTCTTAGGGCACATAGACTTGGATAAAGTTATACCATGACACATTGGTAAGTATCCTCTCTTAAATTCTTCCATTGAGAATCTTCTGAGTATGATATCTATATATGTGGATTGGGTCAACCTCAGCATCCTCTTTGATCTATCTCTACATATCTGTATTCCCAATACATAAGATGTTTCACCCAAATCCTTCATGGAAAATCTACTGGCTAACCATACTTTTGTTGACTGAAGCATTCCTACATCATTCCCAATAAGTAGAATGTCATCAACATATAATATTAGGAATGTCACTACACTCCCACTAACTTTCTTATACACACATGGTTTCTCAGGATTTTTAATAAAATTAAATCGTCTAATTGTATCATCAAATCTGAGGTTCCAACTTCTTGATGCTTGTTTGAGACCATGAATTGATCTCTGAAGTTTTTATACCTTATGCTCACTTTCCACAGATGTGAATCCTTCAGGCTAAGATATATAAATCTCTTCCTTAATATCACCATTAAGAAATGTCGTCTTCACATCCATCTTCCATATCTCATAGTCTTACCATGCAGTTATGACAAGCAATATCCGAATGGACTTATGCTTTACGACTAGTGAAAAAGTTTCATCATAGTCGATTCTTTGTCTTTGATTATATCCTTTTGCCACCAATCTAGCTTTGAAGGTCAATACCTTTCCATTAACTCCAAGTTTCCTCTTGTAAATCCATTTGCATCCTATGGGAATGATTCCTTCAGGTGGATCCACTATTGACCAAACTTGGTTTGAGTACATGGAGTCCATTTCGGATTTCATGGCTTCTAGCCATTGTATTGAGTCAATATCAGATATTGCTTCCTTAAAGGATGTAGGATCACATCCATGATTAAGATCATTCTAATTTCCTTCAAGAAGTAGACCATACCTTACAGGTAGTCTTGAGACCCTATCTGATCTCTTTAAAGTGTGTACTTGTTCTACTAGTTGTTGGGGTGTGAGCTCTATTATATTAGTTGTGGAATCATCTCGAACCTCTTCGAGTTCTATCATCCCGCCTTTTCTATCTAATAGAAACTCCTTCTCCAAGAAGGTGGCATTTTTTGAAACAAATATTTCTATTTTCTTGGGACTGTAGAAATAATATCCAACAGAGTTCTTTGGATATCTCACTAAATAACATAAAGTAGATCTACTATCCAATTTGTCCCCACTTCATGCTTCACATAAGCAGGACATCCTCATATTTTCAAGTATAAATACTTGGGGAGTTTCCCATCCATATATCATATGGTGTCTTTTCTACTACTTTTGTATGGACTTTATTCAACAACATTGCAGCAGTTTCGAGCGCATATGCCCAAATCGATGGCGGTAAATTAGTAAATCCCATCATACATTAAACTATGTCCATCAACATTCGATTATGACATTCTGCTACACCATTAAGATGTGGTGTTGCAGGAGGAGTCCACTGTGAGAGAATCTCATTCTCTTTTAGATAGTTCTTAAACTTTGTACTCAAGTATCTCCACCTCGATTTGCTCGAAGCTTCTTAATGTTTTTTCCCAGTTGTTTTCTACTTCATTTCTGAACTCTTTGAACTTTTCAAAATATTTAGACTTATATTTCATCAATATATATACTCATACCGTGAATAATCATCAGTAAAAATAATAAAGTAGTAATGACTATATTTCATACTAACACTTAATGGACCACACACATCAGTATGGATCAAATCTAACATATCATGTGCACGCTCCACTTGACCTTTAAAAGGTGCCTTAGTCATTTTTTCTTTCAGACAGGATTCACAAGTTGGTAGGGATTTATGTCTGAGGAATCAAACAATCCTTCACTTACTAACTTAGTCATCCTTCTTTAAGAAATATGACCTAGTCTAGCGTGTCATATGTGTGCTTAATTTGTACTATCTTCTTTTCTTTTCTTTGTTGTTGATTGCGCCTATATATTAATTATTAGAATATCTTTTAATTTTAAGTTATAGAGATCATTTTCTAATTCACCAATCCCAATCAAACATTCATCCTTGTAAATATTGCAAACACCATTTGTAAAAGCATAGAAATAGAAACAATGTTTTTAACTAAGTTTGGAATAAATAAAGCATCTCTTAAATACAACTTAAAGTCATTGCTCAAGATCAAAGTAATATCTCCTATAGCTCTCGCATCAACTCTTGCTCCGTTCTCAAGTCTCAAGAAGGTCTCACCCTCTCTGAGTCTTTTACTTCTTTTCATCATCTGCAAATCATTGCAAAGATGTGAACCACAACTAGTATTCAATACCCAAGAAGTAGAGTTAATAGAGACATTAACTTCTATATAGAGCATACCTTTGCCAGACTGCTAATGAGCAAGATACTCCTTACAATTGTGCCTCCAATGACCAGGCTTATTATAGTGGAAACAAACATGTTGTAACTGATTAGGCTTTGTAGGTCTTGCCTTCTTATTAGGCTTGATCTTCTTCATAGGGGCAGAACACTTCTTTCCCTTTTTCTTGGGTCCTTTCTTGGATCCAGAAGATGAACCCACAAGGAAAATAAAATTTTCCTTTTTCATGGTTGCTTCATAATTTACAAGCATATTGACTAGCTCTTCAAGGGTAGCCTCTAGCTTATTCATATTGAAGTTGACCACAAAATTTTCAAATGAGGAGGGGAGAGATAACAATATGATGTTTGTCGATAGCTCGTGTGGAATAACCAAGTCAAAGTTCAGTAACCTTTCAATAAGCCCAATCATCTTAATCCCATGCTCATGGACCGAAGCCCCATCTCACATACAAGCCTTCAGGAGCTCCTTGACAGTCGCATGTTTGACTAAACGAGTCGGTGCACCATATAACTCTTGTAGGTGTATGTGAATATCTTTAGCACTCACAGTCTCCTCAAACTACCTTTGCAGTTCATTTGACATTGAAGCCAGCATATAACATCTTGCTTGAAGATTATGGTCCAACCATTTTTCAAGCTTTTCCAACTCATTAAGGGTGGCATTAACAGGAGCCTCTTTTGGAGGTATCTTATCCAATGTATATACAATCTTTTCAGATGCCAGAACAATCTTTAAATTTCTTAGCCAGTCAGAATAGTTAGGTCCAGTTAATTTGTTCTGATCAAGTGTCACACATATTGGATTCTGAGATGCCATATCGAAATATACTGAAATGAAAATAGATAATTAATATTACTGATTATTTTCAATAACTCATAAGACAAAATATACGGACTTTTATATTTTGAATTACCTCCCACTATTTTTGACATTTCCATCACCCTCTAATGGAAACGAGAAATTATATTTCCTTAGTTAGTACATAGGGCCCAATTAGCCAATTGTGATCCCTGAATGATATCAGCCGATCATAATTCCAAAAAGGTAGAACTCAATTACATCATATGCAACCTCTATGTAATTCACCTCACATTTGATAAGGGCCCAATAATATGGCACCGATTATCTTTGCATGTCAAGCTGACCCATCAATGTTAGATTGTAATGGACAGTTGTTATGCGTTCCCTCAACGATATGAGCCGAAGTCATGGGAGTTCCACCCAATCCACATCATTTATATAAGTGGAAGACACAGCTTTCCGGCGTCCAGGCCTCCCCAATGATATGAGCCAGACACTAACCACGGGTAGCTTTCATTATGCAACCACCGTTGACAGAAGGCGGTGAAAATTATACTATTTTATTTTTCCCTTTATGGCTTGATATAAATTTTGAATCATATTCAAAATGAGGTATTTTAATTTAAATATTTATATCATCACTCGGAAGATATAATATGTTTTATGTATGTTTGCTAGATTCAAGCAGGTATGTTATAAAATAACATATATACATATATCTAATACTATATATCAAATATATCATATTTTAAGGGTGAGCAATCAGTGAAAGCCATTGGATCATCCTTCTTGCATCAGATGCATGATATCAAATATTTTATATCAATTAATTAATAATTAATTAATTGATCAATTTATATTTCTTTAAATTTAATCGCAAGATTATCAAATAAATTGATAAATCAATTTATCTATAATCAATTTTGATAAACTAGTTATTATAGGTAAAATCAAGTTTCACCATAATATGTTACCAAATATTTTATGTGGTCAAATCAATTAGAAAGAACATATATACTTTTTGTCTTAAAGTCCATATGATAAACAATGATAACCTGACTCTAATACCACTGTTGGAACCGAATTCGTAATTCGGTGATCGTGTTTCTACACTCCTATGCACAGTGGAAATTTAAAATTTTATTTGTGATTTAACAATTAAATCCAAGGAGTGTTCGTATGATTTTTAAAACAAACATAAGCATGATCTTTATCAAAGTAGACATTACAATCTAACCGTATAAGTAAGATCTTTAAAAGCATAACAAAGATAAACTATCATGTGATTGATTCATCTAATACTCATTTAATAATTTTATTTAGACATTCTAAACTATCTAAAATAAACATATTATATCATTTAAGAATAACCTAAATAAAATATTAACACATGCATTAATAAACATATGAATCAATGTACAAGCATAAACATACCTTCCAAATAACATGTGTTTGGAGATGACTCCAACTATTCTGGTTGTAACGAAATAACTCTTTGTTGTTGTCATGAACTCGTACTTCCTTCGTCTAATTCGGTCCATGATCGGAGTCCTCTTTCCAACACTTGATCGTACTAGAGATCAAGTGTTGTTTTTCATCGAGATGATTAAAACGGCTTCCTCGAAGATGAGGAAGGGGTTGCCAAATTACTCCTTCATAAGGGGTTATCTAATAGCCTTCGACAAGGGGCTATACCTTCCAAAATTCTACAAGAAGGTGGGTGGCAATAATACTTCTCGAAGAGGAGAAGTAACAACAAGGATATGAGACTTTTCGATGGAAGAGAGGAAAGAAGATCTCTATCTTCTTCCTTTGAAAGTGGCTATCAAAATTCTCCAAGTGAAGAACCTTATAACACTCCACGGAAGAAAGTCACCGAAGATTTTTTCCAAGGAAAAAAAAAGGGGGAAAACTTCACTTCTTAACTCTTAAACGAATTCTCAAAAGGTAAGAATGTGGCTGCCAAAGTGGAGTGAGTGGCATGATAGGAGGAAGTGGAGAGATTGAGTGGGAGAATAGAAAACGTGGTGGAGGGAAAAAGAAAAACATATTTTTGTTTTTTTTTTCTTTCTCACGTTGAACCGAAATCCCATGTTCTTTTTTTTTCATGATTTCATTTCACATTGAAATGAGATGCAAACCTTTCCTCTTGGGCTTGAGATTTCAAGGTCATTATCTCTTTGATTTTAATCTATTAGATTTTTAAAACTTTTCTAGAATCCAATAATACGAGTCCATTATAATTATATCAATGATCCACTATCGTCAATACAGTAAACACATTTTCTCACTATTACAATAATATAAATCAAATTTATATACTTTATTTGGAACTCTTCCACTTTCCTTGTTTCCATTGATTGGAAATCACTCTAACATTTGATCATATCAAACTTTATTTGTCAATTAACTGTTTGATCATATCAAACTTTATTCTCCAAATTCAACTACTTGAATTTTACTTTCTCAATGGGAAATAAGAAAATCATTACTTGTGTGACCCTCAATGGTTCAGGCATACAGCTAGCCGTGGGTTCACAACTCTTTGTGATTCAGGACCATACTTGTCCTTTATTTGGACATACCCTTAATAGCCTCATCGTATGCTTAACTCCTTAATTATAGGACGTCATAATTAATTCTGATTAAAACCCAACAAATCATGGTAAGAGCATCTAGCAGCACCGCCCCATGATTTCCTAGATATCACTGAATAGTGTCTGCAAGAATCAGTCAATTATGGCTAACGTACAGTCCGGTCCCTTTATCTCATATATCCCGATCAAATGTACAACCATTAGTACATCGAGAGTTGTATATTGATTAGACAACCATGTGATATAAATTATAGTGATATCGCATGTGCAATTAGGAAACTCCTTTCCTAAATTACATCTTTCAGCTCTGATCAGAGACTTCATACACTATAAAATAATATATTACATATAATATCTACATCTGTGGGTGTGCGGTGAATCCCCGACTACAATACACTGACTCCTATATATTTCGTTACTACACACAATCTCACCACCTGATGACCCTAATAGAGTCAGTAAATGAGTCAAAGTGCAGCCCAGTATATAGAGTCTCAGTGTTGATCCGGGTCATAAAGACTACTAGTATACAACTACAACCAAAAGACTTATGTGGCGTTTGGTTTAAAGGTTTGGGAATGAGGGAATGGATTCATTCCCAAACCTTGTGTTTGGTTGATGGGAATGGAATCAAGATTTTGAAATAAAATCCAAAAATATGGGTATGGATGAAACTCATCCTCTCCCTTGGTTTTGATGGAATGAGAATAAGAATTAAGTTTTAGATGAAAATACCCTTAGTATATTTGTTCAATTTTTCTTTAATTTCAGTCTCTCTCCTTGTTCTCTCTCATCATACTTTCTCTCTCGTCATTCTATCATCACATTTTTTCTCTCAACATACTTTCTCTCTCCTCATTCTCTCTCATCACACATTCTCTACCATTTTCTCTCTGTATTCTATTTCGTCACACACTTCTCTTATTAATTTATCTCTCTTTATTTTTTCATCATACTTTCTCTCTTATCATACTTTCTCTCTCCTCAATATCTCTTATCATACTCTCTCTTCATATTTTATGTAATCATATTCTCTCTCTCTCTTCATTCTCTTTCATCACACTCTCTCTTCCCATTCTCTCTCATCACACATTCTCTACTATTTTATCTCTATATTCTCTCTCATCACACACACTCTCTCTCTCATTATTTTCTCTTTCTTCATTCTATCTTCATTTTTTCATTATACTTTCTCTCTCCTCAATCACTCTTACCATACTCTCTCTCCATATTTTCTGTCATCACACTTTCTCTCTCTTCATTCTCTCATCACACTTTTTCTCTCTTCACTCTCTCTCCTCATTTTCTCTCATCACACTTTCCCTCTCTTCATTTTTTCTCATCATACTTTCTCTCTTATCACATTTTCTCATCATACTTTCTCTCCTCAATCTCTCATTTTCTCTCATCACACTTTCTCTCTCTTTATTTTTTCCCCATCACTCTTTCTCTCTCAACACACTTTCTCTCTCAACATAATTTTTCTTTTCTCAATCTCTCCTATCACGCTCTCTCAACACACTTTCCCTCTCTTCATTTTTTCTCATCACACTTTTTCTCTCATCACACTTTTTCTCTCATCATTCTCTCTCATCATATGTTTCTCTCACAGTTAACTTTCTCTTCCATCTAATTTTTTCTCTTATTTTCCTTTAAGGGTTCATTCCGATTGAAAATATTCAACTAACCAAATATTATTTTTAAGAATGATACCCAAGCTCATACTCATTCTCATTCCACAATACTATGATATTCATTCCTATTCCGATTTCTAGGAGAGAACTAAACGCCACCTTATCCACTCAATAAATGATAAGCACTTGGAAAATCTGTGTGAGGGATGTTCGATGAACTCATCATATGATCACCCATCTTTATGTTTTAACATCTCTATGTCCTTACCAATGAAACATGATATACTACATCACAGATGTTAGTCTCTAACTCAAGCAGTCTTTTATCATTATTTATTAGGCTACCTAATTGACTAGGAACAATTTAGAATATATAGTAAATATTGATATATTTTATGATGACCATCATATGTACAACCACATCTCACTATAGTATATTCAAGGACTTTATCCATGCATATAGCATGGGTATAAAGATAAAGTAATGCCAAATTGAATTGAATTATATTAAAATAAAGGTTGTTTATTTACAAGAGTCAATAAAGCCCTAGCTAACAGTTGGCTTTACAGGGCACCTACTCTAACAGATCGTAGCTAAGTTCTACCATGGACCAAATAGCTAAGATAAATCCTTAACCGATTAGGGAAACACTAATTGATTCAAATTATCAATTCAATTAATTAACCTCAATTCAGCTCACTGATATCCTCATTTGAGAATTTAACCCTATTTCTTATCTAGTCCGATGACGAGCGATGGCAGCTCACGGCCAATGGCGGTGGCTCACAATGTTCAACAGTTGATCATGAATAAAGAGAGAAGTCAGCGAGGGTTCTTCCAACAATGGTGACCTCGCTGTGGCGGCAATAATGGCTACTCAGTCGCAATTGATGAAGAAGACAGCAGTAGGGGAAAAAGAAAATCGCCAGTGTCTTGCTCGTGGCCAGACCAAATGAGAGGCGGCGGTGGATGGTTGGCTCGGCAATGACCTATGGTGTCGCCGAGCTAGCCTCACATGAAGAGGGGGTGACTTCTACTTCCTTGATGGCAGCCCTCTACGATGTCGCTAAGCTAGCCTCATGCGAAGAAGGGGGCGCCGATAGATCAGAGATGCCTGGGGTTCGGGAGGAAGAAAAGGGATCAGCATGAATGTGAGATTGGTGGTGGTTCCCTAAAATGGCCACGACCATTCTCACAAAGTCCGGTGGCTGGATCGAGCAGCGCCGATGCGATCTGGGGGTGGCACCAGGTAGAGTTGCGTGGGCCGAGGTCTGTGGTGCAAAAAGGGATTGAGAGGATAGGGAGGAAATGAAAGGAATAAAACTAGGTATTTACATTAATACTTATGTTAATTAATTCAAACTTTAGGATCAATTAAATCAATCAATTCCCAACTAAATGAGCATTCCAAATAGGCTTTCTTTAAACCTAATAAATCTATCCCTTAAAACATATCACACGGACTCCATTTAAATCTCAAAATTTTCTAAAATTTCTAAAAAATACTCTATAAGGGTATTTCTTAAATAATACTTATTATTTAATTGCCATATCTTACATTCCCCTTTACAAATAAAAATTTAGTCCCCAAATTTACTACTTAAGTGTGGTAAGCCAACAATGGCATGTTCAATCAATCAAGTACTGAAGGAAACTACACGCAACTTAAGTAAACAGGTTAGGGTACCATGCTTGAATCCTTTCTTCAAGCTCCTGGGTTGCCTCCCCAACATATATACATGAAACACATTATGTATATCGACAAAAGGTCGGTGGTAACCACAATCGATAGCTACCTCCAAAATCCATAATGCACACTCTCAACATAATCTCTAATGTTTGTATATATGCTTTGATTGTTCATCCGTCAGCAGATGAAAAATTGCATAAAAACTAAACTATGTACCCATGACTCGTTGGAGACTCTGCCAGAATCTTAAGATGAATCACGGATCTCTATTCGATATAATACTCAGAGGTACACCATGAAATCTTGTGATCTCTCTATACTACAACTCTGCTATTCAATCTAATGAGTCCGTCCTATGGATCAGTAGAAAATGAATAGATTTGGTTAACCAACCAATGATTATCCAAATTACATCATGTCATTTCCGTTTTTGAGGTAATCTCACAACAAAGTCCATCATAAGATGCTCTCATTTCCATTCCGGTATCTAAATCTTCTAAAGTAAACTCGTTGATCTTTGATATTCAGCCTTAATACTTCTGACCTTCCCCTCAAGATCTACAATAGTAGGCCTATTGAAAACGCCTTATTAGCTAACTTGTATAAATCTTCACATTCATCCTCTTAGAAGTCATCATTGGTTAGCCTATATATTGGAACCTCCTTGTGCATATTGGATACACGTAAAACCATAGATGTGGGCATTTCCTCTATCTTGTCTACATATGCCTGAAGTAGTACCATAATACCAAAATATCCTCCAAAATAACCTACCATTATTAGTAAGATATCCTTTTAGCCATACTGTCAGATCCTTACACCTAGAAATTCTAGTGTAGGTTGTATGCATACTTAGTGAGTGATGTATATGAACCTGATCTTTTAAGTTTTTTTTAAGCATCATCTTTTAAGTTGCAAGTATACTAAGAGAGCTAACTTATCAATAGGCTCATTGATTGAAATTCATGGATAAAATCTCTTTGACAGGATCTTGCAGTGGTATTCAGAAGCTCACAAACACAATGAATGTACGAAGTTTGCAAACTCAACAGGATGGAGCTTGGGGATGCCCATGAGGCTGACAGAAAGGAATGTGGCAAGTTGTCTCACATCAGGGAGTTGACAGGGCCAATTTGCACACCTCTCTCTTCACTTCTAATTCTCCAAATAACACAATGTGTAGGCTCACTTACCCCACATTATGATGGTTCCAAAGGATCAGTTGGTGTGCTTGCAATGTTGCAACTAGTATTTTTTTTGCCAACCACTTCATCTCAGCTGACAATCACATTGTTCTAAAAAGTCTCTACCTAAGTTATTTATGTGGCTGCACGAGATAATGCAGTGAGGCACTACAAAAAATGGTTAATGGACAACTAAATCCAACCAATATTCGACTTAAATATTAAGTCATATCAAAACCAATTTTCCCAAATAGAGGGAGGATGTTTCAAATGGATTGAAAATGTTTTCGTTAATATCCATCTTCTAAACAAGTCTATATAAAAAAAATTATAATAAATAGGATAGGCATGTCACCAGTTGACAGTTCAAGGGAGTTAAAGTCATGTGCTAATGTTTTCCTAATTTTCCCTTGACAAAAAGCATTTCTTCAAGGGGCAGGGTGAAGTTATTAGCTCCGTTCCAATGCAAGAGGCAAGGAAGGGAAAAAAAAACCGAAGCAGTACTGAAGTTTGAAGCAACTAACGAGAGAGATTCTCCACAAGACCTAGAGTCACAGTGCTTCAAAATAAATTATAAAAAAAATTATTCCAGATATCCATGGGACCTTGTATGCATGATGTATATATCCAATGCCTGAAATCAGATCCATGTAGTATGTGTAATGTTGGTGCACTACTGACTTCAGTTATAATTTGAAAACAGAATGTAGCTTACATGTAAATATTGTATTTTATATAACATTGATATGGTGCATGTTTTGTGGGGTCGATAGGATGATGTGGTTACGAGTCAAAGCCGTAGGAAGGTCAGAAGTCAAGCCTCCGTAGCCGGTCATCAGTTGAGCTGACGTAGAGGTCCGGAAGGTCAGAAATCAAGCCTCC
This sequence comes from Zingiber officinale, assembly GCF_018446385.1. Lineage (NCBI taxonomy): Eukaryota > Viridiplantae > Streptophyta > Magnoliopsida > Zingiberales > Zingiberaceae > Zingiber > Zingiber officinale. Next base: position 91,172,232 of record NC_055986.1, read on the forward strand.
GTGGCCGGTCATCAGTCGAACTGACGTAGAGGCCTGGAAGGTCAGAGGTCAAGCCTCCGTAGCCTGTCAACAGTCAAGCTAACGTGGAGGTCAGGAAGGTCAGAAGTCAAGCCTCCGTGGCCGGAGTCAAAGTCGCAGATGACGAGGTAGTCGAAGGAGGGAATTATAAGCCGGGCCAGCGGTTAAGAATGAGGCCCATGGGCCAGGTATAGCTAAGGACGGAGACTACAAACAAACAGGTTTGGTACAGACCTAGCGTGCAGGTCGGGATGTACATGCCTTGGATAACAGCAGACAAAGGCGGGTCCGGAACCAGACCCAGCGTGCAGGTCGGGACGTACATGCCTTGGATAACAGCAGACAGAGGCGGGTCCGGAACCAAACCCAACGTGCAGGTCGGGACGTACATGCTTTGGATAACAGCAGACAGATGCTGGTCAGGGACCAGACCCAGCGTGCAGGTCGGGACGTACATGCCTTGGATAACAGCAGACAGAGGCGGGTCCGGAGCCAGACCCAGCGTGCAGGTCGGGACGTACATGCCTTGGATAACAGCAGATAGATGCTGGTCAGGGACCAGACCCAGAGTGCAGGTCGGGACGTACATGCCTTGGATAACAGCAGATAGAGGCGGGTCCGGAACCAGACCCAGCGTACAGGTCGGGACGTACATGCCTTGGATAACAGCAGATAGATGCTGGTCAGGGACCAGACCCAGCGTGCAGGTCGGGACGTACATGCCTTGGATAACAGTAGATAGAGGCGGGTCCGGAGCCAAACCCAGCGTGCAGGTCGGGACGTACATGCCTTGGATAACAGCAGACAGATGCTGGTTAGGGACCAGACCCAGAGTGCAGGTCGGGATGTACATGCCTTGGATAGCAGCAGACAGATGCGGGTCAGGAACCAGACCCAGCGTGCAGGTCGGGACGTACATGCCGGGGTTAACAGCAGACAGATGCGAGTCAGGAGCCAGACCCAGAGTACAGGTCGGGACACCCAAGCCAAAGATCACCGGCCTGGATACAGACTCAGAGTGCAGATCGGAGATAGCAGATGACAAAGGCAGATCTGGGCACAAGTTTAATACAGATCGGGACATACAAGTCGAGGGCAACAGTATATAAAAGCAGGGCGAGTCCTGATTTCGGATCGGTCAGACGCTACAGGACAAATCATACAAGGAATCATAACCGCTTTTCAGGGGGAATAATCAAGGTGTCAGGGAATATGCCAACAGTCGGGGCTCAATACACATTCGGTTTCGTCGCTAGCCTATTAGGAAGAGCCACGTGTCAACCACCCCCAGACAAAGTCTGACAGCCGACATTCCCTGACACCCGTCAGACCTAGGAATCTTCATTGCAGTATAAAAAGGGATGTCTTGTCCCTTATGCAGGTACACTCACTCGTCATATTTCACTAGTCCTTTACTTCTTGTCCTTTTTTCTGCGATTTCTGGGGAAAAAGTACCTGACTTGAGCATCGGAGGGCCTGACCCGGGGACTTTTTCCCTGGTTTCTGGTCTCTAATGACAGTGGGACTCGTCTGAGTGTGTGCAGAGCTACATCGTCAGCGTTCGAGTCATCTCTCTTCGTCGGCTGCCCGTGCGAACCTATCCAAGGGGGTACCAGGTAAATTCATCGCTTCAACGACTCTCCGTCAACTTTCTGCACAACAAGGCCCGCCTTCATCCGACTCAGCTTCCGGACGGGATCAAATTTGGCGCCGTCTGTGGGAACACAACAACCTGTTCCGGAACGTGACGATGTAGGAGTCTGGCCGTATTCATGTCACTATGACCGCCAGAGAGTACGAGCTCTTCAAGGAGGCCAAAAAGTTGGCAGCCTCCGAGAAGCAGGCAACTGTTTCACGACCGCGACAAGTTCCTGCTGAGGCTTCCAAGGAGCCCCTCCCTGTTTCAAATCGTGGTTCTAAAAGAAAGCAGCCTGAGGTATTTCCTCAAATTCCTTATTGTGAGCCTGGCGTGGGATATTATCAGCCAGAGCCTCAAGGGCAAAGCCTCAAGAAGGAACAGCCTCAAGCCTCCATGGCTGAAAGTTCCTTGCCACAAGACTCGAAGAAGGGAAAGGCCCTTATCATACCTGAGGTGTTTCCCGAGGATCCAGATGAGAAAGTACCTTTCTCGGCCAGAATTTTAAATGAGAGATTGCCTAAGGGTTATAGAGCCCCGTCGATCGGAGAATATGACGGGAGCAAGGACCCGGAAGAGTACTTGCGGAAATTTAAAAATGCAGCCCTGCTACATCAATACAGCGATGCTGTCAAATGTAGAGTTTTCTTGAACACTTTAGCGGGCTCAGCCTTAAAGTGGTTCGATGGGTTACCCCAAGGGTCCATTACCTGTTTTTGGACTTCAAAACGGCTTTTCTGCGCCGATTCGCTAGCAGCAAGAAGTATTAGAAGACAGATCATTGTCTCTTCGCTCTGAAGCAAGGGTCGACCGAGCCCTTAAGAAGTTATATTAATCCCTTTAATCAAGTGGCACAGGACGTCCCCACTGCCACTTCAGAGATTTTGATGAGCGCCTTCTCTCATGGATTGGGAGAGGGAGAATTCTTCAGAGATCTCATCAAAAATCCTGCCCGGAATTTTGATGAGATGGTGGAAAAGGCTGCTTCCTACATTAAAGTGGAAGAAGCGCAAGCAGCTCGGAGGAAATTTGAGAGACCACTTCCCTCCGCCAACAAGCAAGAAAGAAGGGTACCTCAACCACCCCCTCAACCTTTGTCACGAGCCCGGGAGGCTAGACCTGCATTTCACCCCGGGCCAGAAATCCGACCTGCACCTCGAGTTGCTGCTGTGCACGTTCCCCGACCAGGGCCATGGAATAATTGGTACTGTACCTATCATCGGTCACGTACGCATGATACTAACCGTTGCTTTCAGTTCGCTTGAGACTCCAAGCGGGTTGCCGAAATGGGTTTACCTCTGCCCGAGCTAGCTCCTCAATTGATCAAGATGATGGAAGAGCAAAGGGGGACGACTGGACAAGCCGGGCAATCTCGCCCCGACCTCGCAGGACCTAGTATTCATCAGCCTGGCCGGGGAAAAGAACCAGAAGGATCACGAAAGGCTGAAAACAGAGGCAATGCTGCTGTCAGAGAGATCGACATGATCTCTGGAGGGTCAACTGACGGAGATTCAGGGAGAGCACGCAAGTCGCATGTCCGTCGCTTGGAGGTTCATGTCGTCGGATGCAGTCAAGAGCAAGCCGCTAGCCCTGTTATTAGTTTCGGGCCAGCAGACTTGGAGGGCCTGGAGTTGCCTCATGACGATGCACTCATCATCAAGGCCATCATTGCCAATAGCCGAGTGGCTCAGGTTTTTGTTGATACCGGGAGCTCGGTCAACATTCTATTCAGGACCGCATTTGAAAAAATGTAGATTGATGCTGCTGAACTCCAGCCGGTGGCCACATCTCTGTACGGATTTACAGGCAATGAAGTGAAGCCTATGGGTCAGATTAAGCTGGCCATATTTTTGGGCACCGAGCCGTTGGTGCACACAAGGAGGAGTACTTTTATAGTGGTGGACTCCCCTTCTTCTTACAATATCATTCTAGGAAGGTCGGCCCTGCATGAATGCAGGGCTGCTATTTCAACCTTCCATCAAAAAATCAAATTTCCCGTGGGCGAGCAGGTCGAGGAAGTTAAAGGGGAACAAAGGGTTTCTCGCCGGTGCTATATCGACATGGTCCGAGTGGAGGCTCGGAAAAATCAAAGGATGCAAGATGGAGGTGTCCATGCTGTTCAAGAGGAGCCTCTGACTATAGCCGAAGAACCCATCCCTTGGGAAGAAGTACAATTACATGCCGAGCGACCTGAAAGTTTGACCCGAGTAGCAAGCGACCTTCCCTCTCCCCTCAAAGAGGAGTTAATTCAGTGTCTGATCCGCAATCGGGATGTCTTTGCCTAGTCTACTGAGGAGCTGCCCGGGGTCAAGCTGGAGGTAGCTGAACACAAGCTGCATTTATTACTTGCTTCTCGGCCTGTAATGCAAAAGAAAAGGAATTTCTCAGCCGACTAGAATAAAATAATAAGAGCCGAGGTGGATCAGCTCAGGAGGGCAAGACATGTTCGGGACGTTCAGTTCCCATCCTGGCTCTCCAATGTAGTCTTGGTAAAGAAGCCCAACAATAAGTGGAGAGTATGCATAGACTTCCGAGATCTCAACTGGGCCAGCCCTAAAGACTGCTATCCTCTGCCCCAGATTGATCAAATTGTGGACTCCACGGCCGGCTGCGAGAGAATATGTTTGTTGGATGCCTACCAGGGGTATCATCAGATACCGCTAGCAAGGGAGAATCAAGAAAAGGTTAGCTTTATTACGGCTGACGGTACTTTCTGTTACACTGTCATGCCCTTTGGCCTCAGGAATGCCGGAGCCACATACCAACGAATGATGGATAAAATCTTTCGGGAGCAGATCGGGTGAAATGTAGAGGTCTATGTAGATGATATACTCGTCAAATCCCCGCTGGCCGAAAACTTAACCAAAGATGTGGAGGAAACATGCAGAACTCTCCGACAATATGGGTTGAAGCTCAATCCCTTGAAATGCTTATTTGGAGCTAAAGGAGGAAAATTCTTGGGTTACCTGGTGACTGAGCAAGGAATAGAAGCCAATCCTAAAAAAGTGCAAGTGCTCAAGGATATGCAACCTCCTCAGAATTTAAAAGAAACTCAAAAGCTGGTCGGCAGAATAACAACCCTATCAAGATTCATTTCTAGATCTGCAGACCGAGCTGCTCCTTTCTTCAAGGTGCTAAGGAAGGCCTCCAAATTCCAATGGGATGAAGAATGGACTAGAGCTTTCGAAGAACTGAAGAAGTATCTGGAGACTCTCCCCTCTCTCTTTAAGCCAGTTGTAGGAGAACCCTTATGGGTCTATTTGTCGGCCACCCCTGAGGCTGTAGGGGCCATGCTCATAAAAGAACATGATAATGTACAACGACCTGTGTATTTCTTTAGCCATTTATTGAAAGGAGCCGAGTCCCGATACACAGCTCTCGAAAAGTTGGTTTACGGACTTGTCCTTATGGCTCGGCAATTGAGGCCCTATTTTTTATCGCATCTTATCACAGTCCTAACCAACAGCACCATGGGAAGAGCGTTAACTAATGTAGAAGTCGCGGGTCGGCTTATCAAATGGGCAACGGAGTTGGGAGAATATGATATACAATATCAGCCACGCACCGCCATTAAAGTGCAAGCCTTGGCAGATTTCTTAACAGAAGTTCATCAGACCAACTCTGAAGAAACCTGGAAGATATATGTGGATGGGTCTGCTAATCACCAGGGAAGTGGAGTAGGGGTCTTAGTAATATCTCCCCAAGGAGATATACTCCAATTGGCAGTGCGATTGAATTTCCAAGCTATAAACAATGAAGCAGAATATGAGGCTTTGTTGGCAGGATTGCAAGCAGCTTGGCATGTAGGGGCAGCACGGGTAATCATTTATTCAGATTCCCAGTTGGTGACTCAGCAAGTAACCGACAACTTTGTGATAAATTGTGATAAATTACAAATGTATCGGGAAGCTTATGAGAAGATGAAGGCAGAATTTACAGAGGTCATTGTAACTAAGATACCCAGGTCAGAAAATGAAAGGGCAGACAAATTAGCAAAGATGGCCAGTTCCTTAACTACTTGGGTGTTGGATTGGTCAACTATACAAACTTTTCTGATAGCTCAGATAGATCTGCAAAATAATATAGAAGCAACTATTGATTGGCAGGCACCCATGATCAACTATCTCAGGCAGGGTATCTTACTAACCAATCCAGAAGAGTCACGGCTGATTAGGAAATAGGCCCATGCTTATGTCATGATTGGGGATCAGCTTTACAAAAGGTCCTTCTCCCAACCCTTACTTAAATGCTTGAGTATGGAGGAGGCCGACCAGACCTTGCGAGAAATACATCTAGGATACTGTGGCAATCATGTTGGTGGTCGGACATTATCTCGCAAGGTACTCCTGGCCGGGTATTTTTGGTCTACTTTACAGAAGGATGCTCACAAGTTGGTGAACACATGCTTATCCTGCCAGAAACATCAAAATTTGACACATCGGCCTACGACCTTGTTGAGAACTTCCATAATTTCATGTCCTTTTGATCAATGGGGCATGGATATTGTTGGATCATTTCCAATGGCGTCCGATCAGAGGCGTTTCTTATTGGTGGCAGTGTACTATTTTTCTAAGTGGGTAGAAGCAGAAGCCTTGGCTTGGATCACAGAAGATGTCGTCATTCAATTCTTATGGAAGAACATTCTTTGTAGATTTGGCATTCCACACAAGCTGGTGTCAGACAATGGCAGGCAATTTCAAGGGCAAAGAATCCAGGCCTGGTGCAAGGGGTTTGGTATTACTCAAGCCTTCACTTCTGTAGCATATCCACAAAGCAATGGTCAGACCGAGATAATCAACAGAGAAATAGTACGAGGTCTGAAGGTGAAGCTGGATCATGTCGGAGGAAATTGGGTGGAAGAGCTGCCCAGCATTCTGTGGGCCTATCGTACAACACCACGAGAAAGCACAGGTCTGACACCATTCCACCTAGTTTATGGCAATGAAGCAGTTGTACTCATAGAAATTGGAGTGTCATCGGTCAGAAGGACATTATATGATGAAGAAAACATAGAACGAAGGTTGGCAGAGCTAGATCTTATTAGCGAAACCCGGGACAGAACAGTGGCTCGGCTGGAGGCCTATCGACAAAGAATGAAGCAAAACTACAACAGAAGAGTGATTCCTCGGTTCTTTGGAGAAGGGGATCTGGTCTGGAAGCAAATCAAGCCAGTGGGGGACGTGACTAAGCTAGCACCTCAATGGGACGGGCCTTACAAAGTCATTAAAAAGTTAGCATCCGGAGCCTATTATTTACAAGATGAACGGGGCAAGAAGCTAGATCGACCCTGGAGCGATAATTACCTGCGACCTTATCGAATTTGAAGAAGCAGGCCGAGAAGTGTAAGTTGGGTGGTAAGCTGGGCTGTCACTTATCCAACAAACTAGGATAACAGACCGGGAAGAAATAGATCGGAAAAAGCTGAAGAAGAGGTGAAAGGAGAAATTGTATGTCTTAAAACTTTTTATGACAAAAGCTAAGCAATTTTAGTAAAAGCAAGCCTTAGAAGGCAAACAAAGAAACGGCAAAGTACTTTACAAGAAATTCTCAAGTAGCGAGTCATTATATACAAGTTGCCAAGAAATATCACTCAAAAGGAGCAAAAATTTCATCCGGGATCTCTTTGAGGATCCGGTCATGGTCTAAGAATTCAGGAGGCAGAAGTGACTTTAAGTAGTCTTGTTCGTGAAGTTGTCGCAGAGCCCCGCCCGCCCCATAGATAACGGACGTAGAGAAACGCTGTCCAACCTGTGCACAAAACTCCGGAGAACGCAGATACTGAGCACAGTTCTGTAGACAGCGATCATTCTCTCCATCTTTTTAAATAGCCAGAGCTGTTGATACGCCTTCTGTGGTGGCCCGAGCCTGAGCTAATTCATTTTGGGTAGTTGCCAGTTCTGCTACTTGGGAGGTCAACTGGGCCTCTTGAGATTTCAAATGGGCCTCCTAAGATTTTAACTTCTAGTCTTGATCCTGCGCCAGAGTTTCGGCAGCACACAACCTCTAAGTCAATTGATCCATGGCTCTTTGATGCTCTAAAGCTTGTTGATTTATACTCTGCTGGTGTACAATATTAACTTGACTTTTTTTTTCCTGGAGATCTCTAAGTTCATGGGTGGCTCGCGTTAAAGATACTTCCAGACTGTTCTTCTTTTTGGTCAAATCTTTTATCTCCGCCCGCAAAGCATGGCTGGCCTGGGCAGGATCATTCAATTGCAATTCCATTTCAGCAATCTGGTCCCGCAGCACCTTATTCTGGTGATAAATAGCATTGAAGGAATTGTTCATTGCTAGAGACTCCGCACAAGCCTGGGGCATGTAGGAAATATCTGATAAGAGAGGGAAAAAATAACAGTTTAAAAAGCTTTAAAGTTTACCTTGACATACAACTCTGCGAATTTGTCTATCTGGGCTAGGGGAGACAAGGAGCTCATATGTTGTATGCTTTCTTCCCATAAAGTGGCTAGACGACCATTCATCTTGAGGGATCTGGTGGGAACATCTGTGCGAGACCATAACCTCCCCTCAGAAGAGACACTAGTACAGTAACTGTGATAAGTAAGTGGGGATGGTTCTGAGGGACCCGCAGCTGAGCCAGAAGGAGCTGAGGGATCAGCAATTGAGTTAGAAGGAGCTGAAGAAGGCCCCTAAGGATGTACTACAGGTGAGTTAGCTGAAGGGCGTTTTGAGGGGCCAGCTTCGCTGTCTTGAGGTTGCTGCGATGTGGAAGGTTAAGCCAACGGGGGTTCGACCTGAGTATCGGGCGAAATAGGGGGATCATTTACATAGCTCGGGATTAGAGGTTGAGGCACAACGGGAGGTGGAGAAGAAACAACCGCGGCCGGAGAAGGAGAAGGGATAGACGACGGGCCTGAGCCAGACACCGGACGAGGGACTCGGCGCCGACGTCTCTGAGCCAGCGGCTGATCATCCGAATCAGAATTATCAGAGGGTGACCGAGCCCTGTGTCTAGAGGGAGAAGGGGCATCCTGGCTCAGGCGGTCAGTTGTAGCGTGGGCCCGGCGAGCCGCTTGAGAAGCCTCCCTAAAAGCGGGGCTGGCAAAAGAAACGTTGTCTGTTCCTCCACCAAGACCCAGACCAGGGATAAAAGTGGCTCTGGGAGGACTAACTGGTGGGAAAGGCGTTGGGGTAGTAGGCCGAGCTGCATGTGGGCCCGGGGACGAGCAGGGGTAGAAGGCCAAGGTGGACGAACAGCCCGGGAGCGAGCGGGGGCGGCTGGCCGAGGTGGAAGTGCAGTGCGTGGGCGAGTTGGACGAGCCAAGGGAGCAGGGCGGACACCAGAAGACCCTTGCCGAGCAGGTCGGGGCATAGGATTGGCCTGGGAAGCCCCACCGATTGAAGTGGAAGAAGAGTGGGGGAGTGCTCTCCTCTGTAAGATAACTCCGCCACGCCTCATTATTTCCATATCACTCAGAGGAAGGGGCTACACCTCTGAAGCATGGGTTAAGACTTCAGCTGCATAAGATATAGTGGGAGATTAGTTGCCGTAGAAAAAACAAAGTGCCCACGTAGTGATATCAGAAAGGAAAGAGAAGTTCACCCAGGGAGCGAGGCGTATCCAGGGTCAGATAACTCAGGCGAAAATAGGACAACAAATCCTCCGAAGATAATAGTCGTGTCAAGTTTAGTTGCCAGCCGGATAAGCGAGACGAGGCTTCTGTGTAAGAGGAGTCAAGATGAAAATCCCCTAGTTCTGGAGGGGGAGGAAGTGAATGTTGCCATCGCAAGGGCCACTCCACCTCGTGGGGAAAGATAATGAAAAAGAATTTGTTCCTCCAGCTCGGGTCAGAAGAAGGCAGGGATGAGAAAAAAGTAGTTCGGAGACGGGGATGAAAACGGAATGTGCCCTCTTCTTGGTGCCGAAGGGTGAAGAAGCAGTAGAATAAGTGGACGGACCAGGATAACGCACACACATCACACAATACTACAAAGCCACAAAGGATCCTGATGGAGTTGGGTGTTAGTTGCCCCAGGGGAATTCTAAAGTAACGACATACGTCGGAGAAGAAAGGGTGGATAGGAAGACGAAGGCCCGCTACAAATTGTTCTTTAAAGAAGGTGCTCGAGCTAGCAGGAGGATTGAAGAATTGATGTATTCCAGTGGGGATAATAACTTGCACGTCATCCTCCACTCCGTAGGTGTAGCATAGGTCATCTCGGTCCAATTCATCGAAGGTGGATGAACCAGGATAGTGTATCGCCACCAAAGAAGGAAGAAAGGAGGGGGAGGCCATGGAAAAGAGAAACACAAAGAAGAAAGATCAAGCGGAAAGCTATCGACGTAGAAGCAAGAGGATCAGAAATAAGGAGGGATCCAAGCGAAAGGAAGAAGAAAAGGACATGAAACGCTTGAAGTTGAAAGTGAGGAGAATATTTATATTCGTCGAGCAAAGGGGTAATTTCGTCAGACTATCATCCATCGGAGCAAAATAATGAGCGGGAACAGCGAGAGCTGAAGGATCTTTCTCGGAAATAACGCCTAGGGGCATATTTGGAAAAATACTGGCAAAAAGTATGAAGAGGCGGATCTCGGGAAAAGATACAAACAGCTGTCTTAGAAAAGCACCCACGCTTTCTTGAGCTGGGCTTAATTCTTAAATTCCTCGGTCTTCGTCTATACAGACCTGGATCGGGAAGGACCCTGATCTGTGCATAGCTCTTAATGTTCTGGTCTTCGGTTATACGAACCTGTAAACAAGGCAAGGGACAGATCGAAAAGCAAGACCAAGGCAGGGGATTAGCAAAGGAGGATAAGGAAGCAGGTCGGGAGAATAGGAAGATCTCCGACCAGGGGTAAATGAGACCTAAAATAGGGGGCCAATTTACACACACGGTCTGGGGGCATTTTAGACGGGTTCAGATGGGCAATATACCAGACTATCAATAATAGAGCAACACTATCAGATGATTAATATGCTACGAGAAAATCGAGAGCTCGTGATCAGGGAATATCATGAGAAGGATAAACATGCTAAAATGAAGATAAGTCAAGAAATAAATGGAAAAGGAGTTGGTTAGCCACCGTTTTACATCCCGTTTTACATCAAAAAATGCAATACATGTTGCCATTTTAAGGATCGTCCGCCGGGGCAGGATTCTCATCAGCAGGGCTAGCAGGAGGCTCAGGGATGCAGGAAGTGGAGTCGGCCGGAGGCTCGGGAAGAAGGAAGAGGTCGTCATCATCTTTAAAAGAAGGGAATGACCCATCAGGAATCTCATCCATGATGCGACCTATATCTAGGAAATCTTCCGAAGGGGCAGCCCGAAGCAAATTCTATTCAAGCATTTTGCGAGCTCCTCCACCCATGCCACAGCATACCATGAAATTCATTATATCTCCCATCTTCTTCATGAAGAAAGGGGAGGTAACATAGGTTCGCCTGTAGGCCCTCATACGATCTACTTCACCTGCCTGATAACATTTTAACGTAGTCTCAGCCCTCTCCTTGTCAGCATGGGCCAGAGTCAAGGCTTGTTGACTTTGAGAAACGTCCTCTTGAGCTTTCAGAAGGTCGGCCTGCATGGATTTAAGAGTTGTTTGACTGGCCTCCCATTGGCTTTGGAGGGTTCTCTCCCGGTCGGCGCTGGAAGCCAATTGACCCTGGTCTTCTGTTATAGTCTTCTGCAAGGTCTCCCGGGTTTCTTGAAAGCTCGCCAACTGGACATCCTTTTTATCTAGCTCATCTGCTAGTGCCTGTCACTTCTCCACTTCAGAAGCCAATTTCGACTCGCTTGTCTGGAGAGCTGCTTCCAGAGCCCTTATCTTGTCAAAAGTCGCATGAGAAATATTGCGGGCAGACTCTGCAGACTCCCCAATCAAGCGAAGATAATGCGCGAGGTCTCCAGGAGTTGGGTTGAGAGGGTCGCGGGGAGTTAGGGGCAGCTCTATTTCTTCAAGATGAGCCTTCAGCACTTCATTTTCCCTCTGCAAACCGTAGGCGTACTGAAGGGCACTTAGGTTGGCGGAGCAGGCTTGTGTTAGATATAAGAAGAAAGATTATGAAAGATTTCAGCAGAAGAACATAAAGGTATGAAGACTTACAGCAACCATCTGACAAGCCGCTTGATCTAGCCCCCCCCCCCCCCCATCAGGGGATTCTTCCAAAACCTGTGATTGCTTGAGCGCCAGGAGGCCGCTAAGTCTCCCTCTAACTCAACCAAAGAAACCAGGGGAGGATCCCCTTTAGCAGTTTCTACGGCGACCCCTGAGCCTGTGGAGGAAGACAGGCGCCAAAAATCAGTAAAGGAGTATTTCTTGTAAGTTTTCCTCTGAGATCTAGAAGTAGACGCGGGAACATCTAAGGGAAGGGAGGCAGATGGAGTTGTAGAGCTCCCGGGCTTGTCCACTAAAGGTAAGGGTGGATGACCGGGAGAAGAAGCTTGAGCTGGAAAAGAAGCCTGCTCGGGAGTTATAATTCGGCTGGGAGCCGAGACTGATAGGTGTGGCGATTTGACAAGAAGTTCAGGCCCCATATTAATATCCCGAGCAGGAGTAGCAGTCTCTGTTTCCAAAAAACGAAGGGCAGCAGAAGAGCGACGGCTGGAGGGGATAGGTGGAGGTGACGCTTGAATAGTTGGAGTCACTCTCTTCCTTTTGCGCTGAAGTTTCAGGCGTTTGGCTGGTCGGGGAGATGCAGCTCGCCTTTACTCGACCTGCTCTTCAGCGGCCTCCCCGACTTGTTCTTCAATGGCTTCCTCGATCTGCTCTACAGTGGGCAGATCAACTTGTTCTACAGCGACTAGGTCTTTCGCTGGAGCCACATCCATGGGAATGGTCGAAGAAGTTCCCTCCTGGTTCGTCGTCGGTGCGATAGGTGGTGAAGCGGAGGGAACGGACTGTGAAGCAGAAGGGCCAGATCGGGAAGGAATTGCCAAACCTTGCTTAAGCTCCTCTCTTAAAGTCTTCAAATAGGAGGTGGATCGGCGCTTCACATCGGAGGAGTATGCTCGAAACATGGCAGCCTCTGCGATAAAAAGAAAGATACCTCAGTTAGCGAAGAGTTGCGAAGAGGAAAACGGGGTCTTACCAAACAGAGCCCCGATGTCTGCCTGAACAGGGCTGAGTCCGAACAAATACAGAAGGCCTTCCAACAATAATATAGAAAGGTTAACGCTCACGCCTTGCAGTGCTTCTGAGGCAGCGTTACAGGAGGGATGGTGTTGATGTACAGAGAGGTTCGAAGGGATATCAGACCACCACTTTGAAGGTCCAACCAATGGCTCAGGGGACCTAATGAAAAAGAAATGAGATTTTCACCCCTTATTAGAAGAAGGTATGTCCTTAAAAAATTTATAACCCGACCTCGCCTGTACCATGAACACTCCCGGTTCCGAGCGTTTAAAAGATTAGAAATGATGAAACAGTTGGACTGTCAGTGGAAGTCGATACACACGACATAAAATGATAGTGCCACAAACCGCTCTGAAGAAGTTGGGAGCGAATTGAGATATGCAGACACCAAAATATTGGCTCAAGGCAGAGATAAAAGGATGGATAGGAAAACGGAGGCCCCCCGTCAGTTGATCCCGAAAAACGATCATAAAGTCTTCCGGAGGGGACGAAGGATGCTCAGTGGGTGTGGGAGGCGAAGTATATATTCTTTGCCCAGCTCCAAGTCAGACTGAATCGTGGATAGGTCTTGTTGGTCTACGTCGGAAAGGAAACACGAATACCAAAAGGTAGCCTTACCGTCAGCCATTATCAGAATAAAGAAGGTTGCAGAAGAGATCAATCGGAGGAGGGGGAGAAGAAGAACACCAGACGGGAAGAGCCTAGAAGAGGAAGGGTGGAGAAGCCGGAGCAGTCGAAACAACTGAAAGAGGAAGGTAGTCGAAAGGCGCAAGGTAATGACTGCGAACTGCCTTTAGGGTTTATAAAGGGAGTGTTCCTAGGGAATATTGAAAAGAGAGGTTGAGTATCTTTTTAGGTGAAGCGCCTGAAGCCATTCGATCGCTGAGGGACATGTTCTTGTGGGGAAGCGTGTACAAAAAGGAGTGGTATGGGCGGCGTCATCCTGCATAAGCAATAAAGGCATGGGACAGGTGTCGATCCCCTAGGAGCCGTATTAATGATGGACGTGATAAGGAAATCATGATATGAAGCGGGAGTACGGAAACGCTTACCACGCAATTTTCTCGGGAACCGCCGAAGAAAAGTAGCGGGAAAGAAATTCAAATACAGCGAGGCCTAGGCTGAGTAAAATTTTAATATGGTTAGCCTCACAACACCACTAATGATATATTTCTTGATGATAGATGAAGTCGAAGCGCTTTAAGCAATTCCTGGTCGGGAGATCGACTCCTAGGTCGGCGGCATATATCCTGGTCGGGAGATCGACCCCCAGGTCGGCGACATATATCCTAATCAGAAGATCGAGCTTCTCGGTCAGCTGTCCCAGACTCTCGCCCCAGTGCGAGTTATAAGTGAGCTCTGCTCTCACGCCCAATGACTGAGCTGCTCGGTCGGCTGTCCTTGACTCTCGCCCAGTGCGAGTTATAAGTGAGCTCTGCTCTCACGCCCAACGACCGAGTTGCTCGGTCGGCTGTCCCAGACTCTCGCCTCTGTGTGAGTTATAAGTGAGCAAGGCTCTCACGCCCAACGACCTTCCAGGTCGGCTGTCCCAAACTCTCGCCTCTGTGTGAGTTATAAGTGAGCAAGACTCTCACGCCCAACGACCTTCCAGGTCGACTGTCCAAGACTCTCGCCTCTGTGCGAGTTATAAGTGAGCAAGGCTCTCACGCCCAACGACCTTCCAGGTCGGCTGTCCAAGACTCTCGCCTCTGTGCGAGTTATAAGTGAGCAAGGCTCTCACGCCCAATGACCTTCCAGGTCGGCTGTCCCAAACTCTCGCCTTTGTGTGAGTTATAAGTGAGCAAGGCTCTCACGCCCAACGACCTTCTAGGTCGGCTGTCCCAGACTCTCGCCTCTGTGTGAGTTATAAGTGAGCAAGGCTCTCATGCCCAACGACCTTCCAGGTCGGCTGTCCCAGACTCTCGCCTCTGTGCGTGTTATAAGTAAGCAAGGCTCTCACGCCCAACGACCTTCCAGGTCAGCTGTCCCAGACTCTCGCCTCTGTGCGAGTTATAAGTGAGCAAGGCTCTCACGCCCAACAACTTTCTAGGTTGGCTGTCCCAGACTCTCGCCCCAGTGCGAGTTATAAGTGAGCTCTGCTCTCACGCCCAACGACCGAGCTGCTCGGTCGGCTGTCCCAGACTCTCGCCTCTGTGCGAGTTATAAGTGAGCAAGGCTCTCACGCCCAACGACCTTCTAGGTCGGCTGTCCCAGACTCTCGCGTCTGTGCGAGTTATAATTGGGCAAGGCTCTCATGTCCAACGACCTTCCAGGTCTGCTGTCCAAGACTCTCGCCTCTGTGCGAGTTATAAGTAAGCAAGGCTCTCACGCCCAACGACCTTCCAGGTCAGATGTCTCAGACTCTCGCCTCTGTGCGAGTTATAAGTGAGCAAGGCTCTCACGCCCAATGACCTTCCAGGTCGTCTGTCCCAGACTCTCGCCTCTGTGCGAGTTATAAGTGAGCAAGGCTCTCACGCTCAACGACCTTCCAAGTCGGCTGTCCCAGACTCTCGCCCCAGTGCGAGTTATAAGTGAGCTCTGCTCTCACCCACAACGACCGAGCTGCTCGGTCGGCTGTCCCAGACTCTCGCCCCAGTGCGAGATATAAGTGAGCTCTGCTCTCACGCCCAAAGACCGAGCTGCCCGGTCGGTTGTCCTAGACTCTCGCCCCAGTGCGAGTTATAAGTGAGCTCTACTCTCACGCCCAACGACCGAGCTGCTCGGTCGGTTGTCCCAGACTCTCGCCCCAGTGCGAGTTATAAGTGAGCTCTGTTCTCACGCCCAACAACCGAGCTGCTCGGTCGGCTGTCCCAGACTCTCGCCCCAGTACGAGTTATAAGTGAGCTCTGCTCTCACGCCCAATGACCGTGCTGCTCGGTCGGCTGTCCCAGACTCTCGCCTCTGTGCGAGTTATAAGTGAGCAAGGCTCTCACGCCCAACGACCTTTCAGGTCGGCTGTCCCAGAATCTCGCCTCTGTGCGAGTTATAAGTGAGCAAGGTTCTCACGCCCAACGACCTTCCAGGTCGGCTATCCCAGACTCTCGCCCCAGCGTGAGTTATAAGTGAGCAAGGCTCTCACGCCCAACGACCTTCCGGGTCGGTGCTATAATCTTCTTGATCGATACTCCTTATATCCTTCGACGCAAAAGGCAGCAGGCCAAGTTCATGATGGGCTGGTAATAAATCATCTTTGGAAGGGTTTTGATAAAAGCAAGAAGGTGTAAGCATGGTCGCTAGCCATAGACACATCTCAAGCGTTTCACTTGTCGCGCCTAAATACTCATAGGTTAGGAGGTGACACAAAAAGGGGTAAGCCCAATGTTTTATTATGTCGATTATTCTTTAGAAATATTATAGAAATGCAGGAGTTCTATAAAAATACAAGAACATATGAACAATGTAAGGGGAACGATAATGAAAGTGGAAAGCAGAAGACAGGTTTTTATTTCGGTAATATCAAAGGTACATTCAGCAAATGTCTCAATTACTGTCAGATACAGAGGCTGGCCCCTTTTCTCTCAAAAAGGCTTGTGCCTGACTCAGTTCTTCCCTAACACTTTCAAGAGTGTGCCTCAATTGGCAGACGGTCTCGTCCTTTAGCCGGCTCTCCTCCTTCAACAAGGCCAGTTCATCCTCATGTTTTATCTTCAAATACATGATATGATGAATTTGACTCTGAAAATCCGCTTGAGCTTTCATCTTGAGGGCTATTTCAGCCCTGGTCCTGTATTTGGCTGCTTGCCAGAGCTCCTCCATTTCGTGGCGAAGGGAAGTCTGTAGATCCCTACTCAGGGTCATGTCATGCAGAGCTTTTTCCTTAAGAGCTAGCTGATGGCGCAAGGAAGATAGCTCAGTTGGCTCCATAGGTTATACAGGGATCGCAGGGAAATAGAAAAGATGAAGATATGGGTGTTGGTGCAGAAAGGCAAACTTTTTATAAGGAAGGAGAAGGTGAAGGAGTTTCATTGGAACTTGAAGCGGTGCTCGGAGAACAGCACAACATTTATGGGAAGAAAGTGCGCATAGAAGTTGAGGAGTCATGAGTTCGGAAGGAGATTGTTCCTCTCTCGAAATGTAAGGAAGCTTTACAGCATAGGAATAAAAGACAGGTCGGTAAAGGAAGCGGGAACCAGGTCAGCTAACACAAAGAGTGGGGGTCTAGTCAGTCAGACTAGAGCTTCCTTCGACTAGACTTAAGGGGGAGGCTTGTGATACGGTGCATATTTTGTGGGGTCGATAGGATGATGTGGTTACGAGTCAAAGCCGCAAGAAGGTCAGAAGTCAAGCCTCCGTGGCTGGTGATCAGTCGAGCTGATGTAGAGGTCCGGAAGGTCAGAAGTTAAGCCTCCGTGGCCAGTCATCAGTCAAGCTGACATAGAGGCCCGGAAGGTCAGAAGTCAAGCCTCCGTGGTCGATCAACAGTTAAGCTAACGTAGAGGTCAGGAAGGTCAGAAGTCAAGCCTCCATGGCCGGAGTCAAAGTCGCAGATGACGAGGGAGTCGAAGGAGAAAATTATAAGCCGGACCAGCGGTTAAGAACGAGGCCCATGGGCCAGGTATAACTAAGGATGGAGACTACACACAAATAGGTCTGGTACAGACCAGCGTACATGTCGAGACGTACATGCCTTGGATAACAGCAGACAGAGGCGGGTCCGGAACCAGACCCAGCGTGCAAGTCGGGGCGTACATGCCTTGGATAACAACAGACAGATGCTGGTCAGGGACCAGACCCAGCGTGTAGGTCGGGACGTACATGCCTTGGATAACAGCAGACAGAGGCGGGTCCGGAGCCAGGCCCAGCGTGCAGGTCGGGACGTACATGCCTTGGATAACAGCAGACAGATGCTGGTCAGGGACCAGACCCAGAGTGCAGGTCGGGACGTACATGCCTTGGATAACAGCAGACAGAGGCGGGTCCGGAACCAGACCCAGCGTGCAGGTCGGGACGTACATGCCTTGGATAACATCAGACAGATGCTGGTCAGGGACCAGACTCATCGTGCAGGTCGGGACGTACATGCCTTGGATAATAGCAGACAGAGGCGGGTCCGGAGCCAGAACCAGCGTGCAGGTCGGAACGTACATGCCTTGGATAACAACAGACAGATGTTGGTCAAGGACCAGACCCAGAGTGCAGGTCGGGACGTACATGCCTTGGATAGCAGCAGACAGATGCGGGTCAGGAACCAGACCCAGCGTGCAGGTCGGGACGTACATGTCGGGGATAACAACAGACAGATGCGGGTCAAGAGTCAGACCCAGAGTACAGGTCGGGACACCCAAGCCAAAGATCACCGGTCTGGATATAGACTCAGAGTGCAGATCGGAGATAGCAGATGACAAAGGCAGATCTAGGCACAAGTTTAATACAGATCGGGACATACAAGTCGAGGGCACCAGTATATAAAAGCAGGGTGAGTCCTGATCTCGGATCGGTCCGACGCTACAGGACAAATCAGACAAGGAATCGTAACTGCTTGTCAGGGAGAATAATCAAGGTGTCAGGGAATATGCCAACAGTCGGGGCTCAATACACCTTCGGTTTCGTCGCCAGCCTATTAGGAAGAGCCACGTGTCAACCACCGCCAGACAAAGCCTGACAGTCGACATTCCCTGACACCCGTCAGACCCAGGAATCTTCGTTGCATATAAAAAGGGATGCCTTGTCCCTTATGCAGGTACGCTCACTCGTCAATTTTCACTAGTCCTTTACTTCTCGTCCTTTTTGCTGCGATTTCTGGAGAAAAAGTACCTGACTTGAGCGTCGGAGGGCCTGACCCGGGGACTTTTTCCCTGGTTTCTGGTCTCTAACGACAATGGGACTCGTCTGAGTGTGTGCAGAGCTACATCGTCAGCGTTCGAGTCATCTCTCTCCGTCGGCTGCCCGTGCAAACCTGTCCAAGGGGGTACCAGGTAAATTCATCGCTTCAACGACTCTCCGTCAACTTTCTTCACAACAAGGCCCACCTTCATCTGACTCAGCTTCTGGACGGGATCAAACATCATAAATGAAAAGTAACTGATTGTGACAATTCTCAAACATGCCTACACTACATTCTCCAGTATCAAAGATCCAAAGGGTATCATCCTTTTAAGAATCCCTTTGATGATTTAAGTGAATCTATTAGAGATGATGCTAATCACCACCTTAAGAACATGGTTTCTTGCTCAGGATTTATCAATGCGCCATTATTAAACTTTTTCACTGAGAGGGGAAAGAAGGTAAGTATTCAATTCCTCTAATCAAGTAGGTTCACTTTGAGTTTAAGATTGAGAATCTTGGAAAGTTAATCAATATGTCCTAGCAAATGACAGGATGACTACCTTGCGGACTATTAGCTCCTATATGTTCCTTAGCGGCAAGGTAACTCTCCCCTTGGGACGGTCTAGTGGCTAGCACATGAGGTGCTGCCACCATGAGGTTTAGGGTTCGAATCTCAGTATAGCCGAGGTAAATGTCTTCCTCATGTACCAATCACTATTCCAAAGACTAGTAGTCATTCGTGATTTACCTCCTTTGTGTTGATCTTGGGACGGATTGACTGGAATACTGAGGATAAGTGTAGTCACCTTTTGCCACCTTAACGGCAAGGTAACTGATCTACTAAAATTCTCTGAATTGAAGACTAATTAGTTTCTTATTAGTTTTTCTTCAACAATTCCAGCTTCAAACTTATTCTATTTATGTTTTCCCCAATTAATAAGATATCATCTACATATAACATGATATATCCAATGAGTTACCGAAGACTAGTGCTAATCTAAAACTGATAAGATTTATAATTGAGAAGTGATACAAATCAAATCATCCTGTCTAAGAGATGAGGAGATGGCGCGCTAGTGATGATGGCTTAATTATTGATGAAGAGAAGACCTCCTCCGAGAAGGCGATTTCCTTCAGATCCTGCACACACTTAAATGATCCAACAAAACGTTAGTGACCAAATACCAAGGAAGGAATCCCTAGCAAGGCCCTCTGATGCTTAAGTCAGTACGATCTCCGATGAGTGAACTGAAGAATAGTAGTGGATATGCGCAAGTGTAGGTTTCAGATGCAGATGATGCGTACCTTGCCAATGGAGAGGATCCTTCTTTATATACTACCTCTCACAACCTCCGTGATCATAAGGTGGCATTATGCGTCGGAGTTTGTTAGGTGATGAAGAAAGTACAGTCTGGATGATATGCAGTAATAGTCCGAGAAATCTTTTTTCTACCCACAGATGTACCTCCTTTGTCATTTATGGCTTATACCCTTGATGAAATTGTTGACAGAGTATGCTGTCATAACTAACCTCCGCAAGAATTACCCAAAGAATATTTCCCGACAACTATGACAGGCTGTTAAAATATTGTCTACTGCATGTTTGTTCAATATATCTCGGGCAATCCTTAAGTCAACCTCTTTATTTGGCTGATGTAATCTGCATTAAATATATCTCGATCGGTCCTTAAGCTGGCCTGATTGTTTGGCTAATGTACTCTTTGCTGAATATATCTCGGCCGGTCCTTAAGAAGGCTTGCTTGTTTGACTAATGTACTCTGCACTGAATATATCTCGGCTGGTCCTTAAGCCGACCTCTTTTATTGAACCATTCAGTTGCATTCTGTATATTCCTTTGCCCTATGCCAGATTAAGCTGCTCAATTACGTCCTACAAAACATTAATATACTTATTGGAGAATGGTAGAGTGTATCAGGATTCTGGGAAATCCCTTTGATAAGTGTCGTATGCCCGATCAATCCTTTGCTTGGCCGGGTGTATGTGCACTTTGGTCGGGTGTACTTGGAAAGTTTTATATAGCTGCGGGCCTTAAGGCCGGATAACCGATCGCATATATGAGAATTGATGAGGCTAAGTGCCTTTAACTTAGCCTGTCTTTATCTGGCGGATTACATATATGGAAACTGATGAGGCTGAGCGCCTTTATCCCGGTCGAGTTTTATCCAGTTGGTTACACATATGAGAACTGATGAGGTTGAGCACCTTTATCTCGACCGGACTTTATCCGTCAGGTTACATATGTGAAAACTGATGAGGCTAAGTGTCTTTATCCCGGTCGGGCATTATCCGGCCGGTTACACATATGGGAATTGATAAGGCTGAGTGCCTTTATCCCAACCGGGCAGCGCCTTTATCCCGATCGAGCTTTATCCAGCGGGTTACATATATGAAAACTGATGAAGCTGAGCGCCTTTATCCCGCCAGGCTTTATCCGGCCAGTTTTACATATGGGAACCGATGAGGTTGAATGCCATTATCTCAGTTGGGCTTTATCCGGTTGGTTACACATATGAGAACTGATGTGACTGAGCGCATCCCGACCGGGCTTTATCAGGCCAATCGCACATATGGGAATTAAACCATGTCACCTTGACTTTGACCGCCAAGTCACCTTCTGAGTCCATCCATCATAACCCATATCACTAGTCTCCCCTTCAAGTTTAGTCGAAGGAGGTGTAGCCGACTGACTGGACTCAAGTCTTAATTTTGCCAGCTCCATCTTTTTGCTCATCCTTCCTTTTATACCTTGGAGACTTGCTAAATTTTTGAAAAACCATCTGCCCACAACTAGTTTTTCTCAATTGAGATTACCGAGGATGCGTGAAGAGATTCATGATCAAAGGAATAATATGGTTGTCACCTCCATCATAAATGTCTGCTTATGAGCTGAGGCCATGTGGCTCTCCTTTTTATTTTTTGAAACAACTTATGATGCATGCCTCTTCATACGAATCAACATCACGTATTTCCTTACATATCAATGACCCTTCCAACACAGGTCATTTTAATCTAGGTTGATAATTAAATTTTACTCTATAAAACCCTAAGTGGCATACACTCTCTGCATTTTGCTCATCTTCCTGGCTCTTCTTCTCCGGCGACCCTTACTCTCCAAACTTCTCCTTTTCTGCCCTTAAGCGTCTCAGTAAGTTGTTCTCCTTCTTTTAGATTTACATCCTATTATGGCTCAGGAATCATTCGCCCCTGATATACCTTCACCTGTTCCACCTTTGATGATCTAATGAGGCTTATATCCAGTTTAAGTATGAAATCTCTAAACGGTATACCATCACCTTCTTCCGATGATCGACCTCACCTTCCTCCCCCTAATCACATCACCTTTTTTTCTAACCAATTAGCAACAGGTTTACGCTTTCATGTCCATCCTTGTTTGTTGGAAGTAAGTCAATATTTCTAGATCCCTTTGCAATAGTTTGTTCCAAATGCTTTCCGATACATGTTTGGAATGTTCATGTTGTTCTGCCTATTTGACATCGCTCCTACTCCCCGTGATCTTTTTCTCTTCTCCTATCCCAAGAAATCAGGACCCGAGGTCTTTCTTTTCCAATCCCAACCAATGGAGGTCTTCTTTAAGGACATGTTATATTTAAACAAAGGCTAAAAATCTAATTTCTTTTTTATGAAAATGCTAGAGCCGTCTACCTGACCTACCAGGTGGCAATCCTCATTTCCTCATCTTCCTGGCTGTGGCCAATTTAAATGAGATCCCATTTTTGTTTCCTATCTTTTGAAATTGAATAGTCAACATTTTAGAATTCATAGGTGGCTACATGAAGGCTTCCTATATCTATTTGGCTTAAGCCTCATCCACAAGAAGCTACCCAATTCCTTTGGTAAGTTTTGGTAATTTAGTCCTTACGTTATTTCTAATTAAGGTGTTTTTTATTTTGAGCAGTGGATGCCATTTCGAAGTCCCTAGTCGATGCAGCAATTGACCTGACCATAGAAAAGATTCATGCCAAGGAACAAGAATTGCAAACCGAATGAGGTTTACCCTTGGTCGCTTCATCCGGCGAGGCTTCTAGACACCACACAACTGCACATTCATACATTAAACCGCATTTGTGAAGATTCGGTTGGAGCTCAGAATGGTGCAAAATTTTCAAATTGAATGGAGATGCAAGGTATCGATCCTCATATCTCTCGCATGCTAAGCGAGCGCTCTACCACAGAGCTTTTGAAAACTTCTATTATCTCTTGCCCATTTGATCAGTAGAATATGGATATATAGGGTCTTTTCCTATAACACATGCTCAAAAAAAATTTCTGCTAACAGCGGTGGATTATTTTCTAAATGGGTGGAGGCCAAGCCATTAGCAAAAATAAGCGAACAGATAGTTATCAAATTTTTATAGCAGCATATTATTTCCAGGTTTGGGATTCCATAAAAATTAGTTTCAGATAATGGAAGGAAATTATTGTTGGTGCAATATCCCTCAGGTCAAGGCTGACTTGGTTGACCAAGCTTGAGTCTTGGTTTGAGTTTCGATGTTTGACAATGCAGTTGTTCATTTGGGGAGATTGTTTGGTGCAATTCCCCTCTGATCAAGGTCTGATCAGGTTGGTTGAAGAAGAGTCAAGTAGGTCAAGGTTGACCGAATACTTGACTGAGAAGTCCTAACTGGGATGTTAGGCAGTAAGGAAATCCTGGTGAGTGAAGCCAGGTGAAAGACCTGGTGAGTGAAACCAGGCAGAAGGAAAGACATAGTGAGTGAAGCTAGGTGAAAGTCCTGGTGAGTGAAGCCAGGCAGAGGAAAGTCCTAGTGAGTGAAGCTAGGCAGTTGGAAGTCCTGGTGAGTGAAGCCAGGCAGATGAGAAGTCCTGGTGAGTGAAGCCAGGCACGGGAAAAATCCAGATGGATCAAGGCTGATCAGACATCTGGTGTTGGGAAGTCCAAGTAGGTCAAAGGATTGATTGGATGCTTGGCACTGGGAAATCCAGATGGGTCAAGGTTGATCAGACATCTGGTGAAAGTCCAAGTAGCTCAAAGGGATTGACCGGATACTTGGCATGAGGAAGAAAAGTCCAAGTAGGTCAAGGAAGTGACCGGATACTTGGCATAATGAAGAAAAGTCCAAGTGGGTCAAAGGGATTGACCGGATACTTGGTGAGGGAGTTCTAGCAAGTCAAGGGTGACCGGATGCTAAGTATGATGAACCAACAGGTCATGGATTGACCGGATGTTGGTTTGGGGGCTTTGGGACTTGGTTTTGGGCAAAAACCAGCAGCTGGATCGATCAGCCGATCGATTGGCTGGAGCCCAATCGATCGTCGATCGATTGGGGTGTCCCCGCGAGAAGCCTTCGTCCCGATCGATCAGTGGATTGATTGGGAGGCAATCGCGAGCGCACAGTAGCCTGCTGGATCGATCAGTCAATCGATCCAGAGGTCCCAATCGATCAGTGGATCGATTGGGAAGCTGCGACTTGTCGCGGTAAGCCCTGGATCGATCCGTTGATCGATCCAAGCATTTTCCAAGAGCACAGAGGCGCTCTGGATCGATCATTGGATTGATCCAAAGCCTCCCCGATCGATTGGGAGCAATCCAATCGATCGGGATATGACCGTTGGCATCGTATTTAGCTGCAGGCGCTCGATTCCTTCGGTAGAGACAACGAGTGCTTACACAATTCATCACCAGCAACTCCACAGCGCTCTCCAAGCTCCAGATCGCCAGTTCTTGAAGATTCTTGGAGGCTCTTCCAAGTCAAGAGGCGGATCGAAAGCAAGAAGAAGAAGTTAGGGTTAGGGTTTTTATTGTACATCTTGTAAGCTTTTGCTTATCTTGTATTTCCCTTTCTTCTTCTTGTATTGAGAGTGTTGTAGAGCTTCTCCGCCTTTGGTAGTTACCATAAAGGAGTGTCATTCATAGTGGAGGGTGCGCGAGTAGGTGTGGATCCTTGGACTAGTCACCTCTTGTGAGGTGGATACCAAGTAAACCATCCTTGTTAGCGTTGTGTGAGTTCGTTTCTTGTTCATTTCCGCTGCACATCGTCGAAGAAACAAGCAACGCAGACCACGAGCACGCGACGAGCTATTCACCCCCCCCCCTCTAGCTACTTTTCGGTCCCAACAAGTGGTATCAGAGCAAGGTCGCTCTTCTCCGGAGTCATCGCCGGAAGGGGCAAACAAAACAAGCAAAGCTAAAGGGTGAAGAAGTTGGAGAAAATTCATCAAAGTCAAAGAATTCAAGAAGCTCAACTTCAAGATGCAATTCCAAGATGGACTTGGATTTGACACAAGGGTGGCTCCACCGTACACATCTACAAGTTTCGATCTTTAGAAATCATGGATCGAAAACTTCTTAATGGTGGAGATAGAGTAATGGTTTGCTCTTATGGAAGGATTCGAAGCTCCAAAGAACTCCAAGGGAAAAGTCCTCAAGAAAAACAAATGGAGCAAAGAGCAGATTCAAAAGAGCGAGGCAAATGATAAAGTGACCAAGCTGTTGGTCAACTTATTGCCTAGCCACATTTTGGCTCAAATTGGAGAGTTCAAGGATGCCAAGGAGCTATGGAGCAAATTGGCATCAATTCATGAGATCCCCTCCACTGTACCGAATCAAGAGGAATCCAAAGAGGGCGACTCATTGGAGCAAGACCAAGAGGAGGACTCCGAAGTTGAGAGATGCTCAACTTCCGAAGAAGAAGTCCAAGAAGAAGCTTCATCTTCGAGGGAATGCAATGAAGGAAACAAGGAGGGAGTATACTCCTTATTCCATGTACAAGATGATGAAGCCTCCACCTCTAGGATTGAGGGGGAGCAATCTTCATTGACACCGGATCAAGAGCAAGAAGAATCTTCAACATTCGGGTCAAGAAAAGAAGTGGAGGAAGAAGCTTCCACCTCCACAAATCAAGATAAATCTAAT
The DNA here is from genome assembly GCF_018446385.1 of Zingiber officinale. Classification (NCBI taxonomy): domain Eukaryota; kingdom Viridiplantae; phylum Streptophyta; class Magnoliopsida; order Zingiberales; family Zingiberaceae; genus Zingiber; species Zingiber officinale. Next base: position 91,197,657 of record NC_055986.1, read on the forward strand.
GGAGGAGCATCATTATCAGATCAAGAGGAAGCCTCTAGCTCCGGATCCAAAGGAGAAAGTGCCACCCCTACACAAGAAGGTATAAATAGTTCAATTAATAATAAAAATCATATTATATGTTTTGAGTGTAGGAAGAATGGGCACTACAAGAGCAAGTGTCCCAACTTGGCCAAAAGAAGGGCCAAGTGGCACCCAAGGGCAAGGAGAAGCCCAAGGAGACCATCCCCGGAACAAAAAGAAGCAAGGAGCACATTGTGTGCTTTTTGTGCAATAAAAAGGGACATTACCGGAGTCAATGTCCCAAGGGGAAGAAGGTGGTCAAGGCTCAAGAAGGAAGCTCAATTCAAGGGGGAGCCTCCAAGGTGAAAAGAAAGGTAACTTTTATTGAGCTTACCCCTTTAAATTATGGTAAAAAGCATGCTAGTACTAACCTATATCATTTTAATGCTATTTACCATGAAAATAGGAGGCATGATAAAATTAAAGAAAATCATGTAGCTTATCATGCTAAGACCTCTCAACCTAGGTCTAGAAAGGTAGATAGGAACTTAGGCAAGATCCCTAAGGATTCTAGGTATGTGCCTAAGAAGAAGAAAAATCAAAGTTTTAGTTAAAAACCCAAGGTTGAAGAATTATGGAAGGAAAATCAAGTCTTGAGGTCAAGACTTGATAAATTAGAGAGGACCCTTAGAAAAATCACAAATATGACACAAGGGTCCAAGAGTCAAAACCTAGGTCTAGAAGTATCAAAGTTATCCAATGGTCATAAGGGTTTGGGATACAAACCTAAAACCAAGAAGGATGTAATTTCTTACCATAAAGTTCCATATAGCTATGGAACTAACCCTATGCCTAGTGGGCAAGCCAAAAATACTAGGAAAGTCATCCCTAAGAGTATTTTTACAACAAATATGACTAAGACTTCTAAGTCTAAGAAAGTCACTAAGAAGGTCACAAGGGAAGAAATCCCTAGGGTTGACCTAGAAAATGTGACCAAGGCTTCTAAGAAGCCAAACAAGGTCACTAGGAAGGTATTTAGGGAAGTTATCCCTAGTGAATACCTAGAGCATCCAAGGAGCACCAATAGAGTTTGGGTTCCTAGGAGCATTTTCTCTACCCCATAGATGGGTTAGAGAGTGTCAACTCTAAGAAGAAGGGTAGTTAACCTAACTTTGAAGAAATTGACACTCAAGGAGCATTTTCAAGGTTATTATTAACCTTTGAAAATGAAATGGATTTATGATTTACTCTTTGAAAGAGTAAAATGTGCAAAATTTGAGAAGTATTGATTTTATTTTAAAATGGCACAATTTGGGAAAATCTAAGAAATACCAAGTTGGGATTTTTGTATTTTCTTAGTGTTACTCTTGTGAAAGAACAAAATATGCCAACATTTGAAGAATAAGTTTAAATTTCAATTGGCATAAGTTAATCAAGAGAACTACAAATGCAAATTTAGGTTTTGGCATATTCTTGGAGCGTTTAGAGGGCAATCTAGGTTTAATCTATAATTTAGCTAAGGTTTAAGGACACCTAGATAGGTAATCTAGGTATTTTATTTATGCTAAACCTTGCCATGATTGTCTGCCTATGATATGCCATGACATCATACTTATTTATTTGTATCTTGCATTCATGACTTATTATGAAAATACAAAAATACCATGTCATGCATTCATACTTCATGTAGTTATAGGAATCTTTCCTTTGAAAGCTATTTCATTTTGATATATGCCATAACATATCATGCATTATTTTTAATTCCTTAAAATTAAGGACAAATGGCATGTATCAACTTGTATCATCAAGTGGTCTTTGTAACAAGTGGTACAAATTCACTAACAAGTGGTACAAGTGTATCAACAAGTGACATCCTAGGTGGATGTTCAATATCCACAAAATGCCTAGGTAGATATGCATGATCCCTAGATTAGGGCAAAACCAAACTTTTACATCTCACAAAGACCTATAGGATGACTTGTATGTGTTTTGTGCACAATAGATACAAGTGAGATGTTAGGATGATGAACAAAACTCAACATGCTGATTTAGTGCATTTCCTTGAGTTTTAAATTCATCAAAACACATAGTTATGTGTTTTCCCATCATTGGGAAAGCTAATGTACAAGTCATGTGCATTAAGCCCAAGGAACATGGTGGGATATTGGTTTTGAAAATATTTTTAAAATACTTTTAGAAAACCTTGGTGAAGGCTATCTTTTGATAGTAATCATCATTGAATAGTTAGACACAACCTTGAAGAAAACACTAAAGCTTTTGCAAGTTTTCGAGTTTGTGTCCATCTTTGAAAATATGATGTATTTTCATAGAAAACTATTTTTCCATGATAAAGTATACCCTAAATAATGTCTACACAAATTTTAATGATTTTTAGAATTTTGTAGAATTTTCTAGGGGTTTCTGAAGTTGACTGAAATGAAATTTCAACAACTATCAGACCTCAATCGATCACCCGATCGATTGAAGGGTCTCAATCGATCGAGCAATCTATTGAGAACAGGCTTCTCGTGAAAAGAAGCCATCTGGATCGATCCACCAATCGATCCAGCCCTCCTGAATCGATCAGTGGATCGATTCAGCATGGTCCGATCGATTGGAACCCAACTCCAATCGATCCAAGATGCTAATTTTGGCTGGTAAAGCCTGATTTCAGCATTTTTGAACCATGGTTAGTCTAGGTAACCATTCCAAACCCTCAAAATACACTTGTATACATAAAAAGGGTGTTTTCATGTTGAAAACAAGGATGAATTGGTTAAGGTAGATTACATTGAAGTTTAGGTTGAGGTTTGCTTTAAATATTGAATATTTGAACCTCAAAACTTCTAAAAAATTGGGTTTCCTAAAGGTTTAGGGATTCCAAGTCATTGTTGGTGCAATGACAGAAGTTACCACCATGTCTTTAGGGGGAGAGACTCTTTAAAGACATAAAAACTATTTTTTCCATGAACCTTGGAAGGTGGTTAACCTTCTTTTCAGAACATGCTCAAGGTTGAGCGTTTGAACTTTAATGGGGAGTGGATATCCTCATTGTTCAAGTGGTTTAAGTTAAAAATGCTTAAGGATGGGCATTTGACTACATTAATGGAAGAATGTAGGGTTAAGGATAATGAAGGGTATGGGACTTTCATTATCGTGTTGATCACAACAAGTGAAGTTGTGAACAACGATGAGCAACTCTTCAGGGGGAGAGTCTAAAAAAGGGAGAGTTTTTCAACAAGTGAATTTGTTGATGTGTGCCCAGAGATGGGGCATTTGTTGATGTGTGTCAACATGGGGAGAATGAAGGGTTTAAGTTAGGACTTCATTACCTAGAGGGAGTTTGCCCTCTTAGGAGGAGAATGAAGAGTTTAACTTATGTCTTCATTACCTAGTGGCATGAAGGATGTTGAGGTTATGGGATTAGCCTAACTTAAATGTGGTATTGTCAAATATCAAAAAGGGGGAGATTGTTGGTGCAATATCCCTCAGGTCAATGCTGACTTGGTTGACCAAGCTTGAGTCTTGGTTTGGGTTACGATGTTTGACAATGCAGTTGTTCATTTGGGGAGATTGTTTGGTGCAATTCCCCTCTGATCAGGGTCTGATAAGGTTGGTTGAAGAAGAGTCAAGTAGGTCAAGGTTGACCGGATACTTGACTGAGAAGTCCTAACTGGGATGTTAGGCAGTAAGGAAATCCTGGTGAGTGAAGCCAGGTGAAAGACCTGGTGAGTGAAGCCAGGCAGAAGGAAAGACCTAGTGAGTGAAGCTAGGTGAAAGTCCTGGTGAGTGAAGCCAGGCATAGGAAAGTCCTAGTGAGTGAAGCTAGGCAGTTGGAAGTCCTGGTGAGTGAAGCCAGGCAGATGAGAAGTCCTGGTGAATGAAGGCAGGCAAGGGGGAAATCCAGATGGATCAAGGCTGATCGGACATCTGGTGTTGGGAAGTCCAAGTAGGTCAAAGGATTGGATGGATGCTTGGCACTGAGAAATCCAGATGGGTCAAGGTTGATCAGACATCTGGTGAAAGTCCAAGTAGGTCAAAGGGATTGACCGGATATTTGGCATGAGGAAGAAAAGTCCAAGTAGGTCAAGGGAGTGACCGGATACTTGGCATAATAAAGAAAAGTCCAAGTGGGTCAAAGGGATTGACCGGACACTTGGTGAGGGAGTCTTAGCAGGTCAAGGGTGACCGGATGCTAGGCATGATGAACCAACAGGTCATGGATTGACGGAATGTTGGTTTGGGGGCTTTGGGACTTGGTTTTGGGCAAAAACCAGCAGCTGGATAGATCAGCCGATGGATTGGCTGGAGCCCAATCGATTGGGGTGTCCCCGCGAGAAGCCTTCATCCCGATCGATCAGTGGATCGATCGGGAGGCAATCGCAAGTGCACAGTAGCCTGCTGGATCGATCAGTCAATCGATCCAGAGGTCCCAATCGATCAGTGGATCGATTGGGAAGCTGCGACTTGTCGCGGTAAGCCCTGGATCGATCCAAGCATTTTCCGAAAGCACAGAGGCACTCTGGATCAATCAGTGGATCGATCCAAAGCCTCCCCGATCGATTGGGAGCAATCCAATCGATCGAGATCCGACCGTTGGCGTCGTATTTAGCTGCAGACGCTCGATTCCTTCGGTAGAGACAACGAGTGCTTACACGATTCATCACTAGCAACTCCACAACGCTCTCCAAGCTCCAGATCGCCAGTTCTTGAAGATTCTTAGAGGCTCTTCCAAGTCAAGAGGCGGATCGAAAACAAGAAGAAGAAGTTAGGGTTAGGGTTTTTATTGCACATCTTGTAAGCTTTTGCTTATCTTGTATTTCCTTTTCTTCTTCTTGTATTGAGAGTGTTGTAGGGCTTCTCCGCCTTTGGTAGTTACCATAAAGGAGTGTCATTCATAGTGGAGGGTGCGTGAGTAGGTGTGGATCCTTGGACTAGTCACCTCTTGTGAGGTGGATACCAAGTAAACCATCCTTGTTAGTGTTGTGTGAGTTCGCTTCTTGTTCATTTCTGCTGCACATCATCGAAGAAACAAGCAACGCAGACCACGAGCACGCGACGAGCTATTCACCCCCCCCCCCTCTAGCTACTTTTCGGTCCCAACAATTATAGGGTAGGAGAATCAGAGAATGTTGTTCAAGTCATGGTATCATACAGTCCTTTACATCTATGGCACACTCTCAGAGTAATGACCAGACATAAGTAACTAATAGGGAGATCGTCCGAGTTCTTAAAACTAAATTAGACCATGTTGAAGGAAATTGGGTTGATGAGCTCCCTAGTGTGTTATGGGCATATCGTACAACTAGTCAGGAAGTGACAGGTATAGCTCCTTTTCATCTAGTTTATGGTTGTGAAGCTATTGTCCCTGTCGAGATTGGCGTCAAATCTGATCGGAGGCAACTGTATGATGAGGACAATAACGGCCGATGCTTAATGGAGCTCGATCTAATAGAGGAAGTCAGAGACAAAGCGAGGGCTCGGTTAATGGCGTAACAACAAAGGATGAGACAAAATTACAATAGAAGAGTTATCCCTCGATTTTTTCAGGTTCGAGATCTGGTCTAGAAGCGGGTCAAACTGGTCAGGGATATGAACAAGCTAGAGCCACAATGGGGATGACCATTCAAGATGGTACAAAAGCTCATCTCTGACTCCTATTATCTTGAAGATGTAGAAGGCAAAAGATTGGATAGACCTTGGAGTGCAAATCATTTACAAGCCTACTTGGCTTGACAAGTACGTTTGTAACTTACTCATATATTATGTAAATTTCTTGTACTTAATGAGAATGCAGGCAAATTTATCTGGAGATTCATACAAATTGTAAATTATAGCCATCGACTTAAAGACCTGGTGAATTCTTGACTCCCAAACTGTTTGGTCGGGTTATAAGCGAGAATACTCTCATGGCAAAGATAAATCCATAGATGGCACCAAATTTGATCTTGTCTGAGAGATAAGGAGATGACGCATTGGTGATGATGGCTTGATTGTTGACGAAGAGAAGACCTCCTCCTAGAAGGTGATTTCCTTCACATCCTGTACACACTCAAACGATCCAACAAAGAGTTAGTGACCAAAGACCAGGGAAGGAATCCTTGGCAATGCCCTCCGACACTCAAGTCAGTACGATCTCTGGCGAGTGAAATGAAGAATAGTAGTAGATACACGTGAGCATAGGTTTCAAATGAAGATGATGCGTACCTTGCCAACGGAGAGGATCCCACTTTATATACTACCTCTTACAACCTCTGTGATCATAAGGTGACATTGTGCGTCGGAGTTTGTTAGGTGATGGAAAAAAGTACAGTTTGGATGATATGCAGTAACAATTCGAGGAATCTTTTTTATACCTGTTGGAGTGTATACTAAAAGCCTAGCTTTTGTATAAACATTTATAAGAATCACATTGGTCAAGTGTCTATATTTGTATACCAAATGTAGATGTTCAATTAATTTATATTGTAGATAACATAGTGTGTGGTGTCACACACAGAAAATCGTGTTATCGGTTCTTTATAAATTAAAAACAGTAGCTCACGACCAAGATGGAAAGGAACAAACCATTGGAAGGTCGTAGCGTAATTAGGTATTAGTTTATCTTAACTATATAATTACACTAGTACACTTAGAGTGTATTGAGCAGGATCATTTAGAGGTCGTTTCTTTTATACTGACTTTATAAAGGAACAAAGACCTCAGTTATTATGGAAGTGTGTGCTCTTAATCCTAATATAATAACAAGCACATATATTTGATATTTATTTCTTTAATTTATCAATGGGTGAGATTTAGTTTGATAAATCAATAAGCCTGATAAGTTGGGAAATGATATCACTTATAGTGTGTGTTGTTGATTATAGAAGGAAACTGTGTCCTAGTGATCTAGGTTGATAATGTCCCCAAGAGGAGCTCATAAGGATTGTCATGTTAAACCCTGCAGATGGATTTAGTCCGACATGATGATAAGGTTGAGTGGTACTACTCTTGGACTAAGATATTAATTAAATGAGTTGTCAGTAACTCACTTAATTAGTGGGCATTCGACATCTTAAACACAGGGAGACTAACACACTCATAATAAGAAGGAGCCCAAAAATGTAATTTGGGATTGGTGCGGTAGTTCAATAATAGTTCTTTAGTGGAATGAATTATTATTGATGGAATTAAGTTGTGTGTTCGGGGCGAACACGGGAAGCTTAATTTCATCGGGAGACCAAAACTAATTCCTCCTCTCGGTCCCTACGTAGCCTCTTGTATATAGAAATTTATACCCACTACATACCCACCTTCTTACCCAACCTATAGGGGCCGGCCAAGCTAAGCTTGAAGCTCAAGCTTAGGGCCGGCCAAGCCTAAAGGTTGAGCCTTAAGGTGGCCGGCCAATAGCTTGGAGCCCAAGCTTAGGTGGCCGGCCACATCATATTAAAAAGGTATTTTTATTAAAATTATTTCTTATGTGGATATCATGATTTTAAAAGAGAGTTTGAAATTTAAATCTTTCCTTTTATAGCTTTCTACAAAAGATTAAGAAAAGGTTTGAAATCTTTCCTTATTTGTAGATTGAAAGGTAGATTTTAATTTTGAGAAAACTTTCCTTTTTAACCATGATCATAATTTAAAAGAGAGTTTTAAAAATTAAATATTCTCTTTTATTAGTTTCTACAAAAGATTAAGAAAAGATTTGATATCTTCCTTATTTGTAGATTAAAAAGAGATTTTAATTTTTAGAGATCACTTTCCTTTTTGGAAATTATCCACATGTTTAAAAGAAAGATTTTAATTTATAAAATTTCCTTTTTATAACCCACCATGAAGGGAAAAATTAATGGAGAAATTTTTTATAAATTTCCGGAAATAAATTAGGAAGTTTTAATTTTTGTTTTAATTAAAACTCTCCTTGTTTTGGAGAAAGGAGTGGCCGGCCATGTAATTGGAAAAAGAAAATTGTTTTTTAATTAATTAATTTTTTATTTTTCATGGCAAAAGAATTAAGGAAGTTTTTATTAAAATTTCCTTATTTGCCAAAACCAAGGATTATAAAAGAGGGGGTAGAGGTGCCTTAAGGGCTAACGGCTCTATTCTTTTCTTCCTCTCTTTTTCTCCTTGGTGTGGCCGGCCCTTAGAGGTTCTCCCTCTCCTCTTATCTTCCTCTCTAGTGGCCGGTTTTATCCCCTCTTGGAGCTCTTGATGGTGGTCGGTTCAAGCTAGGAGAAGGAGAGAAAGGAGGTTTTGTTTCTTGCATTCCTTGGAGCTTGGTGGTGGTGGTCGGACCTCTACTTCTCATGGAGAATTCTTGGTGGCCGAATCTAGCTTGGAGAAGAAGGAGCTTGGTGGTTCTCGTCTCGAAAGATCGTTGCCCACACAACGTCCGAGATTAGAAGAGGAATACGGTAGAAGATCAAGAGGTTATTTTACTTACAAAGAAAGGTATAACTAGTAATTGTTTTCCGCATCATACTAGTTTTCTTTGTATAGTTATTTATGGAAATACCAAGCACAAGAGGCATATGATTCTAGAGTTTTCGAAATAGTTTATTTTCGAGTTTGTGTTTTCTTCTTTTTCGAATTTGTGATTCGATTGTTCTTTTTGGTTAACCTAGAGTTATTTAAGGAAATAAATATTAGCTTTCCTTAAAAGGCTTTGCCTAGGCGGTGGTGGTTGCTCCCATATCCAAGAAGGCCATGTGCCTCGCCATGCAGTCCTGGAAGCCAATTTTGGAAATTAATATTTATGAAATTAATAACTTAGGTAGATTTGAATCAATAGTGTTAAGTTCGGCTTGCGATTCAAATCTAAACCATTAAGAACAGATAAGTTAAATTTGGAATCAATGATGTTAAGTTCCGTCTGCGATTCCTAATTTAACTTTTAAAGAACACAATAGGTTATTTAAGGAAAGGTTCGACACTAGTACAAAAAATTTTTGTACAGTGGAACCGGTACGATTTTCTTAGGACTAACCAACAATACCTACAGATGTACCTCTTTTATCATTTATGGTTTAGACCCTTGATGAAATTGTTGAGGGAGTATGCCGTCATAACTAACCTCTACAAGAAGTACCTAAGCAATATTCCCCGACAACCCTGACAGACTGTTAAAATATTGTCTGCTGCTTGTTTGTTGAATGTATCTCAGTCAGTCCTTCAGCCGACCTCTTTATTTGGCTAATGTAATCTGCGCTGAGTATATCTTTGTCAATCCATAAGCTGGCCTACTTGTTTGACTGATATACTCTACGCTGAATATATCTAGAGTAGTCCTTAAGTCGATCTGTTTGTTTGACTGATGTACTCTGTGCTGAATATATCTTGGCCAGTCCTTAAGCCGACCTCTTTTATTGAACCATTTAGTTGCATTCTGTATATTCCTTTGCCCTATGTCAGATTAAGCTGCTCAATTATGTCCTACGCAACATTAATATACTTGCTAGAGAATAGCAGAGTGTATCGAGATCCCGGGAAATCTCTTTGAGTGTCGTATGCCTAATCAATCCTTTGCTTGACCAGGCGTATGTGCACTTTGGTCGGGTGTACCTAGAAAGATTTATGAAACTGAGGACCTTAAGCCTGGACAGCTGGTCGCATATATGGAAATTTATAAGGCTGAGTGCCTTTAACCCAGCTGGTCTTTATCCAACCAATTATATATATGAAAACTGATGAGACTAAGCGTCTTTATCCAGGCCGGACTTTATTCGACCGGTTATACATATGGAAACTGATAAGGCTGAGCACCTTTATCCCGACCGGGCTTTATCTGACCAGTTACACATGTGGAAACTAATGAGGCTAAGCGCCTTTATCCCGACCGAGCTTTATCCGACCGATTACACATATGGGAACTGATGAGGTTGAGCGCCTTTATCTTGTCCAAGCTCTATCCGGCAGGTTACACATATGGGAACTGATGAGGCTGAGCGCCTTTATCCCGGCCGAGCTTTATCTGGTCAGTTACACATATGAGAACTGATGAGGCTGAGTGCCTTTATCCCGGTCGGGCTTTATCCTACCAGTCACACATATAGAAATTAATAAGGCTAAGGTCCTTTAACCTGGCCGAATATTCGTACGATCAGAGCATACATGCTCGCCCTAACATTAAGACCGAAGGAATGCACATCCACACTGTTATTTATAATTGATATGTTATAGAATGAGTCAGTCATTTTGGCCGCTATGTAATACCTCCCTAAGATCCGACTGCCATTGAGACATTATAATCCTTGGTTCACTCGGCTTAACGACTGATCATCTTCCCCTGGCTAAATTAAAACACTGTCTAGTTAATTCAAGGATTTTAACACTGGGAAACTTATCCAGGACACATGAGGGGATATTACTCCTTTTGGAGTAGGACTGCCTTGTCATCTTTGTTGGAGTGTATACTAAAAGCCTAGCTTTTGGTATAAACATTTATCTAGAAATAAGAATCACATTGGTCGAATGTCTACATTTATGATAAATGTAGTTGTTCAATTAATTTATATTGTAGATGACATGGTGTGTGGTGTCACACACAGAAGATCATGTTATCAGTAGCTTATAAATTATAAACAGTAGCTCACGACCATGATGGAAAGGAACAAACCATTGGAAGGTCGTAGTGTAATTAGGTATTAGTTTATCTTGACTATATAATTACACTAGTACACTCAGAGTGTATTGAGTAGGACCATTTGAGGTCGTTTCTTTTATACTGACTTTATAAAGAAACAAAGACCTGGGCTATTATGGAAGTGTGTGCTCTTAATCCTAATGTAATAACAAGCTCATATATTTGATATTTATTTCTTTAATTTATCAATGGGTGAGATTTAGTTCGTTGAATCAATAAACACCGATAAGTTGGGAAATGGTATCACTTATAGTGTGTGTTGTTGATTATAGAAGGAAACTGTGTCCTAGAGATACTAGGTTGATAATGTCCTCAAGAGGAGCTCATAAAGATTGTCATGTTAAACCCTGCAGGTGGACTTAGTCCGACATGATAATAAGGTTGAGTGGTACTACTCTTGGACTTAGATATTAATTAAATGAGTTGTCAGTAATTCACTTAATTAGTGGACATTTGATATCTTAAACACAGGGAGACTAACACACTCATAATAAGAAGGAGCCCAAAAATGTAATTTGGGATTGGTGCGGTAGTTCAATGATAATTCTCTAGTGTAATGAATTATTAAAATTAAGTTGTGTGTTCGGCGAACACGGGATGCTTAATTTTATCGGAGACCAAAACCAATTCCTCCTCTCGGTCCCTATCGTAGCCTCTTATTTGTAGAAGTTTTATACCCACCTATACCCACCTTCTATACCCACTAATAAGGGGTCGGCCAAGCTAGCTTGGGAACCAAGCTAGGGCCGGCCTAGGTATACTAGCTTGAACCCAAGCTAGTGGGGCCGGCCAAATTAAATTAAAAAGGGATTTTAATTTTAGTTTTTATTATGTGGAAGAAATAATTTTTAAAGAGAATTAAAATTAAAATATCTCTCTTGTAAAAGATCTACAAAGATTAAAGAAAGAGATTAGATCTCTTTCCTTATTTGTAGATTGATGAGTTATTTTATTTTCTCTTTAAAATTATCCACATGTTGATAAAATTAAAATTATAGAAATTTCCTTTATCAACCATGAAGAGTTTTTTAAAGAGAAATTTTATTTTAAAATTTTCGGAAACAAATTAGGAAGTTTTAATTTGTTGATTAAAACTTGTCTAATTTATTTCTCTAGAAGTGGCCATTAGAGATTAAATTGAGAAATTTTATTTAATTTTTCTCAATTAAATCATGTCAAAGAAATTAAGAAAATTTTATTGTAATTAAATTTCCTAATTTGCCTAGGCCAAGGAATATAAAAGAAGGGGTGAGGGTGCCTTCATGAGACACAACATCTATTATTTCTCTCCCTCTTTTGTTCCTTGGTGTGGCCGGCCATCATCATCCTCTCCCTCTCTTCCTCTTGTGGTGGCCGAACCTCTCTCTCCCCTTGGAGCTCTTGTGGTGGCCGGATACTACTCGGAGAAGAAGAAGAAGAAGAAGGAGAGAAAGCTAGCATCTCTTGGAGCTTGGTTAGTATTTTGTTTTTCTTCCTTGGTGAAGCTTCCTCTTTGTTGGCGAACCTAGCTAGGAGGAGAAGAAGGTGATTGGTGGTTTCTCTCGGAAGATCGCTGCCCACACAACGTCCGAGGTTAGAAGAGGAATACGTAGAAGATCAAGAGGTTTTTCTACAAGGTATAACTAGTAATTTTATTTCGCATCATGCTAGTTATTTATGGAAATAATACCATACAAGAGGCTTACGCTCTAGAATTTTGAATATGTTTTTCAAGTTGTGTTCTTTTGTTTCTTTCTTTTCCTTGTGATTTGATTGTTCTCTTTGGTTAACCTAAAGTTATTTTAGGAAATTAAATATTAGCTTTCTATTAAAGGTTTTGTCTAGTCGGTGGTGGTTGCTCCCATATCCAAGAAGGCCATGTGCCTCGCCACGATCGAGAACCTTTATGGAAATTAATATTTAATGGAATTAATAACTTAAGGAGACTTGGGTCGAACGTGTTAAGTTCCGCAGGAGATCCAAGTCAAAACCTAAAAGAACAAATAGATTAAGTTTTGGATCAAACGTGTTAAGTTCCGCAGGCGATCCAAAATTTAATTTAAAAGAACACATGGTAGCTAGGAAAAGGTTCAGACCTTTGTACAAAATTTTTGTACAGTGGAACCTATAGGTTTTCCGAGTAGCAACCAACAATTGGTATCAGAGCTAGGGTTTTGCCTCTGTGTATTTGGTATTAGTTTAATTATGCACATGTCATACATAATTTTGGCAGGTTAATAGTAGGATGTGCTAACTTTGTGGATGCAGGATTCAACTATTATGGCTTTTAGTGATTATGTGTGTGATTGGACCCTTGGACATGTCAAGGGCATTTATCTGTGTGTGCATGATTGTATTAAAATACAGCAGGAGCTGTATTTAGTTTTATTAGGATTTTATTTTTGATCTAGATACATGTACATTCCTTTTATGGAATATAGGATCAAAATGTAAAATTCTATGTATGTCGCGGATCGAATCTTGCAAAGCGTGGAACCTTCTAAGGACCAGAGGCGGAACTAGTAGCAAGATGGATGCGACAACTAGACCCGATGGCGGTGGCCAAATATGGCACTTGGGATGACAACACACGGAGGATAACTAGAGATAAAAGCCATAATAGTTGAAAATTATATTTTCTATTTATTGCTTTTATATTGTGCTGTGTGTGCATGTTAGTATACATGACTAGTAGGCTAACATAGTTAAAATTCCTCGTTTATAAATAACTAAGTGGGAGAGGAATTTTTAAATAAATCTCATGGTCTCCATTATTGGTTTGTAAGTGATGCAAACAAGCTTGCGCGTTAGCTCTGAGTACCTTCCTCCATAACGGATGAGCTTGTTTGTGGATCACTAGAACAGACTTCCATTTTTGAATGACTATAGGAAGTTAATTAAGAGTGTGTGATCTTCCCCAACGGAAGGGGCATAATCTTATTAATGGACTTAGTGTCAAGTAATGGTATACACTTAGACACATCTAATAGTATCCTCCCCATCGGAGTCACTGCTATTATTTGTGTGACCAAATGAAACCAACTATTAATTTGTCATAAAACTAGGTTGACAAGATAATAAAATTAAAGGGTTAAAACCCCTCTTACAAATGATTGATTTTGTATACGTCCACACTAACGTGGCATACAAAATTAACGGTGTTTGAGATAATTTTATTTGTCATAAAGATACGTTGACAAGATAGTTAATGGGTAAAACCCTCCTTTTACAAATGTTGAATTTGTATACGTCCACACTAACGTGGCATGCAAAATTCACGGTGTTTGAGGTGTTGGTGAATTTAAATAATATTGTTTGAGGAATCAATATTTTATTTTAAATTCAAAGAGTTTTGACCAAATATTTAATCAAAGACAGATCAACTATTAATTTTATTCGTCATAAAGTAAAGTTGACGAGATAATAAAATTAATGAATAAAATCTCCTCTTCGATTTTGTATACACAAAATTCATGGAGATTTTAAGGAGTTGATCTTGACCAAATATTTTTGTGATTCTTAGGATGTTTGTCAATCCCCAGTAGTCATACTATAGAAAAAGACTTAGTAGTCTCAATTGTAATGATTGGAAATAGAACTTGGACATTAAGGTAGACTGTCTTCTTAGAACTAAGAACAATTTAGGTGTATTTAATTCATTAGTTGAAACATATCTAGTGGTGTTATCTACCAGAACCTGGAGTGTAGATACAAGATGCCATTAATCATATATGCAATTCATTGCAGGGTTCCAGGAAACCCGACAACTAAATGAAAGGTAAATCACCGTCCACATGGGCACTACTGTAAAAGTGGTAGCTGTTGCAGTGGGAGATGTTTATCCTTTGATAAGAATAAAAAATGGATTTTAAGTAATTGTCTTTACGTACCAAGTTTAGAAAGAACCTGATTTCAGTTTCTAAACTATTATAGATATTGTGTCTATTTTGATAACAAAGTTGTTATCAAGAAAAATAGGAAAGTTATCTATTCTGGTATGATGGTTGACAATTTATAATCCAATAACTCCCACGATGCAACAAATGGAAATTAGTAACACATCTTCTAATTTTAAGAGAAAGCAACCTTCGGAAATGAACCAATTATATCTTTGGCATCTAAAGCTAGGTTATACTTGAGTAGGATTCATTGGTAGCTGATGAACTTTTGGGTTCATTGGTAGTGGAAATCTTTCCAACCTGCGAGTCTTACTTGGAAGGAAAATAACCAAGAAGCTTTTAAGTCCAAGGGGTATGGAGTCAAAGATATGTTGAAATCGGTTCATTCCGATTTGTGTGATCCTATGACTATCCGACAAGAGGTAGTATTGAATATTTTGTCTAATTTATAGACAACTATTCAAGATACAAATAAATTTACTTAATGTACCGCAAGACTAAGTACTTTGATTAGTTCAAAGAGTACAAGGTTGATGCGGAGGAATAAAGTAAAAAGTCACTATGGAAGATCGTAGTGGCAAGTACCTCTTAAGAGATTTTAGGAGTCACTTATCAGAAGTTGATTTCAATCCCAACTAACTGCATCTGGTACACCCCAACAGAATGGTGTAGTAGAAAGAAGGTAAAGAACTCTTATGGAATAATTAGATAGATGATGAGTTATTCAGAAAATTACCAAATTTGTTTTAAGGATAAACTCTGAAAATGAAAGTGAACATAGTGTCTTCCAAGTCATAACTCTCTACTCATATAGAGTTGCTGAATAGGCGTAAGCCTATTTTGAAGCATATTCGGATTCAGGTAATCCAACATATATGTTAAAGAGAGAAAATGATAAGTTGGATAGGAGTTCACTTGTTTGTAAGTTATCCTAGATAAACAAAAGTAGGTTTATAGTCTTAAAATCGAAGGTCATTGATAACATCAATGACTGATTTTAGAAAAGGACTATATAATGAACCACGTGCTCATAAGTAAATTTGTTCTTAAGAAAATAATAAAAGACATGTCTAATCTAGTACCAACTGTACAAGATGAGATACCACAAGAAAACTGCAACACGTATCACAAATGATACACAATTGCAGAAAATGCCTTGTCGTAGTGGGAGGGTTGTTAAGCAACCTTAAAAGATTCATGTTTTGGGAGAGTTTTTGAACTCGATCCCTGAAGGACATGAACCTGATCTCCGGACATATGACGAAGCACTCCAAGATAAATATGAAGCATCTTGGCAAAGAGTAATGAATAATAGAATTAGAATATATGTATTCTAATAAAATCTGGAAGCTTGTAGAACCACCAAGTGGTGTAAAAGCCTTTGGGTGTAAAAGGTCTATAATAGAAAAAGAGGGATAGACAGGAAGGTAGAAATCTTCAAAGCAAGGCTTGATGAAAAAGGAAACCTTTTTTCACTGGTAGCCATGCTTAAGTCTATCCGGATTCTTTTATCTATTTGGCAAGTGGATGTCAAGACAGCATTCCTTAATAGAAGTCTTGAAGAAAGCATCCATATAAAGCAACCAGAATGGTTCATTGCAAAGTGCTAAGAGCATCTTGTGTGCAAGCTCAATCAGTCTATGGACTGATACAAAGCTTCAAGATCTTGGAACATCTAGTTTATCAAAGTAATCCACACCTATGGATTTATTGAGTAAACGGATAAAGTTTTGTGTATACAAAAGATGTGATGGAAACGTGGTGGTATTTCTTGTACTATACGTAGATAACATTTTTTGGTAGTTGGAAACAATATCAAAATGTTGTCAGAAGTAAGGGTATGGTTGTCCAAATAATTCGATATAAAGGACTTGGGAGAATGTATATATTTTTAAGATCAAAGTAATAAGGGATCACAAGAAAAAATATATTTATTCCAAGCTTGATACATCGAAAAAATCCTTGCTCGTTTTAAGCATGCAAAACTCCTCAAAAGGTTTCTTACCTTTTAAGCATGGAGTGTCTTTATCTAAAGAGATGTCTCCGATGACATTAAAGGAGATTGAGGACATATAGGCAGTTCTTTATGCTTCGGCAGTTAGACAACCTAATGTATGCTATGCACGAGATCAGAAATCTGTTTTGCTAAGAGCATAGTTAGCAGATATCAAAGTAACCCTAGACAAGGACATTGGACTGCAGTAAAGTATATATTAAAGTACCTTAGAGGCACTAAAGATTATATGCTAGCTTACAAGGCAGTTAATTTGGTTCCTATGGGTTGTATGGATTTTGACCTCCAATCGGATAGGGACAATAATAAGTCAACCTCAGGGTTTTTGTGTTTATTTTAGGAGGTAAAGTCATAACTATGGAAGAGTGATAAGCATAGGTGTTTTTCTGGACTCCACCATAGAAGCTTAGTATATGGCAAGCCTCGAGGTAGCCATAAAAGTCTGATGACTCAATAACCTCAAGATAGACTTAGATATGATTTCTGGTTTGTCCAAAGATTATTACAATTTATTGTAATAATGTTGGTGCAGTAGCAAACTCGAAGAAACCATAAGTCTATAAGGCAAGTAAACACAATAGAGCGCAAGTACCACCCAATACGAGAAATCGTATAAACGAGGAGAAGTTGTTGCCGCCTAGATTGCATCAGGTGATGACCTATTGATCCTTCCACTGAGGTCCTTAACGCAAGAGCTTTTGATGGGCATGTTGAAGGGTTAGGAATCAGATGTATGGCAGCAGATATAGCAGCTTAGTCTTTTAGTATAAGTGGGAGATTGTTAGAGTGTATACTAAAAGCCTAGCTTTTGGTATAAACATTTATCTAGAAATAAGAATCACATTGGTCAAATGTCTACATTTATGATAAATGTAGTTGTTCAATTAATTTATATTGTAGATGACATGGTGTGTGGTGTCACACACAGAAGATCATGTTATCAGTACCTTATAAATTATAAACAGTAGCTCACGACCATGATGGAAAGGAACAAACCATTGGAAGGTCGTAGTGTAATTAGGTATTAGTTTATCTTGACTATATAATTACACTAGTACACTCAGAGTGTATTGAGTAGGACCATTTGAGGTCGTTTCTTTTATACTGACTTTATAAAGAAACAAAGACCTCGGTTATTATGGAAGTGTGTGCTCTTAATCCTAATGTAATAACAAGCTCATATATTTGATATTTATTTCTTTAATTTATCAATGGGTGAGATTTAGTTCGTTGAATCAATAAACACCGATAAGTTGGGAAATGATATCACTTATAGTGTGTGTTGTTGATTATAGAAGGAAACTGTGTCCTAGAGATACTAGGTTGATAATGTCCTCAAGAGGAGCTCATAAAGATTGTCATGTTAAACCGCAGTGGACTTAGTCCGACATGATAATAAGGTTGAGTGGTACTACTCTTGGACTTAGATATTAATTAAATGAGTTGTCAGTAACTCACTTAATTAGTGGACATTTGATATCTTAAACACGGGAGACTAACACACTCATAATAAGAAGGAGCCCAAAATGTAATTTGGGATTGGTGCGGTAGTTCAATGATAATTCTCTAGTGGAATGAATTATCATTGATAAAATTAAGTTGTGTGTTCGAGGCACGGGATGCTTAATTTTATCGGAGACCAAAACCAATTCCTCCTCTCGGTCCCTATCGTAGCCTCTTATTTGTAGAAATTTTATACCCACCTATACCCACCTTCTATACCCACTAATAAGGGGCCGGCCAAGCTAGCTTGGGAACCAAGCTAGGGCCGGCCTAGGTATATTGGGTGGTCGGCCCTAGCTTGAACCCAAGCTAGTGGGGCCAAATTAAATTAAAAAGGATTTTAATTTTAGTTTTATTATGTGGAAGAAATAATTTTTAAAGAGAATTAAAATTAAAATATCTCTCTTGTAAAAGATCTACAAAAGATTAAAGAAAGAGATTAGATCTCTTTCCTTATTTGTAGATTGATGAGTTATTTTATTTTTCTCTTTAAAAATTATCCACATGTTGATAAAATTAAAATTATAGAAATTTCCTTTATCAACCATGAAGAGTTTTTTAAAGAGAAATTTTATTTTTAAAATTTCCGGAAACAAATTAGGAAGTTTTAATTTGTTGATTAAAACTTGTCTAATTTATTTCCTCTAGAAGTGGCCGGCCATTAGAGATTAAATTGGGAAATTTTATTTAATTTTTCTCAATTAAATCATGTCAAAGAAATTAAGGAAATTTTATTGTAATTAAATTTCCTAATTTACCTAGGCCAAGGAATATAAAAGAAGGGGTGAGGGTGCCTTCACAAGACACAACATCTATTATTCCTCTCCCTCTTTTATTCCTTGGTGTGGCCGGCCAACCTCTCCCTCTCTTCTTCTTGTGGTGGCCGAACCCTACCCTTCTATTGGAGCTCTTGTGGTGGCCGGATACTACTCGGAGAAGAAGAAGAAGAAGGAGAGAAAGCTAGCATCTCTTGGAGCTTGGTTAGTATTTTGTTTTTCTTCCTTGGTGAAGCTTCCTCTTTGTTGGCCGAACCTAGCTAGGAGGAGAAGAAGGTGATTGGTGGTTTCTCGTCTCGGAAGATCGTTGCCCACACAACGTCCGAGGTTAGAAGAGGAATACGGTAGAAGATCAAGAGGTTTTTCTACAAGGTATAACTAGTAAATTTTATTTCCGCATCATGCTAGTTATTTATGGAAATAATACCAGATACAAGAGGCTTACGTTCTAGAATTTTGAATATGTTTTTTCGAAGTTGTGTTCTTTTGTTTCTTTCTTTTCCTTGTGATTTGATTGTTCTCTTTGGTTAACCTAAAGTTATTTTAGGAAATTAAATATTAGCTTTCTATTAAAGGTTTTGTCTAGTCGGTGGTGGTTGCTCCCATATCCAAGAAGGCCATGTGCCTCGCCACGTCAGTACTGGGAACCTTTTATGGAAATTAATATTTAATGGAATTAATAACTTAAGGAGACTTGGGTCGAACGTGTTAAGTTCCGCAGGAGATCCAAGTCAAAACCTAAAAGAACAAATAGATTAAGTTTTGGATCAAACGTGTTAAGTTCCGCAGGCGATCCAAAATTTAATTTAAAAGAACACATGGTAGCTAGGAAAAGGTTCAGACCTTTGTACAAAATTTTTGTACAGTGGAACCTATAGGTTTTCCGAGTAGCAACCAACAATCTTGACTTTGACCGTCACATCACCTTCTGAGTCCATCCGTCATAACTCTTATCACCAACAATTACATGAAAATAATTTGTTACACCTATATACCCAGCATGTATCATCCACATCCCGTCCCTTCGGGGTGGTGCGATGGTTAAGACATGGGGTGTTGCCACATGAAGTCTTGGGGTCAAAACTCGGCGTGACCGAGCATGACCTCCCCCATGTCTTGGCCATTTGCACTAATGGCTAGTAGCCACCCGTGATTTACCTCCTCCATGTTGACCTAGGGACGGGTTGACGGGGGCGTTGGGGGCAAGCGAATCGCCTTCTTTTGCCACATGTATCATCCACATCCCAAATTACATTGATATACTTGATATTCCTTTCCTCTAAAAATCTCACCATAATAAATGTATATGTAGGACCGTTAGATTCGATAGAGGGGGGGGGGGTGAATATCGATTCGAAAATACAAGAGTTTAAACGCAGCGGAAAAGTAAAATAGACATAGTGGTTTTACTTCGTTCGGAGCCTGTGACGACTCCTACTCGAAGGCCCGTGGTCCTTGACCACTTTCGTTGGGCAATCACTAGCAATTCGGAATGATAATTACAAACGAACCGTACAGGGAATGCTAATGAAACTTAAAACAAATACCGACAAAAGGGAAAAGACGAAGCGTAGTGTCGGAGCTTTGTTGGCGTCGCACTGAGCGTCGAGCAGCAAGACCAGCAGTAGAAGAGTTCTCAGCTTGATTGATTGTTCTGAAGCTCCTGTCTGGGGCTTCTTTTATATGTTGCCTGGATCCCTTCCGGGCGCCTAGAATGTGACGTAGCTGCTCCACCCGAGATGCTCCACGTGGCGACGACTTGGCTGGATAGAATTCACCTTCCGGGCGCCCGGATCCCTTCCGGGTGCCCGGACCTCCGGGCGCCCGGACTACCTTGTTCCAGAAAACTCCCTTTTCCTGCAAAACAAAGTTAGTCCGAGGCAAATGTATATCCTGTAAAACAGATTGTCAGCACAGTTAAAGTTCAACAGATAGATAAAAAGAGTATGACTTAGATTCCGTCTTTCCGAGACCGGAATCTAGTCACGATCTCGACTTAGACATCCGAAATGGATCTAAGTCGGATCGACGCCTAATGTCCCCTTCCCGGGAACGCGTCCTCACAGTCACTCCCCTCCAGTGACTTACCTCACTTACCTGCCAGACGTCCGGTCAGCCCGTCGACCCGTCTGGACTTCTTGCCAAGCGCTTGGACTTCTCGCCAGCTATCCGGTCAGCCCATCGACCTAGCTGGACTTCTCGCCAAGCGTCCGGTCAGCCCGTCGACCCGCTTGGACTTCTCGCCAGCTATCCGGTCAGCCTGTCGACCTAGCTGGACTTTTCCTGCACACTCGATCAAAGTGTCAGACAACAACAAAACTAACTTAACCTATTTGTCATTCATCAAAACCTGGGTTAAATCGTTAGTGCTAACCGCACCAACAATCTCCCCCTTTTTGATGGAATGACAACCTGGTTAAGTTAGTGAAAACATATGCAAGAAACAATCATGCATTTATGTGGTTTTAAAGTTAGTCTGTATTTTAAAATTGGTTTAGCTAACTTAACCACCTAACCCTCCTCCCCCTTTGGCATTCATCAAAAAAATGAACAAAGGTAAGTAATCAAATTTTGAAAGATAGGTAAGTTTGGTTCAAAATTTGAAAGATAAAAGTGCAATTTTTTAACACCAAGTTAAAAAATAGTCAAGTTGAGTTTTGAAAAACTTTTCAAGCGTGTAGAAGTTTTCAAGACAGGTTTTTCAAATTTACTTTTTATGTTAAGTAACATTTATTTTTCAAAAAGGTAAATTTTTCAACTTCGATTTAAACCAACGCAAAAATTAAACTTTTCAAGAAATAAAATTTTTGTCAAAATTAATTTTTAAGGCTAATTTTGGAAATAGTTAATTTTTCAAATCAGGTTTGAAAATTAGGTGGGATTAAATTTTCACATTTTTCAAATACTTAGTTAAATTTAACTTTTTGTAAATCAATGTTCAAACATAGGTTAGGTTTTAAAAGGCATTTTTCAAACATACAAAATTTGAGTTTATTCTCCCCCTGAACTTGATACTTACTCTAACCAGCTGTCTAACCGATTAGCTGCTAACTGACTATCAGAAGATAGTAGCTTTCACTTGGTTAGTCAGATTAAGTTAATTATAACCAGTCAGTGTTTGACTTGACTGATGAACTTTAATCTTATTAATGTCTGAATTGTATTTAACGTCCAGACTTATGTTGATGCACTGAAATAAGCATCTTAAGTCCAGACAGTTGGCCTATGCATCTCACCCCTTTCTATGTTTGTCAAACACAAGCAAGGTAAACCTAAGGTGTTGGTGAGATGCTCAAAAACTTGTCTTATGGGTACATGCTTTCTAAGGATTCAAAACTAGTCTAAGGCCAAAACTTTTTTGAAAATCTAAAAATGGAAAGTTTTGAAAACAACCAAATTTGACTTATAAGTTGAAAGAGTGATTTTTGAAAGCAATTTTGAAACTTAAAATTTCTAGTCTATTGAGCACATTCCTAATTTTCGGCGTAAGTTGCTAAACTCACTTTCAGGGAGTGGTTTTGTGAAAATGTCAGCTAAATTTGATTTGGACTCAATGTATTTGAGTTCAATATCACCTTTAGTAACATGATCCTTGATAAAATGGTGCCTAACTTCAATATGTTTGGTTCTTGAATGATGCACAGGGTTCTTGGTTAAGTTAATTGAACTTATATTGTCAATTAATACTTTTACATTTGTAATGTTTAAGTTGAAATCTTTTAGAGTATGCATCATCCATAGTAATTGTGCAACACATTCACCTATGGCTATGTATTCTGACTCAGTTGTAGATAGAGCAACACAATGTTGCTTTCTACTAAACCAGCTAACAAGTGATGAACCTAATAATTGGCATCCTCCACTTGTGCTCTTGCGGTCTAATTTACATCCAGCATAATCTGAGTCAGAATACCCTATTAGTTCAAAATTATTGGTTCTAGGATACCAAATTCCTACATTTATTGTTCCTTTAAGATATCTAAAAATTCTTTTAACTTGTGTCAAGTGGGATTCCTTAGCACAAGTTTGGTATCGTGCACACATACTAACTGCAAATAAAATATCAAGTCGGCTTGCAGTTAAGTATAGTAGGCTACCTATTGCACTCCTATAATATTTTAGGTCAACTGATTTTCCATTTGGGTCATTATCTAAGATTGTGTTTACTGCCATAGGTGTTTTTATTTCTTTTGTATTTTCCATTCCGAATTTTTTAAGTAATTCTTTAGTGTATTTGTGTTGATAAATGTAATTTTTCTCATTTGTTTGTTTGATTTGTAATCCTAAGAAATATGTTAATTTTCCTACTAGGCTCATTTCAAATTCTTTTTCCATTAGATTAATAAATTCCTCTAAAAAGTCTGAATTTGTTGAACCAAATATTATATCATCTACATAAATTTGTGCAATAAATATGTTTGAATTTAATGATTTAACAAACAAGGTTGGGTCAATTTGACCTTGTTTGAATCCTTTAGATGTTAGGTAGGATGTTAGCCTCTCATACCATGCCCTGGGTGCTTGTTTAAGTCCATATAATGCTTTCTTTAACTTAAATACATAATCAGGGTGTTCTAGACTTTCAAACCCAGGAGGTTGACCTACATAAACTTCTTCTTTTATTGCCCCATTCAAGAAAGTGGAATTAACATTCATTTGGTAGAGCTTGAATTCTTTATGTGTTGCATAACTTAGCAACATTCTAATAGTTTCAAGTCTAGCTTCCGGGGCATATGTTTTATCGTAGTCAAATCCCTCTACTTGACTAAATCCTTTAGCCACTAATCCTGCTTTATTTCTATTAGTTTTACCTTTTTCATTTAATTTATTTCTAAATATCCATTTTATTTCTATAAATTTTTTATCTTTGGGCAACAGTACTAAGTCCCAGACCTCATTACGCTCAAATTGGGCTAGTTCTTCTTGCATAGCTATTATCCAATCTGGGTCTAGTAGGGATTCATCCACAGTTTTGGGTTCAATTTTTGAGATTAATAAAATTTGACTTAGGTTTCTAAAGGATGATCTGGTTTGAACTCTTAAGTCTGGGTCACCGATTATTTGATCAATTGGATGATTTGGGTTAACCCTTATTGTTCTAGGAGGTAGATTCTCTTGATGTTGTTCCTCTTCTTCATGACTTAGAGTTTGGTTGGTTTCTGGAACAAACTCAGGTGTTTGTGTAGATCCTATGTCTTGTTTAGTTTCTTCAAACTTTACATTAGTAGTTTCTTCAATTTTTAAGGTAACCTTATTGTAAATTCTGTAGCCTCTACTATTTAGGGAATATCCTACAAAAATTCCATTTTCAATTTTAGAGGTGAATTTTCCTAAGTGTTCTCTTGTATTTAAGATGAAAACTGGGCACCCAAATACCTTAAAATATTTTATATTTGGTTGTTTATTATAAAACAGTTCGAAGAACGTTTTGTTATGAGTTTTATTTATTGTTGTTCTATTCTGGACATAGCAGGCTGTACTAACGACTTCTGCCCAAAAGTATTTAGGTAGGTTATACTCATTTAACATTGTTCTAGAAGCTTCAAGTAAGGTTCTATTTTTTCTTTCTACAATTCCATTTTGTTGGGGGGTTTTAGGGCATGAGAACTCATGATGGTAACCGTTTTCTAGACAAAAACTGTTAAAGTGGTGATTTTTAAATTCTCCCCCGTTGTCACTCCTAATTCTTTTAATTTTAATATCTTTTTCGTTTTCAATCTGTTTGCAAAAATTTGAAAAAATTTCAAAAGTTTCATCTTTATGTTTTAAGAATTTGACCCAAGTAAACCTAGAATAATCATCTATAATTACTAAGCAATATAAGTTTTCATTTATAGATTTGACTCCATGGGAGTCAAAAAGGTCTAAATGTAGGAGTTCTAGGATTGAGATAGTTTGTGGTTGATTTGTTTGTTTGTGGGTTGATTTAGTTTGTTTGCCTTGTTGACAAGCATTACATATGGTTGAATCTAAGTTAGGTAACTTTGGTAATCCTTTTACAAGTCCATTTAGTTTACTTATATTTCTAAAGTTGGTGTGAGACATTATCCTATGCCATAACCAAGTTTCTTCTTTTTGTGTTAAATAACACTTAATGGAAGAAATGGTTAAGTTGATGACATAGATGTTGTCTTTTCTAAAACCTTTTAGGCTTATGGTAGGATTATCTAGATGTTTGATTGAGCATTCTGTAGATAGAAATTTGACCTTATACCTAGTATCACACAATTGACTTATACTTAGAAGATTATATTTAAAGTTTTCAACAAGACATTTGTAATTATAAAGTCTAATTTTAATTCAATATTACCTATATCAATTACCTTGAGTTTGTTGTTGTTTCCAAAGGCAACTGTTCCTAGGCTTTTGTAAGTAAGTTGAGTGAACTTGGTGTGATCTCCAGTCATATGTTTGGAGCAACCACTGTCCAAAATCCACTTGGTTTCCTACAGTAAGTAGGATTTAAAGTTAGTCTTTTGAGCATGTATTAATTTAAGTTTAAATTAAGATTTTGAAATTAATTTTTAAGTTAAAATTAAAATTTTGAAATTAATTTTTTAAGGTTAAAATTAAAATTTTGAAATTAATTTTTAAGTTTAAATTTAAAATTTTGAAAGTAATTTTAAAGTTAAAATTAAAATTTTGAAATTAATTTTGAAATTAATTTTTAAGTTTGAAATTAAAATTTTGAAATTAATTTTTAAAGTTAAAATTAAAATTTTGAAATTAATTTTTAAAGTTAAAATTAAAATTTTGAAATTAATTTTTAAGTTTAAATTTAAAATTTTGAAAGTAATTTTGAAAGTTAAAATTAAAATTTTGAAATTAATTTTTAAGTTTGAAATTAAAATTTTGAAATTAATTTTTAAAGTTAAAATTAAAATTTTGAAATTAATTTTTAAAGTTAAAATTAAAATTTTGAAATTAATTTTTAAGGTTAAAATTAAAATTTTGAAATTAATTTTTAAGGTTAAAATTAAAATTTTGAAATTAATTTTTAAAGTTAAAATTAAAATTTTGAAATTAATTTTTAAGTTTATATTTAAAATTTTGAAAGTAATTTTTAAAGTTAAAATTAAAATTTTGAAATTAATTTTTAAGTTTGAAATTAAAATTTTGAAATTAATTTTTAAAGTTAAAATTAAAATTTTGAAATTAATTTTTAAGTTTAAATTTATAATTTTGAAAGTAATTTTTAAAGTTAAAATTAAAATTTTGAAATTAATTTTTAAGTTTGAAATTAAAATTTTGAAATTAATTTTTTAAGTTTAAAATTATAATTTTGAAATTAATTTTTAAAGTTAAAATTAAAATTTTGAAATTAATTTTTAAAGTGAAAATTAAAATTTTGAAATTAATTTTTAAGTTTAAAATTAAAATTTTGAAATTAATTTTTAAGGTTAAAATTAAAATTTTGAAATTAATTTTTAAGTTTAAAATTATAATTTTGAAATTAATTTTTAAAGTTAAAATTAAAATTTTGAAATAATTTTGAAGTTTAAATTTAAAATTTTGAAAGTAATTTTTAAAGTTAAAATTAAAATTTTGAAATTAATTTTTAAGTTTAAATTTAAAATTTTGAAAGTAATTTTTAAAGTTAAAATTAAAATTTTGAAATTAATTTTTAAGTTTAAATTTAAAATTTTTAAGCCTTATTCATCTCACCCGAACTATATTATCAATCAGGGAATCCTATGATTTTGTGAGATGAAATTGGTTTGATTACAGACTTTTGGTTTAACTTGTGTTAGATTCAGACTTAGCTTTGGTTTCCACAAATAGGCATTCTTCGGATAAACTTCTAAGCTTGGTGAGTCACAAGGACATCATTAGAAGTAACCAACCTTTCGAGGTTTTCCGAATAGTCCTATCCACGGAACTTAGTACTAAGTCTTGGTCTAACTGGTTAGGATTCGTTTAAGGGTAGCTTCGGTCAGTTCCACTTGGCCAAATGCACCAGATCGAAACCATATCTTTCTAGACATGCGATGCCCAAGTTTCCCTAACGTACTATCATCCAAAAATTTCACCAATACCATGATTCAAGTTAAACTTGGTCTCTAATTCTAATTGCCCTGCCGGGTTTATTAGTTTTGGGTTATCCTGTCGGGTAAGTTAGTTTTGGAGGTGCCAGCTATTCTGGAGCCTCCCCCTGAATTATTGGCCATTAATTTAAGTTTTAATTTTAGGCTTGTGTCGATTCTTTTTATAGTTATAGTTAACTTGGTGATAATTTTGTTGTTTCTTAAACTGTTTAGATTTTGAATTTGATTTAGGTTTGTATTTTGGATTTTGGTTTGGTTTATTTAATTTTATATAATGTATTTTTTTTTAGGTATATAATATTGATTAAGTCCTACTTGCGTGGTCAGACACGCTTTCGGAACCCAAGCTAAATTGGTTGACTTGTATTGGGTTATTAATGATTTGAAGGTTTTATTTGAATTCAACTTATATCCTAGTCCTATTTTATTATAACATGCTTTTTGATTATTTAGGATTAAGTCTAGATTTTTTGATCTTGTTGTAAATTTTTCTAGTATTTCTTTTAAATCTTTAACATCATTTTTTAACGATAGATTTTCCTCTTCAAGTGTTAGATCTTGAGTTGGATTCGAATTTTTTAATTGTTCCTTGAGGTTTTGATTTTCCTCAAGAAGTGATTTGTTTTCATTTTCTAATTTAGTTAATTTACTATTTAAACAGGAAATAATTCTAAAAATTTTTTTGTTTAAATTAAAGTATACCTCATTCGGGCCTTCGGAAACGAGTACGGACTCGTGGCTTGTTTCGGGTTCAGACTCGTCTTCATCTTCCGACTCGTTTTCTGTTTCGGCTTCGCGGGCCATCAGTGCGAGGTGGCTTTGATGTTTCTGCTCTTCTTCCTCCGATTCGTCCGAGGAGTCGTCCCACGTTGCTTTGAGTGCCTTCTTTTTGGTTGGCTTTGGTTTGTCGAACTTTAGTTTTGGACATTCGTTCTTGTAATGTCCCTTTTTGTTGCAGCCGTAGCAAGTCACGTTCTTTTGTTCTGAGGGAGAGCTGATCTTTTGAAGATCCTTTTTGCTGAAGCTCCTCTTTCTCCTGGTGAACATTTTTCTTACCAAGTTCACCAGGTGTTCTTCGTCTTCAGAATCTTGGTCGGAGTCTTCTTCAAGTTCAGGCTTGCTTTTCTTTTCTTTGGAGGAACCTGCAAATAGAGCTATACCTTTCTCGGCTCCAGCATTAGTTTGTTCGTGTAATTCTAATTCACAAAACAGCTCGTCTAATTTTAAGTTGGAAAGATTCTTAGAAATTTTGTAGGCATCCACTATTGATGCCCACAAACTATTACGTGGAAAGGCGTTTAAAGCGTACCTTATTAAGTCTCTGTTCTCCATTTGGTGGCCTATCGCATGAAGCCCGTTGAGGATGTCCTTGATCCTCGCGTGTAGTTGATTCGTTGTTTCTCCTTCCCGCATTTTTATATTAAAATTCTATTTAGAAGCGGTCTCGTTTTGTTACCTTAGCATCGCTCGTTCCCTCGGCAATTCGATCAGCTTGTCCCATAGCTCTTTAGCGTTTTGTGTGGACCGACTCTGTTCAGTTCTTCTCTTGTCAATCCGCACTGTAAAGTGTTGATCGCTTTATTTTCTGTTGATGCTTTTTTCTTGAGATCTGCTGTCCAGTCTTCAGGATCCACTAGATTCCCGGTGTTGTCCACTGGAATTTTGTAAGGTTTCGTAATGCTCATCCACTGGTCGAAGTCTGTTTTGAGGTAGACCTCCATGCGCTTTTTCCAGTACGGAAGAGTGGAGGTCGCACTGTGCTGAATCCTTCTTGTTGGGACATTCTGTGCACAGGTAAATAACCAAAAAAAATCCCAAGACTTGGTCTTGGATTAGTAGTGCGGGAAGAGAAAAATAGAGGGGAAAAAATTGATTCGTGTTGCACTAATTTAAATTGATTAGAGAAATATTAAGTTAACGAAACACCAGTTTTAAAATTAATTAAAAAAAACAAATACTTCATTGGTGGTTGCACCAAATCGGAGCGGTACCTCCGATACCACTTGTAGGACCGTTAGATTCGATAGAGGGGTGAATATCGATTCGAAAATACATAAACGCAGCGGAAAAGTAAAATAGACACGGTTTTCTTCGTTCGAGCCTGTGACGACTCCTACTCGAAGGCCCGTGGACTTTCGTTGGGCAATCACTAGCAATTCGGAATGATAATTACAAACGAACCGTACAAGGAATGCTAATGAAACTTAAAACAAATACCGACAAAAGGGAAAAGACGAAGCGTAGTGTCGGAGCTTTGTTGGCGTCGCACTGAGCGTCGAGCAGCAAGACATGTGACGTAGCTGCTCCACCCGAGATGCTCCACGTGGCGACGACTTGGCTGGATAGAATTCGCCTTCCGGGCGCCTGGATCCCTTCCGGGCGCCCGGACCTCCGGGCACCCGGACCTCCGGGCACCCGGACCTCCGGGCACCCGGACCTCCGGGCACCCGGACTACCTTGTTCCAGAAAACTCCCTTTTCCTGCAAAACAAAGTTAGTCCGAGGCAAATGTATATCCTGTAAAACAGATTGTCAGTATATAGCGCTAAACACGAAAAAAGTGCAGTGGAAAAACAAGTTCCTTCCAGAAGATCCATGCGGAAGAAAACCACATACTAAGTTTAATGAAGAGAGTTTATACCTTTGGTGCGTGTCCTTCGCAATCTTGGCAGCAATGTTTCTTTAGGATGCAGATCTCAGCGCGATCAGCACGTCCGCGCCTCTACGGTATCTACATGAACACGTTCTCCATCCGTCTCACGAACTCATGACTTAGAAAAGAAACAACCTTTGCTGTGCTAGTAACTACACAAGGTCGTTTTTGGCCAAAAGTGTTGGATTTTCCGGGCCGCAAAAATCGCCTTTTTGCGTTGCGAAAACCCTGAAGCCCAAGCCATCGGATCCGTGCGAAGTAAAATAGTTTCGTAAAATTTCAAGTACGAGTTTCTTACCTCTAGATCTACACTAGAACTACATGGTTGAGAGATTTTACCCTTGATGCGATACCCTTCGCAATCCCGCTCGTCCAAAGGTTCACCGGATCTCGAGATGGTCAAGTGTACAATCCTCTATGCGTATCCACACGAACAAACTAGGTGTAGAAGACCAAACAAAGGTGTGCTAGCACCTTAAGTGGTTCGGCCAAGGGAGGAGAGGGAGAGAAGAGAAGAGCTTGAGGAAGAAGATGGAATGAATTCACTTGAATGAAAAATCAATTTTCATCCTTAAGTGGTCGGCCACATTATGGCTTGTAACTCCCATGGAATATCAAGAGTCACAACTCTTGGTAACTCCCATGAGGTAGCATTTGGTCAAGTCAAACTTGACCAAATGAAGAAGCCTTGATGATGTGGCATTGGTCAAGTCAAAACTTGACTCTTCATCTTCCTACTTAAGTCAAGTCAAACTTGACCACTTCTCTCCCTTGGTTGATCTAATCTAACCATTTGATTCAAGCCAATTTAATATAATGAATCTAATTCATTTAATTAAATTGATTCAATGAGTCAAAATCTAAATTAGACTTATTGAACACATGAATCAAATTGAGTCCAACTCAATTAATTCAATTAGGATTACTCTTAATCTAATTTGATTCATCACATGAATCTAATGCTCTTGGTTCATCATATGAACCTAATCTCCATATAATTGTCCTTTGTGTGTGACCCTATAGGTTCTTATAACGTTGGCAATGATCCTAAACTCATTTAGAAGCATAAGTAATGAGCGGTATCTAGCAACACATCATTACTACCCAAGCTATAAGAATGTTGAGATCCAACATCATCTTGTGACTACTAATTGTGACTCCTCACAATATATGACATTGTTCTTCTATCCTAGACATCTAGATTGATCAATGTGAGGCATAGACTGTGTCATCCTCTAATCAATCTAAATCTTGAACTCCAAGTAGACTCACTCAATCAAATGAGCTCAATATCTTATATTGACTCATTTGGGCATGGTCATGCACTTCGTGGTCTCACTCTATCAAGAATATCGATGTCGCTCCCGTCATATAGGAGGGATAGATCCTATCTACATCACTCACATCCCTCTGCATAATTCGTTACATACCCAGTAATCACCTTTATAGTCCACCCAGTTACGGGTGACGTTTGACGAAGTCAAAGTACGTAACTCCTTATGTAGGGATCCATGGTGACTTCAGGTCCAAGGACTAGTAGTCATACTAATAGCCATATGAGAAAGTATATGTCACTCATATAACGATCCATGATAATTTCTCATGGCGGGTCATTCAGTATACATTCTCCAATGCATACCCATGTGTCAACTTGATATCTCTATATCCATGACTTGTGAGATCAAGTCATCGAGTTGACCTACATGCTAGTCTTATTGCATTAACATTATCCCTGAATGTTAATACTCAACTAGGAATGATTAAGAGTAGTGTTCCCTATATCATCTCACTATCGATTCAACCAATCGATTGATATAGATATGAACCTTCTACTCAGGGACGCTATTATACTTAGTTATTTGACACCAATACAAGTAAGCATAATAACCATAAAGAAATGTCTTTATTTATATACAAGAATATGATACAACGAGTCCATACAACAATCATCAAATGATTGACTCTAGGGCTCTAACTAACAAAAAGAAGAAGAAGAAGAAGAAGAAGAACAAAAACCAAGAAGATCACCCTCTCCAAAAGGTCACTTCATCTATATAATGTGACTTCACAAAGGGTTACTTTACCAAATAGGTTACTTCACCAAAAGGTTACTTTACCAAAAAGGTTACTTCACTAAAATGTTACTTTACCAAAAGGTTACTTCACTAAAAGATTATTTTATCAAAAATATTACTTCACCAAAAGGTTACTTTACCAAATGACTTTTGTACTCATCTAATAAATACAAAAATATTTTTTTTATCTCTTGATCTTCCTTTTGATTAATGATGTACTAATTTCTATTAATATTCATTAATCTTAATGGGTTGGATTTAGTATATTGGATTAACCACTAATCCAATAAGGCATTAACCCAATAAACCAATGAGTCTAACCCATTACTCAATGAGTCTAATCTAAATCCATTCAAGTCTAACTCAATGTGTATAATTGGGATTAGATTTAACCCTATAATTCATCTCTAAATCAACATGTTTTGTGTATATGACCCAATAGGCTCTCATAACGTTGGCAATGTATCTAAAAATATTTTAGATACATAAGCAATGAGTGACATCTAGCAATGCATCATTGCTACCCAAGTGACGAGAATGTCGAGATCCAACCAAACATTTCCGTGTCTATTATTTTGTGTGACTCAATTCTTTTTATCTTTAATATCTAAATTGATTAATGAGGCATAGACCGTGTCATCCTTTTATCAATCTTTATGTTTCTTGATCTCTATGTAGATACACTCAATCAAATAAGATCAATATCGCATATTGACTCGTTTGAACATGACCATGCATTCTTGTGTCCTACTAATTAAAAAGCCCACAGATATTGCTTCCATTATATGGAAGAAATAGATCTCATCTATATCACTCATATCCCTCCATATAATTTATTGCATACCTAATTATCAACTTTATGATCCACCCTATTACGGGTGATGTTTGTCGATACCAAACTATACAACTCCTTATGTAGGGAACCATAGTGACTTCTGGTCTAAGAACCATTCATACTAATAGTCACATAAGAATATTTATGACACTCATATAATGATCCATGAAACATTCTCATGGCGGGTCATTCAGTACACATTCTCTAATATATACTCATGTGTTAACCTAATATCTCATATTTAAGACTTATGAGATTAAGTCTTCCGTTGACCTACATGCTAGTCACAATGCATTGTATATTAATGCTTGACTAAGAATAGTTGAGAGTAGTGTTCTATATATCCACAACATCCTACTATCGATTCAACCAATTGATACGTTGTAAACTAGAACCTACTACCCTAGGACATTATTATACTTATTCATTCAGCACTTAACTAAAGTAAATATAATAACCAATTTTACCTTTTATTAATGTCACGCCCCCAGAGGAGACCCTGTCCGAGAAAATTTCGGCAGCATCTCCCCTGTACGGCGGACAATCAAAAATTTTCTACAAGCACTAAATACTCAGCCACATGCGGCTGGAATCATAACAATAATAAAAATCAATCACCACGCAGTTTATATATATATTCAGCCTCTGGCTGACACAACCACGCAGTAATAATACTCTGACTCAAAAACCACCCTACTCAACTACACTCGTAAAGCTCAAAACCGACGAACTCACCTCTTCTGCCATCCAGGCAGGCATGTAGTAGAATAAAAACCAAATCCAAATCCATCAATATAATAAAATTTATATCATGTCCATAAGCAAATAAATCCAGAACATAACGAGTTCAAACAGTCTAGAACAGAAAGAAACCAAAGAAAACCAAACATATCCTGAAGGTCTGCAGGACCAGACTACGTGGAGTGAGGACTAGCGAACTTCCTCCTGACATTAACCGAAAATATCAACAATGGAGGCGGGTGAGTCCAACACTCAGCAGTACAATTGATATGCAAAGTAAAGAAATAACACCTAACACTAATCATGTGTCGATATAAGAAAGATATAAATATGCATCTAAGTAAACAGGAGAATTTGTACTAACCAGTCCCGAGTATAAGGTCAAACAGTCCGAGTGGTATAGGAATCATGCATGTCAAACATAGGTATCAAACAATATGCAGCATATAAAAGCCACAAACACAACAATAAATGCATCATGCATATGATGCCAATGATGCGGCCTGGTCCGATCATCTCATACAAACGTGAGGCCGAGTGGGTAGGGCTATGACAACCGTGCACTCGTCACTACTCCCGATGAGTGACCGAGTGGACGGGATGTTGTCGGAGTACACCTATCCTCCTACCCCAAATCATAGATGGGGAGCGCAATGCTCTCAACTCCGGTACTCAAAGACGGGAGGAATCCTGGATAACACGCCTGTCACACTACCCATGGCGGATCAACGGTGCCTATGAGTCCCTGCCGCAACACACACTGAATCGACCACTAACCCATGAGTGGTGGTGTGTGCGGATCCATAACTGGCGATGTGCTCGGCAATAATGGAGCGGACACAGCATGCAATCATGCAAATGATGCATGGCAATAACCATATAAACATCCTGACCTAATCCATATATATAGAAATGTGCACCCTAGGTCAAAGAATCATATCAAATCAAGGTACACAGAAGGTATAAAAACCTAGGTCCTGAACATGGTCAAGCATGGCATATCACTACCCCTATAAGCATGTATAGACAGGTAAAATATACCCGAGATGCAAAACCCATCAATCAATCAAGCATGTAAGATTTGGGTAGTGATTAACCGAAACAGATAAGAAACACAATTAATGCAACATGTTAATTTAATTACTAAGCATATCAAATGACATAAGTCAAAAGTACCCGCCTCCGACAAAATGGTCCAATCCGGTCCGAACACGACGTCGAGATACTCGTCTCGTGTCAAAGTCCTGTATCCAACATAATGTCTAGTTTAGCTAATTCTATCATACACAATTAGCCAAACTAAATTCTAATCCAATAAATACATTTTTATTTAGCTAAAATTCAAATGAATTGCTAAATAAATCCTTAAAACCATTTAGGGCAAAACCCTAAATAATAATCATCAACTTATCTAAATAAAGTCTAACGATAAATTAGGGTTAGTTACCTAATCCCCAATCCACCATTAGATCAATTCCAAACTACCTAATCCTATCAATCAATCATCAACAACATGATCAAAGTAAAACCCTAAACCTTACCTCAGTTCACAATTCAAATGACTGCAGTGAAAGGTTGCTTGCTGCTGAAAAATCCTCCACACTACCGGGATCAAAATAAAATCCACAACAACAATTAAATACCCTATACTATCAATTAGGCAGCACCCATAACTCTGTAAATCTGAGCCTCAAACCAAAAATACCTAAATTTCCTTACCTATCTCGTAGCTGTGCTTGTTGATCCACCACAAAGAAGGATTGATCTATAACAAAGAAGAATATCCAAGCTCTGATCTTAAAGATCACTGCTCGGAAGGAAGGAGGCGCCGGCGGCTAGCTAGGGCACGAGCACAGCAGAGAAGAAACTCGTCGTCGATGCTGCTCCGTGCGGCGTCGGCTCTGTGGTGGCGGCAGAGGAGAGGAGAAGAGAAGAAGGTTGTCGGGCGTCACCGGTTGGCTAGGGCAAGCAGAGGAGAGGAGTTTGACTTAGGCAGGCGGTCGGGCGGCGGTGCTAGGGCACGGCGACAGCGGCCGACGCTGAGAAACCAGTACCGGCAGTGGCGTCGGGGCTGAGTCTAGGACACAGGCCGGAGATCGGCGGTGGCAGAGTCGCCGGCGGCTAGGGCTTCGGCAGTCGGCGCTCGGAAGAGAGAAACCGTCGGCCGGCGGTTAGGGCAGAGAGGAGGAGAAAGGAGGCGGCGTCGGGATAGGCTCGAGTGCTCGAGGGAGAGAAACGGAGGGATTAAGGAAAATAAAGAAAAATATAAAGAAAAAGAAAAGTAAAAAGGAAAAGAAAAAATAAAACTTTTCCTTACTAAAACTGGGTAGCCTAAACAGGCTTTTCCGGGCCCCATCTTGATCCCCGTTAACTCATCCGTACGAACTCCGAAAAATTCCCGAAAAATATCCAAAAATTCCAGAAAATTCCCTTATTCATATCCGCTTATTTCCGGTATTTTACATTCTCCCCCACTTATAAAAATTTGGTCCCCAAATTTCGTTATCTACCATCAGCAAGTACTAACAACAGATATAGAGTATAAATGCTGAACGGTAAATAAATCACATACCTCAAGTGAAAAAGATGGGGATATCGAGCTCGGATAGTGTCCTCGAGCTCCCAAGTAGCCTCCTCGTCCGAATGATGCTGCCATCCGACTTTAACCAGCCGGATGGTCTTGTTCCGCAACTGACGCTCCTTCCGGTCGAGAATCCGTACCGGAACCTCCTCATAGGTATCTATCAGCACATGCGTCGGATCGGGTACATATCTCCTCAGCATGGATACATGAAATACATCGTGCACGCCTGACAGGGACGGTGGTAGTGCCAGTCGGTAAGCTACTGCTCCGATCCTCTCCAAGATCTCGAAAGGACCAATGTACCGCGGAGCTAGCTTACCTCTGAGGCCAAATCTCTTCACCCCTTTCGTGGGTGAAACTCGCAGAAATACATGGTCGCCCACAGAGAACTCTAGTGGTCTGCGTCTCCGATCAGCATAACTCTTCTGGCGATCCTGCGCCTCTGACATCCTCCGTCTGATAGTACGGACCAACTCTGCATCCTGCTGAACTCTATGAGGTCCCAACAACTGGGCCTCTCCAACCTCATCCCAAAGGACGGGTGTCCGACAAGGTCTACCATACAACGCCTCAAACGGTGCCATCTGGATAGCCGAATGGAAGCTGTTGTTGTAGGCAAACTCTACCAATGGCAGATGGTCCTCCCAACCGCCTCCGAAATCCATAACACACGATCTCAGCGGGTCCTCCAAAGTCGAATGGTCCGCTCGTCCATCATCTGCGGATGGAAAGTCATCTTGAAAGGAGTTGTGTGCCCAAGGCTGCTGCGAGACTACGCGTAAACGAGACGTGAACCGTGGATCTCTATCCGAAATGATACTCAATGGAACACCATGTAGTCCGATAATCTCTCGACAATACAAATCTGCTAATCGATCCAGGGATCAGTCCTCCGAATCGCTAAAAGTGCGTGGATTTGGTTAATCGATCAACGATTACCCAAATCGCGTCATGGCCTCGTCGTGTCCTCGGCAACCCTACCACAAAGTCCATAGTAATGTGATCCCACTTCCACTCGGGAATAGGAATCTCTGATGCTCAGCCTTCACCTGCTGACAGACAAGACATCTAGCTACGAAATCCGCGATGTCTTTCTTCATGCCGTTCCACCAGTAGGAACGCCTCAAGTCTCGATACATACGGGTTCCGCCTGGATGGATCGCAAATCGAGAACGGTGTGCCTCCTGTATAGCTCCTGTAAGACCGGATGAGACCGAGGTACGCATAATCGCCTCGGAAGAATATAATACCCTCCTCGTCTCGTATAAACTCGCCGCCTTAAGCTATCATCGCTAATAAAGCGCAAATGCTGATCATCGGCTGTGCCTCTCGGATCCTCGTCCCGATCGACTGAGCAACCATGGTAACAAGAATACCGCCTGCTGGGGTCCTCGCCTCAAGATCTAACTCAGAAACTCGAATCAAGTCCGTGAAATCCGGTGTGAGCCAAAGTCCCTCGGACTTCTGCCGAGTCATCGGCAACCACATTAGCTTTCCCGGGTGGTAGCTAATGGTACAATCGTAGTCCTTCAGAACTCCATCCATCTCCTCCGTCGGAGATTAAGTCCTTCGAGTGAAAATGTATTTGAGACTCTTATGATCGGTGAGAATCTCAAATGTGATATCATATAAATGATGTCGCCATAGTTTCAAAGCAAAGATGATGGCGGCTAACTCCGGTCATGAATTGGATAGTTCTTCTCATGCTCCTTCGACGAGAAGCATAAGAGACTACTCTGCCGTGCTGCAACAGCGCCCAAACCCTGTAGAGACGCGTCGGTGTAAAGTACAAATCCATCATCTCCGGAAGGTAAAACCAAAACCGGAGCCGACACTAATCTGCTCCTGGAAGCCGGTCTCGCAATCCTCGACCATATGAACTTCACGCCTTTCCGGGCGTGTCAGTGGCATAGCAATACGCGAGAAGCCCTCGACAAAGCGTCGGTAATATCCGGCCAATCGAGCTGCGGATCTCACCGACTTGGTTGCTCCCAACGGTGATCTCGATCTTCGAGGATCAATGAAATACCTCGCTAGAAACCACGTGTCCAAGAAAACCAACCGAGGATAACCAGAACGCACACTCGTACAGCTGATGTCGTCTAAGAATCTCCAAGACTATATGAAGATGTGCATGCTCCTCCTCGAATGCGAGTAGACCAATATGTCATCAATGAAAACGATAACAAACTGATCCAGATACTCCGTAAAGATGCGGTTCATCAAGTCCATAAACACTGCTGGAGCATTGGTAAGCCAAATGGCATTACCAAAACTCATAATGACCGTATCGATACGGAAAGTCTTCGGATATCGAATCTCGACTTTCGGTGATGATATCGGATCGCAGATCAATCTTAGAATACATGAAGTACCTCTGGCTGATCAAACAAATCCTCAATCCGTGGTAATGGATATTTATTTCTGACGATCACTGAATTCACCGTCAGTAGTCAATACATAACCTCATGGTGCCGTCTTTCTTCTTGACAAATAACCGGAGAACCCCATGGTGAAACACTAGGCGAATGAATCCCCTGTCCAAAAGCTCACGGAGTTGAACCTTCAGCTCGTTCAACTCTTTTGGTGTCATACGATCGGAGCTTTCGATGTCGTGCGGTTCCGGAATCGGCAGAAAGCGAACTCGCTGGAGCACATAGCTCCTCCTGAAATAAATCAACCTCAAATTGGATCGGAGGGTCCATAATGATTTAGGTCTTGATCAATGATAAGAAAACCTCGGATCTGGATCAAAATCTCGGGATCTAGCCGTCATCTCTGATGCCAGTGAAATCCCACGAGGGTTGGTTCAGAGGCCGGAAGGTGACCACCCTCATCTGGCAATCAGCGGTAGCATGATATACTGACAGCTAATCCATGCCAAGAATGATATCAAACTCGACCATCTCCAATACTAGAAGATCTACCGTAAGTATCATGTTGCTAAAGTCTAACGGGCAACCTCGATCTCCTGGGTGACGTCTAAAGTATCACCCGACGGTAGGGAGACAGTCAATCGCCGCAACCTAACAATGGGTAATCTACCAATCTCCGCATAAAGGTACGAGATATAAAAGAATGCGAACTACCAAGATCAATCAAAATATCAGCGATAAATGCATAAATAGAAATCGTATCGCGGAAAACGGATCCGTCGGCCCGCTGAGCATCCTCTCTAGTAATCGCATGAACATGACGTCTCTGGCGGAGGAGGAGGTGGTAACCGCCGGCTTTTCTGCCAGAGGCTGGACTATGTGCGATAAGGCGAGAGGATGGTGGCGATCTTGTGGTGGCCGACGTCCTTGAGTCGGATAATAAGGTCCTGTGCAAAACTCTAGGGTGCTCTGAAGCACTGGAGTACTCTGTCCAAGCATGCCAAATGCTCCGGAGGGAGCTGCTCCTGCCGTGAAGATTGGGCTTCGCCCTCCTCGATATGCCTGATCCCTCGACTGACCCTCCGGGCCGTGTCCGAGCCTTGGTGACAATCTCGGCTCAGGTGCCCGAGCGGTTGCAATAAAAGCAAGCGTCCCGAGCAAGGGGTGAGGTGATCTCGGATCACATACAAACAATGAGTATCAGGAAGGTGGTTGCTGGGATTCTGAGAAACCGGAGCGTCTGAAGAAGACCGATTGAGGCACGAGGCGCCCAAGTACCACGACTGACCGTGCTCGAGGCATCGCTGTGTCTGCTTGGACACCTCAAGTCGACCCATATGCTTTCTTTTCTGTCCGGATCTGCAGAGCTAACTCTATCATCAAAGCTCGATTCAATGCATCGAGTAAGATGAAATCCCTAATCCGCAAGTTGTATATGCAGATAACCATCCAATCCCTGTATAAACTGCATCATGCGAGTTCTGTCCTCCGCAACTAACTCGAAGGCCAAACTGTCAAATTCAGTATTATACTCGATCACCGAGCGATTATTTTGTCGCAGACTCATAAAATCCTGCCGGCGAGCCATCCGATAGGGCGTGGAAAGAAGCGGCTCTCAAAAGCCTCTCGAACTGGTCCATGTGACGTTCGCTCACCAATAATAGAACGCGAGTAACCCACCAAGTGTTAGCTTCATCCCGTAAATGGTAAGCAGCCAGCTCTGCTTTCTCCCACTCGGAGCAAGCCATATAGAAGAAAGTCTGCTCCATAGTCTCTATCCATGACAGAGCCATACTCGGATCGAGATCTCCGCGGAAAAGAGTGAAACGAGTCTTCATCGACTCGGCCAGTGCTGGAATCCTAGCTCGGGACGACTGCAGGAACTGGCGGAAACACTGGAGCTGACACTACAGGTGGTACCGCGGAATAAACCGGAGGAGGAACTCCCGATGCTGCTGTATATACCGGAGCATAAGCCGTCGGTGGTACTGCCTGGGGGACAAAAGTGGTGGCAGCTGGAGGTACGGTAGAAAAAGGTACCGGATATGGTGCAGCTGCTGCTACTGTAGGCACTGGGGGCACTGGTGCCACTGGTGTCGGGTACACTGTAGGTCCAAGTGGCGGTGGTCCTGAATACGCCGTAGGCTGCGCTGGAGCATATGTCGGGTACACCAATGGTACCCCTGATGGTACGGTAAACAGGGTAGGCGTGGATACCGTCGGTGTGGCCAAAGTAGGTATCTCTACAGGAGCTATCGGGATTTGAGAGCCCGATGCTCCCGCTGCATCCTGAGTCTGTCCCTGACTGACAGGCTCACTAACAGTGGGCATCTCTGGCATATCCAGAGATCCCGTGGTCCTCGCACGTGGTCGTCCAGCACCACGTCTCGCAGCAATACGAGTAGATCGTCTCATATCTGTTAAATTAAATTACAGATATCAATACAATATAACCAACATAAAATAACAACATACCTATTTGCTGTCTGGAGATGTTCCGTCGCTGTCCAGTCCCCAAATTTGACCTCAAAATTCCGAACGTACATATCGCCGGAAATCCAAATAAATCCGAAACGGAAATCCGAAACACAACCATATCGAAAATCCGATAATGCCCAGTTTAACTCGCAAACCTGGCTAACCCAAATATCCAGAATACCAACAAGAGGTAGATAAATGTGTTGCTAGACACTGTATCATTACTTATGCTACTAAATTGGTTTCGGATCATTGACAATTACAAAAAAATATAAACACAAAGGGCAATTCGATGAAATTATGTCACCCCCAAAGGAGACCCTGTCCGAGAAAATTTCGGCAACATCTCCCCTGTACGACGGACAATCAAAAATTTTCTACAAGCACTAAATACTCAGCCACATGCGGCTGGAATCATAACAATAATAAAATCAATCACCACGCAGTTTATATATATATTCAGCCTCTGGCTGACACAACCACGCAGTAATAATACTCTGACTCAAAAACCACCCTACTCAACTACACTCGTAAAGCTCAAAACCGACGAACTCACCTCTTCTGCCATCCAGGCAGGCATGTAGTAGAATAAAAACCAAATCCAAATCCATCAATATAATAAAATTTATATCATGTCCATAAGCAAATAAATCCAGAACATAACGAGTTCAAACAGTCTAGAACAGAAAGAAACCAAAGAAAACCAAACATATCCTGAAGGTCTGCAGGACCAGCACTACGTGTAGTGAGGACTAGCGACTGGAACTTCCTCCTGACAGCATTAACCTGAAAATATCAACAATGGAGGCGGGGTGAGTCCAACACTCAGCAGGTACAATTGGTATGCAAAGTAAAGAAATAACACCTAACACTAATCATGCGTCTGATATAAGAAAGATATAAATATGCATCTGAAGTAAGCGGAGAATCTTTGTACTAACAGTCCCGAGTATAAGGTCAAACAAGAGTGGTATAGGAATCAGTATGCATGTCAAACATAGGTATCAAACAATATGCAGATATAAATGCAGCAACCACAAACACAAACAATAAATGCATCATGCGTATGATGACAATGATGCGTCCGGTCACCCCGACGCGGTCGATCATCTCATACAAGCGTGAGGCCGAGTGGGTAGTGACAACGTGCACTCTGTCGTCACTACTCACGATGAGTGACCGAGTGGACGGGAATCTGTCGAGTACACCTATCCTCCTACCCCAAATCATAGATGGGGGAGCGCAATGCTCTCAACTCCCGGTACTCAAAGACGGGAGGAATCCCTGCGGATAACTGTGTCACACTACCCATGAGCGGACCAACGGTGCCTAACAGAGTCCCTACTGCAACACACACGGCTGAATCGACCACTAACCCATGAGTGGTGGTGTGTGCACATGTAACTGGCGATGTGCTCAGCAATAATGGAGCGGACTATCGCACAGCATGCAATCATGCAAATGATGCATGGCAATAACCATATAAACATCTTGACCTAATCCATATATATAGAAATGTGCACCGTAGGTCAAAGAATCATATCAAATCAAGGTACACAGAAGGTATAAAAACCTAGGTCCTGAACATGGTCAAGCATGGCATATCACTACCCCTATAAGCATGTATAGACAGGTAAAATATACCCGAGATGCAAAACCCATCAATCAATCAAGCATGTAAGATTTGGGTAGTGATTAACCGAAACAGATAAGAAACACAATTAATGCAACATGTTAATTTAATTACTAAGCATATCAAATGACATAAGTCAAAAGTACCCGCCTCCGACAAAATGGTCCAATCCGGTCCGAACACGACGTCGAGATACTCGTCTCGTGTCAAAGTCCTGTATCCAACATAATGTCTAGTTTAGCTAATTCTATCATACACAATTAGCCAAACTAAATTCTAATCCAATAAATACATTTTTATTTAGCTAAAATTCGAATGAATTGCTAAATAAATCCTTAAAACCATTTAGGGCAAAACCCTAAATAATAATCATCAACTTATCTAAATAAAGTCTAACGATAAATTAGGGTTAGTTACCTAATCCCCAATCCACCATTAGATCAATTCCAAACTACCTAATCCTATCAATCAATCATCAACAACATGATCAAAGTAAAACCCTAAACCTTACCTCAGTTCACAATTCAAATGACTGCAGTGAAAGGTTGCTTGCTGCTGAAAAATCCTCCACACTACCAGGATCAAAATAAAATCCACAACAACAATTAAATACCCTATACTATCAATTAGGGCAGCACCCATAACACTGTAAATCTGAGCCTCAAACCAAAAATACCTAAATTTCCTTACCTATCTCGTAGCTGTGCTTGTTGATCCACCACAAAGAAGGATTGATCTATAACAAAGAAGAATATCCAAGCTCTGATCTTAAAGATCACTGCTCGGAAGGAAGGAGGCGCCGGCGGCTAGCTAGGGCACGAGCACAGCAGAGAAGAAACTCGTCGTCGATGCTGCTCCGTGCGGCGTCGGCTCTGTGGTGGCGGCAGAGGAGAGGAGAAGAGAAGAAGGTGGTCGGGCGGCACCGGGTGGCTAGGGCACCGAATGGTCCACGGTGGCGCCGGCACTAGGGCACAGACGCGCTGTGGTGGCGTCGGGTGGCTAGGGCAAGCAGAGGAGAGGAGTTTGACTCAGGCAGGCGGTCGGGCGGCGGT
Organism: Zingiber officinale; assembly: GCF_018446385.1. Lineage (NCBI taxonomy): Eukaryota > Viridiplantae > Streptophyta > Magnoliopsida > Zingiberales > Zingiberaceae > Zingiber > Zingiber officinale. Next base: position 91,240,922 of record NC_055986.1, read on the forward strand.
GCTAGGGCACGGCGACGGCGGCCGACGCTGAGAAACCAGTACCGGCAGTGGCGTCGGGGCTGAGTCTAGGACACAGGCCGGAGATCGGCGGTGGCAGAGTCGCCGGCGGCTAGGGCTTCGGCAGCAGAGGGAATAAGGCTGCCGGAGTTAGAGAAGAAGGAAGCGTCGGGATAGGCTCGTGTGCGCGAGGGAGAGAAACGGAGGGATTAAGGAAAATAAAGAAAAATATAAAGAAAAAGAAAAGTAAAAAGGAAAAGAAAAAATAAAACTTTTCCTTACTAAAACTGGGTAGCCTAAACAGGCTTTTCCGGGCCCCATCTTGATCCCCGTTAACTCATCCGTACGAACTCCAAAAAATTCCCGAAAAATGTCCAAAAATTCCGAAAAATTCCCTTATTCATATCCGCCTATTTCCGGTATTTTACAATTAATAAGTGAAATATGATTCAAAAAGTGCCCTTGTCAATCATCTCATAATTGATACTAGGACTAATACTAACATATACAGCAGAAGACAAAAACATAACCACCAATTAAAAAGAGGGATTTACACAATCCCCTCATAACATATAAAACACAAATGGCTGCGTACCGGTATGACTTACACAAGTATAAGTCTAAATAACAGGACACCACAAGGCTAAAATCCAAGAATGAAACAAAGTGTAAATACAAACAATAAGACACAACGGGGAAAGCACAATCTCGAGTGTGACGTGGGACTGGCAGTCATAACCTCTGAGCAACACACATATCTTCTACCTGCTAACCTATAAATAAAGGGAAGCAAGGGGTAGTGAGTACAAAATACTCAGCGGATAAAAGAAGATAGTGCATGATATATATAAGGTGATCAAAGGATGCAGTATCTGGTGAAATACTTACTACAAAAGTAAGAGAGTCAATATAAACAACCACTAACGAAGCATAAACAACTACATAATCATCTTCTAACCTGCTCAATTAGGTAAGATCAATAAATCGGGAGTATATGCATATCCTGCACAAACAAACACACAACTAACATATATCAAACATATAGCAAGCACTAGCTACGCCCACAACATGGTACCATGAATAAGTCTCGTGGGCGGTCAAGGTATATAAATAGTCAGTTTTCGCGGGAGAACACTCTACCAAGGATGGTTCCATGGGCGAACAAGATGTGTTAGCTATCTAGCTCCTCATCCACTGACTACGGAAGAACTCTCTACCATGGAAGGTCCCGTGGGTAGTTAGGATATATAAGTAGTCACTGTCTGTGGAAGAATGCCCTACCACGAATGATCTCATGGCCAGACAGGATATGTAAGTAGCCATTTTACGGGAGAACACTCTGCCATAGATGACCCCACGAGAGATTTCATATATATATTAAATAGATCAAAATATAACGAAAAACAATAAAGTATCAAACTCAGGAACCGATCTAGAGCAGAGTCAAGGTAAGTAAATTAGTACTGCCAAATCAATAAAATAAATTATGCATTGAGGTCAAAAATCAAAAGAAACAAGTCACGAAGTACCCATCTTCAAGGTAGATCATTGCTTAAACTATCCTCATGTCAGAGTTCACATCTCGTATCAAAAACCTATATCACAGAATACGGATCATAGCTAAATTCTACCTTGGACCAAATAGCTAAGCCAAATCCTTAACCAATTAGGGAAATACTAATTGATTCAAATTATCAATTCAATTAATTAACCCCAATTCAACGCAACCCTAATTGTTACCTAGTTTGACGACGGCTGCTGGCAGCTCACGGCCAACGGAGGTGGCTCACAATGTTCAACAGTCGATCATGGATGAATAGAGAAGTCGGCGAGGATTCTTCCAACAATGGTGACCTCGCTGTGGTGGGGCAACAATGACTACTCGGTCGCAATTGAGGAAGAAGACAGTAGTAGGGGAAAAAGAAAGTCCCCAGTGTCTTTGTCGTGGCCAGAGAAAATGAGAGGCGCTGGTGGATGGTTGGCTAGGCATAGACCAAGGAAACAACAACGCACATAGAGATCGATGCTCTCGCTCGTGGCTAGAGATAAGCTGGCGTTGATGGCCCTATGCTTGCGGATCAGAGTAGGCGGCAAAACAGGGCCATCAGCGTCGGCTCTTGTATAGACAGTGGTCTTTGGCATCACTGAGTTAGTCTCATAAGAAGAGGGGTTGACTCTACTTCCCTGACGGCAGCCACCTGCGACGTCGCTGAGCTAACCTCATGTGGAGAAGGGGGCACCGGCAAATCAGAGATGCCTAGGGTTGGGAGAAAGAAAATGGATCGACGATGAATGTGAGATCGGTGATGGTTCCCTAAAATGGTCACAACCATTCTCACAAAGGTCGATGGCTAGATCGAGCAGCGCCGGCATGATCCGGTGGTGGCATCAGGCAGAGTCGCGTGGACTGAGGTGGGCAGCGAAAAAAGGGTTCGAGAGGATAGGGAGGAAATAAAAAAGAAGAAACCTAGGTATTTACATTAATACTTAATATTTAAGTTAATTAATTCAAACTTTAGGTTCAATTAAATCAATCAACTCCCAACTAAATGAATATCCCAAATAAATTTTATTTAAGTCTAATAGATTCATCCCCTTAAAATGTATCATACGAACTCCATTTAAATATAGAAAAATTTCTAAAAATTTTATAAAGATATTTCTCAAATAATACTTATTATTTAATTATCGTATCTCACAATAACGTATGTTGGCCAATCTGCATGCACCACCTCAGCTTCGCCAATCGACAGTCGTCCATTCGACCCCTTCCCAAGCGCCTAGACAAACTCTAGACTCAGTCATATGATTTTCGACATCACAAGGTTAGCACAATAAATATGGAAAGAAGAGTAATAAAATATTTGATAATTTTTGGACTGTCCGGTCCTAACTTTGAATTTCACTGAAACTCTAAGTCGGACCAACGTTTACTGTTCCCTCAATTGGGAATGCGTCATCACTGGATCTCTCCTCCAATTACTCATCTCCAGTTATTATTTATGGACTTCCTTGATGTCAGGTCCCTTAACCCACCAGGATTTCCTGTCAGATTTTAACCAATTTGGACTTCAGTCAATTGTCAACCAAACTAGACTTCCTCCTATTAGATCTCAATCAATTTGAGCTTTGTGCTAGTTATCAACCTAGCTAGACTTCAGCCTGATGTTTCAATCCTCTAGACCTATTAAGTTCAAATCCTACATACTTGGCAAAAGGATTAGATCACAACATAATCTAACTTTAACTTTTATCATACATCAAAATCTGAGTTTGATCATTAGTGCAACTTGCACCAACAAAACCAACTAAATCATTGCACCCTCACCCAAGGCTGTAAATGAGTCAATTTTGTTGGATCGAGAAGCGCTAGAGTGGGGGGGGGGGGGGGGGGGGGGAATAGCGCTCGTGGCTATTTCGTTCGATTCGTAAAAATATCGGAGTTAAAACACGCAACGGAATAAAGAAAAACAAACAGAAAGAACACGAGGATTTACTTCGTTCGGAGCCTAGATCGACTCCTACTCGAAGGCCCGCGATCCTTGATCACTTTCCGTTGGCAACAACTATAAGTTCGATAAGGTTTACAAGTATAACAATTTACAGCTTAATTTAAACCAGAAATCTTATACCGACAACAATGGATGAAAAAGCGAAGCTCCGGGTCGTCAGTGTCAGGTCGCAGCACTTTCGGGTCGTCGATTTAGTAGCACGCAGCAAGAGGATCACTTAGAATTCAGTTGTTTAGAGCTGTTGGTCGAGACCCCTTTAAAAAGGGTGTTCAAGGCGCCTTCATTAAGCTCTAAGGCGCCTCCAACCCAAAGTTTTATCTCGATTAATCTGCTGTCGATCAAGCTTGGATCACTGCTCATTATCCACCTCAAGGCGCCTCTAACGCCACTCCAAGGCGCCTCCAAGGCACGGTCTAAGGCGCCTTTAGTCCCCATGAAGGCGCCTCCAGCTCCTCTGGACAGCTGGCCTCGGCTTGCACCCGAGGCGCCTCCAAGCTCCATGGAGGCGCCTCGGACACTGTTCATCCGAGGTGTGAGTTGCTCATTTGTCCCTGCAAAGCATGTTAGTTTACCAAACACACACATACCCTGCAAGACAAAGTTAGCACACAGAAAATATATTAAATCAAGTGATTGACAGTCACCGGACTGTTCGGGTCTGACTTCGGATTTCCAACCGAAAACCCTAGGTCGACCTGATGCTTACTGTTTCCTCTACGGGGAACACGTCCTCACCTACTCCACTCAGGAGATTTACCTGTTGCCAGTGCGATCCTCCAGATCGACTGAACTTTTGCTCGGTGCTCGATGCTTCCGGACTTTCTGCTGGACTTCCGCTTCCCGACTGGTTCAGTCTTTCACCTGGTTCGCGGTACTAGGACTTTCCACCTAGGGTTACCCCCCCTAGGACTTTTACCTGAAGCACTCGACCCACCAAGACTTTCCGTATAGGGTTACCACCCCCTATGACCTAGGGTTACTATCCCCTAGGGTTTTCACCTGCCTAACCACAGTTAGGACTTTCCTGAAACACTTAGTCAAGCACGTTAGATCACAACACACCTTAACTTTGAATCCTTTTCCATTATCAAAACTTAGGTTCGATCGTCGGATGCTTCCCACGCCAACAAATTTAAGCCAAGCGAAATTTTATGATGTTCAAGTTTGTTTCATAATATAACAGAGTCGAATCAAACTGAGCCTAAAATGAACCAAAATGTTGAAATTATTGTTCAAGTTTAGTTTGAATTTTTTATAAGTTCGAGGTTCGTTTAAACTTTGCTTGAGCTTAATTAGTTAGTTTAGATTTATTAAGTTCTCTATTGAAACTTATTTAATTATTTGAAACTTTTAAAAAGTTTGTTTGGCTGGTTATTGAGTTTGATAATATAAATTTATTTGTTTATTTAATTTTTTTTTGTTTATTTAGTATGTTGATAATAGTTTTACTTATGAACATAATGTATGAATGTTGTTAACGTTTATTATTCACAAACGTTAACGAGTTGAACATATATATGTTCAAGTTTATTAATTTAGTTTAACAAGTTGTTCTAACTTATTTATTGAATGAATATAAATAATCTTTTACCAAATTGAGCATCAAGATTATGAAGATTCGATTCATTTATAGCCCTACCCTCACCAAATCACTCAAAATAGTTTGACCGGCTAACTTAATTGTGGTCTATTATGTTTCGTTGATGTTCGTCTTCTATTTCTTGTTGTGTCACCGGATGAAATTTATAGGTTCTCTATGAAATTAAATTGCAAAGAACTATCGTGAGCGGCCCTTGAAGTATCTTTTTCATGGGCCCGCTTCACTAGTATAATGCCTTCATTTTTTAATTATGAAAATTTTAAATGCATGTAATAGTTTTGACCAAAATTGTTCTATAAAATCAACTGTTTAAATCCCAAATTTAATCCCTTTAGTGTGTCCCTCGAATCCTTTGGACTCCTTTAATGTCTTCCTTTTTAAATTTTTAATAGTTTAGATCAATGTTCTAATTTTGGACAAAACTATTGTATCGATCCAAATTAATCTAATTCCATGAACAATCACTTCTTATATTCTTTGGACAACATAGGTCCAATTTAAAAACATATGTCTTTATGCACTTGACTATAAAAATTAAGTTTTTCTAGTCAACCATCAATTTCTTTGATGACATTAGAAGCATTGTCTCTCGTAACTACAGAAAAAAATAATTTAGTGAAAATGTTCACTCTTTCAATTTAGGTCATTTATTACAATTATTATACAATCAAAATCATATTCATAGGCTTTTGATATTGTAGAGAATCAAAAATATTTCATCTTCTAAAATGTCCAACTATGTTTCACAAGTATATATAGATGTAGCATTAATCCTAGGACTACTTGATCATAGAGTGGTAGTCCTATGCTTGTAGATACTACTTATGGCCAACTATACTCATAATATTTTGAAGGTATTCGGTGTCCGAGGAAAGATTTGGAGGCAAAGCTAAGGCAATTTTGCAACATAGCCAAAGATGATGATGTTATTTTATTTTATAAAATTTGTATCTTATATTCTTTCTTTTTTTTCCCAATAATATCAGTAGATTACTAACCTTGTTACTTATCTTATAGATTATAAATGAAATTGATATATTTTTTTTCTCACAAGGAAAGCCAAGCTAGATGGTCATAATGCAACACAGAAGTCAATGCTTAGGAATTTTGTAAATTTTGTTAGTTAAAAATTGATCTGGCCAAAAACTAAAAGCCAAAAAAAAAATATATGTTTGAATTACTAACCTCCATCATAAATATCCAAGAGCGCGTTATTTTTTTTATATGTTTGAATTAAAAATAAAGAAAATAATAGCTAAATCTTAAAAATGTTATTTCATAATAAGTTTGGTGATGATGTAAAACAAATATAAGTTAGGTGATCACTTATAGTGAAGAAAGACGCACTTGTGTGCCTTAAAATCAATTGCAACTTAAATTAGATATTTTGATCGTATTTATGTGCAAAGTAATGATTAAATTATTATATTTAAGAATAAGGACCGAACCAAAAAAATTTATATATCTTTATAATAGTATGATATTATCCACTTTAAACCTAAACTCTTATGGATTTATTCTTGTGCTATAACCAAAAAGTCTCATCAATGGAGATATCTTTCATCTTATAACCTTTAATCTTTTTTATATATTTTTAATGTGAGACTTTGATTATATTCTTAACAATCCTCTTTTCAAACAAATGACCAACATTATTCTCATGGTTCCGATCTCCCCTCAAGTATCCAGTCACTATTGAATTGATCCGACCCTAAACCCATGATATTTTTTTATGTATTTTCAATATGAAACTTTGATTGTATTATCAACAATATTCCTCCCTTCAAATGAAAGACCACCATTATTCTTATAGTCTAAATCTTCCCTCAAGCATTCAATCACTATTGACCTACTTCAGGCCTTCTCTTAGATTTTCATCAAGCATTTGGTCACTGTTGACTTGCTTGTACTTTCTATCACTTAGGGTTCACTCCTTTCGGAGCCCTCAGACGAAGAACTTGATTGTATTCTCAATAATCCTCTCTTTAAATGAAGCACCATTATTATTCTCATGGTTTGGGTCTTCTCTCTGTTGGAGAAATTGTCCTTAGGTTAAGGTTGACCAGTTTGACTAAGCTTGAGTTAGTTTGAGCTTGAAAGCTGAAAGGCTTGATAAGTCTAGAGGACTAGACACAGGCTGAAATCTAATTAGGTAAGTAGGATCAGATAATTGAAAAGAACGCCAAATAGGTTAGAGATGATCTGATATCTGGCAGGAAGTCCAATTGGGTCAATAGGACCTAACAACTGATTGGAGTCTAGATAGAGTATCTAATAGGAAAACCTAGTCGGTCATGAGATCAGAGAGTTGAGAGAGTATGATATCTGGCATGAGACCAGGCTGAAACTAAAGGAGAGATCTAGTAAGAATGAATCACAGTAGGATTGTAGACGCTGGTCTAACTTAGATCCATTTAGGAAATTTAAGTTGAGACTAAAACTAGATCATGGTCTTGGTAAGACAGGATCTAATTCATAATTTTATTATTATCTGTGCTAACACTACAACAAAAACTGCAAACGACAACGGATAATATCCGTTGTCATAGGGTCAAAAAATCGTTGTAACTGAGGGTGTTGTAGAATGTATTGCCCTACAACAACGGTTTTGAATCCGTTGTCTTTGTAGACATTTGACAACGGTTTTTATCCGTTGTTGTTTACATGCTCAAAATTTGTTTACGAAGGATACGACAACGTTTTAAAACCGTTGTGGTAGATAATTTCAACAACAGAAATAAACCGTTGTGGTAGACTCTTTTTACAACAGATTAATTTTAAAACCGTTGTGGTAGATAATTTTAATATGTTTTACAATAGATAAAACTGTTGTCTTTTATCACTTTTTATAAAAAAAAATCCGTTGTGGTTACGTACTTTTTACAATATTTCTAACCGTTGTCTTTAATATTCATGTTGTAACATGATAATAACAAACAACCAATCTTTATTTAATATAAACAAACCACCAATACAAAACTAAATATTTACTACATTCAATCCATGAAAATGTTATCTTCAAATTTCAAAAATTAACTACACACATCAAAATGAGAAAATAATAGCTGTGTGATCGAAATCCATAATATGCAAGCTAAAATCCTCTTCCCAACTGAATCTTTAAAGCCTTTTCCAGTAACTTACTGGCTGCATCTTCACGTGACCGAGTATACAAATTTCCCTTGGCAATCAAATATGCAGAATTAAGCTGTAGGAGTTGATAAAAATAAACAAATTATAAAGACATTAAAAGATAAAATATACATGTAAGCAAATAAGAATTATCTTAACCTGCTGAAACACATATGGATTGATGATACAATTAAGCTTTGCACTACTGTTGTCTTATTTGTGCAGCATGTTATTGGAAATTAGAAACTAGTATAGAAGGAAATGAAATTGCATAACATCCACAGCTATTTGGCAATTTGCAACGATCTCAATCATATAAATCATATGGTTCTTCATTGAGTTCAATTTAGCCCAGTGGCATATTCAAATCAAAGCATGATACTTTAAGGTTGGCAATGCCATAAAACTTATCCAACAAACACTGAAAGGTCAAATGCAAAGTGCTAACATAACACATTCTAACACTGAGTAGAACTAATAAGATATTTTCACCCAGAACGCTAGTTATGCACTATATGTCAAATAAAAAGATAGAAGAGAACGCTTGTGTAATGGGGAAAAAAACTTCAATTGCCCAAGTAGAAAACAATTGGATAACATGTAACAATTAATGGAGCAAGCCAATGAAGCATCAAAGAGAATAGAAGAGTTACTCATGAAGTGCTTTGGAAAGTTATAAGGATTCCAACGATTGGAACTTCACCAGACAAGAAATTTGTTGATAAATTCCTACAGTTGTTAAAAAAAATCATAGTCAAACAGTTAACTCTGCAACAACAAACTGCCTAGCCACCAATAATCACATGAAGACTCACAGAAATCATAATGGGTTCAGAGAGCCAATAGATGGAGGAATTGTGCCCCTGCGCAAATTGCTTGACAAGTCCCTACATTTCAAAAGAAAACAAGGGGATGTAAAAACTACAAGATGGTAAGGTGCACAAGTTCTCCAATCTCGGATGGAATGTTCCCTTGAAGGTAATTAGCTCTCAGATACCTTGAAAAATAAGTAATGTGACAACTTCATGCAACAATATATAGTAAATTCTCATTACCAATAACTATAATCGATAAAAAAATATATGAATAGAAGAAAACGCATACAATGCTGTTAGCTCAGTGCAGTTCTTTATGGAATAGGACCGTGTAAGATCAACAATTTATTCAAGTGTACAGCAGAAAAGTATCCATCATTGTGCTTTAAACAAGGTTAAAGACATGCTCAAACTTAGCTCAATCATTATGATCTCTTATCACAATCATGCGAACAATGCACCGTTGTCCATTGTTAGACAGATATGTTCAACAAGTGAAATAACTATTAAAATGCCGTAACGTTCACCAAAGCCTCTGTGGTGCCGCAAGATCTACTAGCCTAAAATCCATTATAAGTTGGAAATCATTAGAAATGCTTAATCAAAGAGATGTTGTAATACCTCAGAAGCATCATCATGAAATGCTTCATCCACATTTGCAGGAGACAACAATTTTTTTCTTTCATTCAATATTATTTTCTCGCTTTCCTTGTTAGCGTCCATCAGAGCTACTTCTAGAAGAGCTCTTGCATCTGAATCAAGTTCACTGATGAACTTTAATGGAGAAGGCCAAACAAGAGGTTCTGCTGCTGATGGGTTTAGCAAAGCTGCACAAGCTCCATGATTGTGCTTTATAGCTACAGAATAAGGTATTCGCCTGTGGAATATGGATCAGCATATGTTTAATAACAGTGAAACAAAGACAGAACTTCCATGAACACAGAAATTTTAATTAGTTTGTTAGTAGAAAAGTAGAAAATTAAGAGAGAGACACTCCTTAAATTGACTCTCCTAATGTATGGAAAATTTTGATTCATTATAATTCATCTCAACTAACAAAAGACAGCCAAAATATAAAAAGGCTAAATGCTGCCTAAAAAATTCCTAAAAAGAGATTTCATGGTTGTTGGAAGATAATCACCAAAAGGCAAACTAACAAAGAATCTACACTGTCTGTTTGTTCAAGATTTCAATTGTAAAGCTAGCAGCTCCAATTTCTCCAAGAGTATAGGCAATTTGAAAAGATGAAATATGCCCACCCAGATGAATCCCTCTGGAGCTGATCAGCTCCCCATGCAAGTAATGTGCGAACACAATCCAAACTTCCTCCGCGAGCTGCCAAATGTAGAGGAGTGCTCCCAGAATGACTGAAAAATATGGATTTCGATCTCAAAACAGAAAATTGACACATAAACATAATGGCAAATGATCAAGTATATAAATCAGTCAAAATACCCATATTCCCTAGTGGAAGAAGAAACAAGAGCCCCATGGTCTAAGAGTACATGGACACACTCAGTCCATCTTCGCCGTGCTGCAAGATGTAGAGGCGTCTCTCCCCTTTCATCCCCAACATTTACAAACCGGGCAAATCCCCTAATAACAGTATACCAAAAGGAAAATTGCAGAGCTAAGTAATTAAAACAAGGCCAAGGACCATCAATCAAAATGAATCAAGGGACTTGAAAAAAACCACACCAAGAATCAACAACCGCAGTGGATTGGGAAATCCACTGCGGTTGTTGATTCTTGGTGCGGTTTTTTTCAACTTCCCAGAAACATAATCCCAGTCGAAGTAGGATCGGGCTCCAAAACCACAAAGCTCACATAAGCACTAAGAGCTTGAGGCAACGATATCTTCGCGGGGGTGGGATGGGAGTGAGCACAGGTAGTAAGGTTCGGAAGCCCTTTCCCAAATAAGAGAGCACCTAAATCCAACAAAAAGGGAGCCAAGCAAACAATAAAACCTCACAGGCATCACCTTTATCAGGGGAATCGATCCCGACGCAGCAGCCTGAACCGAAAAGGGTTTAGATTCAGCCAGAATCTCTCCATGGACAGTTCGGCCGAGGAGTTCGCCACCCAAACCGGGACAGAGCTGGGGGAAGAGACACAGCGGCGTCGATCCGAGCCTCGGAAGCGAAAGTCCACCAGAGAAGAGGGGGCGACGGTTTGTGTAAGCAACGGACGAGGAGCTTCTACGGCGCGGAGAAAGAAGGCGAAGTGGCTACCGGGGCCACGGAGAAGTGGGAAAGTCTCCGTTGAAGTGACCGGTGAAGAATCGTAGAGGAAGAGCGATAGCTTCTTGCCTTCGTCGCGAGCAGGAGAGCAACGAAACGGATCGCTCCATTTGGTGTCATGGCGTGAAGAGATAGTCGAGGAGAGGAAAGAAAAATGGCTTAGGGTTTGGGAACGCTAAGGGAAAAATACGGCGCGAAATATTTTTTGCAGAGTGGGAAAGCAAAACTGCGAGCGGAAATGACGAAATGAATAAAGCCAAAGACAACGGGTTTTTCAAAACTGTTGTCGTAGACGCTAAAAACACGGATAAAGACAACGGTTTATAAAACCGTTGTAAAAAGTGTTGTCGTTTTAAAAAAAATATTGCTCAATGACAACAGTTTTGCCAAAACCGTTGTCTTTTATATTTAATGGGGAGTTCAAAGACAACGGTTTTGGCAAAAACCGTTGTCTTTGAACAAATACGCAACGTTTTCTCTTAAAACCGTTGTCGTAGGGGTGTTGTCGTTTGCAGTTTTTGTTGTAGTGTAACTCTCTTTTTGCACGTATTTTGGGCTAACATGTTTTACAGGAACTAAGAGTAAAATTGAAGTTCAAATGAAAAGTGCTCGAGACACCTCAGCTGATTGGAGGTGCACTGAGTAAGGGAATAAAGGTGCCTCAAATGGCTAGAGCTGCCCCAGACCCGATAAGTTGTGAGGATAAAAGTTTAGTGTTGGAGGTGCCTCGGGTTACTGGAGGTGCCTTGGGTTGAAGCCTTGGAGGTGCCCTAAGATGATTGGAGGCATATCCAAGAGAATAAATGTCAAACTTTGAGGATCAGATTGGAGTTAATAGAGGCACCCCAGATGAATCGAGGTTCCTCCAATGCAGTGTAAAAGAAGGTGGTTGACCAGCTCTTTTATATCACTTCTTTACAAGCTATAAGTTCCTTTTGCTGTGCCATACTCTTGCTATTGTTTTGCTACGATACTACTACTATAAGATACAATAATTAAATAATAAGTGTTATTGAAAAAATAATCTAATAAAATTTTTTAGAAATTTTTAAAAAAATTTCGAGATTTAAACGGAGTCTGTATGACATGTTTTAAGGAGATGAAATTATTAGACTAGGAGAAAGTTAGTTTGGAATATTCCTTAAGTGAGAATTGATTGATTTAATTATCATAAGGTTGTAATTATTAACCTAGGTATATAAATCAAAACCTAACTTCATTTCATTTTCTATTCATTATTCACTTGAGTGCTCTCTCATTCTCCCGTTCCTTACCTCATTTCCAATCCACCGCCGCTTCCCTGCTTTCATGAAGACTCGACCGCCGATGTCATAGCTGTCGTTGTCACAAGGGGTCGACGTCGCCGGCCCTCCCATCGCTACCCCGTCTCTCCCATCTCCCTCTCTGCCACCTTGCTCTCGTCGATGAGGCTAGCCAAGCGACGCTGAGGATTCCCCTCTCTTTGACTGGCCCTTGGTCCAGCCACCATGACCGCCACAGCTAGACGCGGCTAGCCTATGACTATCACCTTCTCCTCATCATTCAATCCATCACCTCGAACACCTCCTAACACCTAATCACATTGGTGCCACTCAGCCGTCACCGCCCTCCTCTGCCCCGACTTGAGACCATAGCAGCCACCACTGAGCCTTCCTCTTTTCAAATCATCACTGTTGTCTCCTCTCGCTACCATGCCCTAGAGCCCCATCTATGCTCTGTCTAGATTCGGAGAGGAGGATGATCATCAAAGACACCATCTCCTCTTCGGATTTAAAGAGGAGAGCTCCATGTTCACCACAACAGCATAAGATTTCTTCATCGAAGGGTTGCAGATCGGATTGGGTAAGATTAGTTTGTTTCCTATCATGTTTATTAGTTGATGCTTAATCAAATGACTGATAATAGATAATGAGATGTTTATGGATAATTGGATTTGATTAGGGTGATGAAAGGGTGATTAATAATTATTGAATGGATTAATCTGAGTTTGATTTAGAATTTTGGATGTGATTAAAATCTGAAATCCGAATATGATTATTGATTTGGGGATGAATTAAGAATGTATTAATCATCAAAAAATTGCATGGTTTAATTCATAGGAAGAGTGAATGTGATGGAATAGAAGATTAATTGAAGTTAATCATCAATTAGGGTTAATTAATGATCATTTAATTACGGTTATCCCTAATTAGTTTGGATTTTGGATTTAGCTAGTTATTGCATATGTAATTAGCTAAACTGTACATCATATGATTTATAGGACTTTGATTTGAGACGAGCGTCTCAACATCGGATTATTTAGCACAATCAACAGATAAAGGAGGGTACTTCTTGCCTTACTTCGTTATCACTTTAACCTTAATATATGAGCTATATTCAGATAGTTCCTGTATTTACCTTAACTCTACTTATATTTTACCTGAGTTTGACCTGCTTGATCTTTGTGATGATCATTTTGATATATACACAGTCTCTTGTTATCATCCATGATATATAGCAGATACTAGATACCTTGTTTACTTACATTAATTGCTATATATTCATGTATACTATTGAGCATGCTAGTTTTATTGTAACATAGTTGATTGTTATTTATGTATCTATGGTGTTGGTTGTTCGTATCTTTCTCATCATATCATTGCATGCATGCCGATGACTATATCTCCCTTGTGGTTGAGAGAGTCGTCGACCAATGCCACACACTCAGCCACTCAGGGGTAGTGGTAGCTGGAGTACATGCCACTTGTCCTGTCGTGCCCACTCTACCACTTTTGAGTAATGGTAGCTGGAGTTGCGAGTAGCAGGGACCCCGTTGCTATGTAGCTAGTTGACTACTATGCAAACTGTCCACTCGGTCACTCGAAAGTAGTGGTAGATAGAGTGTCATATAGTTGGCATTGTCCCAGTCTCTCAACTATACACGGGTCATGGTGCAGAGAAATGGGTGGGAGTGACCATACCATGCATATGATATTGTGTTTGCGTATACTATTATTTTATTTTATCCATATGATTGTGATATGTTTACATATAATTGAGATATGTCTTTTGTATATGTGTATCAACACTGGCTTACATATTGGTAGTATGTATATGTCATATATGTTGCTCTTGTAGTTATGAGCAATATTATTACAAATCCTCACTTACACTTGACTTTCTATTACATTCTTAGTATATGAGTTCAGGTATGGATATTTATTATGATATTATTATTGTTCTTGTTATTATTTCCTCATGAGACTGTATACCTTTGAATCTCTAGATATATTATGATTATACACTATCAGTCTTAGACTCGCTAAATCATTTAGATTCATCACCTCATTTGTACTTTTATTTTCCCCAGGTAACAAGTAGATGATACAAAATCACTTAGGGCGCGTTTGGTTCAAGTTATCATGTATAACATTGGTTATGTGATTACCAGGTAATCACATAACTAAGGTTATGGGAGAATAAAACATAATCTTAACCTTGCTTGGTTCAACTAGGTAATGGTATAATCTAACTTGACATTTACTATATTACCCTCTGGGTTAATTATATGATTATTGTTATTATTTTGTTTTGCCATCTGTATATGCATTTATTATCAATGTTGTACAAAGTAAAACCTAAAATCTCGTGTATATTTAGGAATCACGAGTTAGACCTTTATATAGAAAAGAAGAAATAAACCAAAAGACCAAACTACCCCTATACTTATTCTAACACTCCCCCTCAAGCTTGAGAATATAGATCATATACACCAAGCTTGTTACATATGTAGTCAATCCGAGGACCTCTAAGTGATTTAGTGAATATATCTGCTAGCTGATCATTTGAGTTGACAAAACTAGTAGATATTTCTCCAGATATGACTTTCTCTCTGACAAAGTGACAGTCAACTTCAATATGCTTTGTTCTCTCATGGAAGACTAGATTTGAGGCAATATGCATAGCGGTCTGGTTGTCACATATGAGTGACATTTGTGTAACCTCTCCAAACCTTAGTTCCTGAAGCAACTGTTTTAACCATATAAGTTCTTGACTAGCAATAGCCATAGCTCGATATTCTGCTTCTGCACTGGATCTTGCCACAACATTCTATTTTTTGCTTTTCCAAGAAACAAGGTTACCTCCGACAAATATACAAAATCCAGAAGTGGATCTTCTATCAGAGGGAGATCCTGCCCAATCTGCATCAGAATATCCCACGACTTGAGTATGTCCTTTGTCTTCATATAGAAGACCCTTTCCTGGTGCACCCCTGATATATCGAACAATGCAAGTCATTGCATCCCAATGTTCTTTGCATGGAGAGCTAAGAAACTGACTTACTACACTCACTGCAAATGAGATATCCGGATGAGTGACAGTAAGGTAGCTTAGTTTCCCTACCAATCGCCTATACCGTTCAAGATCTGAAAAAGGCTCCCCCTGATTTGGTAGGAGCTTGACATTAGGATCCATGGAATTGTCGACTATCTTTGAGTTTAATATTCCTGTTTCTTCCAAAATATCCATTGCATACTTCCTTTGGGATATAATGATCCCATCTTTAGACTGTGCCACTTCTATCCCTAGAAAATATTTGAGTTTGCCAAGATCCTTTGTCTGGAAATGTTTGAAAAGATGTTATTTTACTTGTGAAATCCCAAGATGATCATTACCTGTGATGACAATATCATCAACATAAACCACTACATAGATGCAACCAGTAGACGAGTGGCGATAAAAAGAAGAATGATCAGCCTCGCTTCGAGTCCTGCCAAACTGCTGAATTACAGTACTAAATCTACTGAACCATGCTCTGGGTGACTGCTTGAGACCATATAAAGATTTCCGCAAGCGCCATACAAGACCAGAAGACTCCCCCTGAGCAACAAAACACGGAGGTTGCTCCATGTAGACTTCCTCGAGCAGGTCACCATGTAAGAATGCATTCTTGATGTCCAATTGATGAAGAGGCCAATGGCAAATTGCAGCAATAGACAGAAAAAGACGCACAGAAGACATCTTGGAAACAGGAGAAAAGGTGTCTCCATAATCCAATCCAAATACCTGAGTATAGCCTTTAGCGACAAGACGAGCCTTAAGCCGATCAACCGTGCTGTCTACACCAATTTTTACCGTAAACACCCATCGACAACCAACTATTGACTTCCCAGGAGGTAGAGGAACGAGATCCCAAGTCCCACTGCTCTGTAAGGCACTCATTTCATCAAACATAGCCTGTTTCCATCCTGGATGAGAAAAGGCATCACCTGCAATCTTTGGAAGAGAAACAGACGACAGGGAAGACAGACAATAATAATAGGATGGGGAAAGACGATGATAGCTTAAAGAAACATAGTGAGGAGAAGGATTACGAGTGGAACGCATACCCTTTCGAAGTGCAATAGGAACATCAGAGTCAGGAGATGGGACCGGAGGAAACGACGAAGGACTTGGCTCCAAAGATGTGCCCACAGCAGTGTCAGTGTTGGTCGGCGGCAAAGCAGAACGAGGATGACGCTGATAAACCTGCAAAGGAGGAGACGAGGCTGGAGGTGATAGAGGCGCCTCCGGAGGGTAAAAGATAGTCACTGGTGCAGGTGGAGAGGGAGAAACCTCGGCTTGTGAAGCGAAAGGTCAAAAAAAAGAAACCGACTCAAAGAATGTGACGTCAGCAGAGATGAAGTACCGACGAAGAGTAGGGGAATAACACTTGTACCCTTTCTAAGACCGTGGGTACCCAAGGAAGACACACTTATGAGACCGAGGAGAGAGTTTATCAATGCCGGGATCAAGAGCATGAGCAAAACAAATAGAACCAAAGACCCGAGGTGGTAGAGGATGAAGGGACTGATGTGGATAAAGTACCTGATGAGGTATTTTACCCTGGAGAGTGGATGAAGGCATGGGATTGATGAGATAACACGCAGTAAGTACCGCATCACCCCAAAACTGATGAGGGACATGAGAATGGAGAAGAAGAGTCCGAGTGGTTTCAAGGAGATGATTATTCTTGCGTTCTGCAACCCCATTCTGTTGAGGAGTATGAGGGCAAGACGTGCGATGCAACACACCATGAGATGTCAAGAAGGTACGAAACTGAGTAGACAAATACTCGCGTGCATTATCACTTTGTAAAGTTTGAAGGGAAGTACCAAATTGAGTTTTTATTTCAAGGAAAAAGGATTCAAAAATAGAAAATAATTCTGAACGATCCTTCATTAGATATAACCATGTACAACGGGAAAAATCGTCTATAAAAGTAACAAAATACCTTGACCCCATTGTAGAAGAAACACGACTCGGACCCCAAACATCAGAATGAACCAAAGCAAAAGGAGACATAGCCCGACTTTCAATACGAGGAGAAAAAGAACTACGAACATGCTTGCCTAATTGACACGACGCACAAGATAAAGACTCTAAGTGAGAAAGACTAGGATGTAACTGTTTCAACTTATTAAGACCTGGATGTCCCAACTGAGCATGAATAAGAAGTGGAGATGCCGCCGCCGAACCAACAAAAGAGGATTGTTGAAGCCGATATTGGCCATGAGATTCACATCCGAAGCCAATCATCCTCCCCGTACTCCGGTCCTATAAGGAAACAGACGTGTTAGTAAAAGAAATGACACAATCAAGAGATCGAGTAAGTTGACTTATCGACAATAGATTAAAAGGAGCGCCGGGAACATAAAGAACATTATGAATTGAAAGAGATGAAGAAGGATGAACAATACCAATACCCTGGGATTGAGTTTGGGAACCATTGGCCATGGTGACCATTGGTAAATTACCAGAAGTAGTGAGAGAGGAAAAAAGGGATTTATTACCAGTGATATGATCGGTGGCCCCAGATGTTAGAGTATATACTAAAAGCCTAGCTTTTGGTATAAACATTTATAAGAATCACATTGGTCAAATGTCTACATTTATGATAAATGTAGTTGTTCAATTAATTTATATTGTAGATAACATGGTGTGTGGTGTCACACACAGAAGATCATGTTATCAGTACCTTATAAATTATAAATAGTAGCTCATGACCAAGATGGAAAGGAACAAACCATTGGAAGGTCGTAGTGTAATTAGGTATTAGTTTATCTTAACTATATAATTACACTAGTACACTTAGAGTGTATTGAGTAGGACCATTTGAGGTCGTTCCTTTTGTACTGACTTTATGAAGGAACAAAGACCTCAGTTATTATGGAAGTGTGTGCTCTTAATCCTAATATAATAACAAGCACATATATTTGATATTTATTTCTTTAATTTATCAATGGGTGAGATTTAGTTCGATAAATCAATAAGCCCGATAAGTTGGGAAATGATATCACTTATAGTGTGTGTTGTTGATTATAGAAGGAAACTGTGTCCTAGTGATCTAGGTTGAGAATGTCCCAAGAGGAGCTCATAAGGATTGTCATGTTAAACCCTGCAGGTGGACTTAGTCCGACATGACGATGAAGTTGAGTGGTACTACTCTTGGAGCTAGATATTAATTAAGTGAGTTGTCAGTAACTTACTTAATTAGTGGACATTTGTTATCTTAAACACAGGGAGACTAACACACTCATAATAAGAAGGAGCCCAAAATGTAATTTGGGATTGGTGCGGTAGTTCAATAATAGTTCTTTAGTGGAATGAATTATTATTGATGAAATTAAGTTGTGTGTTTGGGGCGAACACGGAATGCTTAATTTCATCGGGAGACCAAAACCAATTCTTCCTCTCGGTCCCTATCGTAGCCTCTAGTATATAGAGATTTATACCCACCACATACCCACCCAAATAGGGCCGGCCAAGCTAGCTTGGAACTCAAGCTAGGGCCGGCCAAGACCAAGTGGATGAGCCAAGTTGGTGGCCGACCAAAGCTTGGGTCCCAAGCTTAGGTGGCCGGCCACTAGAATATTAAAAGGATTTATATTAAAATTATTTCTTATGTGGATATCAATGATTTTTAAAGAGAGTTTAAAAATTAAAAATTTCCTTTTATAGCTTTCTACAAAAGATTAAGAGAAGAGATTAATCTCTTTCCTTATTTGTAGTTTAAAAGGATGGTTTTAATTTTTGGTAAAAACTTTCCTTATTTGTAAATCATCTACATGTTTAAAAGAGAGTTTAAAATTTGAAATCTTTCCTTATTTGTTGATTAAAGGAGGATTTTAAATTTTAAGAAAACTTTCCTTTTTAACCATGTTCATGATTTAAAAGAAAGTTTAAAAATTAATAATTCTCTTTTATTAGTTTCTACAAAAGATTGAGAAAAGATTTGATATCTTTCCTTATTTGTAGATTAAAAGATATTTTAATTTTTAGAGATAACTTTCTTTTTATCCACATGTTTAAAAGAAAGATTTTAATTTATTAAATTTCCTTTTTATAAACCAATCATGAAGGGATTAAATTATTGGAGAAATTTTATAAATTTCTGGAGACAAATTAGGAAGTTTTAATTAATTAAAACTCTCCTTGTTTGTAGCTTTGGTGTGGCCGGCCAAATAAAATTGAGAAAGAAAATTATTTTTAATTAAATAATTTTTCATTTTCAATGGAAAAAGAATTAAGGAAATTTTTATTAAATTTTCCTTATTCGCCAGGATCAAGGATTATAAAAGAGGGGGTAGAGGAGGCTTCAAAGCTAACGACTCTATTCTATTTTTCTCCCTCTTTTTTCCTTGGTGGTGTGGCCGGCCCTATTTCTCTCCTCTCCTCTTGTTGGCCGAAACTTACCTCTTGGTGGAGCTTTTGTTAGTGGCCGGATCAAGGAAGGAGAAGAAGGAGAGAAAGCAAGCCTCGTTTCTAGCATCCCTTGGAGCATGGTGGTGGTGGCTGAACCTCTTCATCCTAGAAGATGTTTTGATGGCCGAAACTTACAAGGAAGAAGAAGGTGATTGGTGGTTTCTCATCTCGGAAGATCGTTGCCCACACAACGTCCGAGGTTAGAAGAGGAATACGGTAGAAGATCAAGAGGTCTTTCTAGAAGGTATAACTAGTAATTTTTCCTTTCCGCATCATGCTAGTTATTTATGGAAATAATACCAAATACAAGAGGTTTACGATTCTAGTATTTCGATATTGTGTTCTTTTATTTTTCTTTTCCTTGTGATTTGATTGTTCTTTTTGGTTAACCTAAAGTTATTTTAGGAAATTAAATATTAGATTTCTATAAAAGGTTTTGTCTAGTCGGTGGTGGTTGTTCCCATATCCAAGAAGGCCATGTGCCTCGCCACGTCAGTACTGGGAACCAATTATGGAAATTAATATTTAATGGAATTAATAACTTAAGGAGATTTGGGTCGAACGTGTTAAGTTCCGCAGGAGATCCAAGTCAAAACCTAAAAGAACAAATAGATTAAGTTTTGGATCAAACGTGTTAAGTTCCGCAGGCGATCCAAAATTTAATTTAAAAGAACACATGGTAGCTAGGAAAAGGTTCAGACCTTTGTACAAAATTTTTGTACAATGGAACCTCAAGGTTTTCCGAGTAGCAACCAACAATTGGTATCAGAGCTAGGGTTTTGCCTCTGTGTATTTGGTATTAGTTTAATTATGCACATGTCATACATAATTTAGGCAGGATAATAGTAGGATGTGCTAACTTTGTGGATGCAGGATCCAACTATTATGGCTTATAGTTATTATGTGTATGATTGGACCCTTGGACATGTCAAGGGCATTTTATTGTGTGTGCATGATTGTATTATAAAATACAGCAGGAACTGTATTTAGTTTTATTAGGATTTTATTTTTGATCTAGATACATGTACATTCCTTTTATGGAATATAGGATCAAAATGTAAAATTCTATTTATGTCGCTGATCGAATCTTGCAAAGCGTGGAACCTTCTAAGGACCAGAGGCGCAGCGGAACTAGGAGCAAGATGGATGCGACAGCTAGACCCGGTGGCAGTGGCCAAATATGGCAGCAGCTTGGGATGACAACACACGGAGGACAACTAGAGATAAAAGCCATAATAGTTGAAAATTAGATTTTCTATTTATTGCTTTTATATTGTGTGTGCATGTTGGTTTACATATTTAGTAGGCTAGCATAGTTAAAATTCCTCATTTATAAATAACTAAGTGGGAGAGGATTTTTAAGTAAATCCCATGGTCTCCATTACTGGTTTGTAAGTGATGCAAACAAGCTTGCGCGTTGGCTCTGAGTGCCTTCCTCCATAACGGATGAGCTTGTTTGTGGATCACTAGAACAGACTTCCATTTTTGGATGACTATAGGAAGTTAATTAAGAGCGTGTGATCTTCCCCAACGGAAGGGGCATAATCTTATTAATGGACTTAGTGTCAAGTAATGGTATACACTTAGACACATTTAATAGTATCCTCCCCATCGGAGTCACTGCTATTATTTGTGTGACCAAATGATACCAACTATTAATTTTATTTGTCAAAAAGTTAGGTTGACAAGATAATAAAATTAATGGGTTAAAACCCTCCTTTTACAAATGTTGAATTTGTATACGTCCATACTAACGTGGCATGCAAAATTCACGGTGTTTGAGGTGTTGGTGAATTTAAATAATATTGTTTGAGGAATCAATATTTTTTAAATTCAAAAGTTTTTGACCAAATATTTGATCAAAGACAGATCAACTATTAATTTTATTCGTCATAAAGTAAAGTTGACAAGATAATAAAATTAATGGATAAAATCTCCTCTTTGATTTTGTATACGTCCACACTAACATGGCATACAAAATTCATGGGGATTTTTAAGGAGTTGATCTTGACCAAATATTTTTTGTGATTCTTAGGATTTAAATATTTGTCAATTCCCTAGTAGTCATACTATAGAAAAGACTTAGTAGTCCCAATTGTAATGATTGGAAATAGGACTTGGACATTAAGGTAGACTGTCTTCTAAGAACTAAGAACAATTTAGGTGTATTTAATTCATTAGTTGAAACATGTCTAGTGGTGTTATCTACCAGAACCTGGAGTGTAGATACAAGATGCCATTAATCATGTCTGCAATTCATTGCAGGGTTCCAGGAAACCCGACAACTAAATGAAAGGTAAATCACCGTCCACATGGGCACTACTGTAAAAGTAGCTGTTGCAGTGGGAGATGTTTATCCTTTGATAAGAATAAAATATGGATTTTAAGTAATTGTCTTTACGCACCAAGTTTAGAAACAACCTGTTTTCCGTTTCTAAACTATTATAGATATTGTGTCTATTTTGATAACAAAGTTGTTATCAAGAAAAATAGGAAAGTTATCTATTCTGGTATGATGGTTGACAATTTATAATCCAATAACTCCCACGATGCAACAAATGGAAATTAGTAACACATCTTCTAATTTTAAGAGAAAGCAACCTTCGGAAATGAACCAATTATATCTTTGGCATCTAAAGCTAGGTTATACTTGAGTAGGATTCATTGGTAGCTGATGAACTTTTGGGTTCATTGGTAGTGGAAATCTTTCCAACCTGCGAGTCTTACTTGGAAGAAAAATAACCAAGAAGCTTTTAAGTCCAAGGGGTATGGAGTCAAAGATATGTTGAAATCGATTCATTCTGATTTGTGTGATCCTATGACTATCCAGACAAGAGGTAGTATTGAATATTTTGTCTATAGACAACTATTCAAGATACAAATAAATTTACTTAATGTACCGCAAGACTAAGTACTTTGATTAGTTCAAAGAGTACAAGGTTGATGCGGAGAAATGTTAAAGTAAAAAGTCACTATGGAAGATCGTAGTGGCAAGTACCTCTTAAGAGATTTTAGGAGTCACTGATCAGAAGTTGGATTTCAATCCCAACTAACTGCATCTGGTACACCCCAACAGAATGGTGTAGTAGAAAGAAGGTAAAGGACTCTTATGGAATAATTAGATAGATGATGAGTTATTCAGAAAATTACCAAATTTGTTTTAAGGATAAACTCTGAAAACGAAAGTGAACATAGTACCTTCCAAGTTAGAACTCTCTACTCATATAGAATTGCTGAATAGGTGAAAACCTATTTTGAAGCATATTCGGATTCAGGTAATCCAACACATATGTTAAAGAGAGACAATGATAAGTTGGATAGGAGTTCACTTGTTTGTAAGTTATCCTAGATAAACAAAAGTAGGTTTATAGTCTTAAAAATCAGAAGGTCATTGTTAGCATCAATGACTGATTTTTAGAAAATGACTATATAATGAACCACGTACTCATAAGTAAATTTGTTCTTAAGGAAATAATAAAGGACATGTCTAACCTAGTACCAACTGTACAAGATGAGATACCACAAGAAAACTGCAACACGTATCACAAATGATACACAATTACAGAAAGTGCCTTGTCGTAGTGGGAGGGTTGTTAGGCAACCTAAATAGGTTCATGTTTTGGGCTCGATCCCTGGAGGACATGAACCTGATCTCCGGTCATATGATGAAGCACTCCAAGATAAAAATGCAGCATCTTGGCAAAGAGTAATGAATAAAAGAATTAGAATATATGTATTCTAATAAAATCTGGAAGCTTGTAGAACCACCAAATGGTGTAAAAGCCTTTGGGTGAAAAAAGGTCTATAATAGGAAAAGAGGGATAGAAAGGAAGGTGGTAACTTTCAAAGCAAGGCTTGATGAAAAAGGAAACTTTTTCACTGGTAGTCATGCTTAAGTCTATCCGGATTCTTTTATCTATTTGGCAAGTGGATATCAAGACAGTATTCCTTAATGGAAGTCTTGAAGAAAGCATCCATATAAAGCAACCAGAAGGGATCATTACAAAGGGCTAAGAGCATCTTGTGTGCAAGCTCAATCAGTCTATGGACTGAGGCAAAGCTTCAAGGTCTTGGAACATCCGGTTTATCAAAGTAATCCAGATCTATGGATTTAGTAACCGGATAAGTCTTGTGTATACAAAAGATGTGATGGAAACGTGGTGGTATTTCTTGTACTATACGTAGATAACATTTTTGATAGTTGGAAACAATATCAAAATGTTGTCAGAAGTAAGGGTATGGTTGTCCAAACAATTTGATATAAAGGACTTGGGAGAATGTATATATTCTTGAGATCAAAGTAATAAGGGATCGCAAGAAGAGAATATTTTACTTATCCCAAGCTTGATACATCGGAAAAATCCTTGCTCATTTTAAGCATGCAAAACTCCTAGAAAGGTTTCTTACCTTTTAAGGATGGAGTGTCTTTATCTAAAGAGATGTCTCCGATGACATTAAAGGAGATTGAGGATATATAGGCAGTTCTTTATGCTTCGGCAGTTAGACAACCTAATGTATGCTATGCACGAGATCAGAAATCTGTTTTGCCAAGGGCATAGTTAGCAGATATCAAAGTAACCCTAGACAAGGACATTGGACTGCAGTAAAGCATATATTAAAGTACCTTAGAGGCACTAGAGATTATATGCTAGCTTACAAGGCAGTTAATTTGGTCCCTGTGGGCTGCATGGATTTTGACTTCCAATCGGATAGGGACAATAATAAGTCGACCTCGGGGTTTTGTGTTTACTTTAGGAGGTAAAGTCATAACTATGGAAGAGTGATAAGCATAGGTGTTTTTCTGGACTCCACCATAGAAGCTTAGAATATGGCAAGCATCTGAGGTAGCCATAAAAGCTGAATGACTCAATAACCTCAAGATAGACTTAGATATGATTTCTGGTTTGTCCAAAGATTATTACAATTTATTGTAATAATGTTGGTGCAGTAGTAAACTCGAAGAAACCATAAGTCTATAAGGCAAGTAAACACAATAGAGCGCAAGTACCACCCAATACGAGAAATTGTATAACGAGGAGAAGTTGTTGCCGCCTAGATTGCATCAGATGATAACCTAAGGTCCTTAAGGCAAGAGATTTTGAAAGACATGGGAATCAGATGTATGGCAGCAGATATGGCAACTTAGTCTTTTAGTATAAGTGGGAGATTGTTAGAGTATATACTAAAAGCCTAGCTTTTGGTATAAACATTTATAAGAATCACATTGGTCAAATGTCTACATTTATGATAAATGTAGTTGTTCAATTAATTTATATTGTAGATAACATGGTGTGTGGTGTCACACACAGAAGATCATGTTATCAGTACCTTATAAATTATAAATAGTAGCTCATGACCAAGATGGAAAGGAACAAACCATTGGAAGGTCGTAGTGTAATTAGGTATTAGTTTATCTTAACTATATAATTACACTAGTACACTTAGAGTGTATTGAGTAGGACCATTTGAGGTCGTTCCTTTTGTACTGACTTTATGAAGGAACAAAGACCTCAGTTATTATGGAAGTGTGTGCTCTTAATCCTAATATAATAACAAGCACATATATTTGATATTTATTTCTTTAATTTATCAATGGGTGAGATTTAGTTCGATAAATCAATAAGCCCGATAAGTTGGGAAATGATATCACTTATAGTGTGTGTTGTTGATTATAGAAGGAAACTGTGTCCTAGTGATCTAGGTTGAGAATGTCCCCAAGAGGAGCTCATAAGGATTGTCATGTTAAACCCTGCAGGTCGACTTAGTCCGACATGACGATGAAGTTGAGTGGTACTACTCTTGGAGCTAGATATTAATTATGTGAGTTGTCAGTAACTTACTTAATTAGTGGACATTTGTTATCTTAAACACAGGGAGACTAACACACTCATAATAAGAAGGAGCCCAAAATGTAATTTGGGATTGGTGCGGTAGTTCAATAATAGTTCTTTAGTGGAATGAATTATTATTGATGAAATTAAGTTGTGTGTTTGGGGCGAACACGGGATGCTTAATTTCATCGGGAGACCAAAACCAATTCTTCCTCTCGGTCCCTATCGTAGCCTCTAGTATATAGAGATTTATACCCACCGCATACCCATCTTCTTACCCATCCAATGGGGCCGGCCAAGCTAGCTTGGAACTCAAGCTAGGGCCGGCCAAGACCAAGTGGATGAGCCATGTAGGTGGCCGGCCAAAGCTTGGGTCCCAAGCTTAGGTGGCCGGCCACTAGAATATTTAAAAGGATTTTTATTAAAATTATTTCTTATGTGGATATCATGATTTTAAAAGAGAGTTTAAAAATTAAAAATTTCCTTTTATAGCTTTCTACAAAAGATTAAGAGAAGAGATTAATCTCTTTCCTTATTTGTAGTTTAAAAGGATGGTTTTAATTTTGGTAAAACTTTCCTTATTTGTAAATCATCTACATGTTTAAAGAGAGTTTAAAATTTGAAATCTTTCCTTATTTGTTGATTAAAGGAGGATTTTAAATTTTAAGAAAACTTTCCTTTTAACCATGTTCATGATTTAAAAGAAAGTTTAAAATTAATAATTCTCTTTTATTAGTTTCTACAAAAGATTGAGAAAAGATTTGATATCTTTCCTTATTTGTAGATTAAAAGATATTTTAATTTTAGAGATAACTTTCTTTTTATCCACATGTTTAAAAGAAAGATTTTAATTTATTAAATTTCCTTTTTATAAACCAATCATGAAGGGATTAAATTATTGGAGAAATTTTATAAATTTTTGGAGACAAATTAGGAAGTTTTAATTAATTAAAACTCTCCTTGTTTGTAGCTTTGGTGTGGCCGGCCAAATAAAATTGAGAAAGAAAATTGTTTTTAATTAAATAATTTTTCATTTTCAATGGAAAAAGAATTAAGGAAATTTTTATTAAATTTTCCTTATTCGCCAGGATCAAGGATTATAAAAGAGGGGGTAGAGGAGGCTTCAAAGCTAACGACTCTATTCTATTTTTCTCCCTCTTTTTTCCTTGGTGGTGTGGCCGGCCCTATTTCTCTCCTCTCCTCTTGTTGGCCGAAACTTACCTCTTGGTGGAGCTTTTTTTAGTGGCCGGATCAAGGAAGGAGAAGAAGGAGAGAAAGCAAGCCTCGTTTCTAGCATCCCTTGGAGCATGGTGGTGGTGGCCGTATCTCTTCATCCTAGAAGATGTTTTGATGGCCGAAACTTACAAGGAAGAAGAAGGTGATTGGTGGTTTCTCATCTCGGAAGATCGTTGCCCACACAACGTCCGAGGTTAGAAGAGGAATACGGTAGAAGATCAAGAGGTCTTTCTAGAAGGTATAACTAGTAATTTTTCCTTTCCGCATCATGCTAGTTATTTATGGAAATAATACCAAATACAAGAGGTTTACGATTCTAGTATTTCGAATATGTTTTTCGATATTGTGTTCTTTTATTTTTCTTTTCCTTGTGATTTGATTGTTCTTTTTGGTTAACCTAAAGTTATTTTAGGAAATTAAATATTAGATTTCTATAAAAGGTTTTGTCTAGTCGGTGGTGGTTGCTCCCATATCCAAGAAGGTCATGTGCCTCGCCACGTCAGTACTGGGAACCAATTATGGAAATTAATATTTAATGGAATTAATAACTTAAGGAGATTTGGGTCGAACGTGTTAAGTTCCGCAGGAGATCCAAGTCAAAACCTAAAAGAACAAATAGATTAAGTTTTGGATCAAACGTGTTAAGTTCCGCAGGCGATCCAAAATTTAATTTAAAAGAACACATGGTAGCTAGGAAAAGGTTCAGACCTTTGTACAAAATTTTTGTACAATGGAACCTCTAGGTTTTCCGAGTAGCAACCAACACCAGAATCAAGAACCCAAGGACCCGAAGAATGAGATATGCCAGCAAAGGAAGTACCAGCGTCTGCAATGGTAGCAGTGGAACCCGAAGCCTGTCGATCCTCAAACCATTTCAGAAAGTCAGTATAAGGTGTTGAAGTCGAATCAGGTGTTAACTGTGAAGTGGAAGCTGAAGGAGCAACAGAACTCTGAACAATCTGAGCAGCACGAGGAGGACGACCATGTAGACTCCAGCATTTATCAATCGTGTGTCCCGGTCGGTGGCAATGATCACACCAAGGGCGTCCTTTGCCACCCTTGCGAGGTGGAGGTCCTTTGTGTCGAGAGACCAAAGCTGACGAGTCGACAGGAACAGAAGAAGGCATCGTCAAGACTTTGGCCGGGACACGGAGAAGAGTCGCCCAGGTATTTTCCATGGTAGCTTCTGTGGGGCTGCCCAGGATCTGGTCACGGACATGAGAATAATCTGTGGGCAGACCATATAAAGCCAAAGACATAAAAAATTTCTTCCGATTTTCAAGCTCTTCAACAGGATCGGCCGCAGGTGGGAGCAGTTCATTGAAGTCACAAAGAAGGCTAGAAACTGAACCCAGATAAGTCGACATTGAATCCTTAATCTGATGGGCGCTGAGGATGGTCATGAGATCTTCACAAACTTGATAGAGTCGCCGAGAGGTGTTTGTAAAGAGTTGTTGAGCTTGTGTCCAAACAGCTTTGCAAGTTTTGTGAGTACGGAAGACATTCCTAAGAGATGAATGGATGGTGGCTCGGATAATACAACATAACTGAGCGTCAACCTTCTTCCATAGAGGACGATCGGCGACTTGAACATCTTCTTCAGTTTGAGTGAGATGTGTCTCATAACCTTGTCCAACAAGCCAAAGCTCAATGTGAGATGCCCAAGAGATATAATTTTTACCATCCAACTGCTCGGAAGAAAGAGGTGCAGTTATATGGTTGGTAAAGATTGAGGTATCTAGCTTTGGGGCGCCAGATGCAGCCATGAGTAGGGTTGTGAACCAAACGGATTTGTTTTGGAAAAGCTTTTGCCAGGAGAACCAACAGCGGCAGACGGCCAGGTAGGAGGGATGGAAAATAGGGGAGGCAGAGTACTGGTCTTGGGGGAAGAACTCGCCGGAGAACTGGTGGCGGCCTCCGATGATGATGACTCGGCCGTCGGGAAGGATCTGGTTGGAGGCGTACCAGCAGCAGATTGCCAAAGATCACGTTTTTCTCCCTACGCAGCGCAACTCGCGAGAGAGCGAGAGAGCAGAAGAAGCCTCCGGCCGGAGAGAAGAAAGAAAGAGGAGGTGGCGCAGGGAAAGCTCGCGGGCCCTAGCTTCGCGTGAGAAGAAATGTGCGAACAGAGGCAGAACAGAAGGCGGCGAGGGAAGATCGGGCGGCGGCGCAAGGTGCTGCTCGCGAGAACAAAAGGCGGCGAGGGAAGGCGGCGGCGGCGGCGCAAGGTGCTGCTCGCGAGAACAGAAGGCGACGGCCCTAGCTTTCCCTCGTCGCGAGAACAGAAGGCTGTGCAGGGAGAGGCGCGGCGAGAGATAAGGAAATTAGGTTTAGGTTTTTGAACCTGGCTCTGATACCATGTACAAAGTAAAACCTAAAATCTCGTGTCTATTTAGGAACCACGAGTTAGGCCTTTATATAGAAAAGAAGAAATAAACCAAAAGACCAAACTACCCCTATACTTATTCTAACAAATGTTATACATTTAGATCGATTAGATTTCATTCAAAATCTTTTATTTTCTTAATATTAAGCATTTATATAAAATCTAAGATAATAAGAAAAAATATTAACTCTCATTATGATATTATATCACTCAAAATAAAATCCGAAAATATATTAAAAAAATTAAGTATTTATTTTTTGCAAGGCCAAAGCAAGTCCGGTGAGAAACTTATCCCTCGGCTTTGGCCTCGCTGGCACCGTCGGCCATGGTGAGCCCACCACCTCGTTCGGCAGAGCAGAGAATGAACAAAGGTACTATTTGGGACTTCTCAATAGAAAACCCTAAATTGCAAATTAAAAAGTTAACTTTAGACTCGAACAAAGCAACAATGATATACAAGAAAGGGATCCACCACTACCAAAATCATGAACTAAATGCAACAGGAAAGACCTAAATCACACCTAGCTGCAGATGCCAAGAACTGATTGGCTCACACCAAGGGAAAAAAATCCAAATTTGGAGTCCAACAGCGATAAGAAGAGACAAGAGGACATGGAAACAATGGTTAGATGAGAGATCGAAGAGTGAAACGAGGAAGAGGATACTCACGTAGGTGTTGAGGAGGGCAATGTCATCCTCGTCAAGGGGACGAGGGTTCTTCTCTTTGATCTCATCCTCAGGCTCGGGAGCCATGCCGATCGTTCTCTGCTCTGATCCGCTTTGATTTCCTTCCGCTTTCCCGGCTTGCAGAGAAAGTAATTGCGCCGTTGGGCCTAAGATATGAATCGGAGACGAAGAAGGAAAAGAAGATCAAGAAGGAAATGGTGCTCCCGATCGCAGCTGTGGCAGCGTCGAGACGAGCAAAGGTTTTGTGATTCGAAGGGTAATTTTGGAAAAAAATATTGATAACCCCGGAATCGTAGAAAACCTAAGATTTCTAAGGGTTTGTGATTCCTGGTTCTATTCTCTAATTGCTGATGTGGCGGGAATATTGCATCACCAGGAATCACCAATTACTTAAACCAAACAAGGTTATCGTTGATAACCAACTAAGGTTATCAGCGATAACCCTGAACCAAACACGCCCTTAGAGTCTCTTGACTATCAATCCCACATCATATCTGAGGATGGTTTTCTAGTTTTGCTTCCCGCTTTACTTGCATTTTGTATTTATGGACTTGGCATTGTAATAATTCAACTTGCTCTTAGAGTTTAGCCTTATGGCTTCTTGTATTTCTTTGATGTTGTGTTAAACTAGTTTGGCTCGTAGTCAGTTGTTTTGGTTCATATGTTTTACTTTATGTCTTTCTCTATATTTTTGTTCTAGCCGTGTGAGCTACATATTATCTTGCAAGGGTTGCATTTGATTCTAACCGTGTGGGTTGTAGATGCTATACTTGTACTAACTTGTGGCATTATATTCAGGTTCTATATGTTGTCATAAGGGGGGAGATATTGTACGTTTGTCGTGCAGGAACCCCTCCGGGGCATGATAATTCATTGGTATTAGACCACAAGTTTACGTAGTCTATTTTTTGTGTTTCAGATTTTACAAGTTATTTTTTTTAATGTGATTTTTTGAGTTTTGGGACCAAGCAACTATAGGACATCTCCAAGGTATAGGAAAGTAAGGTATACTTCTGGTGATTATCATATTTTCTGTGTTCACTACCTTGATTATGATATAGTTTGACACTCTCCAATTCAGTTGGATTGTGTATCTATTTCTATATCTGTCTAGTAGATATTCAATAACTTGGTGTAGTATGATGACACTTAGTCAATCATCTCCATTCGCAATTATGGTCGGAATCGACCATGGAAGCGACTAGTTAACACGTTGAGGACTCGACCTTGATGAATAGAACGTTGTTTCTCTGATAGCGCCGCCTGACACCTAGTTGGAAATCGAGGGTTGAATTTGTCAACAACCTAGTAGA
Organism: Zingiber officinale; assembly: GCF_018446385.1. Classification (NCBI taxonomy): domain Eukaryota; kingdom Viridiplantae; phylum Streptophyta; class Magnoliopsida; order Zingiberales; family Zingiberaceae; genus Zingiber; species Zingiber officinale. The sequence continues at coordinate 91,272,395 of NC_055986.1, forward strand.
GATCAGGGGTTACAGTCTTAAGGGATTTCTCCTACTATACCACCAGTATGACTAGCTCCTAGTGCTAGTAGTTAATTGAGAGATAGAGCACGTATATCATTATTAGCTCAGTTGGTAGAGGATCAATTTACTTTATCTCATGGAGTTTTTGAAATTTGGATTATTCATGCTAGGTCAAATAATCTGGAAGGTATATTTGAGTGCATGACTCGTACATACATAGAAAGTGTTAGTCCCTTAGCGATCAATAAGAGGGGTGAATTGCCCTGCATAATATAAAATAAACAAAACACTTTTCTTGACTTTTCAAACTAAATTAAGACACAATTGTTTAATAGTAAACTAATTAAAAAGAAAGTAGAGGCACATCTTTTTACTTGGTTTGTAATCAGAAGATTGCTAGTCCAAGACATTGAAAGCTCATTATCAAATCTCCTTATGGCGGAGAAGCCTCTTATAGCAGTTAAAGTACTAGATCACAAAGTATAATAGATGAGAAGATTATTTACAAGTGTTGTACTGGCTACTAAGATCAGGGCTATATTTATAGCATTTCTCTGGGCGCCTAGAAGGGTTCCGGGAGCTTGGGTGTGGATAAAATTTTATTCACGATCTAACAAATCGTAACAAATCGCAACAACACGATCTAAAAATATATCTCTAGTCTGGGAGCCTAGAATAGTTCCAGGTGCTCAGACTGCCTTTGCATAGGGGCGCCTCACTAAGGCACCCCGGCTAGACCAGACTAGTTCCGGTGCCCGGAGTAGCCCCGGGCGCTCGGAATAGCTTCGGGCGCCTGGACCACAGTGAGTGACATTGAGTGAGCTCCACTAATACATGTTTTGAGTGTGAGAGCTAGAATAGGTAAATCCCTTGTGAGATTGCATCTTGCTTAATTTTTCAATTGGATTGAAACTACCATACCTACTGATTATTGTTTGGATTGTATTCATGATTGTTTGTGATCCTTAAAGATGACCTTAGTTAATTACTTTTTACTATCTTCTAGGTATTGCTAGGGAATTTGCATGGAGATGATTTTAGGTTTTATTGACTTGTACGAGACGTCCAAGCCTAAGTGTGGGGGATTTGATAACTATGATTTTGCTACATTATTTTAATTCATAATGCATGTTTTTATTGGACTATTCACAGCATAATCTCACATTTAGATTGTATTTCATAATTTGCATGTGATCTTGGACTTAATTATAAATTAGCCTATTTTCATGGTATTTTAGTGCTAATATTTGTTTATTATTTTGTAGGCATCAAAAGGGTCATGGACCCGATCAGATTGGACCACACTTGGGCTCAAATCTAGGGCAAAATGATGCGATCAAGACCTGGATCGATTTGGACAGTCCGTTGAAGATTGGAGAGATCTGGGTCATCTGTCAAGCATCTGGTCCATCCGACCTAATGAAGAGTAGATCTGGACCGTAGATGAAGATCAGTACTGTTGGATCGGATTTTAGGTTATTTTCCACCATTGATCAAGCTCCAATGATTTTCAGCGGTCGGATTAAATTTGAAAGGGATATAAAAACCTCGCGAGAAGCTACAGTGCTTGAGCTCGGCGTCACGATTTCTCCACTATTCTTCGTCTTCTTCACGCGACGGTCGTAGCCTCCCATTCCCTCATTCCAGATCCGTGAGCAAATTTTCTTAGTCGCCGGCGATCATCCAGCTACCGGCGTTCATCTCCCAGTGATCAGATTACCGCGAAGGGCGTTTCCCAGATTGTGAGCTTGAGTTTCTGATTCACAGTCCGTGATCCAGGCAGAGGGTGGTTCCCATGTTCTGCGATCTTCACTAGCCACCGGAGCTCGAAGGGTGTTTTCCAGAAGCTCCGGAATTCATTCCATCTTCACTTTGTCGGCTGCATTCACACCGATCTGATCAATTGGCTGAGTAACACAAGATTCCAGAATTCAGCTACTGATTTCGAGCGATGTGAGTGTTACCTGATCTGTGAGCCCGAAGGGTGTTTCTCAAAGGCTATGATCGAAAGGAGGCACTAGCTGAGAGCTTTGTTCATCACCGGTGGTCTCCCGAAGAGTGTTTCTCAAAGGAGGGTCTATTTTTGGCAGAATGAAGAAGATTTGTTCCGGTTTTGGTTTGGGGAATGATAGGTTTTATGCTTTCTTTGATTTTGTCTTTAGATTTGTTCTAAAATCTGCTCAGATCCTTAAATCTGATTCATTTCTTTGTCTGTAGTCTTTTCCTTGATATTTCTTCTTTACTTAATGTCCTCTGCAATTACATTTCTGAAATTTTATTTGCAATTCTGATTTGTTTGAATCATTGCAATCCGAATCTTGTTTAACTATTGATTAGTTTGCTAACTAGTTTGTGTTTTGAATTAGAAGCTTTAATTCACATTAGTTTGTTTAGTTTTGATGATTTAGTTAGCTAGATTTTGATATCTGTATAGGATTTCCTTTTGTTGCTGTGATGAAGATGAATTCGTGAATGCTTAACCAGAGATTTTTATTTGTGTTCCTTTGTTGAAGGGTACTGTGATTGAGCATTTGAGTTTAATGGTTGAATTAAATGTAATTAAGAATTGGAAGTTACTTTGGTTTTTACAAGTTGTGTGAGATTTCAAGTTTACTTGGTACCTTTGTTTTTCTGCATTGGATTGTTATGGCTGGCCTTGAGTTAAATTGTAAATGAATAATTTGAGTTTTTCATTGTTTACCTCAATATCACATTGTTGAATGAAGTTGAGAATGGAAGAGCTTAAGAGAACTTGTTGATGTAAGAATTTGATTGGAACCAATTCTAGGATACACACACTTACTAGTTTATCCTTCGAAAAATACGACTTGGGACTCCTTACTACACGTGATTACTTTAATTACAATGAGTTCTAATCTTTATTAATTTGGAGCGCCTCGTGACATGCAAAAAAGGCCGACACCAAATTTTGGCGCCGTTGCCGGGGACTTAACTAGCAATGTGTGTTTATTTTGGATTTGATTGATTTTATTTGTTAGCATGTTGATTGATTTGATTGCTTATTCTTTTTGTATTTTCATGTTGGTTTGTTCTTGAATTATTAAGTGCTTTTACTGTTCATATTTTCATGTGTATGAAACTTTATGCTCTTGAATCTTCTAATCTTGATTTTTGAGTGTTGTAGTGAAGAACAGGAGATTTCTTTAGCATGGATCCATATTTTCATAATTGTGGAGGTGGAATGGAGAGTTATCAGTGTTTTCAACCTGAGTATCAAATTTACCCAAATTTGGATCAACAAAATAGGTATGAGTCATTTTTAAATGGTTTTAATGCTAATTGGGTGGATAATTCATGTTTCAGGTATGAAAATGCGCAAGGACCATTTATTGAGTCATATCCTACCTACCAGAGTTCATATGGATTTCAAGAGGTTTCAACAAATTTTATGCTAAATTCTTTTCAACAAAACGATCCTCAGATGGATGAATCAACATGGAAACTCAAGGAGATCATGCAACAAATGAATGAACATCAAGAGGAACAATTCTCAAGGATACAGAACATACAGAGTCAGATAGATCAAATTGCATCATCCATCAATCAACTGAAAGCACAAAACTCTAGTGGAGAGATGGAAAGTAGCGATTCTGTCAGGCCTGACCCTACTTCCATTAATTCACATGATTTTTCTAGTATTTTTTGTGATAATGATGTAATTATGCAAATTTCTGACCCTAATGATTTTGTTGTTGAAGATGTTGTTAGTGAATCAGGTTCTGAACATATTTTTGAAGATGATTTAAGTGTAGGGGAATGCTTACTGGAAGCATTACCTCAAGAATCACCAAGAGCTGAAGATGTAAGTGTAGGGACTTGTGCTATGGAGCCAAGCACCTAAGAATCACTACATGAGGATGAACATTCACAAGAACAAGAGCTTGAACCATATCATGATGTAAATGAGGTAACAATCACAACTCCAGGTACCATTCAAGATGACAAGGTGAGTATTTCTTGTGATTTTTCAGAAAATCTAATTGAGGTACCAATTGTTGATTTTATTAGATGTGATTCATTCATTGATATATTTAATACACACACTAATGTTCTCCTATCTTTTTCTTACCCCACATGTGTGTGGGAGGGATTTTCCTTTATTGATGTGGTAGGAGAACATAAGCTTCCGGAGTGGATGCTTACACTGAATCGCCTTCGTCCTCCAAAAGGAATTTGCAATAGAAAAAATGGTAAATAAAAAGAAATTGATTGCAACCAAAAGTATTTCATTACCGGTGTGGATTTTGTTGCTTAATCTTCTTCGACCGCCGGAATTAAAGGGGAGTTGGTTCCAATTTCGTTTTCTTTTGCATTTTAATTCATGCTTTGTTAATAAATTCTTTTAATGTATTTCTTTAGTTTTATACTTTGCATTTTGCATTTTGTTTCCATATTTGCTTTCATACTTTGCATTTTGTTAGTATATAGCATTTCATTTGAATAAAAGTCTCCATGGGAATTTCTTAAGTAATATTTTTAAGATGGTAAAAGCTTCTTAAATTTGATCATCAATTTAGGTCATTATACATGATTGGATGCTTTACTTGCATGATATTGGTTAGTTTGGTAGTGGATTTCATTTTGATCAATTAAGCTTGATTGCATGATATTACCTAGTGAGGTCCACTTTAAGCCTATTTATCATTATTTTCTTTTGTGTGGCATGCACTCATAACAATTGAAACTCTAGAACTTGCTTTGCTTCTTTTCAAGGTCACAATAGCATATGTATGCATGGAAATGAAGGATAATTTTTTATTCTTGTTCCCTCATGAATTCTAATTTCTTCTTTCCACAAATTTTCTTAAACATTTTCCTCTAGTAATGTAGCCTTTGATTACCTTTGCTTGGTTCATTTCATTGAGGGTTTTGGTTGACTATCTTGATGAGTTAGATTGTTTGATGATGGACAAAGATTTAAGTGTGGGGGAGAATTGTATATGCTTGAGGTTCATGAGTTTTCTTACTTCAAGTTATTTGGAAATGTTGAAGATATGAATCCAAGTTAATGAAAACATTGTTTGAAGCTTAAGAATGCTGAACAGTTTTGGGCAAAAATTTTCTTCGGTTTGGTTGAAATATGAAGAGTGTTTAAGAGACTTTCAGCTGGTTTAAAAATCAGTAGCACAATGGATTTTGTAATCATTGATTAGTTGCATGTCAGGCTTTCACAATAATCTTCAGATCATAAAGGAACTTAAGTGAATTCTGCACTTCCAGATTCATTATTGTGGGGGTAGTTTTACTGAACTGTGCAAGTAAATTGTAGCATATTTTGATCCATGCTTCAGAGAAGTAATGTGAATTCTTTTGCTTCTTCTGTGATATGGAATGTTAAGAATCCATCAGCTCCTCGAGTGGTGAGTTTTAATGTATTTTTGGTATCAATAGTGTGCAAAGCTTTTGAGGAAAGTTGTACAATGAATTGTATAAGGAAGTGAAATCAGTTTTAAGCTGGAAATTTCAGAGACAGGAATTAAGTATCAAGCGGGAGTTTGTATCAGATGTAAATCGGAATGAGAAGCTAGTAACTACAAATCTTGTGGTAGCCAAACTCCATTGAATGATTGCTGAATTGAATCGGAAATGTAGAAATCTGTGGGTGCAGAAATAAGGAAGCTGGAAATTGTGGAGTATCAAATGAAGTATCAAAATTGAGTAGCAGCCTTAAAGCCAATTTGATACTCAAGTTAAGTCTGTATTGTGCTGAAACAAATGGTATTCTTGTTTCAATGGCTTCTGCAAAATTAAGAAGAATAAAATTCAGCACAGAATCTGGACACAGCAGTCTCAGTTTCTGAAAACTGAATTGTTAAAGAGGAGTAGATGGACAAATTATTGAACTATTAGAGCTGCTGATAAGGAAGATTATGAGTTGTTGAAACGTGGATCTGTTGCTGAAAATCTGATCAAGGAGTAAGTTGTGAACTTCAACTAGTGATTGCATTCAATTCAAGAATGAAGGAATGCAGAATGTAGTAACTGTGATTCCTGGAAATGCTACTGAAGTTATTGGAAACTGAAAATGCAGAATGTAGTAACTTTCAGAACGTAGTAGCTGAACTTATTGTTGGTTGATTTGGGGAACCTGAAGTTGAATAACCTTGATGGAATTTCCTGGATTATCAATTCTGATACTCTAGAATTGGAAGTTGGAAATTTAAGTGCAGATTTTGAGGTGCAAGAATACAAGTTCTGAAATTTCACAAACTGATCAGTGGGCAATTCTAAAATTGTATTTGTTTTGTCCAGATTTCTGAAATTCTGAAACTGGAAACTGAGAGCCTAATTCTGGAACTAAAGAATAGGTTTTGAATTTTTGACAGTGCCATTTGATCAATGCAGAACCAAAGTTGAAACAATGATGAAACTCAGAACTGAAAAGCTAAATCTGTTTGGAGATCAAGCTATTATTGATTAAATAAAAACTGTTATGCCTTATAGAGATGAATGTTGAAGCTTGATGTAAGAAATTAGTGAATTCAGATTAGGAATCCAAATGAGACTTGATCACTGCTGGAAAGCTACGAACTGTTTGGTATCAAATGGTGTATTAATAATTGGGAATAACATTCATTTCAAGGGGAAAGGCAAGGAAATAATATTTGACTAGTTGTTGAAATCTGGGCAGTTTGCTTACTAAATAAAGGATCAACCTGGGAATTCTGCAATTTTGGACATTGAATGGATTTAAGCAGGAACCAAGTTGTGACAATTTCTCTAGTTAGTGCATTTGATGATGAAGTTGTCTTGAATGATTGGTTGCAGGGTAAATTGTGGATGAAAATGAAGCTATTATCTGATGAAATGATTGTATAGTCCTATAGAAATAATCTGATGATTGTTTAGTCCTATTCAAGGAAAAGGAACAGTTGTTGAATTTTTGCTGAAATTCGGGAGGATGTTGTTTAGCAAAAAATTTCAGAAGCTAACAAACTTGAAGAAATTGTTGTGTGCCAACTTCTTCTCTAAATTCTCAAATCATTGAGAAACTAAATTATGTGCTAATCTGGAATTTTTGAAGTTGTAGAGGTCGGATTATTGTAGATTTTTTTTTTTGATTCTGAAATTGAACTCAGAATGCAGAGCTGTTGGAAGTTGAGCTGTGGACGAAATTGAAATTGTTATGTGCCTAATTCTGTTGTGAGTTTTAACTGATGACAACTTCAAGAATTGTGTTGTAAAACTATAAAGGAATAAAGGAGTTGTTTAGGTTCCAAAAACTTTTCTCAAATTGATAAGTGATACAAGGTGATGTAAATCTTCAAGATATCCAAGACACAAATAACATTTGTTGATAGAAAAAAAATCAGAATTCATAAGAGGCCAGGTGTCCCTGTTAAAAGAAGACTGTGCAGAGATTCACAAATCAGGAATTGGAATTTGTTGAATTCTGGAGATTTCTGTTTAGCAGGGATTTGAGAAGCATTTTTGCTGTTTGTTTGCTGCACTTTTCTGAACTTCTCAAGCTGAATTACAACTTGATTTCTTTGAATTTGATTTCTTTATTAAAGTATCTGAGTTTAAAAATTTCTGCACTTTGCTGAAACATTTCATTGTATTGCACACTGAACTGCACAGATTCGAGTTTCTAAAACTGAGTTTCCGAAATGCTGATAGCTCAAATTCTAAGAAATCTGGACTTTTGTTGCTGTAGTGGATTGAATTTCTTGTGCCAACTGCAAATATTGTATTGTTTCTGATAAGAAATATTGTCACTGATTCTTTGATCAGTAACAAAATCTGGTTGCAAAAATCAATTTCAGATTTCAGAATATGCACTTCCAAGCCTATTTTGTGTCACCTTTTCTTATGAATTTCCTGGACAGTGGCTAATACAAGTTTAAGGTCTAATTTTCAATGTCATTTGAGGATATATATTCAGAAGCTTGGAAGAATGCAGTTGCTGGAATTTTGAAGCAGTGAGTACAGAAATTCCAGAAGCTAAATCTGCAGGATGCAATTCCTTTTGAGTTGGATTTCAAGAGTTGCAATCTAGTGTTCTTGCAATCTTTGATAACTTGTACTCTGAGGCAGAACCTGGAATTGTTTCTGGAATCAAGTTCTGAAACTTGAAATCGGAAAAGTGAGTTTACAGTTTGAGTGCAGGATTTCTGTGAATTCAGTGAAACTATCTTCTAAAATATGTAGCTGCATATCTGATTGGTTGAAGTTTGCGTAGATTCTAAAAATTCCAGAACTTCTCTGTACTTCAGCAGGAACTTCTTCAATGATTTCGATTGCTTTGTCCAGATTTACTTCTGATTTCTAAGAATGCACAGCTGTTGAGTGTTGAAAGCATGATGTGTTTCATTGTCCGAGACGGCCAATGCTTTAAGTGTGGGGGAGGGAGTTCTTCTCCATTAGTTGATTTGAGATTATTTGAGTTTTCAAGTGCTGAAGTTGAAGTGGAAAACAGTGAAAATAAAAAAGAAGAGGAAATGGCAAGACAAAAGAGTATCGAAGTTGGAGATTGAGTATCAAGATTCTTTGTTAGTCATCAATTTGATGGAGAGGTTAACTTGATGCTTTGAATTGGTGAAAACAAATGGTATTCATCTCTTTTCACATCAAAATGGTCAACTCATCAAGTATATTTCTCCAATACTCTTATCTCTTCAATTTTTCATTAAATTCTTTTCTTTTGCATAATTCATTTACTCTCATTGTTCTTTTTTATTCCATTTTAATTCTTTATAAATCCTTTTGATTCATGTATGCTATGTTTATAGTGGTGGAGAATTAGAAAATAAGCAATCTTATGATAGTGAAATGTTGTGAGTGACATTGAGTGAGCTCCACTAATACATGTTTTGAGTGTGAGAGCTAGAATAGGTAAATCCCTTGTGAGATTGCATCTTGCTTAATTTTTCAATTGGATTGAAACTACCATACCTACTGATTATTGTTTGGATTGTATTCATGATTGTTTGTGATCCTTAAAGATGACCTTAGTTAATTACTTTTTACTATCTTCTAGGTATTGCTAGGGAATTTGTATGGAGATGATTTTAGGTTTTATTGACTTGTACGGGACGTCCAAGGCTAAGTGTGGGGGATTTGATAACCATGATTTTGCTACATTATTTTAATTCATAATGCATATTTTTATTGGACTATTCACAGCATAATCTCACATTTAGATTGTATTTCATAATTTGCATGTGATCTTGGACTTAATTGTAAATTAGCATATTTTCATGGTATTTTGGTGCTAATATTTGTTTATTATTTTGTAGGCATCAAAAGGGTCATGGACCCGATCAGATTGGACCACACTTGGGCTCAAATCTAGGGCAAAATGATGCGATCAAGACCTGGATCGATTTGGATCGTCCGTTGAAGATTGGAGAGATCTGGGCCATCCGTCAAGCATCTGGTCCATCTGACCTAATGAGGAGTAGATCTGAACCGTAGATGAAGATCAGTACTGTTGGATCGGATTTTAGGTTATTTTCCACCGTTGATCAAGCTCCAATGATTTTCAGCGGTCGGATTAAATTTGAAAGGGATATAAAAACCTCGCGAGAAGCTACAGTGCTTGAGCTCGGCGTCGCGATTTCTCCACTGTTCTTCGTCTTCTTCACGCGAAGGTCGTAGCCTCCCATTCCCTCATTCCAGATCTGTGAGCAAATTTTCTTCGTCGCCGGCGATCATCCAGCTACCGGCGTTCATCTCCCAGTGATCAGATTACGGCGAAGGGTGTTTCCCAGACCGTGAGCTTGAGTTTCTGATTCACAGTCCGTGATCCAGGCAGAGGGCGGTTCCCATGTTCTGCGATCTTCACTAGCCACCGGAGCTCGAAGGGTGTTTTCCAGAAGCTCCGGAATTCATTCCATCTTCACTTTGTCGGCTGCATTCACACCGATCTGATCAATTGGCTGAGTAACACAAGATTCCAGAATTCAGCTACTGATTTCGAGCGATGTGAGTGTTACCTGATCTGTGAGCCCGAAGGGTGTTTCTCAAAGGCTATGATCGAAAGGAGGCACTAGCTGAGAGCTTTGTTCGTCACCGGTGGTCTCCCGAAGAGTGTTTCTCAGAGGAGGGTCTGTTTTTGGCAGAATGAAGAAGATTTGTTCCGGTTTTGGTTTCGGGAATGATAGGGTTTATGCTTTCTTTGATTTTGTCTTTAGATTTGTTCTAAAATCTGCTCAGATCCTCAGATCTGATTCATTTCTTTATCTGTAGTCTTTTCCTTGATATTTCTTCTTTACTTCATGTCCTCTGCAATTACGTTTCTGAAATTTTATTTGCAATTCTGATTTGTTTGAATCATTGCAATCCGAATCTTGTTTAACTATTGATTAGTTTGCTAACTAGTTTGTGTTTTGAATTAGAAGCTTTAATTCACATTAGTTTGTTTAGTTTTGATGATTTAGTTAGCTAGATTTTGATATCTGTATAGGATTTCCTTTTGTTGCTGTGATGAAGATGAATTCGTGAATGCTTAACCAGAGATTTTTATTTGTGTTCCTTTGTTGAAGGGTACTGTGATTGAGCATTTGAGTTTAATGGTTGAATTAAATGTAATTAAGAATTGGAAGTTACTTTGGTTTTTACAAGTTATGTGAGATTTCAAGTTTACTTGGTACCTTTGTTTTTGTGCATTGGATTGTAATGGCTGACCTTGAGTTAAATTGTAAATGAATAATTTGAGTTTTTCATTGTTTACCTCAATATCACATTGTTGAATGAAGTTGAGAATGGAAGAGCTTAAGAGAACTTGTTGATGTAAGAATTTGATTGGAACCAATTCTAGGATACACACACTTACTAGTTTATCCTTCGAAAAATACGACTTGGGACTCCTTACTACACGTGATTACTTTAATTACAATGAGTTCTAATCTTTATTAATTTGGAGCGCCTCGTGACATGCAAAAAAGGCCGACACCACATATCAAGATTTTGACTTCCATTGGCTTCTCCTTTTCCCTTGATGCCACTTGAACGTTCTTCTTTATTAATTTTGGGCACTTGCTCTTATAGCATCTTTTCTTCCTACACTCAAATCATATTATATGATCTTTATATTTATGAACTGAGTTTATTATACCTTCTTTAATTGTAGGGGTGACACATGAATGATTCTTCTTCATTAGTTTCAAATGTCGAGGCTTCTTCTCGTTTCGGTATCAATGACTCATACTCCCCCTCAATCCTTGAGGTGGATACTTATTAAATTTCCTCCTCGGATGTTGAATATCTCTCAACTTCCAAATTCTCTTTTTCTTGATCCAAAGAGCCCCCCTTTTTGAATTTGTCTTCACTTTAAATTAAGGTTGAATCTTCATGGAGCTTGGCCAACTTACTCCATAAATTCTTGGCATCTTGATATATTCCTATTTCGCACAAAATCTCATTAGGAAAAATATTAATTAGTAATTTAGTTACATTTTCATTTGTTATAGACTTTTGAATTTGTTCCTTACTCAATTTGCTCCTCCAAAGAAGTTTTGCTTTTGTAATTCTCGGAGTTTAAATTCTTTCATTAGAGAAAACTATTATTCTATATGTTAGAACATGTAGAGAGCTAGAGAAAAGGAGGGGGTGAATAGCTTCGATCTCTTCTTCGAACTTGATTTGTAACGGAAACGCAAAATGAAGAATCTTCACAATGTTAACTCTTGGATTTTACTTGGTATCCACCTCCTTGAGGGGACTAACCTTTCTCTCCTCACTCATAGATGCACTATAAAAACCTCCTTTTCGAAGGTAGAGAAGCCTCATACAAACTCAAACATGAGAATATAATGATAGAATACACCAAGAAACGCAAACAAGATTATAAATAAAATTGAAAACAACTTTACTATAATGAGCCTTGCTTTGCTTGCTTGTTTCTTACTTTGGTTAGCCTCTTGATACTTGGAAAGTGAAGCAACACTTCTTGCCAAAGCCTTAAGAACCAGCATGAATGAGTGTCTACGAAAACCCCTTTTATAGGGTTCCTTCTGTTGGGGTTGTAAGGTTGCAAACAAAGTTTTACATTGAAAACACATGAGAAAGATCACGAAGTTATAAGGGAAAGATATCTCAATTAGTATGAGACCCATTGGGTCAATCTCAAAAATAAAACCATGAGGACTTAGGCCTAAAGTAGACAATATCATACCATTATAGAGATATCTAATTTTTTTTTCTATCCTAACAATTGGTATTAGAGCCCGAACTGTTAGAATGTCTGACCACTAACTGTGTACAAGAGCTATAGTCTAATCGAGCTATGTGAGTAGAATATTAACCTCGAACAAAGAAAGTGGGGGCTCTCATATCCAGATCAAGATGACTAGACACCAGGCAGAAAATCCTTGTGGACAGCCAAGCAAATAAGTTATAGTTATGGCTAGGCAAGGAAGACCTAGTAAGTCAATTGAATTGAGAAGTAAGGAAGTCCTAGTAGGTCAGATGGACCAAGGGATAGAAAGACCTACTAGGTCAGTTGGACTGAGGGGTAAAAAAATCTGGTGGGTCGATGATCGAACATCAAATAGATAGACTTTTCGTTTAAGGGGGGGCCTATGGTCCTTCATTTGAGGGGGAGTTGTTGCTGTTGCAAGGTTGTAAACGAAGTCCCATATTGAAAACATATGAAAAAGATTATAAGCTTATAAGGGAAAGATATCTCTATTGGTATAAGGTCTTTTGGGTAAAACTAAAAAATAAAACCATGAGGCCTTACGTCCAAAGTGAATAATATCATACCATTATAAAGATATCTAAATTTCTTTGATCTGACGCCTTCGATATCTCCTAATGGATTAGGTTTGCGTCCAACCGATTGTCACGCCAGCTCGACTATTCAAAACCTATAGAATGATTTTTTTTTTAACTCCTAATCAATTGGTGAGTCATACTAATCGATTACCCCAATCTATTCGAAGACTTTCTGTGCTATTTTTAGAAGGCACTCAATCAATTACCCTAATCAATTGGTTTGAACTTAATGGATTGCCCAATTGATTCCAACACCTCCTATGTTATCACAACAAAACTCTCAATCGACTGCCTTAATCGATTAGGCTATATTGAATCAATTAGCCTAATTGATTCAGCATCTTATTGTGTAGGATTGGAAAGAGCGCTAGAGGAGGGTGAATAGTGATCATTGAAAATTCGATTTTAAAAATAGAAACGCAACAGAAGAATAAAAGGCAATGCTAACACGACCAAGTTTTTTACTTAGTTCGGAACTTTTGGCGACTCCTACTCCAAGGCTCGCACTCGTCAAGTGCTTTGTTAGATAATTCACTAATAGTTCAAAATTGGTTACAAATTACAAGTACAAGAACTATAAAAAATTACCGATATGAGAAAAACTAATTAGAGCTGAAGTCAAGTTGTCGGTGGAGCGTAGCAGCATTGCAGGAGCCTTTTCGAAGCACCAAGTAGCAAAGAAGATTATTGCAGCTGTTGATCTGAAGCTCCAGGATGAAGGCCTTTAAATAGATCCATTCTGAGCGTCTGGAAACCATCTGGGCGCCTGGACCACGTGGCTCGGCCAACCGACGCGCTCCACGTCAGCTTGTGGATGAAGTTTCGGGTCTGGGTGCCTGGACCGACTCCGGGCACCCGGACCACCTAGGCGCTTGCGGCCTGCCTGAACTAGCTTAGTCCAGGTGCCCGATCCATCTCTAGGCGCCCAGACCCCTTTTCTTCAGTAGCTTTCCCCTACAGAAAAAGGTCAGTCCTGGGCAACAAAAAATAGATTCATCTTGCAAAATAAAGTTAGCACAACATAATAAAATATGAGTAATTAGATCTTGTCTCCCCAAGACCATAATCTTGTCAAGGTCTCTTAGCTTAGGTTTCCCAAATGGACCTAAGCTGAACTGATGCCTACAGTTTCCTCAATGGGGAATGCGTCCTTACTGGATCTCTCCTCTAGTTGCTTACCTTTATTTACCACTTGCAGCCACTCGACTTGCCTCTGACCCACCAGGTCTTCTCGCCTGTTGTCAGGTCAGCAGACCAACTGGACTTTAGCCAGTTTTCAGGTTCCGCGGACCCAATCGAACTTCCCGCCAAATATCGAGCCCCGCGAACCTATCTGAACTTCCCACCATCTATTGGGCCCCGCGGACCTAGCTGGATTTTAGCCTAGCGTCAGGTCCTTGAGACCAGTCAACTCTTGCACACTTGATAGAAGTGTTTAAACAAACAACTCATTTAACTTTAACCTATTTGTCATGTATCAAAATCAGACTATTAGTGCAACTTGCACCAACATACTGTTCTTCGTGTCAACAACTCCTAATCAATTCATTAAGGCCTAATCAATTATCCTATTTTCTATTGTTCGTGTAAACCTCCTAGCCTAATCGATTAAAGCAGGTCCTAATAAATTATGCACTCTACCTGATCGATTGACCTTGGGTTAATCGATTGCCCAACTCTGAACTCTGAACTCAAGTTTGGGGTTCCTTTGCCCAACTTTAAAGTTATCCATGACTCATTGGTATTTCTAGTTCCTTAGTGTCCAGTCACCCTTGACTTGCTAAGGCTTTTTCACAAGTATACAGTTAACCTTTGACCCACTTGGTCTTTTCATATCATGCCAACTCCCATTGAATTTTTTATCACCAAGTGTCAAGTCAACCTTTAGTCCACTTTGACTTGCCTAGCACTGCTAAGACTTTCGTTGTATAGTTCCCAACTAGGTCTTCCATTGCATAACCTTGCTAGGACTTCCATTATGTAGTTCCTAACTAGATCTTCCACTGCCTAGCCTCGTAGGACTTCCACCACCTAGTTTCTAACTAGGTCTTCACTATTAAGCCCCACTAGAACTTCCACTATCAAGCCCTGGTAGGACTTTTATTAGGATGTATATTAAAAGCTTAGTTTTTTGTATAAACATTTATTTTGAAATGAGAATCACATTGGTCAAATGTCTGCATTTAGTAAAATACAATTGTCCATTTAATTTATATTGTAAATAACATGGTGTGTGTTGTCACATAGAAAATCATGTTATCAGTTCCTTATAAATTATAAATAGTAGCTCACAACCAAGATGGATTGGGACAAACTATTGGAATGGTTGTAGTGTAATTTGGTACTAGTTTATCTTGACTATAAAATTACACTAGTATACTATGTGTGTATTGAGCAGGACAATTTGAGGTTGTCCTTTTATACTGACAGCATAAAAAAATATAACCTCTGTTATTATGGATGTGCATACTCTTAATCCCGATATAATAACAAGCACATATACTTAGTATTCATTTCTTTAATTTATCAATGGGTGAGATTTATTTCATTAAATCAATAGGCCCGATAAGTTGAGAAATAATATTATTTATATGATGTGTTGTTGATTATAGAAGGAAACTGTGTCCTATTTATCTAGGTTGATGATGTCCCCTTGAGGAGCTCATAAGGATTGTCATGTAAACCCTGCAAGTGGACTTAGTCCGACATGACAATGAAGTTGAGTGGTACTACTCTTGGAGCTAGATATTAATTAATTAAGTTGTCAGTAACTCATTTAATTAATGGACATTCGATATCTTAAACACAGGGAGATTAACGCACTCATGATAAGAAGGAGTCCATAATGTAATATGGGATTAGTGCAGTAGTTCAATAATGACTCTTTAGTGGTATGAGCTATTATTGATGGACTTGAGTTGGGTGTTCGGGTCGAACACAGGAAGTTCAATCCATCAGGAGGCCAAAATCATTTCCTCCTCTAGGTCCCTATTATAGCTGTTGGGACCTTGACGTTCACTAGAGGGGGGGGTGAATAGCGTCTCACTCAAATCGTCGCTTCCTACGCTTGTTAGTGCACAGCGGAAACAAAAATACTAACAAACAAAAGCAAAGCTAACCCTAGAAAACAATAAACAAGAAGCAAACCCAATGACACGTTGTTTAACGTGGTTCGGAGATGAAGCTCCTACTCCACGGTTGTTCGTAAGGTGGACAATCCCGATCCGTCGGTGGATGACTCCCCGGAAAACCTTCGGCTAGCTCGTGTAGCTCCTTGTGGGTGGAGAAACCTCGCCACAAACTCTCACCAAGGACTCTTGAGAAGCTAGGGCACTGGTAGACTACTAATAGGGGTTAACCACCTCTATTTCATCAACTTTAACCAAGCTTCCAATGCTTGGTCATATAGGCCACAAGTTAGAAAACCTCGCCTACCAGTCGACTGCTAAAACATGCAGTCGATTGTCCTTCGTGGAAATTCGACCGTTGCAGCCCAACGACTCGATACCAACTCTCTGTTCGCTCTCAGTCGACTGCACCAGTCGACTGATGAAACCACCAGTCGACTGCTACAGTACTACTACAGTAACGCTACAGTATTGCTACAGTAAACTCTAATTCTAGAATTTTACCCCGAGTACATTCACTCAGCACTCGTTCTCGCCCGACCAACCTAGACCTAGCCTTCTAGCCTCCTTCATCAGCCTTGCGTCCCTCGGATGTTTCCCCATCCTTCACGTCTTGCCTTCTGGAGATTCCATCGGCCTTGTCATTGTTGTCGGGTCTTCCTTTTCCAAGAGGTTGCGCCTCCGTGACTTCATCCATTACCAAGTCACACTTGGACTTATGCTGCCAAGACTACATGCTTGGACTTACACCGCCAAGACTCATCCTTGGACTTTCCTCCTTTGCCAAGATCACACTTGGACTTTCCTTGTTATACCTATATCCTGCACACTCACAATGCATATCTAATACAATAATAATCCTAACTTAAACCTTTGCCCAGACATCAAAACTTAGGGTACCGAGATTGCTCCAACAATCTCCCCTTTTTGATGTTTGGCAATCCGTTTAAGTTAGGGAAACAATATAGCAATAATAATGCAAATAAATATACAATCTACACATGCATAAATCATGGAACCTAATCCTAGGCTCCCCCTTCACCTAAGCTCCCCCTTGAGCTAGGATTTCTTGCAAAGATAAACTTCTCCCCCTTTGCTAATAAATAAGCAATCGCTCCCCCTTCACCTAAGCTCCCCCTTGAGCTAGGATTTCTTGCAAAGGTATTTAGGTTTCCCACTTAAACCTAAATTTCTCCTCCTTTGCCATACATAAAAAAGAGCTCCAACAATATCCCAATTATTGGACTCTTTGACCTCTAATGACCATAAACATCATGTATTAATCTCCCATAAGATTACACACATGTTCACCACTCTTTTGGTCATTTTCTAATGCCGAAAAACATTTTCAGACCATATCAGTCGACTGCTATAAGTACCAGTCGACTGACATCATCAAAACGAGCTTATAGAGACATTCTGTGCTCATGAACAGTACTACCAGTCGACTGGTAAAACTATCAGTCGACTGACCTCATCAAAATGAGCTTACAGAGGTCCTCTGTGCTGAAAATTACTGTTACCAGTCGACTGGTACTCTTTTTGGGCAAAAATTAGCCTTTTTTTACCCACTTTCAGAAATGCGCCAAAAATTCCGCAGACCTCTAAAAAATCCCAAATTTTGTGAAGAGGTCTATCTTATCCATGTCTACTTGGAAAAAATATATATAAAAATATATTTATCACAAATCCCAAGATTGACACAAAATTCAAAACTAGTTAAATGGTTCAATTGAACCTTGACCTAAAGTCCTAGTTTTGGCTTCCTCTTGATGTATCTGCCCATACTAAACCATAATGCATCCCTAGCATTAGTTTATATGGCATATATTCATCAAAAACTAATTTTCATGCAATATAAACCCAATTCATATTTCCATGTACGAAACACATCCCAATTGTGCCAACCCACTAGGTTAGAGGCTTAAGTCTATCTCCTAACCACTTGGCACATTTGATAACCCATCTACCATGGGTCCCAGAGGCTCTTCCTAACATTAGGAATCTTAGCCTTAGTCACCTCCCTTGGTAACTCATCCACTATGGCTAGGCCACTTCGGTGCACCTTGGGTGACACTTGACCTACTAAACTCACCTTCTTAACCTTAGACATCTTGTCTTTGGTTAATTTCTTCTTGTCCTTAACCTTGGATACCTCATCCTTGCCATAATTATATGACACCCTAGCATACTCCTTTTTATTGGCCTTGGATGACTCTCCCTTGTCTTTGGTCACACCTCCCTTACCAATGTCATGTGCTACCTTAGCACTTGACCTCCTTTTGGTCTTAGAGGGACCTAATTTGACATTTTTAGGTCTTTGACTACCCAAATACATGTCAAGTCCTTTAGGTCCAATAATGAACCTCTCTAGGACTTTCTCCATTTCCTCAAGTTTTGCCTTCAAGACTTGATTTTCTAATTCTAGGGTTCTAACCCTAAAGTCAACATGTCCACCTTGGACATGCCTAGACCTACCCACCTTCCAAGGCATATGTCTCCCTTTCTTAGGATTAATGCTTAGGTTTTCACCCACTTTCCTTCCCTTAGGCAAAGTGGGTTGGGTCTTAATAGGTCTACCCTTAGTGTATGATTTCTTAGGGTTATCTACCGTGTTAACCCTATTCCTATCATTATACCTAAATTCATGATTATGCTTGGGTAAATAATCTACATTATTTCTAACAAGCATATAAGAATTAGAGCTTGGATCAAGCTTCAAAATAGGGATTACCTTCCCTTTTACCTTTGAAGCTCCCCCTTGACTTGTGCTCGTCTTCTTTTCCTATTTCTTCAAGTGCGCCAATTTCTTGAGCTCTCCTCTCCTTGGGCACTTTGTGTGGTAGTGACCCCACTCACCACATGTAAAGCACCTAATGTGCTTCTTCTCCTTTTTCTTCCTACAACTCACATTAGTTTCCAAATTAACTTTAGTGAGTTTAGAGTTTACCTCCTTTACCTTCTTGAGCAAAGAACACCTACTCTTGTAGTGCCCCATCTTACCACACTCAAAGCATTTGATGTGATCCTTTGTGCTCTTCTTGGTAGTTGAGGTGGAGGGTTGAGCTTCCAAGATCTCCTCTTCCTTGGATTGCTCTTCTTCCTCTTCACTTGAAGATGTGGACGGTTCCACTTCTTCCTCCCTTGAAGATGTGGATGACACCTCCTCATCTTCCTTCTCCTCCTCAGATGTTGAGCTCGTGTCAACATTCGATTGATCCTTCTCTTCTTGGACCAATGAGTCCTTCCCCTTGGGTTCCTCCTCTTCTTGGATTTGTGTAGGACTCTCATGAAGCGCAATTACCTTTTTCCAATGGTCACTTGCATTCTCGTATTCACCTACATTCAATATCGTATTAGGAGGTAATAAATTAATTAAAATTCTAGTTACCTCCTTGTTCATCTCCGATTGCTCTCTTTGCTCATCGGTCCAATATTGACGTCGGAGACGCTTTCCCTTCTTGTCCGTTGGAGCTTTAAACGGTTCCTCCAACGCAATCCATTGGTTCTAATTCATTTGGAACCACATCTCCATGCGCTTCCTCCAATAGTCGAAGTCCTCACGCTCGTATGGAGGTGGGATTCGGATGTCCCATCCGAGAGGTCCCTCCGACTCCATCTTCTTCCTCTAGCTGCTCTCTTGGCAATTAGTCCAACAAGAGCTCACCTAGCTCTGATACCACTTGTTGGGACCTTGACGTTCACTAGAGGGGGGTGAATAGCGTCTCACCCAAATCGTCGTTTCCTACGCTTGTTAGTGCACAGCGGAAACAAAAATACTAACAAACAAAAGCAAAGCTAACCCTAGAAAACAATAAACAAGAAGCAAACCCAATGACACGTTGTTTAACGTGGTTCGGAGATGAAGCTCCTACTCCACGGCTGTCCGTAAGGTGGACGATCCCGATCCGTCGGTGGATGACTCCCCGGAAAACCTCCGGCTAGCTCGTGTAGCTCCTTGTGGGTGGAGAAACCTCGCCACAAACTCTCACCAAGGACTCTTGATAAGCTAGGGCACTGGTAGACTACTAATAGGGGTCAACCACCTCTATTTTGTCAACCTTAACCAAGCTTCCAATGCTTGGTTATATAGGCCACAAGTTAGAAAACCTCGCCTACCAGTCGACTGCTAAAACATGCAGTCGACGGCTCGATACCAACTCTCTGTTCGCTCCCAGTCGACTGCACCAGTCGACTGATGAAACCACCAGTCGATTGCTACAGAAACGCTACAGTACTGCTACAGTACTGCTACAGTAACGCTACAGTACTGCTACGGTAAACCCTAATTTTAGAATTTTACCCTGAGTACATTCACTCAGCACTCGTTCTCGCTCGACCAATCTAGACCTAGCCTTCTAGCCTCCTTCATCAGCCTTGCGTCCCCCGGATGCCTCCCCATCCTTCACGTCTTGTCTTCTGGAGCTTCCATCAGCCTTGTCATTGTTGTCGGGTCTTCCTTTGCCAAGAGGTCGCGCCTCCGTGACTTCATCCATTGCCAAGTCACACTTGGACTTACGTTGCCAAGACTACATGCTTGGACTTACACCGCCAAGACTCATCCTTGGACTTTCCTCCTTTGCCAAGATCACACTTGGACTTTCCTTGTTGTACCTATATCCTGCACACTCACAATGCATATCAAATACAACAATAATCCTAACTTAAACCTTTGCCCAAACATCAAAACTTAGGGTACCCAGATTGCTCCAACAATAACCTCTTATTAAAAGTCTTTTTATCCACCCAAAGCCCAGCTTCTTACCCAAGCTAGGGGTCGGCCAAGCCTATCTTGGTGTCCAAGATGTGGCCAGCCAAGCCTTGCTTGGTGACCAAGCAAGGGGCCGACCACTAAAGAAATAAAAAGAGAGATTTTAATTTTTGTTAAAATCTTTCCTTTTATAACAATCTACAAAGGATTAAAAGAGATATTTTAATTTTAAAATCTTTCCCTTTTTTTTTGAAGCCATCCACATGGTTTTAAAAGAGAGTTTTAAATTTTAAAATCTTTCCTTTTTTGTTGCCATCTATAATGGTTTAAAAAGATATTTTAATTTTGGTAAAACTTCCCTTTTTTGTAACCCTGATTTAGAAGAGAAGTTTAATTTTAAACTTTCCTTTTGTAGCCATCACAATAGGAAATTTAAAAGTGAGAAATTTTAATTATTATTAAAAAAAAAAAATTTCATGACCAAGGATTATAAAAGAGAGGTAGAGGGTGCCTTATGGGAATAACACATAACACATCTCTATATTTCTCTTGTTCCCTTAGGGCCGAAACTTAAGCTTTCCCTCTTCTCTTTTCCTTGGTGGCCGGCCCTTCTCTCTTTCTCTTCTCCCTTTGTTTTCTTCTCTAAGGCCGGCGGCACATCAAGCTCCATCTTCTTGTGGCCTGTTTGCTTGGAGGGGAAGAAGAAGAGAAGGAAGTTTCCTATTTTGGCATTCCTTGGGTGGCCGAAACTTGTAGGCAAAGAAGAAGGTTCGGGTGGATTTCATCTTGGTAGATCGTCGCCCACACGACGTCCAATAGGAGGAGAGGAATACAACAGAAGATCAAGAGGTCTTTAGTTGCAAAGAAAAGTATAACTAATTATTTGTTTCCGCTACATAATTAGTTTGTGTTCTTTGTATGGATCCTGAAATACCAACACAAGAGGCTATCGATTTTGTGTTTCGATTTTGGTCTCTATAGTTAAACCTAAGGTTACTGTAAGAAGTTTAAATATTTAATTTCTTTGAAAGGCTTTGTCTAGGAAGTGGTGGATGATCCCATACCCAAGAAGGTCGAGTGTCTCGTCATGTTTAACCTGAAAATCAATCTTTGAAATAGATATTTAATCAACTTCTGTAATATGGTTTAACTTCTGAAGAACACATGGGTTGAACTTGGAGTAAAAATATTAAGTTATGTTTCCAATCCAAGTTTAACTTCTGAAGAACAACTTGGATTAAAAATTTTAAGTTTCGTTTGCAATCTAAGTTTAACTTCTTTAGAGTACATGGGATGCTAGGAAAAGTTCTGTTCTTGTACAAATTGTTGAACAAGAGAAACAGAACAGAATTCCAAGTAGCACCTAACAATTGGTATCAGGGCTAGTTTTCTGCCTCTATGTGTTTGATTTTTAGTTAAATTATGCACTTTTCATACATAAATTTAGGCAGGATAATAGTAGGATGTGCAAATAGATTAACTCTGTGATTGCAGACATCCTAGTTCCAACTATTATGGTCCTATTGTGTTTGTGTATGATTGGACCCTCAGGCATGTCGAGGGCATTTTATGTGTATGCATGGTTGTAATTATTAAATACAGCAGGAGCTGTATTAGTTTTAGGATTTTACATTCTCTTCGATCTAGATTACATATGCATTTCCTTGTGGAATATAGGATCCATAAATGTAAAATTTTATTTTTATCGTGGATCGTATCCTTGCGAGGCGTGGTGCTATTTGAGGACTAGAGGCGCAGCGGAAAAGGAAGCAAGATAGATGTGACGACATTACCCGTAGGCGGCAGCTAGGGTTGGTGGCATACAAAGGACAACTATGAATGAGGCCATAATAGTTGAAAAATTATTTTCCATATTTATTGCCTTTTATGCTGTTCATATGTGTTGTGTGTGCATGTTAAAATTCCTCATTTTAAATAATTAAGTGGGAGAAGAATTATTTAAATTCCACGGTCTCAATTATTGGTTTGTAAGTGATGCATTCAAACTTGCGCGTTGGCTCTGAGTGCCTTCCTCCACATCGGATGAGTTTGTTTGCAGATCACTAGATCAAACTTCTTTATGGATGATTATAGGAAATTATTTAGGTTTGTGTGATCTTCTCCATCTGAAGGGGCACAATCTTATTTAATGGACTAAGTATCAAGTAATGGTATACACTTAGGCGCATTTAATAGTATCCTCCCCATCGGAGTCACTGCTATTATTTGTGTGACCAAAGAAAAATCAACTATTAATTTTATTTGTCATAAAGTCAGGTTGACAAGATAATAAAATTAATGGGTAATACCCCCTCTTATAAATATTTGAATTTGTATGCGTCCATACTATCGTGGCATACAAAATTCACAATGTTTTGAGGTGTTGGTGAATTTAAATGATATTATTTGAGGAATTAATATTATTTTAAATTCTAAAGTTTTGACCAAATATTTTATGATTCTTAGGATTTCAAATGGTTTTCAATCCTCTTGTTATTATATTAAAAGAGAACAAAGTTACTAGACTCAATTGTATTGATTAGAAGTGAAACTTAGACATTATCTTAATTGCTGAAGGCTACAAGTTCATACTTTTTGAGATCTGTCCAAGCTTGCCTAATAGTGATTCTAGTGAAGAGGAGATTGAGTGTCATAAGAAATGGGTCAGGCCAGATGAGATGACATGGTGTTACATTTTGACTTCTATGTCAAATGTACTGCAACATCAACATCAGGCCATGCCTACTATTTATGACATGATGCGCAATCTCAAGGAACTCTTCGGACACCAGAATCGGGCTGCTAGGCAAGAGGCTATGAGAAACTTGATGACGACCACCATGACTGAGGGGACACCCGTAAGGGATCATATCCTCAAAATGATGACTCATTTAAATGAGATAGAAATCCTTGGGGCTGAAATCGATGGGGTAACCCAGGTCGATATCATTCTCCAAACATTGCCTAAAAGTTTTGAGCAGTTCAGCTTGAACTACAACATGAATAAAAGGGTTTATTCGTTGGTGGAACTTCTGATAGAACTTCAAGCAGTAGAAGGGTTATTTCGTCAAAGTTTTCAAATTTACATTATTGAAAGCATTTCTGCTTCTAAACTGAAAGGGAGAAAGAAGAAAAAGAAACAAGTTGGTTCAGCAAATCGATCTCTAGGGACTGGGCCGCATGCAGGTGTGAAGAAGCCAAAGGGCAAGTGCTTCACATGCAAGCAGTCTGAACATTAGAAAGTGGACTGTCCTAGCCAAAAGAGAACAATAAAGGTATATCTTTTTCTCTAGTGGTTGAAACATGTTTAGTGGTGTTATCTACCCTGGTACCTAGTGTGTAGATAAGGGAGCCACTGATCATGTCTGCAATTCATTGCAGGGGTTCCAAGAAACCCGACGACTACATGAAGGGGAGATTATCGTCAACATGGACAATGCTACAAAAGTGGCGGCTGTTGCAGTGTGAGATGTTTATTTATCTGTTGATAGGAATAAAACATTGATTTTGAGTAATTGTCTTTATATACCAAGTTTAAGAAAGAACTTGATTTCAGTTTCTAAACTATTTATGGATGGATATTCTGTTTCTTTTGATGACAAAGTAGTTGTCACGCCCCCAAAGGAGCACCTACCGAAAAATTTCGGCAACACCTCCCCTGTACCGGTGACAATCTGAAATATAAATACATACAAAATACATCAGCCACATGCGGCTGGAATATATACACAACCACGCAGTTATAAAATCAGCCCACTCGGCTGAAACAAGAATAAAACACAACCACGCAGTTATATATATACAATAAACATCCCACTCGGTTGTATTAAACTGTAACGCCCGAAAATTCTCAAACTTGCATTAGAATTATTCTTTGATTTTTTTGGAATTTTAGATATTTTTTCAGAATTTTTCGAGTAGCGGAAGTAGCAAAACTAATAGAAAAGTAAAATGGTTTAAGCGGGAATCGAACCCGGAACCTCTCGGGTCCGCTAAACCTTTAGTTAGCCTTGGTAACCGGTGAACCCAGCAGGGCCGTGCTGAAAGAAAGAGGAACCAATTATATTTATATTAGAGTTGGGTTCAATAATCCACTTAATATAAATTAAGAACTTAAGTTGGGTTGGTTTAATTTGGTTCGGCAGCCCTCTCCTCACAAAACCTCACGCCACTTTCTTTCTCCAAACCCTCACGCCGAACACCTCTCTTCTCTTCCTCCTTCTCTCGGCGCCACACCAAGAAGACCTAGGGTTCTCTCCCTAGGGCCCCAAGGTCACTTTCCGGCGACGATTTCAGCACACCGACGTTCCCCTCCGCGAGTAGAACACGTGGACGCGAGCGAATCGTCGAGAAGTCGTCTCCACCGGAATTTCTAGCGATTAGATTTGTAAGAAATCTAGCACACAAGGTAAGAAACCCCTCACCTGCAGTATAATAGCTTCCGTTTGAGTTTGTATGCTTTAGTTTGGATGTATGCGGTTTTTTATCGATATCTAGGGTGTATTTAACTCTCTTCGCAGATTAGGGACTTAGTTGAGCACCTTTAGATGGGCCGGGCATGTCTTCCCTCTTCAGATAGGAGGTTAGATGTTGTCGGGTGCCTAGAGGTGGTCTCCCTAATAAGGAAAAGAGTTAGAGCATCCCAGGTGTTCGATAAACTAGCTAGTTTAGTAAAAATGCACCATAGGCATTTTAACAGCTCAGTTAGATACTTTAGAGGTATCTATTCAGTATTCTCAGTTTATTATAGCTTATATGGATCAGATATCCAATGGGTGGGCTCCCACAGTCGCCTCTAGGTTTAGATAACCTAGCTCTAGGTTCAGATAACCTAGAAACAATAGAATAAGCAGGTATTAGCTATTTCAGTATTTTATTTTCAGTGGCACTGTACTGGATCAGATATCCATTGGGTTGGACTCCCACAGTCGTCTCTAGGTTTAGATAACCTAGTTAACCCTACTAAATTCGGGACTTGCAAACCCGGGTCTAGTTAGGGATGCGCGCACAGCAAGTACAGTTGCCGGGCCCAAACAGCATGATTATGTATTTTCACTTATTATGAATTAGTTTTCCAAACTCAAAATTAGTTATGTTAGTTGGGTTTGAATTCGGTATCAGTTTAGCTTCAGTTTAGCTTATTATATGTTCAGCCAGTTTTTCTATGATTGGGTATGATAGCTCTATGTTCAATTCATGTACACATGCTTTAGATGATAGTATGCCATGACTAGCTTTGATTGCTATGTATTGTATGATAGTATGCCATGTTTTAGTTTAGTCGGCACATATTTCAAACAGCATGTTTTAAAAGCATAGTGCATCGAATGCATGTTTTTGTGAGGTAGATGGTTTCTTACTAAGCTTTAAGCTTACAGATTCTACTTTTCCTTATACTGCAGATAAAGGTAAAGGAAAGATGGACTAACAGAGGAAGCTGGAGGGCAATGCAAAGATGGTGTGTGTGGCAGGAACTGGAATCAAAGATCTTTAGGGGACTTAAACATTCTAGCTTAGAAATATGAACTTTTAGTATTTTGCTTTTTATGCATTTTAAGTTGTTCAATGCTAGAAATTAAAGAACCATGCACTATAACAAGTTAGATTGCTAGTCTTATGTTATTAGAATTTTTATTATGCATTAGATAGTTGTAGTGTGAGGTTTTGGCACGAACCAGTGCTGAAATCAGAGTTTCAGTGCGAAATCAGACACCCCAATCGATCGGCGGATCGATTGGGGGGTCCCAATCGATCAGCTGATCGATCGGGCAACTTGCTCCGCGAACAGTAGGTTTCTGGATCGATCATCCGATCGATCCATCAATTTCTGTCGCAAATAGAAGGTTCGGGGATCGATCACTGGATCGATTGGTCAGTCTGGATCGATCAGCCGTTCGATCCAGAATATCGTCCCGAGCACCGTAGCGTGCTGGATCGATCACTGGATCAATCCAACCTATGTCCCGCGTACAGTAGCCGGCTGAATCGATCCCTGGATCGATCCGACGTTCCAATCGATCAACGGATTGATTGGGAGGTCTGATAACAGCTGGAAAACGTTTATTTCAGCTCCTTGACCATAGGGGATGTAGTATATGTTAGGTATACTTTAGATTACATCCTTCAGTACATGTAGAACCAAGAATAGTTATCAGTTAGCAACTAAAATTTAAATTAGATCAGTTTTCCGCACAGTATAGTTTAGTATAATTGTAGCGTCCGGCCTTACAGCCAGTACCCAGAAGGTGGGTCGTTACAGAGTGGTATCAGAGCAGTGTTCCATACTTCCTACCCACACATCAGCATTGAACCTACAGCTTCCAAGTAAGAATACCTCTACTTTATTTATGCTCCTTGTTTTGTTATTACAGTTCATGTTTATATGCCTACTGCTTGTTAGTATGTGATAGTTTTAAACATGATATCAGTAGTTATATAACTGTGATTACATTAGTTATGTTATGTTCTCTATGTCTTTAGAAATGGCACGAGGACGCCTAGCTAGAAGGGCACTAGCTACTGAGCCCCAGCAAGAGGCAGGCAGTTCAGTGCCTCCTCCACACCTTACAGCATTAGTGGCTCAGTTACAGCAGCAACTACGTGAAATAGCCACCTTAAAGGCTAATCGGCAGAACACCACCCGGAACCGAATTTGACGACTCGGTAGTCTTAGAGGTTCCTCCACCTCAGCCTACAGCACCAACAGCTGAGCCAAGAAAGGAAGCCTATCCGATCCAGTGGCAGCGAGCAAGCCGGAGAACTTCTCAGGCACTAGTGAACCATGGGATGCATAAGCCCGGTTCAAAACACCGGAAGCACGATGGAGCTTCGACCGCCGTACGAGAAGGTGAAGTCGCCTCCTTACGGCGGAGACGCACGCATGTGGTGGGAAAGGATCAGAACGAAGCGCCCAGTGAACCAGATGTCATGGGATGACTTCGAGAAAGAATTCTTCGAGGAGTTCTTTCACATACGGGTTACGAACCGCCACTACGACGAGTTCACTGAGTTTCGTCAGGGCAACCTTTCAGTTGAGGAAGCCGTGAAGAAATTCAATAGGTTAGCTCGTCTATGCCCAGAGCTAGTTAGCACGGAGAAGGAACGAATCCGGTTGATGCTCAAGATGCTGAGGCCAGAGATAGCAGTGAACGTGGCTGGTGGCATACATAGGCCACAAACCACAGAGGAGTTAGTAAGCAGTGCCTTGACCACAGAGCATTACCAGAACAGCATAAGGCAGCAGAAGCAAATCTCCTCAGAGTCCAAGGGCCAAGGAAACTCTCACACTCAAAAACAGCAGGGCCACAGCTCGAACTGGAAAGGGAACTCCAACAGCAAGCGCAAATCAGGGAGTGACCCAAAAGGAGGACCATCTAACAAGCGACCCAGTTATCCAAAGTGTGCTACTTGTGGGAAATTCCACCCAGGGGTTTGTCGCAAGGGCACACGAGGATGCTTTAAATGTGAACAAGAAGGGCACATGGCCAAACAGTGCCCGAACAAGGCCGGTCTTCCTCAGCCACAGCAGATTCAGTATGCAGGCCAGCCGGCTCAGTTATATCAGATGCAGGCCGCTCTAGAAGGTCCACTTATCAGCCAGGGCAGATTAGAAGCCCCTCCAGCTATGGCGAATGTGAGGATCTACTCACTCACCAGAGAGGACGTAGCCAATGCCTCGACAGTTGTCACAGGTCATATTAGCATTTTTCAGTATAGTGCTACTGTTTTATTTAATACTGGGGCAACCCATTCATATATAGCCAGGGTGTTCTCCGAAAAATTAGAAATCCCGTAGAGGTACTCAGTGGTCAGTTTATGATGGCACTACCTTCAGGAGAGATCATGGCATCCACGCACTGGCTCAGAGCAGTGCCGGTCATTATAGCAGACAGAGAACTCTTTTGTGATCTGATAGTGCTAGAAATGTCCGACTATGACGTTATCTTCGGAATGGACTTTTTGATCAGATACGGTGCTACCATAGAGTGCCGTAAACAGAAGGTCATCTTCCAACCTGAGGCGGCAGTGCAATTTGAATACAGTGGAGAACCAAAGAGAAAGGCCAAGAGGTTCCTCTCAGCTATGAAAGCACAGAAGCTACTGGATTCAGGATGTACAGGATTCCTAGCACATGTAGTCAACGCCAGCCAGGACAAGAACCAACAGCTAGCAGAGGTTCAAGTCGTATGTGACTACCCAGCAGTCTTCCCTGAAGAGTTACCAGGCTTAGCACCAGACAGGGAGATTGACTTTGAGATAGAGCTCATTCCCGGTACAAATCCTATCTCCAAAGCGCCTTATCGCATGGCTCCAGCAGAACTGAAGGAACTCCAGGAGCAACTACAGGAGCTGCTTGACAAGGGCTTCATCCGTCCTAGTCACTCACCATGGGGAGCACCTGTATTGTTCGTGAAGAAGAAAGATGGGAGCATGCGCCTGTGTATAGACTACCGGGCACTGAACCAAGTCACAATCAAGAACAAGTATCCTCTTCCCAGAATAGATGACCTGTTTGATCAGCTAAAGGGAGCAGCAGTGTTCTCTAAAATAGACCTCAGATCAGGTTATCATCAGGTGAAGGTTAAAGAAGGGGGCATACCCAAGACAGCATTCAGGACTAGATACGGACACTACGAGTTCGTAGTCATGCCCTTTGGCGTGACAAATGCTCCAGCTACTTTCATGGACCTTATGAACAGGGTATTCAGAGAATATTTAGATAGGTTCGTTATCGTGTTCATCGATGACATCCTTATCTATTCCAGAACTCAGGAAGAACACGTAGAGCACCTGAAAATAGTATTGCAAACCCTTCAGCAGAATCAGCTGTACGCCAAGTTCACCAAATGTGAATTTTGGCTAGATCAGATGTCCTTCCTGGGTCACATCATCTCCAAGGATGGTATTATGGTAGATCCCAGCAAGATAGAAGCAGTAAGTAACTGGAAGAGACCTAAGAACGCCAACGAAATCAGGAGCTTTCTGGGATTAGCAGGATATTACAGAAAGTTTGTAGAGGACTTCTCCAGGGTAGCCTCCCCACTGACAGCTCTTACCAGAAAGAACAGGAAATTTCAGTGGACAGAGGACTGTGAGAACAGCTTCAGCGAGCTAAAAAGGAGATTGATCAGTGCTCCCATTTTGGCTCTACCAGACAACACCAGCAGCTTTGACATCTATAGTGATGCCTCTAAGTTGGGACTAGGAGCAGTGCTGATGCAAAACGGCAAGGTGATCACCTATGCCTCCAGACAACTCAAGGATTATGAGAAGAATTACCCTACTCATGACCTTGAGCTCGCAGCAGTAGTGTTCGCTCTCAAAATTTGGAGACATTACTTATATGGAGCTCAGTGCAGAGTGTATACAGATCATCAGAGTCTGAAGTACTTCTTCACTCAGAAGGATCTGAACATGCGACAGCGCAGATGGCTTGAACTGGTCAAAGACTACGATATAGACATCCTCTACCATCCAGGGAAAGCCAATAAGGTAGCCGACGCACTTAGCAGAAAATCCAGTGCTACCTTATTATCTCTTACAGCCATGTCACCGCCTCTACAGAAGAAGATCGTAGATTTCGGTCTCGAACTCATCGTTGGACAGCTCTCTACTATGACCTTAGAGTCTACCTTGCTTGGTGATGTTCAGTCAGCTCAGGAGCAGGACCCTGAAATTCAGAAAATCAAGCAAGGGCTAGCAGAAGAATATCGGATAGCGGGGTGTTGTACTTTGGTGACAGACTATGTGTTCCATATCAGGAGGAACTCTGAGGAATTTTAGATGAGGCTCACAAGACTCCCTATGCGATGCATCCAGGTTCCACCAAAATGTATCAAGACCTGAAGAACCAGTTTTGGTGGCCCGGGATGAAGCGAGACATCGCCAGATATGTTAGCATCTGCCTCACCTGTCAGAGGGTCAAGGCAGAACATCAGCGACCAGGAGGAGTTCTGCAGCCTATACAGATTCCAGAATGGAAGTGGGAGGATATCTCTATGGATTTCATAGTGGGACTGCCCAGAACCACGAATGGTTTTGACGCCATCTGGGTAATAGTCGACAGGTTGACTAAATCAGCCCACTTCTTAGCTATCAAGATATCCTACTCCATGGAGAAGCTAGCTCAGTTGTATCTCCAGGAGATCGTCAGACTACATGGAGTCCCACGAACCATCATTTTAGACAGAGACAGCAGATTCACATCACACTTCTGGGAGTGTGTACAGTCAGCGTTGGGCACTAAGTTAAAGTTCAGCACAACATTCCATCCTCAGACAGATGGTCAGACAGAGCGAGTAAATCAGGTACTCGAAGATATGCTCCGAGCATGTGCCCTAGATTTCAAAGGAAGTTGGTGCAAATATCTGAGTCTAGCAGAATTTGCATACAACAACAGCTATCAGGCCACTATCGGCATGACACCTTACGAGGCTCTCTATGGGCGGAGGTGTAGATCTCCAATCTGCTGGTATGAGAAAGAACTAGAGCTTCAGACAGATCTGGTAGAAGATACCACAGCAGCTATATAGCAGATCCGCCAGAGGATAGAGACGGCTCAGAGCCGCCAGAAGAGCTATGCTGATACACGGCGCAGACCCTTAGAGTTTTGGGATTCGATGTTCCTCAGAGTGACTCCCATGAAGGGAGTAATGCGTTTTGGGAAGAAGGGCAAGCTAAGTCCCAGATATGTGGGACCATATCTTATTAGCAGAAGAGTGGGCAAGGTAGCATATGAGCTAGAGCTACCCCAGGGAATGTCAGCTGTCCACAACGTATTTCATGTCTCTATGCTGAAGAAGCATACCCCAGATGTCACCCAGGTGATTGAGCCCCAGTCGGTACAGATCCGCGAAGACCTCAGCTATGATAGTCGGCCTATTCAGATAATAGACCTAGCAGTTAAGAAATTGCGGAACAAGGAAGTACCATTAGTCAAAGTCATTTGGCACAGTCACACAGCAGAAGAGGCAACTTGGGAGACAGAAGCCAGCATGAGACAGAAGTACCCAGAATTGTTCTAAGTTCGAGGACGAACTTTTTATAAGGTATGGGGGATTGTAACGCCCGAAAATTCTCAAACTTGCATTAGAATTATTCTTTGATTTTTCTGGAATTTTTAGATATTTTTCCGGAATTTTCCGAGTAGCGAAAGTAGCAAAACTAATAGAAAAGTAAAATGGTTTAAGCGGGAATCGAACCCGGAACCTCTCGGGTCCGCTAAACCTTTAGTTAGCCTTGGTAACCGGTGAACCCAGCAGGACCGTGCTGAAAGAAAGAGGAACCAATTATATTTATATTAGAGTTGGGTTCAATAATCCACTTAATATAAATTAAGAACTTAAGTTGGGTTGGTTTAATTTGGTTCGGCAGCCCTCTCCTCACAAAACCTCACGCCACTTTCTTTCTCCAAACCCTCACGCCGAACACCTCTCTTCTCTTCCTCCTTCTCTCGGCGCCACACCAAGAAGACCTAGGGTTCTCTCCCTAGGGCCCCAAGGTCACTTTCCGGCGACGATTTCAGCACACCGACGTTCCCCTCCGCGAGTAGAACACGTGGACGCGAGCGAATCGTCGAGAAGTCGTCTCCACCGGAATTTCTAGCGATTAGATTTGTAAGAAATCTAGCACACAAGGTAAGAAACCCCTCACCTGCAGTATAATAGCTTCCGTTTGAGTTTGTATGCTTTAGTTTGGATGTATGCGGTTTTTTATCGATATCTAGGATGTATTTAACTCTCTTCGCAGATTAGGGACTTAGTTGAGCACCTTTAGATGGGCCGGGCATGTCTTCCCTCTTCAGATAGGAGGTTAGATGTTGTCGGGTGCCTAGAGGTGGTCTCCCTAATAAGGAAAAGAGTTAGAGCATCCCAGGTGTTCGATAAACTAGCTAGTTTAGTAAAAATGCACCATAGGCATTTTAACAGCTCAGTTAGATACTTTAGAGGTATCTATTCAGTATTCTCAGTTTATTATAGCTTATATGGATCAGATATCCAATGGGTGGGCTCCCACAGTCGCCTCTAGGTTTAGATAACCTAGCTCTAGGTTCAGATAACCTAGAAACAATAGAATAATCAGGTATTAACTATTTCAGTATTTTATTTTCAGTGGCACTGTACTGGATCAGATATCCATTGGGTTGGACTCCCACAGTCGTCTCTAGGTTTAGATAACCTAGTTAACCCTACTAAATTCGGGACTTGTAAACCCGGGTCTAGTTAGGGATGCACGCACAGCAAGTACAGTTGTCGGTCCCAAACAGCATGATTATATATTTTCACTTATTATGAATTAGTTTTCCAAACTCAAAATTAGTTATGTTAGTTAGGTTTGAATTCGGTATCAGTTTAGCTTCAGTTTAGCTTATTATATGTTCAGCCAGTTTTTCTATGATTGGGTATGATAGCTCTATGTTCAGTTCATGTACACATGCTTTAGATGATAGTATGCCATGACTAGCTTTGATTGCTATGTATTGTATGATAGTATGCCATGTTTTAGTTTAGTCGGCACATATTTCAAACAGCATGTTTTAAAAGCATAGTGCATCGAATGCATGTTTTTGTGAGGTAGATGGTTTCTTACTAAGCTTTAAGCTTACAGATTCTACTTTTCCTTATACTGCAGATAAAGGTAAAGGAAAGATGGACTAACAGAGGAAGCTGGAGGGCAATGCAAAGATGGTGTGTGTGGCAGGAACTGGAATCAAAGATCTTTAGGGGACTTAAACATTCTAGCTTAGAAATATGAACTTTTAGTATTTTGCTTTTTATGCATTTTAAGTTGTTCAATGCTAGAAATTAAAGAACCATGCACTATAACAAGTTAGATTGCTAGTCTTATGTTATTAGAATGTTTATTATGCATTAGATAGTTGTAGTGTGAGGTTTTGGCACGAACCAGTGCTGAAATCAGAGTTTCAGTGCGAAATCAGACACCCCAATCGATCGGCGGATCGATTGGGGGGTCCCAATCGATCAGCTGATCGATCGGGCAACTTGCTCCGCGAACAGTAGGTTTCTAGATCGATCATCCGATCGATCCAGCAATTTCTGTCGCGAACAGATGGTTCGGGGATCGATCACTGGATCGATTGGTCAGTCTGGATCGATCAGCCGATCGATCCAGAATATCGTCCCGAGCACCGTAGCGTGCTGGATCGATCACTGGATCGATCCAACCTATGTCCCGCGTACAGTAGCCGGCTGAATCGATCCCTGGATCGATCCGACGTTCCAATCGATCAACGGATCGATTGGGAGGTCTGATAACAGCTGGAAAACATTTATTTTAGCTCCTTGACCATAGGGGATGTAGTATATGTTAGGTATACTTTAGATTACATCCTTCAGTACATGTAGAACCAAGAATAGTTATCAGTTAGCAACTAAAATTTAAATTAGATCAGTTTTCCGCACAGTATAGTTTAGTATAATTGTAGCGTCTGGACTTACAGTCAGTACCCAGAAGGTGGGTCGTTACATAAACCAACACAGCGGAAATATAATAATGAAAGCCCATACAAAACAAATCAACACACTGCTAGCCGGCTAGGCATTATACAACAACCACGACAACAAATACAACAACACACCAAATACAACAATCACCAAATACAAATAAAAGATATACAAAACCCCAAAGGATCATCGGATGTGACGTAGGACCCGGCAGATAGGATACTCCGAGCGATACTCCAACCATCTACCTGAAAACATAAAGATATACATGTGGTGGTGAGTATAGGTAACTCAGCGGGTAATAGAAAAGATAGTGCATGGTCTATAAATAAACATAGAGATCAAAGGTATACAGTCTCAGTAGGGAATCAAAGAACATGATCCTACTATCATAATCAATGCATCTGAACATATCAGACCTACTAACCTGACATACATACTGTACAAACCACAACCGATATAATGATAGATACATACTCAATCTAGAATCAACACCTGATACAATGGTCAATAAACTCACCATATCTGCAACAGACCTACTCGTGACACCTGTGCAATATAAATACGACTGTAAATACATGTAAAATAAATGACATGTATGCAACATGACAACCATATGCAACAATTATATCGCAAACAAATGCAACATACCACAAACACATATAACTAGTATCTACTAGGCATGTATGCAAATATATCTCCAACGATGCACCGCGCATCAAATGCAAATATGCATGCATGCTCCATGGTTACCCCCGCCACCTCTAGACACCACGACCCCTGTATGGCCGAGAGGCTTGGGTCCGTGACAAACCGTACTAGTCTCCTGTACATGCACCGCTATAGGCGGCCGAAGCGGACGGTCAGCTAAGTAGTTATATTACTACATAGCTAAGGGTCCCTGACTACTCATAACTCAAACCCTCTGACTACTGTACCCTCAAGACCCACTACTCCAGAGTGGTCGAGGCTGACAGAACACTGAGCGCCTAAATAAGCGCGACAGGACTAGCTCCACTCCTAACTACCACTCTCCAACAGTGGTCGAAAGGACGGCTATAAACAACTGATGACTCTCTTAACCACAAGGAAGACGATAATCGTCAGATGCAATGAATGATGAACATGATATATATAAATATATAATCATGATACTGACACTGTCATCATCAATGCAACCTCCAAACCACATGAGTACCCCACAATATGAGTATAATCGTCATGATACCTCTATATATACCACCAACCACATGCGCACAACTACGCATGTATAATCAACCAAAGATCTCCAATAACCCCACAAGACACATGTACACAGAACATAAGTACAATCAACCTATATCCTCCAGTAAAAACACATCAGACACATGTAAATACAACAAATATGCAATCAACACAACTCCTCCAATCATCACACTGGACAAATGTATACACAACATACAAATGGACAATCATCATATGAACACTGCCAATGAACCATACACTACCATACACACTCTACATGTGCACAAATACCACAGAGTATAGATAATCCAAAGTGTAAACTGTATAAGAATTAAATAGATCATCACAAGGGTCAAGCATAATATCAAGCAGGAAAGTAACCAACAAACACGATATAAGGTAAAGCAGCCTAAACCATCATATAATAACCATGCACTAAGCTCAATAAAAAATCTACATAGAGCCAAGGAAGAAATACCCGCCTTAATACGTAGATCGTGTCCGGAAATCCCACGTCGAGAAGCTCGTCCCGAATCCAAGTCCTGCGATCACATAGTATATTTAGCTAATTACATAGAAAGTAATTAACTAAACTACTTTCCCCTACCTAATTAGAATAATCCTAATTAAACATGATTATGGATTGATCCCCCAACTAACCTTAACCATAATACAACCTAATTAGATTAGGTTATATATGATACATCTCCAAAACTCCTCCAAAACAACACATTTAATCCAATAATAAATCTATTCTCTTAATTACCAACCCACCACATAATGATATCAACCACAAAACCTATCATAAGCTCAAATCTCCATCATAAATCCACATCAACCAAACAACCAAATCAACAACCTACCTCATCTGATAATCCAATCAACAACCAATCCAATAATCTTAAAAATGATCACATAATAATCTATATCAACCAAAACAATACTTACCACTAGAGGCAAAACCTTAATCCTTAATCCACAATAATTCATCCAATCCTTAACTACCCCAAATGCTTCCATGATCACCTAGAACAAAGCAAACCTAAATATCCTGAATAAATTTCAGATTATGTTTACAGTCTTAAAACCTCCAAGTACCCAACATAATTATTCTTGCTATCACTATTAACCATTCCCGATCAAACAATCCCATTATAAACTTAATTTAGTAACTTACTAATGGGAAAATCAGAAATGCATCACTGGAATACACTCACCTTGAGATAGAGCAGCCAAATCCAGTACCCCACAACCCTACACCCACTGTCCAACAGCTATAAATACACCTACACACCAATTCTTCCAAGAATCAATCTAGAATACCAATTATACAGCAAAGGGTTTGCTGAAACCCTAATCAACAGTCCAAAACTTACCTCAACAGACCCTTACCTCCTCACCCAAGACCTTCACAGCTTCAAGAATTGGGAAAAGACAGTGATCGACAACAGAGGAGGTCCACAGAACAATGATCCATTTCTTCATCTAATCCCGAACAGATAGATCATCACAACCAAAACCAATTACACCACAATCCTTGAATTCATAGACTTTCCCGACAAAGACTTACCTTAATCTGATGCCTAGCAATGTAGCCGTGTAAAGAAAAGAGTCCTCCCCTAGTCCAAGATCCGGTGAGGAGGAAACATTGGGCCTCCTTGATCCAAAATCTAATGATGAGGTGACGCAATGGCCATCCACGGGAAGCAGCTAGGGCACGGGTTCCCCTCTCGGCTGAAGACCCACATGCGTAAAGGAGAGCACTCGGTGAAGGGAGGCAGTGGCTGGACGGACTCGAGCAATCGATGGAGGAGAAGGGAGGCTTGGTCGGCGATGGAGTGGATCATCATCGACGATGAACGGAACGGCGACTCTAGATAGATGAGCAGCGTCGAGTATCGGGGAAGAGGAGAAGAAGACTCGGATCGGCAAGTCTAGGGCACAGCGACAAGATCGGCAAGAGGAAGGAGAGGCTCCACACCTTGAGAGGGAGAGGGGGAAGGAGGCTCGACGTTGATGATCGGGGCGGAGAAATCGCCGGAGAGGGAAGGGGTTTTCGGGCTCGAGGTCGAGGAAGAGAGGGTCGGGAATCGGCGATTTGGGTTGGGGAAGAATAATAAGAAAATTAATTTATAAATAAAATATTTTCTCTCTTAAACGGGTATACCAAATAGGCTTTTACTATACCTCGAATTCATCCCCTCAAAACGGGTCATACAAACTCCGTTAAAATTCCAAAAAATCTCTAAAAATTTCTAAAAAATCCAATAAGATTTTTTGTCCAATAAAATTTATTATTTATTTTGCGATATCTTACATTCTCCCCCACTAATAAAAATTTGGTCCCCAAATTTACTGGTCAACTTAGGGATCCTCATCCAAGGGTAACAACTAAACAACATACTCATATACCACTCCAACCATATATCATAAACAAATCTCTAACCCTAGTATCATAAACATATCTCCAAACATGATAATCCTCCTCCCAGTGACTAGCGACAACTCTGTGAGCTATGAACTCACCCTACTCCCGCTACTCCCACTCTGCAATCTAGCCAACTGCGGGATAAATCAACTATCTCTGAAAACCAAAATCCACTATCATCAGGCCTTCCAACATCTGTATAAGACGCTCAAACTATCCATCAGTCCGAGGTAAAAATCTATACTAAAGCGAAGCTCCTAGTCCAAAGTCTGCTGTATCCATAGACAAAACCATTATGTGAAATCACTGATCTCCATCCAATATAGCACTCAGAGATATACCATGAGGTCTGGTAATCTCTTTAGAATATAATCCTACTACTCAATCCAAAAGAATCCGTCCTACACGTCTATAGTTAGGGAGCAAAGTCGTCACCCAACAATGATTAACCAAAGTATCATATCCTCTCCGTGTCCTGGATAATCCCACAACAAAATCCATCAAAACATGCTCCCAACTCCACTCCAAAATACGAGTCTACTAAAACAATCCTACTGATCTCTGATGTTCAACCTCCACTGGCTGACATACTAGACATCAAGCTATAAAATCCGTGATGTCCTTCTTCATGTCGTTCCACCAATAACGCTCCAAGTCTCTATACATCAGGTGTCAACTGAATGTATCAAAAATCCATATCAATGTGTTTCTTACAGTAACTCCTCCCGGATAAGAAGTGACTCAGAAACACACATGATCTCCCACGAAAATAAAGAATCTCATTCTCACTACACGAGAATTCTCACTACTAGCACGAGAATACTCCGCTCATGCTATATTGGAACTGCACCGACTCCCAGACACGATACATCCATGTAGAGTGCAAATCCGTCTACACTAGAAAGCACAACTAGGATAGTGTTGGTGCAACCTTAGGTCAAGGTTGACCTGGTTGACCTGACTCGAGTTGACCTGACTCGAGTTGTGTTTTGATGTTTGACGATGTTTGACGAGAAGAGAGTTGTATTCTTGATGTTTGAAAAGAATAGGTGTTTGGGAGATTGTAGGTGCAACCTTAGGTCAAGGTTGACCTGGTCGACCTGATTCGGGAAAAGTCCAAGCAGGGAGCTTGGCATGCGAAAAGTCCAAGTATGGAGACTTGGCACTGGAAAAGTCCAAGTACGGAGACTTGGCACGGGGAAAAGTCCAAGCAGGTAGCTTGGCACGCGGAAAGTCCAAGTATGGAGACTTGGCACGGGGAAAGTCCAAACAGGGAGTTTGGCACGGGGAAAAGTCCTGGTGAGTGAAGCCAGGCAGTCGGAGAAGTCCTGGTGAGTGAAGCCATGTGAAAATCCTAGTGAGTGAAGCTAGGTGAAAGTGGAAGTCCTGGTGAGTGAAGCCAGGCAGATTGGAAATCCTGGTGAGTGAAGCCAGGTAAAAACCCTAGTAAGTGAAGCTAGGTGAAAGTCCTGGTGAGTGAAGCCGGGCAAGGGAAAATCCAGATGGATCAAGGGTGATCGGACATCTGGTGTTGGGAAGTCCAAGTAGATCAAGGGAGTGATCAGATACTTGGCACGAAGAGGAAAGCCCAAGTGGGTCAAAGGGATTGACCGAACACTTGGTGGAGAATTCTAGCAGGTCAAGGGAGTGACCAGATGCTAGGAATGATGAACCAACAGGTTAAGGTTGACCGGATGTTGGTGTAGAAATCTGAGGTTTAGGGCTGGGGGTTTTGGATCGGTCTGGGGACCGATCCAGTGATACACTGGAGAGCCTGATCGGTCACCAGACCGATCAGTAACCATCCAGTAGCCTACTGTAGGTTATCTGATCGGTCTGGAGACCGATCAGACAACGATAAGGAGGTTCCCTGATCGGTCTGTGGACCGATCAGGAGGTTCCCTGATCGGTCCATGGACCGATCAGAGACGGAACAGAAGCGAAGGCTAGGGAATGGATCGGTCTGTGGACCGATCCACATGGAGCCTGATCGGTCCACAGACCGATCCAGGCACTAGCCGTTGCGACACAAGGAGGGCTATAAAAGGAGGGCTGCTGCTGCGAGCCTCCAGTCTTCTTCTTCCTTCTTCTTCTTCCTTGGATTGAAGCTTCTGCTTCTGTGCTCTGAGGTTCTGAGCTTTGTTGAGCTCGCTTCCGAAGCTTCGCGTGAGCTTCCAGTCGTCGATCAGCTGCTGCGTTTGGGTTGTGAAGTTGCTGCTTCATCGCCTCCGATCGACAGAGAAGGCAAGCGAGTGTTGCATTCATATTGTTGTTTGTATTTGCTTCTTGCTTTCCTTGTACTCCTTTCTTGTTGTTACAAGTATTGTGGCGAGGTTTCTCCACCCACAAGGAGCATTTATTAGCCGGTTCTCCGGGGACTCATCCACCGACGGATTGATAGGCTTCGTCCACCTTACGGACACGCCGAGGAGTAGGAGTTTATCTCCGAACCTCGTTACATCGGTTTGTTTGAGGTTTGTCTTCTTTCCCTTTCGTTTCTGTGTTTATTTTCCGCTGCGCTAACACGTTTTGTAGAAACGCGACGATTTGGGATCGGCTATTCACACCCCCCTCTCTAGCCTCGATCAAGGATCCTAACAAGTGGTATCGAGCAAGGTTGCTCTTCGTCGGATTAACACCCGAGGAGCACAAGCTAGAGAATGGATCGACTTGGAGAAGACATCACGTTTCCACCCTTCTACGATCGCGACGACTTCGCGTATTGGAAGGTAAGAATGAGGTATTTTCTTATGACTAACCTTGAAAATTGGAGTTGTGTTCAATTAGGTTTCAAGCCTCCGATGGACAAGAAAGGAGAAACCCTAGAGAAGAAGGAGTGGACCAAGGAGCAAATCCACCAATCAACCATCAATGATGAGGTAACGAAAATCATTGAATTTTCTTTACCTAATGATATTTTGTGTAAGATAGGAGGATACAATAATGCCAAGGAGTTGTGGAACAACTTGGCCAAACTCCATGAGGAGAGCCCCACTTCAAGCCATGAAGAGGAGCCTAGTGAGCCAAGTAGCTCACATCGTGGAGGTGAGGAATTAGAAGTTGAGGGCTACTCAACATCTAAAGAAGAAGAGGAGGTGAGTTCTTCTTCAAGATCGGAGCACGAAGAAGAAGCTTCTACCTCCGGGAGGGATGAAGAAGAGAGCATCCATCCATCCTCAACCCTAGGTAACTCAAACACTCTAAGTTCAAGTAAATTGCATATAATGTGTTTTGAGTGTAGGGAATTTGGACATTACAAGAGTAAATGTCCAAAGAAGACTAAGAAGACTCCACCGGCGCCAAAGATCAAGGAAGTCGGAGTCCCAAAATGCAAGGGCAAAGAGCACATGGTGTGCTTCCAATGCAAGCAACGGGGACATTATCGGAGTCAATGTCCGAGGGGGAGGCAATCTCACAAGGACAAGAGACCGAGCACGTCGATAGGGGGAGCTAAGGCAAACCCTAAGGTAACATTTAAGGCACATTCTTGCAATAATAATAAGACTCATGCTAGTAGTTTTATTGCAATTGTCAAGAATGATAAGCATGATAATCTTAGGAATCGATATATGTGCTTAGGTGCCAAGCATGTTAGTCTAGGTAAGGACAATGCTAGAAATGATAACACTAGGATTAACTCATCTAAGGTTAAGGAGAACCTAGGTAGAAATCCCAAATCATCTAGACATATGCCTAGAAATACCTCAAGGAATAATGATAAATTAAAACTTGAGGTATTAGAGAAGGAGAATCAAGTCTTGAGGTCAAGACTTGATACTTTGGAAAAGGCTCTTAAGAACTTAGAAAAGTCAACTCTAGGGTCTAAGGGTCAAAAACCCAAGTCAAAGGACAAGAGAGGTTTGGGTCACAAACCTAAGTCCCAAGTGGTCAAGCCCACTTATCATAATGTTCCATTCGATTATGGAACAAAATCTAGGGCTAGGAAGACCACCACCAAGGTCACAAGGGGAGTCACCCCTAGAGTTGATCTTGATGAGTCCCAAATGACCAAGGCTTTAAAGCCTAAGAGGGTCATTAGGAGGGTTGCTAGGGAAGTCATCCCTAGTGAATATTTAGTGAACCCAATGAGCTCAAATAGGTATTGGGTTCCTAGGAGCGTGATTTCATCACGCTAGATGAGTTAGGGTGTGCCAACCTTACTTGAATAGGTAGTTAACCTAATCATGGCAAAAGGTGGCACTTTAGGAAGTTTCAAGGTGCAATCAAGCCTTGAAAATGAAATTAAAAAATATTCCTAAGGTGATTAGGATGTGTCAATCATATTTGAGGAGTTGTCTAGAGTCAATTTAATTGGCACATAGTGATCTAAACATCCTTGATATATGATCTTAGATCTATTACACTTAGGAATATAGAACCTATGGCAAGATGATCAAAATTATCAAAAATGGCAACTAAGGCTAGTTTTAGGTATTTTATATACCTTTATGTGCTATTTGCCATATATTGTTTGCCATATACCATGTCATGACATCATATTTATTTTATGATCATTTAAAATGTCATGATAATGCTTAGGTTAGTTTAAATGTCATGCTTTATTTAAGTTTCACACTTTATGCCATGACATCATGACATTGGCACATGTTTTTACTTATGAAATCATTATATGCCATGTCATCATCTTGTGCATTAATGATCAATGAAATTGATTTAAGGACTAAGACACAATTTGATATGGAGATCAAATTGATATTTAGAAAATGCATGAGAATCTAGCCTAAGATAACCTAAACCCATATCTCACATCAAAATTGACTTGGATGTGTTTGATACACCTTAGATGTGTGTGAGATATTAGGATCATGAGTTAGGATCAAGGTGCATAGTTCTTGTACCTAGATGAGACTAATTCAAGAAGGAGGATCATAGGGAAAGCTTATGTACGAGTCATGTACATTTAGCCCTAAGATTGTGGTCCTAAATTAAAGGGTTAAAAATCATTTCAAAATTGATTTGAAAAACCTTGATGAAGCCATTCTAGTGATAGCATTCATCATTGAACAAAGTGATACAAAGTTTTTGAAACTTTGAGCTATTTCAAAACTTTTCGAACTTTGTATCAAGATTTGAAAATGGAAGTTATTTTCATAGAAAACTATTTTTCCTTGATAGTATATGTTATGAGGAATATATCCTCAAAATTTTATAATTTTTGGAATTTTCTGGAATTTGTTGTGAGTTTCTGAATTTCGGGAGAAGGAAATCAGAACTCGAGTCTGTCCAAGGCTGGATCGGTCATTGGGCCGATCCAGGGAAGGCTGGATCGGTCTGGGGACCGATCCAGAGGGATTCTGATCGGTCCGGTGACCGATCAGGCGTGCTGAATTTGCTGAATTTTGACTGTGTTATGAAATTTCAGCTGTGGGAGTTGAGTTTCGGGTTTCTAAAGGTTTGAAACTCTCCAAGACATTGTTGGTGCAATAGTCAAGGGGGAGTTGACCTTTAGGGGGAGTTTTATCTATTAGTCAAGGGGGAGTTGACTTTTAGGGGGAGTTTTTACTCCTAAAGACTTGAGTGATGTGGGATTGTCACTAAGTTGAGTGTTGAGTTTAGTATCAAGGGGGAAATTAAGGGTTTCAATGAAAGGTATGGGACTTTCATTAGGAAGAAACTCTTGACCTTGATTCCCTCTTTTTGATGTGTGTCAAAAAGGGGGAGAGATGTCCCAAGGGGGAGAGAAAATGTAGGTTTTAGAAGAATGTTTAAGGAAGAACATTGGAAAACCTAAGTTAGGTTATCGGGTTAACCTAACTTGATTTTGGATTTTGTCAAACATCAAAAAGGGGGAGATTGTTGGTGCAACCTTAGGTCAAGGTTGACCTGACTCGAGTTGTGTTTTGATGTTTGACGATGTTTGACGAGAAGAGAGTTGTATTCTTGATGTTTGACAAGAATAGGTGTTTAGGAGATTGTAGGTGCAACCTTAGGTCAAGGTTGACCTGGTTGACCTGATTCGGGAAAAGTCCAAGCAGGGAGCTTGGCACGCGAAAAGTCCAAGTATGGAGACTTGGCACTGGAAAAGTCCAAGTACGGAGACTTGGCACGGGGAAAAGTCCAAG
Source organism: Zingiber officinale (assembly GCF_018446385.1). Taxonomy (NCBI): domain Eukaryota; kingdom Viridiplantae; phylum Streptophyta; class Magnoliopsida; order Zingiberales; family Zingiberaceae; genus Zingiber; species Zingiber officinale. The sequence goes on from NC_055986.1 coordinate 91,316,176, forward strand.
CAGGTAGCTTGGCACGCGGAAAGTCCAAGTATGGAGACTTGGCATGGGGAAAGTCCAAACAGGGAGTTTGGCACGGGGAAAAGTCCTGGTGAGTGAAGCCAGACAGTCGGAGAAGTCCTGGTGAGTGAAGCCAGGCAGTCGGGAAATCCTAGTGAGTGAAGCCAGGTGAAAATCCTAGTGAGTGAAGCTAGGTGAAAGTGGAAGTCATGGTGAGTGAAGCCAGGCATTCGGGAAAGTCCTGGTGAGTGAAGCCAGGCAGTTTGGAAGTCCTGGTGAGTGAAGCCAGGCAGATTGGAAATCCTGGTGAGTGAAGCCAGGTAAAAACCCTAGTAAGTGAAGCTAGGTGAAAGTCCTGGTGAGTGAAGCCGGGCAAGGGAAAATCCAGATGGATCAAGGGTGATCGGACATCTGGTGTTGGGAAGTCCAAGTAGATCAAGGGAGTGATCGGATACTTGGCACGAAGAGGAAAGCCCAAGTGGGTCAAAGGGATTGACCGAACACTTGGTGGAGAATTCTAGCAGGTCAAGGGAGTGACCAGATGCTAGGAATGATGAACCAACAGGTCAAGGTTGACCGGATGTTGGTGTAGAAGCCTGAGGTTTAGGGCTGGGGAGTTTGGATCGGTCTGGGGACCGATCCAGTGATACACTGGATAGCCCGATCGGTCCGATCAGGCACCGATCCAGTGATACACTGGATAGCCTGATCGGTCACCAGACCGATCAGTAACCATCCAGCGCAAAGAAGTTCGGGAGAAGAGAAGCCTGATCGGTCTAACGGACCGATCAAGAGGTTCCCTGATCGGTCTGTGGACTGATCAGGAGGTTCCCTGATCGGTCCATGGACCGATCAGAGACGGAACAGAAGCGAAGTCTAGGGAATGGATCGGTCTGTGGACCAATCCACATGGAGCCTGATCGGTTTGGTGACCGATCCAGGCACTAGCCGTTGCGACGCAACGGCTAGATTTCTTCTGTGTTTCTTCGCTTTCTTCGCAGGTTATAAAAGGAGGGCTGCTGCTGCGAGCCTCCCTCCCTTCTTCCTTCTTCTTCTTCCTTGGATTAAAGCTTCTGCTTCTGTGCTCTGAGGTTCTAAGCTTTGTTGAGCTCGCTTCCGAAGCTTCGTGTGAGCTTCCAGTCGTCGATCAGCTGCTGCGTTTGGGTTGTGAAGTTGCTGCTTCATCGCCTCCGATCGACAGAGAAGGCAAGCGAGTGTTGCATTCATATTGTTGTTTGTATTTGCTTCTTGCTTTCCTTGTACTCCTTTCTTGTTGTTACAAGTATTGTGGCGAGGTTTCTCCACCCACAAGGAGCATTTATTAGCCGGTTCTCCGGGGACTCATCCACCGACGGATTGATAGGCTTCGTCCACCTTACGGACACGCCGAGGAGTAGGAGTTTATCTCCGAACCTCGTTACATCGGTTTGTTTGAGGTTTGTCTTCTTTCCCTTTCGTTTCTGTGTTTATTTTCCGCTGCGCTAACACGTTTTGTAGAAACGCGACGATTTGGGGTCGGCTATTCACACCCCCCTCTCTAGCCTCCGTACGAAGGATCCTAACAGATAGTGCGGTTAACAACTTTTCGTTTCAACTCCTGAAACTGATCTCGTAAGTATCTATCCCAGAAAGTTTCATACCATTCCTCGACAGTCCAGTCAACGACATACCAATGCTAGAGAAACCATCAACCAATCTCTTGTAATATTCAACCAGACTAAGAAAGCTGCGAGTCTCCTGTATAGACCACAACTACTCAGAACTGATAATAGCCTCTAACTCCCACGGATCCACTAATATCTCTCTACTAAAGACAGCGCGTCCCAGAAATCTCGCAGAAGACAATCATAATACGCACGTCTAAACTTCGCATATAGATGTCCCCGTCGAAACATCTCTAGAATTATGCGAAGATAGTGTACATAATCAATCTCGGATCGGAAAAAGATCACAACATCATCAATGAAGACAATAAAAACTGATCCAATCACCCTAGGAATACCAAGTACATCGAATCCATAAGAACATCCAGGTCACTGTAAACCTAAATGATAAAACCAAGGGTTCTTGATATCCATACAACAGACATTCTCAACCGTAAGATCCCCGACAAATCTGTGACATGATCACCAACTATAAATCATCAAGTATAATCACCAACTATAAATCGTCAAATCCATAATATTACAGACATGTCACTCCTCATGTCACTATCGACATTCAAATAATAAATCATCAAGTCATATATCCACTAATAGATCATCAAAAGACAACCTACCACCACACCTGATCTCCCAATATCCACCCATCAAAATCGTCCTCAACATCAATCAATCGTACCAGATAGTCTCCTACATAAAGATAGAAAAAAAGGAAAGCATCCAACCTTCAACACCTACTGCCAACAACTAAATGTATCCCAAAAAGTCTGGCAAATCTTATTATCTCATCCTTTCTGATAATCAAATATCCACAGTAAAGGAATGCCAATCCAAAGTCAAAGAGTCACACAACCTGCTGACTAAAAGTCTACCCATCAAGAGAGTATCTCCACCACCCTCATAATCATCCTATATATGTCCCTCGACAAATGTTGATAAAAGGGTTGCATCCTCTATCCTAAGATATAGACTACAAGATCTGGTAAAATGATCACGTGGTCAAGGTCTTGAGCCACCTAATAGAGACAATGTTAGTTGAGTTATCTAACCATTGCCTTGTACCCCATCATACTGTGATTGCTCCACCCGAGGTTCAGCAACGTCCAGCATCGAGCAATGAACACAAAGATAGAGGAACGCTACAACTAAATAGCTGATCAAAATATCCGTCAATCGACGCTCTACCCCTCGAAGATCATCATCTGAAACTATACCTAGTTACGGTCGGACCTCCTAGGTATTACTCAACTAACACCACTTCCTCCGCACCATTGCAGGGTATATATCACTAAGTACATCATGGATATCTAATCATTTCCAATAGTTCCATGAGTCAGGATCTCCCATGGAACAACGTTAGGCGAGTCAACTGATCATCGCCTTATAATCCATCATGCTAACGAAGAAGTAGAGAACTACTCTCTCTCCAAATACCTCAAGAAAATCACTAAGTAATGACCTGATCTCCAAAAAAAAAACATTCTCTGCTTCTTCCTTCATGTGGTACCGGGTCACGTAAAGGTTAAGCAGCTAACTTCAACTCTCTCATGTCAGTACAAATCATATATCCAAATGTACTCTCCAACTCATACTCCCTAGTAATGGATGTATCTCATAACTGTTAAGCAGGTAGCTTTACACTTTTCCACATCAGTGGAGATATCCTATCCGAATCTACCTTCTAAGTCAATCAACTAGGTGCAGACAGTCCATGGTCAAAGTCCCCATGAAATAGGATACGACAATCCTCTACAGGATGACCCACCCGATAACGGTATATGGCTAATTTAGTCTTTTCCACGATGGTACAAGTCATGTACTCAAATGTATCTCCCAAATATCTAACCATGCACAAGTAACCCCAAAGATCAGAATCTCTAGAAATAGAGTATGACGATACCCTAATCATCGAACTGCTAAATAAATCGGTCGTCAACTAACTGATCTAATAAGGGTAATCAATCCTCGTCAAAATCAACTAAGGTAAAATCGATCCACCACTACCCAAGTCAACAAGGGTAATCTACTAACCTAACCAACATGAGTAAATCAATACTCTACTAATCAAAACAATAGGAGTACAAAACCAACCAAGATAAATCAAACCACCACTGCACAAGTCGATCAGGTAAATCAATCCTAAACTGATCTAACCAACCGGAGTAATACAAACTGAGTCAACATATGCATACAGATACCATCCACTATCCAGCTAATAATAATAGAGACTGGTATGTGACTCTGACTCTCAACCAACTAGTAGTAACAGACACTAAAACTACTAATAGTATGATATGAGGAAAATCCCCTGAGACTATAATCCTTGATCTCCATTAGGTCAACCGTGATCAGTGATTAACCCAACATATGCAATGCATGCTACAAACAAATAGGCATGTACTAACCAGAGAGTACTAACACATGTCATAACTAACTATCACGGGCAACAATACATAGACCAACAGAAATGTATGATAACAATATGCAAACATACCTCTTATTTCTTGGAGATGTACTGCTACTGCCTGGTCCCAAAGCCCGAAAGTCACATCAAGAAAACCAAAACACAAAATCCAAAAACACGAATAACAGGCATCGTACCTGCTCTGATACCAAAAATTTTCACGCCCCCAAAGGAGCACCTACCGAAAAATTTCAACAGCACCTCCCCTGTACCGGTGACAATCTGAAGCATAAATACATACAAAATACATCAGTCACATGCGGCTGGAATATATACACAACCACGCAGTTATAAAATCAGCACACTCAGTTGAAACAAGAATAAAACACAACCACGCAGTTATATATATACAATAGACAGCCCACTCGGCTGTATTAAACCAACACAGGGGAAAAACGATAACGAAAGCCCATACAAAACAAATCAACATAATGCTAGCCGGCTAGGCTTTATACAACAACCACGACAACAAATACAACAACACACCAAATACAACAATCACCAAATACAAATAAAAGATATACAAAACCCCAAACGATCATCGGATGTGGCGTAGGACCCGGCAGACAGGATAGTCCGAGCGACACTCCAACCATCTACCTGAAAACATAAAGATATACATGCGGTGGTGAGTATAGGTAACTCAGCGGGTAATAGAAAAGATAGTGCATGGTCTATAAATAAACATAGAGATCAAAGGTATACAGTCTCAGTAGGGAATCAAAGAACATGATCCAACTATCATAATCAATGCATCTGAACATATCAGACCTACTAACCTGACATACATACTGTACAAACCACAACCGACATAATGATAGATACATACCCATTCTGGAATCAACATCTGGTACAATGGTCAGTAAACTCACCATATCTGCAACAGACCTACTCGTGACACATATGCAATATAAATACGACGGCAAATACATGTAAAATAAATGACATGTATGCAGCATGACAACCATATGCAACAATCATATCGCAAACAAATGCAACATACCACAAACACATGCAACTAGTATCTACTAGGCATGTATGCAAATATATCTCCAACGATGCACCGCGCATCAAATGCAAATGTGCATGCATGCTTCATGGTCACCCCCGCCACCTCTCTAGACACCACGACCCCTGTATGGCTAAGAGGCTTGGGTGCGTGACAAACCGTACTAGCCTCCAGTACATGCACCGCTATAGGCGGCCGAAGCGGACGGTCAGCTAAGTAGTTATATAACTACATAGCTAAGGGTCCCTAACCACTCATAACTCAAACCCTCTGACTACTGTACCCTCAAAACCCACTACTCCAGAGTGGTCGAGGCTGACAGAACACTGAGCGTCTGAATAAGCGCGATAGGACTAGCTCCACTCCTAACTACCACTCTCCAACAGTGGTCGAAAGGACGGCTATAAATAACTGACGACTCTCTTAACCACAAGGAAGACGATAATCGTCAGATGCAATGAATGATGAACATGATATATATACATATATAATTATGATACCGACACTGTCATCATCAATGCAACCTCCAAACCACATGAGTACCCCACAATATGAGTATAATCATCATGATACCTCCATATATACCACCAACCACATGCGCACAACTACGCATGTATAATCAACCAAAGATCTCCAATAACCCCACAAGACACATGTACACAGAACATAAGTACAATCAACCTATATCCTCCAGTATAAACACATCAGACACATGTATATACAACAAATATGCAATCAACACAACTCCTCCAATCATCACATCAGACAAATGTGTACACAACATACAAATGGACAATCATCATATGAACACTGCCAATGAATCATACAATACCATACACACTCTACATGTGCACAAATACCACAGAGTATAGATAATCCAAAGTGTAGACTGTATAAGAATTAAATAGATCATCACAAGGGTCAAGCATAATATCAAGCAGGAAAGTAACCAACAAACACGATATAAGGTAAAGCAGCTTAAACCATCACATAATAACCATGCACTAAGCTCAATAAAAAATCTACATAGAGCCAAGGAAGAAATACCCGCCTTAATACGTAGATCGTGTCCGGAAATCCCACGTCGAGACGCTCGTCCTGAATCCAAGTCCTACGATCACATAGTATATTTAGCTAATTACATAGAAAGTAATTAACTAAACTACTTTACCCTACCTAATTAGAATAACCCTAATCAAACATGATTATGGATTGATCCCCCAACTAACCTTAACCATAATACAACCTAATTAGATTAGGTTATATATGATACATCTCCAAAACTCCTCCAAAACAACACATTTAATCCAATAATAAATCTATTCTCTTAATTACCAACCCACCACATAATGACATCAACCACAAAACCTATCATAAGCTCAAATCTCCATCATAAATCCACATCAACCAAACAACCAAATCAACAACCTACCTCATCTGATAATCCAATCAACAACCAATCCAATGATCATAAAAATGATCACATAATAATCTATATCAACCAAAACAATACTTACCACTAGAGGCAAAACCTTAATCCTTAATCCACAATAATTCATCCAATCCTTAACTACCCCAAATGCTTCCATGATCACCTAGAACAAAGCAAACCTAAATATCCCGAATAAATTTCAGATTATGTTTACAGTCTTAAAACCTCCAAGTACCCAACATAATTATTCTTGCTATCACTATTAACCATTCCCGATCAAACAATCCCATTATAAACTTAATTTAGTAACTTACTAATGGGAAAATCAGAAATGCATCACTGGAATACACTCACCTTGAGATAGAGAAGCCAAATCCAGTACCCCACAGCCCTACACCCACTGTCCAGCAGCTACAAATACACCTACACACCAATTCTTCCAAGAATCAATCTAGAATACCAATTATACAACAAAGGGTTTGCTGAAACCCTAATCAACAGTCCAAAACTTACCTCAACAGACCCTTACCTCCTCACCCAAGACCTTCACAGCTTCAAGAATTGGGAAAAGACAGTGATCGACAACAGAGGAGGTCCACAGAACAATGATCCATTTCTTCATCTAATCCCGAACAGATAGATCATCACAACCAAAACCAATTACACCACAATCCTTGAATTCATAGACTTTCCCGACAAAGCCTTACCTTAATCTGATGCCTAGCAATGTAGCCGTGTAGAGAAAAGAGTCCTCCCCTGGTCCAAGATTCGGTGAGAAGGAAACGTTGGGCCTCCTTGATCTAAAATCTAATGATGAGGAGACGCAATGGGCATCCATGGGAAGCAGCTAGGGCACGGGTTCCCCTCTCGGCTGAAGACCCACATGCGCAAAGGAGAGCACTCGGTGAAGGGAGGCAGTGGCTGGACGGACTCGAGCAATCGATGGAGGAGAAGGGAGGCTCGGTCGGCGATGGAGTGGATCATCATCGACGATGAACGGAACGACGACTCCAGAGAGATGAGCAGCGTCGAGTATCGGGGAAGAGGAGAAGAAGACTCGGATCGGCAAGTCTAGGGCACAGCGACAAGATCGGCAAGAGGAAGGAGAGGCTCCACACCTTGAGAGGGAGAGGGGGAAGGAGGCTCGACGTCGGTGATCGGGGCAGAGAAATCGCCGGAGAGGGAAGGGGTTTTCTGGTGCAAGGTCGAGGAAGAGAGGGTCGGGAATCGGCGATTTGGGTTGGGGAAGAATAATAAGAAAATTAATTTATAAATAAAATAGTTTCTCTCTTAAACGGGTATCCCAAACAGGTTTTTACTATACCCCGAATTCATCCCCTCAAAACGGGTCATATAGATTCCGTTTAAATCCCGAAAAATCTCTAAAAATTTCTAAAAAATCCAATAAGATTTTTCATCCAATAAAATTTATTATTTATTTTGCGATATCTTACAGTAGTTATCAATAAAAATAGGGTAGTTATCTGTTCTGGTACGTTGGTTGACGATTTGTATACTCTAAATCCAATAACTCTCATGATACAATAATAAGAAATTTAAAAGAAAGAGATTTTAATCTTTCTTTTTTAGAATTATCAAATTCATTTTGGGGATATGCTCTGGAAACAACAGTGTATATTCTGAACTTGGTACCTTCTAAGTCAGTAACCTCTACTCTCACAGAATTGTGGAATGGGCGTAAGCCTAGTCTGAAACATATTCGAATTTGGGGTAGTCCAGCACATATGCTGCAGGGAGACACTGATAAGTTCGAATCATGTACAAAAGTTCGCTTGTTTGCGGGTTATCCTAAAGGAACGAAAGGTGGTTTATTTTTTAGTCGTAAAGATCAGAAAGTCATTGTTAGCATCAATGCCCAATTTTTAGAAGAGGACTATGTAATGAACCACAAGCCCATGAGTAAAATTGTTCTTTAAGAAATAAGAGAAGACACGTCTACCTTAGTACCAACGGTACAAGATGAGATACCACAAGAAACTGCAACATGTGTCACAAATGATGCACAATTACAAGTAATGCCTCGTCGTAGTAGGAGGATTGTTAGGCAACCTGATAGATTCATGTTTTTGGGAGAATCTTCAGACTTGATCCTTGGTGAACATGAACCTGATCCCTGGACATATGATGAAGCACTCTAAGATGCAGCATCGGTCTACCTATGGACTGAAGCAAGGTTCGAGATTTTGGAATATTCAATTTAATCTTTTGGATTTATTCAGTGTCTGGATGAGTCTTGTGTATACAAGAAGAGTGATGGAAACGTGGTGGTATTTCTTGTACTATATATAGATGACATTTTGCTCATTGGCAACAATGTCAAAGTGTTGTCAGGCGTAAGGGTATGATTGTCCAAGCAGTTTGATATGAAGGACTTGAGAGAATGTGGACATATTCTTGAGATCAAAGTAATAAGGGATCGCAAGAAAAAGATGTTGTGCTTATCCCAAGCTTCATACATCGATACTATCCTTGCTCGTTTTAGCTTGCATAACTCCAAGAAAGGTTTTCTACCTTTTCGGCATGGAGTACCTTTATCTAAAGAGATGTGTCCTAAAACATCAAAAGAGATAGAGGACATGAAGGCAGCTCCTTATGTTTCGGCTGTAAGAAGCCTAATGTATTCAATGCTATGTACGAGACTGGATATCTGTTTTCCCGTGGGAATGATTAGCAGATATCAAAATAATCCAGGATAGGGACATTGGACTGCCATAAAGCATATATTAAAGTAGCTAAGAAGGACTAAAGATTATATGCTAGTTTACCAGGCAGATGATTTGCTCCCTGTGGGTTACATGGATTCTGACTTCCAATCAGATAGGGACAATAGTAAGTCGACCTCGGGATATGTGTTTACTTTGGGAGGTAGAGCCATAGCATGAAGGAGTGTTAAGCAAAAATACGTTTCTGACTCTACCATGGAAGCTGAGTATGTGGCAGCCTCTGAGGCATCCAAAGAAGTTGTATGGCTCAGAAACTTTTTGATGGACTTAGATGTGATTCCTGGTTTGCCCGAAATTATCACAATTTATTGTGATAATAGTGGTATAGTAGCAAACTCAAAGGAACCACGAGCCCATAAGGCAAGTAAACACATTAAGCGTAAGTACCACCTAATACGAGACATCGTAAAACGAGGAGAAGTTGTTGTCGTCAAGATTGCATCAGCAAATAACCTGGATCCTTTCACTTAGGCCCTTCAGGTGAGAGCTTTTGATGGCCATGTTGAGGGGATGAGAATCAGATGTATGGCAGCATATATGGCAGCATAGTCTTTTAGTATAAGTGGGAGATTGTTAGGATGTATACTAAAAGCCTAGCTTTTTGTATGAACATTTATTTTGAAATAAGAATCACATTGGTTAAATGTCTATATTTAGTAAAATGTAGTTGTCCATTTAATTTATATTATAGATAACATGGTGTGTGGTGTCACACAGAAGATCATGTTATCAGTTCCTTATAAATTATAAATAGTAGCTCACAACCAAGATGGATTGGGACAAACCATTGGAATGTTGTTGTGTAATTTGGTACTAGTTTATCTTGACTATAAAATTATACTAGTACACTATGTGTGTATTGAGCAGGATCATTTGAGGTAGTTCCTTTTATACTGACTGCATAAAAGAATATAACCTCTATTATTATGGATGTACGTACTCTTAATCCCGATATAATAACAAGCACATATACTTAGTATTTATTTCTTTAATTTATCAATGGGTGAGATTTATTTCGTTAAATCAATAGGCCCGATAAGTTGAGAAATAATATTATTTATATGATGTGTTGTTGATTATAGAAGGAAACTGTGTCCTAATTATCTAGGTTGATGATGTTCCCGTGAGGAGCTCATAAGGATTGTCATGTAAACCTTGCAAGTGGACTTAGTCCGACATGACAATGAAGTTGAGTGGTACTACTCTTGGAGCTAGATATTAATTAATTAAGTTGTCAGTAACTCATTTAATTAATGGACATTCGATATCTTAAACACAAAGAGATTAACGCACTCATGATAAGAAGTAGCCCATAATGTAATATGAGATTGATGCGGTAGTTTAATAATGACTCTTTAGTGGTATGAGTTATTATTTGATGAACTTGAGTTGGGTGTTCGGGTCGAACACAGGAAACTCAAGTCCATCAAGAGGTCAAAACCAATTTCTCCTCTAGGTCCCTGTTGTAGCCTCTTATTAAAAGTATTTTTATCCACCCAAAGCCCAGCTTCTTACCCAAGCTAGGGGTTGGCCACATCCTTGCTTGGTGCCCAAGCAAGGGGCCGGCCAAGCCCATCTTGGTGTCCAAGATGTGGTCGGCCAAGCCTTGCTTGGTGACCAAGCAAGGGGCCAGCCACTAAAGAAATAAAAAGAGAGATTTTAATTTTTGTTAAAATCTTTCCTTTTATAGCAATCTACAAAGGATTAAAAGAGATATTTTAATTTTAAAATCTTTCCTTTTTTTTTGAAGCCATTCACATGGTTTTAAAAGAGAGTTTTAAATTTTAAAATCTTTCCTTTTTTATTGCCATCTATAATGGTTTAAAAAGAGAGATTTTAATTTTGATAAAACTTCCCTTTTTTGTAACCATGATTTAGAAGAGAAGTTTAATTTTAAAGTTTCCTTTTGTAGCCATCACAATAGGAAATTTAAAAGAGAGAGATTTTAATTATTATTAAAAATTTCTTTTTTGCCATGACCAAGGATTATAAAAGAGAGGTAGAGGGTGCCTTATGGGAATAACACATAACACATCTCTGTATTTCTCTTATTCCCTTGGGGCCGAATCCTAAGCTTTCCCTCTTCTCTTTTCTTTGATGGCCGGCCCTTCTCTCTTTCTCTTCTCCCTTTGTTTTCTTCTCTTAAGGCCGGCGGCACATCAAGCTCCATCTTCTTGTGGCCGGTTTGCTTGGAGGGGAAGAAGAGAAGGAAGTTTCCTATTTTGGCATTCCTTGGGTGGCTGAAACTTGTAGGTAAAGAAGAAGGTTCGGGTGGATTTCATCTTGGTAGATCGTCGCCCACACGACGTCCAAGAGGAGGAGAGGAATACAACAGAAGATCAAGAGGTCTTTAGCTGCAAAGAAAAGTATAACTAATTATTTGTTTCCGCTGCATAATTAGTTTGGGTTCTTTGTATGGATCCTGAAATACCAACACAAGAGGCTATCAATTTTGTGTTTCAATTTTGTATTTCTATTGTGGTCTCTATAGTTAAACCTAAGGTTATTGTAAGAAGTTTAAATATTCAATTTCTTTGAAAGGCTTTGTCTAGGAAGTGGTGGACGATCCCATACCCAAGAAGGTCAAGTGTCTCGCTATGTTTAACCTGGAAGTCAATCTTTGAAATAGATATTTAATCAACTTCTGTAATATGGTTTAACTTTTGAAGAACACATGAGTTGAACTTGGAGTAAAAATGTTAAGTTCTATTTCCAATCCAAGTTTAACTTCTGAAGAACAACTTGGATTAAAAATGTTAAATTTCGTTTACAATCCAAGTTTAACTTCTGTAGAGCAGATGGACTGCTAAGAAAAGTTCTGTTCCTGTATAAATTTTTGAACAAGGGAAACAGAACGGAATTCAGGGTTCCTTTGCCCAACTTTAAAGTCATCCATGATTCATTGGTATTTCTAGTTCCTTAGCGTCCAATCACCCTTGACCTGCTAAGGCTTTTTCACAAGTATCCAGTCAACCTTTGACTCACTTGGTCTTTACATCTCATGCCAACTACCTTTGAATTTTTTATCACCAAGTGTCTAGTCAACCTTTGGCCCACTTTGACTTTCCTAGCACTGCTAAGACTTTCATTATATAGTTTACAACTAGGTCTTCCATTGCCTAACCTTGCTAGGACTTCCATTATGTAGTTCCTAACTAGATCTTCCACTGCCTAGCCTCGTAGGACTTCCACCGCCTAGTTTCTTACTAGGTCTTCACTGTTAAGCCCCACTAGAACTTCCACTATCAAGCCCTGATAGGACTTCCACTGCCTAGTTTCCAAGTAGGTCTTCACTGCTTATCCCTGCTAGGATTTCCCATTGTCTAACCTCCAATTAGGATTTTCTATTGTCTAACGTCCAATTAGGATTTCACATTGTCGAACCTTCAGTCAAGACTTTTTGTTGTCTAACCTCTAGTTAGGACTTTCCTAGACAAGTATCCGGTCCTCTCTTGACCTATTTGACTTCTTTCTCACATATTGTTAAATATCAAAACTTAAGCTCTAGCCAACTCAATCTTAGTAAAACTAATCAACCTTGACCCGAGAATGATTGCACCAACACTAGATCCATCTTGAAGAAATGCTCCATTCTTGATTTTCAATACTTGAAGCTTCACATTTTGAATGACAGAGTTACTTGGATGTCATATCTAAATCTATCTCAGGGGTCCATTTGAAAACATGAGCTCCTTTGATGACTTGTTGATATTGTAGCATTCCAAGAATCATGCCTTCTTCTTCTTCCTCTAACTTTCTGCTCTTTCCGGTGATTAGTCCAATGAAAAGTGGTCTCGCTTTGATATCACTCGTTAAAACTCGTGCGAGCTAGAGGGGTGGATAGCTCTAATCATTTTGTCTCAATCTTATGCTCGTCATTTGAATGCGCGACAGAAACTTGAATAAAAAATTGACGCTACATGTACAACTCCAGGATTTACTTGATTTCAGCCTCTTAGACAACTAATCTAAGATCTGCTCCTAGAGATCGCCCTCCACTATAAACTATCTCCTTCTTGAAAATCTTTTGAAGGTGGAGAAGTCTCTTACAACCTTGTTCTTAAAAGAACACAACAATACAACAATAAAATAAGATAGAAAAGCAAATACAAGAATGTAAGCAATTTTACATGAATCTCACTTTTGATTATTGTTGATTGTTTGAGAATATCTCTTGTTGATCCAGAAATGCACTAGCACTTTGCCTCAAAATCTCTAAGAATCAGCCCTTTCAAACCCCTTCAAAATCACCTTATAAAGGTTGCTACTCGAGTTAATTTCTACCTATCAGTCGACTAATTTTTCCAATTAGTCAATTGATCTGATGAATCCTACCTTTGAAACTTGCAAAGCGGCTCTTTTTTACTTGTTTGACCATATCAGTTGACTGATTTTCCAAATCAGTCAAATTGATTTTCTTTTATTTATTTATAAATCAAATCAATTCAATTGATTTTTGTAGCCGGTTGAAATTATTTATTTCTAGATCATTATTAATTGATTGATTTTCCTAACTAGTCAAATTGATCCAAGATTCCAATCCAAATAGGAGCTCTCTTGATTATCAGTTGACTGATACTTCTATATCAATAGACTTATCTCTAAATTTAATCATTCTAAGGATCAAAATTCACCTAAAATTCTCTACCAGTACCCTTGCATCCGACCCAACAATCGAGTTGGGTTTCCACCTCTCACCAAGAATCTAACTCTCGATCTTCCTAGACTTTTTTTACCATGCATTCGACCTTACAACCTGCAAGAACTTTCTCTTGTCTAGTATATAATTGACTTCAACTTATCCGGACTTCCTTTGCTCAACATCTAATCTATCATAACCTACTGAGACTTCCATCATCACCAAGTGTCTAGTCCTCTATCACTTATATGGATTTTTCATCTCATGTCAAGTGTTCAGTCTTCCATGACTCATTTAGACTTTACTTCTCATGCCAAGTGTCTGGTCCTCCATGATTCACTTGAACTTTCTTTCTCATGTCAATTCTCTATTGGACTTCTAATCATTAAGTGACCGATTTACCTTGATCCACTTGGACTTTTCATCTCAACTAACTAACATATTAATCAAATTAAATATCGAAACTCAACTTGAGTCAACTCAAACTTGGTCAACATGATCAACCTTGACCATGAGTCGATTGCATCAACAACTTCTCCAAGGTGTTTGTGGTGGTTGTTGCACGTTCAATGATGAAGGATGTGATTGTTATGGCAAGCCAAGTCGAAACAATCATAAAGCTCCTCCCACGCCTAAGCCTCCAAATTGAAATATGTATGCTACGGATTAACTATTGTCTCCCGTGAAAAATGAGTAATAGGTTATAATAATTTGTCATGTTATAATATATACACAAGCACTTCTTATTTCATTAGATCTCTGAACTTCCTTATATAAAGGACTGTTGTATTAGAGTGAAATGTTCCACATGATTTATTTATATGTATTTTACTATAGAATTGGCAATACTGAACTGCTTAGGCTAAGCGATATAACTTTTTGCTCAAATACATACAAGCACTTGTTTTGACAAAGATGATTTTGGAATATAAGATGTTGATATTAAAAAATGATGAACCAAGTAACATCGAATCTAGATGATCGGTTCGACCTTATGAAAGTTTTCCATCGACCGTTAAGGTAAATCAAGAAGCGCTCACGATAAACGATTCAGAAGTCCAACATTCCATGATTATGCACCCCGTTTATTAATAAGACATCGATATTAAGTTATACAAATACTTGTCAATTTGTTTTACCATTCCTAGTTATGGTTTGCATGATTCAAGTCTTAAATGTGAGCATGAATTGTAGAGAGCCTTCTTAGTAAGTTTTCTTTCTTATTAAGGATGATTGGAGTACTAAAACACATATTAAAGGCAAGATGTGAACTCATTTTAAAGCAATTCGAGTTAAAAAAAAATAATAATAAAAAAAAAATCTTTCCCCTTCCCTACTCTTTTCCAAGGCATCCAAGTGCGCTTGGAAATATGCACAACACTTCTTGACTATTTTCAACTATTCATTTAATTTGATCCTCAAAAGTTCACAATTTTGAATGGAATATGAAGTCTTTAATGCATTTTCCACATGGATTTATTGACTTACCCAGCTACCTCTCTCTGTTCCACCCATTCAAAAGTCATCGACTATGAAAAATTAATGTCTAAATAAACACTCTACTTGAAGAATAATCCACAAGACTGAACACAGAGCCAACAGTAAATATTGTGAATTATGATTATCGAGTTTTATCCCTGTGATTTCGCTCCACAACTCAAACAATGAGCTACTTTGTGTATGTGTTTGTGTTTGTATTTCTATTTCTATTGCTTTCAATACAATCAATAATTTGCAACGTGAGAGTAGCAAAATGATTGATGGATACGGAGCTTGCTGCTGGTGACTCCTCGTGTGTTGTTATTGTTATACTCCTATAAGCACTTTGGATCTGGCTTAGCTTGCTTAAGATTTGATCATACAGCTATTAATAATTGTGAAACTCCTTTGAGGATTGTTGATGACAACGACCGGTCATTGAGTGTGAATTGTAATAGTAAACCCATGAGTTGGATTCAAAGAATAATGAGTGTCAATTGTAATAACAAACCCATAAGCTGGGCTAAAAGAATAATTATAGTTCTAGTTCGTTGAAATTTAAATATATCAACATCAAATTTTAAACGATTATAGAAAGAATGGTAAATAAATAAAGAAATATTCTGAATGAACAAATCACTAGATATTTTCAAGTTCAATAATTAATTTAATAAAATATAAAATATAAAAATTTTAAATATATTTTAATTGAGAATTATTTGATAACATCTAAATAAAAACAAACTCAAGTCGAATTTGAACTAAGTTCAAATTTATAAAAAAAAAATTAAACTCAATTTGAACATTCATTTTAATAACTTGAATATTCATTTTATTAATTTGACTTGACTTAAATCAATTATCTTATTAAATAATTTTAAATACTATAAAACTTAGCAGTTGGACTCGTTTACCACCTTAGGAATATGTACAATACTTTTGACTAATTTAATTCTCCATTTAATTTGATCCAAAAAGTCTACATTTTGGAAAGGAAACTATGAAGTCCATTCAACACGGAAGTATTAACCACTAACCTCTCCCTATTCCACCAGCTCAAAAGTGACCAATCAACACACGAACCAAGCTAACTTAGAGGAGATAAGGCGAGGGCTTCACTCCACATCTCCGGCGAGAATCTACTTTTGAGTTGCTTTCATTGCAATTGATAATTAATGTGTGATACGAGAGCCACAAAATTCAACTGGTGGGCCATCACTAAATAAGTCTATATAAAGAGCTAAGAATCTTTATAAAAAAACAGCCAACTGCATTATATTGAAGTGAATACCCTAGCTAAGGTAAAGAGATTGTGAATCATGGTTATGGAGTATCATCGTCATCTACTTCATCGCTCTAGTACTCCGCCAATGATAATGATCTCCTTTGTTTTTGCATTTTTGTTGCTTTCGTCACACTTAGTGTTGATGTGTGATGCGAGAGTAACACAGTGGTCGATGGATTCAAGCTTGTGGTTGGCGTCACTTCCGCAGGGTCCTCTTACACCATCTAGTCCCAGTTATTCTGGTTGTGGCAGATCCAACGGTAGAGGAGGTGTAATTTGTGTTGGCAGCGGGCCAAGTCCAACAATTCCTAGAGCTCCTCCTGCGCCCAAGCCTCCAAATTGAAATATTAACTATTGTCTCCTATGAATAATTAGTAATAGCTTATCATAATTTGTCTTCTTATAACATATATTGCAAGCACTTGTTTTGGCAAAGATGAATTTGGAATATAAGATGTTGATATTAAGTTATCAAGATAGATACTCGTCAATTTGCTTTACCATGCCTAGTTATGGTTTGAATGATTTAAGTCTTAAATGTGAGCATGTATATATATATATGAATCTCCTCCAAGGAAGTTCATCTAAATATTTGATCTATTCAATTTGTGTAATCACAAAGTATATTGATTTTCTTTCTCACAAATCTCTGCGGACTCGTTGATTAACTGAAGTCCAAGTGGAGAATTTTCGCTAGAATCAATCAAATGGCGTCCAAGTACGTTTGGACATATACATGTAAAACACTTCTTGACTATGTTCAATTCTTCATTTAATTTGATCCCAAAAAAGTCCACAGTTTTGAATGGAAACTACGAAGTCTTTAATGCATTTTTCCACACAGAATTATTGACTTCCCCAACTACCACTCTCTATTCCACCATCTCAAAAGTCATAGACGCATGAGCTATGAAAAAATTAATGTCTAAATAACACTCTACTAATTAATCCAGCAGGCTGAGCATAGAGACATCAGTAAATATTGTGAATTATGGTTATTGAGTCTTATCATCGAGATTTCGCTCCACTACTCCAACAATGAGCGACTTTGTGTTTGTGTTTGTATTTCTATTGCTTAGTCAATCCACTACTCCAACAATTTGTATTTCTATTGCTTTGTAAATACAAATCTTATAAAAGGGGCCAACCATAATCTTGCTTCAGTGGATCCTTTTCAAATAACTGATCCCCATGGATTTTATTTGATTCTGGATGTTGAAATGGACACAATTATTAAGATTAATCTTTAGCTAATCTAGCGGTTGAAAAGGGTAGGAGGCCCTCGATCCATAGTCTTTCTTGAATCAATTCGAATATTTTATACTTGTAAACTTTTAAAGATTTTTAAATTTTATCAAATGAAAGTCAAATTAAAATTTTTAAATGCAAGAGCAAAGGGATGAAAGTTTGTATAGCAAATCAACACTCAAATTAACGAGAGGTCATCTAAAACATTCCATGTAGATTGGATAAAAACGACACAAATGACACTCGAAACCTTCTTAGGGTGTCTCCACCTCCTTTAACATTTTGGCTTGAACCCTCATTGGAGTACATCTCACTATAATGAAACCCCCAAATCTTCCTCATCAACTTCGCTCCATTGTAGCTATGTTGATGACAAAGATCTTCTTTTCTTTGCCTTTGAATTTCTACTCAATACATGTATCCCATATGAAATGAACTATACCTCAACTATCCATTGTCTTTAAAAATGCTTTCACTTTAATCACATATGACGATAAGAACTTGTTTTTAAAGGAGATCAATTTCAAATTAAAGAACTAGATGATATCTGATTCAGAGGGACAATTTCAAATTAAAGTCTCCTTGTAATAAATGTTTTCCTTCTAAGTGAATCCCTTGACAACAAGATGAGTCTTATATATTTTGACATTACCTATTAAATCCCATTTGTTTTTAAATATCCAGTTACAACAATAGGTTTCGTACCTTCAAGTAATTCGACAAGTTCTGAAATGTCATTATCTACCATAGACTTTAACTCTTCTTGCATGACATTAATTCACCATTCAAGATTAGAGTATTATTTGACTTATTGGAAAAATGTAAGATCACTTTCTAGTCCTATGTTAAACTCATGCTCTTAGATATAAACATAATCATGAGAAATCATAGATCTCCTATCCCTAGTGGATCACCTTAATGACACTTTTGTTTGAGAAGGTTGAGGTAGTTACTCATCATTATAAACAAATGTCTCATTTTGAGTGGCAGGTTCCTCCAATTGCATTGGAGATAACACAAAAATATCTTAGTTCACTATTCCCACTGGATGTACAATATCCATAATATAATATATGGTAATCATACCACCTAGTAGTAACCACAAGAGGATCTCTCATGTCTTTCTTAAAAGATGTTTCCCTAACCTTAGCACTTCCACTGTCCTCAATGAATTCAACATTTTTCGTTTCGAAGAAGGATCTATTAAAGGGGTCATAAAATTTATACCCCCTGAACTTCTCAGAGTAAACTACAAGATTACAACTAGCAGTCCTTGAATCTAGTTTCTTTTCATGAAGCTTATAAGGCCTAGCCTTAGCTGCACAACCCTAGACTTATAAATGCATAATACACTGCTTCGTACCTATCCATATCTCGTATGAGATTTTAGTTACTATCTTACTGGGTACTCTATTAAGTAGGTAAATTACAATCTTGACTACTTCACCCCATAAAGATTTCAGTAGAGACCATATCTTTTAGGGTACAATTGTAACATTTAGCTACACCTTTCTAACTAAAAGTATTAGGCATGGTATACTAAGGTACAATCCCACACTCAACAAGGTAATTCGTAAAAGTTCTCAGACAGTGTTCACCTGATCTATCATATCAACCATAATATTCACCTCCATGATCGGATTTGGCGATCTTAACTTTCATACCTAGTTGATTTTCAACTTTGGCTTGACAAATTTTGATCATGTCCAAAAAGTATGACTTGGCATGGATAAGGTATAGATAGCCAAATTGAGTGTAATCGTATATGAAGCTAATAAAATATATATGTCCATTCTAAGATCCCTTAGAGAATTATCCATAAATGTTTGTATCTATTAGCTCCAAAATGTCACTACAACGGCTAGCCGCCTTCTCCATCACAGACACTCTATGCAGAGATCAAAATCTGACAAATCAAGCGAATCGAGAATTCCATGTGACATTTGAATGCCCCGTGTAGGTCAGCTAGAGAGGGTGAATAGCCTGCAAGCACAATTTGTAGCTTTTCTTTTTCTATCATTCTTAGCAAAGACACACATTAGTTGAATTAAAAACAATAAACATAAATTAAAAGACTAGGCAGAATTTACTTGGTTTGCAACCAGGGAGGTTGTTAATCCAAGGCATTGTAAAGCTCTACTAAAGATCTCCTTTTGACATAAGCGGAGTACCCTCCTACAATCGTTGAAAGTGCATACTTTAGAAAATAGAAAAACTATTCAAGTACAAGTGTGTTGTTTACTAGTGTTATATTGAATGAAGAGGACTAATGCTCTATTGATAACTCATTGGTCGAAATATAGTCATTAATAACATGGTGGGTCTTAGATGCCAGGACTAGGTCTAAGCACCTCCACTATGGTGCCTTATCCACTTTGCAACGGCTCCACAACGACTTTATGATAAGTCTCTTATTCATGCCTAGGCACCTGGACTAGTCCGGGAGCTTGGAATGTTGTCAATGTGGACCCAAATTATATCCCTTCTGTAACGTCTCTGAAAGGGCACCTTTGCTGGCCCAAGCTAGTTCGGGCGCCTAGAGTCTAAGTGTTTGAACTTGGTCCAAGTGTTTGGACAAGTCAACTTTGTGCTAATTTGTCCAATTACTACTCCAATCGCTTGGGTGATTCTCCGGCCATCCAGAGTTGAGCTCATCCGAACTCAACTCTGGCTTTTTCCTCGAGCAGACTTCCATCCCAACTTCACATTTCTCAGAAGCGTCACGCATATTCTTTTCGTCTACTGGTGTACTCTTCTACAACTCTTCATCTCTTAGATGCACTGAGCCCATAGACTCACTTCCTATACTATCCTTCTCGCACACTATATCTTCCACTCAATTTCCTATATCCCTAAGTCCTTGCACACTTAGACACAAGACATCAAATACACAGAGCCTAACTTAACCTGGTTGTTCACATCAAACCAACCCGGGGTACTTACAATTTCCCTCTTTTTGATGTGCATTAACCTAAGTTAAGTTAGGGTTAAACCAAACAATAAAATTGGTAATATTGCAATTTATTGCAATAGGTTTACAATTATAACAAGTAAAGAATTAAATCAATATCTTCCCTAAACTTAATCCTAATTTTCTCCCCTTTGATCGTATTAAAAAAAAACATGTAAGAGAAAAATAAAAAATAGTTAGAAAATATTGAAACTTTTTCTAGGGGTATTGAATATAATTTTCATTAATCTGCCTTTTTACCAAAATTATTTTTCAAAAAGATACTAATTTTATCAATTAATTCTTATTTTGACAAAAATAAATTTAAAAAGATTTTTATGTTTCAAAAAATCCTGAAGATTTTTGCAGTGTAACAATAAATGTTTTTAAATAGATATCATTATTTTCTAATTTAATTATCAAAAATAGTTTTCAAGTCCTAAAAATCTTACTGATTTTTTTACCATCCAAAATACAACAGTAATTTATCAAAAAATTAGGTTCAAAATTAATTTTTGAAGATTTTTAAATTTTATTTTTTGATGAAAAATTCATAAAAAATTAGATAATTGTCGAAAAATTCTAAAAAATTTACTCTAACAGAATACATAACTCATTATCTAAAAAAAAAATTAAAATTTTAAAAATAAATTTTATAAGCATTATTAATCGTTAAAATTTATTTTTCAAAAGAAGAAAACTAGAAAAATGTACAGAGGGAAAAAATTTTCAAAAATATTTCTGTTAGTCAATAAAATCTTCATGTAACTCAGTAAAAAATTTCAACTCAAATTATGAATATTCAATGTATGAAACAATTAAATTTTGTAAGCAATATTAAAATTAAGTTAAACTTAAATGTTAAAAACATGCATAAAAATTAATTTAATTTTGATTAAATATAATTTAGGAACCCAAAATATGTTCCCATCTACTGGATTTATCAAAAAAAATTTGTGGGATATATTTTCTTTCCACTTTTATAATTTAGCCCCTATGATTTCATAAATATCAATTAAGCCCTTTATAGTTTCTAAAATTTGGAATAGGAGAATTTGAATATGAAGAATTTTTAAGACATTCTATTTGTTCTTTTAATTTTGTATTTTCATTTTTAACTTTATCAAATTCTTCTAGTGGGCATGTTTTAGCTAAAATAGTTTTCAAATTTATATTTTCATTTTACAATTTTATATTCTTAATTTTAAGCTTACATATGATTTAAACATTGAATGGAGGTATTCCTAATTCTCTCAAAGTTCGAGGGGGAGTTGGCGTACTGGAAATGTCGAATGGAGGTATTCCTAAAAACTAACTTTGAAATACTTTTAATAATTAAGTATGGTTTTGTAGTTCCTAAAGATCAGCAAGGCATAGAGAAAGAAGAATATCTCTGGACAAAGAAGAAGGAAAGCGATTTCATAGCCAATAGTAGAGCGGAATATCACTTATTAAGTGTATTACCGCCTCAAGAGGTAAATCGCATCGGAAGCTACACATCAGTAAAAGACCACTGGGAGAAGTTCCTGGACCTCCACGAAGGAACATCCGAAGTGAAGCTTGCACAATGGTGAAGGCACTGAAATTCCGTTCTGTTTCAATTTCCCTATACAAAAAAATTATACAAGAACAGAACTTTTTCTAGCAACCTGCATGTTCGATCAAACATGTGTTTGATCAATCAAACAAGTTCTTGAATGATCAAAGTACACCTTGATCGAAGTACAAGATTGCTGACCTCTTGTGTTGGTATTTCAAAAACGATACAAAGAAAACAAAACTAAATACGCAGCGAAATTAAAGAACTAGTTATACCTTTTCTTTCTAGCTAAAGACCTCATGATCTTCTGCCGTATTCTCTCCTCTTCTTGGACGTCATGTGGGTGACGATCTACCAAGACAACACCACCCTCCTTCTCTTTTCGATTTTCAAACTGCCGACTACCAAAGAGGCTCTAGGATGGGGCACCTTTAATCTTCTTCCTTCTCTTCTTCTTCCTCTTCTTCAAGCCGCTAGCCACCAATGGATTGCTAGGAAGGGGCGTCGGCCCTAGCTAGGAGAGGAAGGGGGGCGCCGACCCTAAGCAAGGAGAGGAGGGGGGGCGACCCTAGCAAGGTGAGGAGGGGCGACCCTAGTAAGGTGAGGACACGTGTATTATTTGTGACACGTGTTGTAGTTACTTGTGGTATCTCATCTTGTACCGTTGGTACTAAAGTAGAAGCGTACTCTCTTATTTCCTCAAGAACAATTATACTCATGGGCTTGTGGTTCATTACATTGTCTTCTAAAAATCGGGTATTGGTGCTAACAATGACCTTCTGATCTTTAGGACTATAAAACAAACAACCTTTCGTTCCTTTAGAATATCCCACGAACAAGCGAACTTCTGTACGTGATTCTAACTTATCAGCGTCTCCCTTCAGCACATACGTTGGACTACCCCAAATCTGAATGTGTTTCAAACTAGGCTTACGCCCATTCAACAATTCTGTGGGAGTAGAGGGTACTGACTTAGAAGGTACCAAGTTCAGAATGTACGCCGCTGTTTCTAGAGCATATCCCCAAAACAAATTTGGTAATTCTGAATAACTCATCATTGATCTAACCATTTCCATAAGAGTCCTATTCCTTCGTTCCGCCACACCATTCTGTTGGGGTGTACCAGGTGTAGATAATTGGGATTGAATCCCGACCTCTGATAAGCAATTCCTAAACTCTCCTAAGAGGTACTCTCCACCATGATCAGACCGTAGTGTCTTGATACTTTTACCATGAAGTTTCTCATATCAGCCTTGTACTCTTTGAACTTATCAAAGCACTCATACTTACGGTGCATCAAGTAAATGCACCTATATCTCGAATAGTCGTCTATAAAAGAGATAAAATATTTGAAATCACCTCTTGCCTGGATAGTCATAAGCCCACACAAATCAGAATAAACCAATTCCAACACTTCTTTGACTCTATATCTCTTTGCCTTAAAAGGCCACTTGGTCATTTTTCCTTCGAAGCAAGACTCGCAGGTCAGAAAGTTTTCCACTACCAATGAACCCAAAGTTCCATCGGCTATTAACCTTTGAATCCTACTCAAGTTAATATGACCCAACCTTAGATGCCAAAGATATGTTTGGTTCATTTCCGAAGGTTGCTTTCTCTTATTAGGATTAGAAGATGTGTCATCAATTTTCATTTGTTGCATTATGGGAGTTATTGGATTAAGAGTATACAAATTGTCAACCAACGCATCAGAACAGATAACCATCCTATTTTTCTTGACAACCACTTTGTCATAAAAAAAATAGAATATCCATCCATAAATAATTTAGAAACTAAAATCAAGTTCTTTCTAAAACATGGTACATAAAGATAATTTTTCAAAATTAAAGTTTTATTCATATCAAAAGATAAATAAAAATCTCTCACTGCAACAGCCGCCACTCTCGTAGCATTGCCCATGTAGACGGTGATCTCCCCTTCATGTAGTCATTTGGTTTCCTAGAACCCCTGCAATGAATTGCAGACATGATCAGTGGCTCCCGTATCTACACACCAGGTACCGGTAGATAACACTGCTAAACATGTTTTAACAACTAATGAATAAGATAAACCTTTATTGTTCTCCTACTTGGCAGCCCCATTCTGGTGTCCGAAGAGTTTCCTGAGATTGAACATCATGTCATAGGCAGTGGGTAGAGTCTGATGCTGATGTTGCAGCACATTTGACATAGAAGCCAAAATATCGCGTCATCTTATCTGCCTTGACCCATTTCCTATGTCTCTCTATCTCCTTTTCACTAGAATCCTTATCAGACATGCTAGGACAGACCTCAAGAAGTACGAACTTGTACTCTTCAGCAATTAAAACAATGTCTAAGTTTCGTTTCCAATCAATATAATTTGGACCATTAAGTTTATTTTCTTTTAAAATAATAGCAAGAGAATTGAAAGCCATTTTAAAATCATGAGAATCACAAAATAAAATATTTGGTAAAAACTTTAAAATATAAAATAATATTGATTCCTCAAACAATATAATTTAAATTCACCAACACCTCAAAACACTGTGAATTTCATATGTCACGATAGTGTGGACGTATACTAATTCAAACATTTGTAAGAGGAGGTTTACCCATTAATTTTATTATCTTGTCAACCTAACTTTATGACAAATAAAATTAATAGTTGGTTCATCTTCAGTCACACAAATAATAGCAGTGACTCTGATAGGGAGGATACTATTAAATGTGCCTAAGTATACACCATTACTTAATACTTAGTCCATTAATTAGGATTGTGCCCCTTTAGATGGAGAAGATCACACAAACCTAAATAATTTCCTATAATCATCTGATCCTGTCCGAACTAGGAGTCAACGGACACTGGGCACGTGGCGCTCCCTGCTGGATCCTCGAGTGCTCCGGCGAACCTGCAGCAAAACCGAGCCGGGAGGGGTGCCCCGGCGACGGCCCTCCGACGCTCAAGTTAGGCGAGGAATAACAAAAAGGTGGCCTCCGGATGAAGACTTGCATACCTCCGGTGAAGAAATGGAGACCTTATATAGACCTCTCGAAGGAGCCTGGGCGCGCTAATCAAAGCAATCACCTGCTTTCGACCATGCCCAGGTATGGATCTGTCAGAAGGACCAGGCCCAGGTATGGGTCTGTCAGAAAGACGTCCATAAAGCTATACCGCTACTGTACCAACCTCTCCATGATGTGACGGCGAGATCCTCCATCGTGCACTCTTGTGTACGGTGTAATCATCAGACATGCCTTTGCTGACATCCCATATCCTGAGCCAAACGAATAGGCCACTCGGCTAACCCTCGTACCCTCGCCCTTATCCTGGCCGAACGGACCACCCGCTCGGCCGTTCGGTCCCAGCCGGGCAGACGCCCCGCTCGGCCATTCGGTTCTCCCGCCTTGGCGTCGGAAACCCAAGCCCATGGCTGGGTTATCTTTGGTTCCGCTCGGACCTACTCAACCACTCGGCGTGACCATTAACCGCTTAGTCAGCCCTTCATCTGTCTTCAAGCTGAGACCCTTTAGGAAGTGGATCCCCCAATCTTATCGCCGGATCACTTGCCTTCCCTTCAAGTCTAGTCGAAGGAGGCAGTGAGTCCGACTGACTGGACTATGTGTCCGAGCGGACGGTCGTCGCTTTACCGTCGCTTATAATATCCCTTGAGCCGTTCGGCCCTCATGCCAAATTAAGCCGCTCGGCTCTTCATTTTGGTTGTCTTGTCGCTCAACGGGGACGTTTGTTTGTCTAAATCTTCTCGAAAATCACGCAAATCCTCTTCATTAAGACGAAGCATGCGCGGTATGGGCGCCTTAATTGCGACTGGTGACATAGCGCCACGTGGCTCTCCTTGCGTGGCGGTGATGATCCGTACGATGGGACGCCGATTACTTTGAAATGGACGGTTAGATGATGACCTCGTCTCTCGTGACCTGCATCCAACGGCGGAGGCCGACCAGCCTCAGCCGTATAAAGCCTTCGTCTCCTTCCTTCGCCGCATGCTTTCTTGCGCGTTGTCCCTCTGCCTCTTCTGCTGCCGCAACCTCCGACGATCCGGTTCCTGTTTTTCGGCGGCTACCATCCCACCGGTGATCTTTTCCGCCCGTTTCCTTCTCAGTGAGTCTTCTCCCTTCGTTTACAAGGTCTTCCCAACTCGTTTTGCCTCTTTCGTTCCCATTCCTTCGGTTTCTTGCTATCTTTTTGCTTCTCCGAGATGGCAAGCTCCTCCGAACCCGCTGTTGACGTTCATGGCCCTTGGTATCAGACCATGGAGAGTCGATTTGATGAAGAGGGGGCTCGGCGTCTTGTTCGGACGTATGGGATCCCTGATGACCATGAAATAATTATAGCCGACCCGACCGACCGACCCCATGACCCGCCGATCGGCACCGTTTGTTTCTTTTTAGACCAATTCCAGGGCGGCCTTAGATTTCCTACCCATCCATTTATTTTGGAGGTTTGTAATTATTTCCGCATCCCGCTCGGCCAGCTTGTGCCGAATTCCTTTAGGCTGCTGAGTGGGGTGGTCATCCTTTTTAAGCTGCACAGTATCCCTCTTGACCCCAAAATATTCCACTTCTTCTTCTACCCCAAACAATCTGAGTTGGACACTTTTATTTTCCAAAGTAGAATAGGCTTTAAATTTTTTGATAATATGCCGACCTCCAACAAGCACTGGAAGGAGTTTTTCTTCTATATCCGACTTCCCGAGCGGCCAGCCTTCCGAACCAAATGGCAGACCGCCGTGCCGACCCAGCCGGAGCTCGGCAAATTCAGAAGCAATCCGGCCTACCTTCATGCGGCTAACTGGTTGTCTGGTCAGCGGTACAAGATCGACCAGTTGCTTCTCAAGGGGGTGTTGTATATTTTTGGGTTATCTCCCGTTCGGGCCAATCTCCCCTACCGCATGGGTAAGGACTCTTTACTCCCTTAGCCTTTTTTTGTCTAACTGATTTTAATTTCTTCCACTGCAGCTGAAGTCATGTGGCGCTCCAAGGCTACCGCTCATCTGAAACTGAAGGTCGTGGAAATTGAGGCGGCTACCAAAAAAGAGCTCGCCGAGCGGGGTCTCATCCCCAGCCGCCCGGCAGATGCAGGAGAGGGGAGCTGCCCCATCCGCTTCAACGGAGGTTGAGGCGGATCCTGTTTCCTCGGCCCCCGCCGAGCTGGGAGTCCCTCAGGTCGGGGATCCACCACTGGAAGTTCGGCGAAAACGTCGAAGAGACTCCAGCCTTCCGCCGACCCAGGAGGACGAGCCACAGGCGCCGATCGGGGTCGCTTCGCCAGATCACACGCCGTCGCGGATCGGGACCCCAGTGACCTCACCCACCGCACAGCCCTCTGGCTCTCCTCCACGGACTCGTCGCCGCTTACGACGGTTGGGCGAAACTTCCACCATAGGGGAGTCCTCGTGTCAGGCGACCGCGGCTGAAGAAGCGCCGGCCGGCCACCCGACCATCAAGACCACCCTCCGATTCCCATCGGAGGAATATCTATTGTCTGCCGATCGGCCATCGAGCCCCGTTCACAAAATAACCTTGACGGGTCTGCTTGCCAAGCTCTTCGAGGACGCCCAGATTCAGGTGGCCCTCATGATGCCCAAGCAGCTGGGCGATAACAACATGCAGCAGGCCACTCAGGTACGTTCATTTTTCTTCCCGTGCCATGCTACCGTTTGGCTCCTGATTTTATTATTTCCCTTATAGCGTTGGGCTGAGCAAATCGCCACTAGCCATCGGCTAGCCGAGTTGGAGGATCTCCTGGAAAAACTCCAAGTGTCGGGAGGTCCAACGGCCGAGCGGGAGAAACAAGCCCTCGAGGCCGAACAAAAGAAGTCCGCCGACCTGTCTACAGAGGTGGCTCGGCTAGAGGGCCAAGTCAAGAAGCGCGAGGCGGATGCCAAACGCGCTACTGCCCGGAAGAAGCGAACGATAGCTGATCTGGACAAGATGAAAGTAGATGTCCGCGCGCTAGATCAGCGATCCCAGGATCTGGAGGCCCAGCTGAACGCCGAGCGGGAGGTCCGTTCGGCTGAAGGCACAAAGGCTGAGATGGACTTGAAGGCAGTCCAAGATTCCTTAACCGCCTCCCGGGCGGTGCTCAAAAAATATAAGGAGGGAGAGCCGAGTCGCTTAGCAGCAGCGCGCCAAGAATACCTCCGCTCGGAACGGTTCGGCGCAAAATTCGGCGACAACGTCTCCTCAACTTTCGCCGAGGCGGTCAAGGTCACCATGGCGTACTTGAAGAAGGGTGGCCACCTTCCTACGGGAATGCATATTCCCGCCTTCGACCTGGCGGCCATGATAGATGATATCCCGGACGCCTTTTTTAATTTTGAGGACCCAGAGTGAGGCGAGCTCTTCTAAGTACTTTCTGTATTTCATCCGCTTTGCGAATGTAAAACTTTTGTACGTGCCGTTCGGCATAATTGTGTTCTTTTACTTGTATTTTTGTTTGCCCTTCATTGTCCCTTTTTATTCTGTTTGATGCTCATTCGTAGAATCAATTAGGCTCCACGTGTTTCTCACTAGGCGACCGGTCAGGTTAATCGATTGGCTCGTTTTCCTCAAAATCGTTTAGCGCTTGGCTATACTGTTTGCGTTCAGCGAATATGAAGTATTGACAAACTAACGGCCGATCGGCCTTAATCAATTTAGTACTTGCGAACGCTCGTTATTTGGTGTCCTTAGTTCCGTCCAAGAAGTTCACAGTCGCGGGTTCGGCCCTCGATCTTTGACGGAGCTCGTCGGCCTTCCGCTCGGACGTTTATAGACGCCGGCCCATCTCTCGATCTTTAACGTCGGAGCTCGACGGCGCGGATATTTATAGCCGGTCGGCGCGGCTCTCGATCTTTAACGACGGGGCTCGTCGACTTTCCGCTCGGACGTTTATAGACGCCGGCTCGTCTCTCGATCTTTAACGTCGGAGCTCGACGGCGCGGATATTTATAGCCGGTCGGCGACTCTCGATCTTTAACGACGGGGCTCGTCGACTTTCCGCTCGGACGTTTATAGACGCCGGCTCGTCTCTCGATCTTTAACGTCGGAGCTCGACGGCGCGGATATTTATATCCGGTCGGCGCGGCTCTCCGGTTTAACGTCTGGGCTAGACGGCGCGGATATTTATAGCCGGTCGGCGCGGCTCTTGATCTTTAACGACGGGGCTCGTCGACTTTCCGCTCGGACGTTTATAGACGCCGGCCCGTCTCTCGATCTTTAACGTCGGAGCTCGACGGCGCGGATATTTATAGCCGGTCGGCGCGGCTCTCGATCTTTAACGACGGGGCTCGTCGACCTTCCGCTCGGACGTTTATAGACGCCGGCTCGTCTCTCGATCTTTAACGTCGGAGCTCGGCGACGCGGATATTTATAGCCGGTCGGCGCGACTCTCGATCTTTAACGACGGGGCTCGTCGACTTTCCGCTCGGACGTTTATAGACGCCGGCTCGTCTCTCGATCTTTAACGTCGGAGCTCGACGGCGCGGATATTTATAGCCGGTCGGCGCGGCTCTCGATCTTTAACGACGGGGCTCGTCGACTTTCCGCTCGGACGTTTATAGACGCCTCGCCTCTCGATCTTTAACGCCGGAGCTCGGCGCGGATATTTATAGTCGGTCGGCGCGGCTCGATCTTTAACGACGGGCTCGTCGACTTTCCGCTCGGACGTTTATAGGCGCCGGCTCGTCTCGATCTTTAACGTCGGAGCTCGACGGCGCGGATATTTATATCCGGTCGGCGCGGCTCCCGCTTTAACGTCGGAGCTCGTCGGCGCGGATATTTATAGCCGATCGGGCTCGTCGACCTTCCGCTCGGACGTTTATAGACGCCGGCTCGTCTCTCGATCTTTAACGTCGGAGCTCGACGGCGCGGATATTTATAGCCGGTCGGCGCGGCTCTACGGTTTAACGTCTGGGCTAGACGGCGCGGATATTTATAGCCGGTCGGCGCGGCTCTCGATCTTTAACGACGGGGCTCGTCGACCTTCCGCTCGGACGTTTATAGACGCCGGCTCGTCTCTCGATCTTTAACGTCGGAGCTCGACGGCGCGGATATTTATAGCCGGTCGGCGCGGCTCTCGATCTTTAACGACGGGGCTCGTCGACTTTCCGCTCGGACGTTTATAGACGCCGGCTCGTCTCTCGATCTTTAACGTCGGAGCTCGACGGCGCGGATATTTATCGCCGGTCGGCGCGGCTCTCCGGTTTAACGTCTGGGCTAGACAGCGCGGATATTTATAGCCGGTCGGCGCGGCTCTCGATCTTTAACGACGGGGCTCGTCGACTTTCCGCTCGGACGTTTATAGACGCCGGCTCGTCTCTCGATCTTTAACGTCGGAGCTCGACGGCGCGGATATTTATAGCCGTTCGGCGCGCCTCTCCGGTTTAACGTCTGGGCTAGACGGGCTTTTTAGGCCTAATTTGGACAACGTTTACCTGGTCGAACGGCACAGGGTCTTCGGAATTGAGCTT
This sequence comes from Zingiber officinale, assembly GCF_018446385.1. Lineage (NCBI taxonomy): Eukaryota > Viridiplantae > Streptophyta > Magnoliopsida > Zingiberales > Zingiberaceae > Zingiber > Zingiber officinale. The sequence continues at coordinate 91,347,073 of NC_055986.1, forward strand.
TTGGCTCATACAATATACCTCCGGCTGAGCAGCTCGGGGCCTTCGTCTTCGAGCTCCCAGCTCGGATATAGACCTCCAGGCCGGTCGGCTCGTGGGCCTTCGCCATCGAGCCCCTGGCTCGTATATAATCCTCCTGGCTGCTCGGCTCGGGCGGCTGCTGAGCGGCGTGCTGTTTCCATTCGGCATGCATAGGTGCCTGCTCGGTTGGAGTTTCCTTTTTCCGGGCGGCTTGTGCTTTTTCCACGTTTATGTATTCGTTAGCCCGATGTAGCATGTGATCATAATCTCGGGGCGGCTTACGGATGAGCGACCGGAAGAAGTCCCCATCCACAAGGCCTTGCGTGAAGGCATTTATCATCGTCTCTGATGTGGCCGTTGGAATATCCATCGCCACTTGGTTGAATCGCTGGATGTAAGCTCGAAGCGATTCTCTCGGCTCTTGTTTGATGGCGAACAAGCTGACGCTTGTCTTCTGATAACGCCGACTGCTGGCGAAGTGGTGGAGGAAGGTCGTTCGGAAGTCCTTGAAGCTAGTGATGGATCCATCCGGCAGCCTCCGAAACCATCGTTGAGCCGATCCCGAGAGAGTGGTAAGAAAGACTCGGCACTTTACTCCATCTGTATATTGATGAAGCGTAGCTGTGTTATCGAACTTACCCAGATGATCATCTGGGTCTGTTGTTCCATTGTACTCGCCGATCGTCGGAGGCACGTAGTGCTTGGGCAGAGGGTCTCGTAGAATAGCCTCCGAAAATTGGCGATTGATCCGCTCGGGAGATGAGTCCGCTCGGGGAGCTTTCCCCTTTCTGTCGTCTCGCCTAGGCATTTCGTCGGAAGAAGATCCTCTATCTCTTCGAGTCAGTACGGCTTCAGGGGTGCGAAATAAGGCCCGATGGAATGCGACGGTGGCTGGAGGTGCTTCCGCTCGGCCACCCGACGCAGATGTTGCTTGTTGCTCCGGCCGCTCGGCCGTTGCTTTCTATTTTTGCTCCACAAGTTTGGCGGCCCTTATCTCGACCAGAGCTTCGAGTTCTTCCGTCGAAAGCGCCACCGTGTGTTGTCGTCCAGCCTCATCCATTGTTTCCAGTTGGATGCAGGAGCGTTCCCACAGACGGCGCCAATTTGATCCTGTCCGAACCAGGAGTCAACGGACATTGGGCACGTGGCGCTCCCTGCTGGATCCTCGAGTGCTCCGGCGAACCTGCAGCAAAACCGAGCCGGGAGGGGTGCCCCGGCGACGACCCTCTGACGCTCAAGTTAGGCGAGGAATAACAAAAAGGTGGCCTCCGGATGAAGACTTGCATTCCTCCGGTGAAGAAATGGAGACCTTATATAGACCTCTCGAAGGAGCCTGGGCGCGCCAATCAAAGCAATCACCTGCTTTCGACCATGCCCAGGTATGGGTCTGTCAGAAGGACCAGGCCCAGGTATGGGTCTGTCAGAAAGACGTCCATAAAGCTATACCGCTACTGTACCAACCTCTCCATGATGTGACGGCGAGATCCTCCATCGTGCACTCTTGTGTACGGCGTAATCATCAGACATGCCTTTGCTGACATCCCATATCCTGAGCCAAACGAATAGGCCACTCGGCTAACCCTCGTACCCTCGCCCTTATCCTGGCCGAACGGACCACCCGCTCGGCCGTTCGGTCCCAGCCGGGCAGACGCCCCGCTCGGCCATTCGGTTCTCCCGCCTTGGCGTCGGAAACCCAAGCCCATGGCTGGGTTATCTTTGGTTCCGCTCGGACCTACTCAACCACTCGGCGCGACCATTAACCGCTTAGTCAGCCCTTCATCTGTCTTCAAGCTGAGACCCTTTAGGAAGTGGATCCCCCAATCTTACCGCCGGATCATCATCCATAGGAGAAGTTTGATCTAGTGACCCGCAAACAAACTCATCTGATATGGAGGAAGGCACTCAAAGCCAACGCGCAAGTTTGAATGCATCACTTACAAATCAATAATGGAGACCGTGGAATTTATTTAAATAATCCCTCTCCTAGTTAGTTATTTAAATTGAGGAATTTTAACATGCACACACATCACAACACATAAAATAACATATAAAGGCAATAAATATGAAAATAAAATTTCCAACTATTATTGCCTCATCCAATGTTGTCCTCCAATATACCGCCAATAGATCGTTGTCCTCCAATATGCTTCCAATGCATGAAGCCGTCGCGTCTATCTCGCTTCCTTCTTCGCCGTGCCTCTGGTCCACAAAATAGCACCACGCATAGCAAGAATACAAACTGTAAAAAAAAAAATTACATTTATCGATCCTATATTCCACAAAGGAATTTACATATTATCTAGATCGAAGAAAATGTAAAAGATTAATACGTCAACCGGCCGTATTTTAATTATTACAATCATGCATACATAAACAACCTTGACATGCCCGAGGGTTCAAATCATACACAAACACACAAAGCCATAATAGTTGGATCAAGGATGCCTGCAACCACAGAGTTAATCTATCTAACATATCCTACTATTATCCGACCTAAACTTATGCACGAACAGTGTATAATTTAACCGAAAACCAATCACACAGAACTAGAAAATTTGCTCTGATACCACTTGAAGGCGCTGAAATTTCATTCTGTTTCAATTTCCCTATACAAAAAAATTGTACAAAAACAGAACTTTTCCTAGCAACCCGCATGTTCGATCAAACATGTGTTTGATCGATCAAGCAAGTTCTTGAATGATCAAAGCACACCTTGATCGAAGTACAAGATAACTGGCCTCTTGTGTTGGTATTCTAAAAACGATACAAAGAAAACAAAACTAGATACGTAGCGGAATTAAAGAACTAGTTGTACCTTTTCTTTGTAGCTAAAGACCTCTTGATCTTCTGCCGTATTCCTCTCCTCTTCTTGGATGTCATGTGGGCAACGATCTACCAAGACAACACCACCCTCCTTCTCTTCTCAGTTTCCAAACCGCCGGCTATAAAATGAGGCTCTAGGATGGGGCACCTTCTAATCTTCTTCCTTCTCTTCTTCTTCCTCTTCTTCCTCTTCTTCAAGCCGCCGACCACCAATGGATTGCTAGGAAGGGGCGCCGGCCCTAGCTAGGAGAGGAAAGGGGGCGCCGACCCTAAGCAAGGAGAGGAGGGGGGCGACCCTTGCAAGGTAAGGAAGCGGCGGCCCTAGCAAGGTGAGGAGGGGCGCTAGCCCTAGAAAAGGAAGAGGGGTGCCAGCCACAAGGAGAGAAGAGGATTGTGGAGAATTAGAAAATTAGGTTTTAGGAGCCACCACCTACTCCTTTTTATAGGCTTACCGTTGGTCGCAAAGAAAGAAAAATAACAGAATTTTGTTTAGAAAAATCTCTCTTTCTAGAATCGAATTCTGTTTAGAAAAAAATCTCTCTTTCTATAACCAAGTTAAACCAAACAAACTTAAACCAAACCAAGTTAAGTTAAACTAAACCAAGTTTTGGATGGGTGGATGCAAGGCTTTATATAGAGTCTACAACAGGGACCTAAAGGAGAAATTGGTTTAGGCCTCCTGATGGGCTTGGGCTTCCCGTGTTCGGTCCGAACACCCAACACAAGTCCATCAATAATAACCCATACCACTAAAGGATTATTATTAAACTACCACACCAATCTCATATTACAATATGGGCTCATTCTTATCATGAGTGTGTTAATCTCCCTGTGTTTAAGATATCGTATGTCCATTAATTAATTGAGTTACTGACAACCCAATTAATTAACATTTGATTCCAAGAGTAGTACCACTCAACTTTATTATCATGCTGGACTAAATCTACCTACAGGGTTTACATGATAATCTTTATGAGCTCCTCAAGGGGACATCATCAACCTAAATAATTATGACACAGTTTCCTTCTATAATCAACAATACACCATATAAATAATACTATCTCCCAACTCATCGGGCCTATTGATTTAACGAATAAATCTCACCCATTGATAAGTTAAAGAAATAAATACTAAGTATACGTGCTTGTTAATATATAAGGATTAGGAGGACGCACATCCATAATAACATAGGTTCTGTTCTTTTATGTAGTCAGTACAAATTAAACAACCTCAAACGGTCTTGCTCAATACACACATAGTGTACTAGTGTAATTTTATAGTCAAGACAGACTAATACCAAATTACACTACAACCGTTCCAATGGTTTGTCCTAATCCATCTTGGTTGTGAGCTACTATTTATAATTTATAAAGAACCGATAACATGATCTTCTGTGTGGCACCACACATCATGTTATCTATAATATAAATTAAATGGACAACTGCATTAACATATATATAAATATAAAATGCAAATATTTGACCAAGGAGATTTTCATTTCAAAATATTTTAAAACAGATGTTCATACAAAAGCTAGGTTTTTAGTATACATCCCAACAAATGGGACATTCTTTAGAACAAGCTAACGAACATCCATCTCGAAAAAGGTGAGAATGCATCCGAACTACATTCGAAGATCAAGGAGTTGATCATCGGACTAGTAAACCTTAGTGAAACGATAACCAACTAGGACTCAGTATACTACACACTCAATACTTTTCCCTGGACTCCAGAATGGACCTCAATATTTGACGCCTACAATATCTCAAAGAACCTAGAGATAAATACCCTAGAGGAACTCTTTCATACTTTAGAATCACGTGAAACCAGATGTGCAAGTACAACAAAAGAGTCAAGCTAGAATCTGGCACTAAAAGTCACCAAGAAGGACGAACTCGAGTCGGACTCAGATCTAGAAGGAGACCAAGAAGCCTATATGGTAAGAAAGTTTAAGAAATATTTTAAATCTATCAAATTTAAAGAAATATAGAATAGAAAAAATCCAAGAAATGGAAGAAAGGTTCGATGCTACTAGTGTCAAAAGGAAAAACACATAAAGGAGGATTACCCGGAGGCTGGAACTCAAAAAGGAGAAACACAAGGGGCCCAAACAAAATAAGCACAAGAATTTTAAGGCCACTTGGGATGAAAGCTCATCATCTGAGTAAGAAATAGAAGCATACGCAGGACTTTCACTGATAGCAAGCCACGAAGAGCAAAGCACCTCAAAAGCTAGCATCGATAAAGGGGGAGCGACATCAAATGAATATAGAGAAGCAAGGGGAGAATTAAGATTCAGGTCTAACATGGTAAGTGAGGTATGCCTCTTACCTCCTGATCAACTTTACTTTGGTATTAAATCATCCAAGCAAGCGGAGCTAGAGCGGAAGACCCGTACATAAGAGTAAACACGAAGTTGACTGGAGTCTGGGTGCCCAAACTCTTGGGCGCCCTCTCGACGTGCCCTGTGTGAGGCTGGATCAACACGATCCGGGTGCCCGGACCCGGTCAAGGCGCCCGAACCATAAAACTCATCTTGATCGAGCCATTGCGATGTGGATAAAACTTTATCTATACCCAAGCACCCGAACCCCTTCAAGGCGCCCAGACCGTGCCACGTCAGCAACAGTTAGATTCGACCGGCAGGCTACAAATAGAGCCGTGGTCTTAGTAGAAAAGAACAACACTTGTAAAAATCTTATGTTCTTTCAACTTTTAGTTTTGTTCTTAATTTTTCTGAGTGTTCCACGTTGTAAGAGGCTTCTCTGTCAAAAGGAGATTTTAGTGACCTACATTTTTCTTGGAATATCAATCCTCTGATTGCAAACCAAGTAAAAAATCTGCCTCTTCTTTTTCTTGTTTTCTAGTATATTTTTTTATGCAAATGTTTGATTAGTTAAAAAAGTCGAGAAAGGTGTTTGTTAATTTACAAGGCTATTCAACCCCCTCTTCTAGCCGACCGCCAAGCGACCAACACAACCTAGCCGGACTTCCTTTGCTCAACATCCGATCCATCATGACCTACTGAGACTTCCATCATCACCAAGTGTCTGTTTCACTATGACCCATCTGGATTTTTCATCTCATGCCAAGTGTTCGGTCCTCCATGACCCATTTAGATTTTATTTCTCATGCCAAGTGTCTAGTCCTCCATGATTTACTTGGACTTTCTTTTTTATATTAATCCTTTAAGTGTCCGATCAACCTTAACTCACTTGGACTTTTTGTTTCGACTAACTAACATATTAATCAAATTAAACATCGAAACAAAACTTGAGTCAACTTTAACTTGGTCAACTTGATCAACATTGATCATGAGTCGATTGCATCAAGAACTTCTCCAAGGTGCTTTGTGATGGTTCTTGCACGTTCAACGATGAAGGATGTGATGGTTATGGCAAGCCACGTCGAAACAATCCTAAAGCACCTCCCATGCCTAAGCCTCCAAATTGAAATATGTATGCTATGGATTAACTATTGGCTCCTGTGAAAAATGAGTAATAGATTATAATAATTTGTCATGTTATAATATATACTCAAGCCCTTTTTATTTCATTGGATGTCTGACATTCCTTATATAAAGGACTGTTGTATTAGAGTGAAATGTTTCATATGATTTATTTATATATATCTTGCTATAAAATCGGTGATAGTTAACTACTTAGACTAAGCGATATAACTTTTTGCTCAAATAGATACAATCACTTGTTTTGGCAAAGATGAATTTGGAATATAAGATGTTGATATTAAAAAATATGAAACAGGTAACATCGAATCTAGGGTGATCGGTCCGACCTCATGAAAGTTTTCCATCGACCGTTAGGGTAAATTGAGAAGCGCTCATAATAAACGATTTAGAAGTCCAATATTTCATGATTACGCGGCCTATTTATCAATAAGACATTGATATTAAGTTATACAGGTACTTGTCAATTTGTTTTACCATTCCTAGTTATGGTTTGCATGATTCAAGTCTTAAATGTAAGCATGTAAGCATGAATGGTAGAGATCCTTCTTAGTAAAGTTTCTTATTAAGGATGATTGTAGTACTAAAACACATATATTAAAGGCAAGATGTGAACTGACTTTGAAGCAATTCAAGTTAAAAATAATAATAAAAAAATCTTTCCCCTTCCCTACTCTTTGATGCGCTTGGAAATATGCACAACACTGCTTGACTATTTTCAATTCTTCATTTAATTTGATCCCAAAAAAGTCCATAGTTTTGAATGGAAACTACGAAGTCTTTAATGCTTTTTCCACACGGAATTATTGACTTCCCCAGCTACCTCTCTATATTCCGCCATCTCAAAAGTCATCAATGCATGAGCTATGAAAAAATTAATGTCTAAATAAACACTCTACTTATATGTATACGGTTGCTTGAAGAATAATCCAACAGGCTGAGCACGGAGCCAGCAGTAAATATTGTGAATTACGGTTATCGAGTCTTATCACCGAGATTTCGCTCCACAACTCCAACAATGAGCGACTTTGTGTTTGTGTTTGTATTTCTATTGCTTACGCAATCACCTTTGTAAATATAAATCTTATAAAAGGGCGCCAACCATAATCTTACTTCAGAGGATCCTTTTTCAAATATCTGATCCCCATGGATTTGATTTGATTCTTGATGCTGAAATGGACACAATTATTAAGATCAATCTTCAGCTAATCTAACAGTTGAAAAGGGTAGGAGGCCCTCAATCCATAGGCTTTCTTGAATCAATTCGAATATTTTATACTTGTAAACTTTTAAACATTTTTAAACTTTATCAAATGAATGTCAAATTAAAATTTTTAAATGCAAGAGTAAAGGGATAAAAGTTTGTATAGCAAATCAACACTCAAATTAACATGAGAGGTCATCTAGAGCATTCCATGTAGATTGGATAAAAACGGCACAAATGACACTTGAAACCTTCTTAGGGTGCCTCCACATCCTTTAGCATTTTGTCTTGAACCCTCATTGGAGTACATCTCACTATAATAAAACCCCCAAATCTTCCTCATCAACTTCGCTCCATTGTAGCTATGTTGATGACAAAGGTCTTCTTTTCTTTGCCTTTGAATTTCTACACAATATATGTATCCCATATGAAATGAACTATACCTCAACTATCCATTGTCTTGAAAAATACTTTCACTTTAATCACATATGACGATAAGAATTTGTTTTTGAAGGAGACCAATTCCAAACTAAAGAACTAGATGATATCTGATTCAGAGGGGTGATTTTCAACTAGGATTTTTTTACTTATCAATCTCTACCGATTTAGATAGTCGTGAATCCATATGTATTCAGAAATCGTGAGATTGAGTCTACTATTCTATTCCGAATCAGACATAGTTGCAGATCCAACTATTCTCTTTCCAACTCCATAAGTATTCAAAATTCATGACATTGAGTATATTATTCTTTACCAACTCAGACATAGTCACGGATCGAACTAGTTATTCTCTCTTTAACTTCACAGGTATTCAAGAGTGTTACAAAGCCATAAGTGCACAACTACGTTATTAGTAATAAAAAGTTTAATCCCACATGGACTATTGACTAAGCACTAGTTGTTTTCGTACGACGAATTATCTAAACATTTGGGGGTTGGTTGAACTCTTATGAGCAAGAGGTTGAGAGAAGAGAGAGATGGAAAGAGAGAGTAAATAGAGAAAGGGAGTGCAAGTGACTGAAGGTGAAGGTTGTTTTTGGGGGTGATTCTAGTGTTTCAGTTTCATTATGATACTAGTTAATATCCCTATGAATTGATCATCTACCTAACTCGATACTTACATTTGTGTAGGGATTCTAACTAAAGTCTGGTATAAACCCATACAGGTCACACCGCAGAGTTAACACCAGTTCTAGCGCTATTAAGTAAAGAAGTAACTTTAAAAAGTCCAGTTAAAGATACCCTAGGGGCCTAATGTGCGTATATTATATACACTTATTTAGCATGTTTTGATGCACATTCATATATTTTACGCATGCTTTATCTATGCACCTTCATACTCTTAGTCTTACTTTCAACATAATTACTCTTCTTTGTTCAGAGATCTGCTCTTGTATATTTTCTGCTTACAGGAGTTGAATGTGGAGAGGAAACGATGTTTGTCGTCAATCCTATCAACAAATGAAGGAAGACAACACTGGACATGTGAGTCACACGGTCATGCTAAAGAAGCAAGGAGAAAAATGACCTTGGCTGTGTGGTGCACACCGACCATGTAGCTTTACCAGAGGAGGAGGATAACATGATCATGTGGATCTACACGACCGTGTCATCCCAGCAGCTTTCCCAGCACACGGCCATGTAAATCTACACGACTGTACAGTGACTTCAAAGTGAAAGCGAGCTCAAGTCGTGTGTGTCACACAACTGTGCAAGGTTTCTAGAAGCTAAGAATGGCCTGGCCGTGTGAGCCACACGGTCGTGTAAGCCATCCAGAGTTGCAGCAACACATGGCCGTGTAGATCTACATGGTTGTGTCACTTTGGCCGAGAGCAAGACTTGTGAGGCTGTGTGAGAGACACACGACCGTGGAACGGGTCGTGTGGTGCCTGTGCCCTGCTCTATATATGGGGGTTTCTTCCCCTTTCAAGGGGAGGAGGCTCTCCCTTTTAGGGAGATTCAACTTGGGGTTGTTCTTCATCCTCTTCAGCTTTGTTCCAGCGATCCTAAGCTATCTCCACCTCCGCATCGACTCTAGAAGCTAAGGATTGGTTCCGAAGATCACTGATCATCTCTAGATAAGTATTTCTATTCTCTCTTCTCATTGGGGATTGGAATGTTTGTAATCTCTTTGTCTTCGGATCTCTACCTTTGTACTATGAAGTAGATTCATTGTTCTAGGATTAAGGGAGTAATTGTGATGTGATTTGATGTATGAATCTCATGGATATGCCAATTTCCTATTTAGATGATGTTGATGTGTTTTGTATCTATTTGATCTTGTGTGGATGCTTGTATTTGGATCTCATTACCATATTTGATTGAATGTTTGTGAGGCTTTTGGACCCCATAGAGGGATACCCTAGATCGTATAACCGAGGGGTGTTTGTGACAAGTTGCCCCGCTAACGGACGTCTAGGAGATCACCTTGAAAAGTGAAGCTAGTCTCTACAAGGAGATGAGATAGTTGAATGCATTTAGTTCCTGCACTTTTATGTGAATTGAGTGGTGTTATACTTCTGTGTTGTATTACCGAGGGTCATTAGTGACAGGCTGCTCCGCTAACGGACTTCATAGGGATCATAATCATTTAACCACTAGAAGTGTAGATCGAAGTCCCTTGCCAGTTTTCTTCTATAGGAGAAAATCGACAACTTCCTACAAATGCATGTCAATTGAGGATATGAATTGGAGAACTATGCTACATCAATGAATATCACAATGAAACTGAATTCCTAGAACACTCACGAAACAATATACTTTATTTACTTTCCTAGTTCTATTTCTAGTTGCTACTTAGTTCATTCCTTACCTTGTTGATTGTTTAGCTAATTCTACGTGAGACATCTCTTGTGCTTATAACCAGTCCCTGTGGGATCAATATCTTTTTATTACTGACGATGAAACCGTACACTTGCAGTGACATAACAAGTTTTTGGCACCGTTACCGGGGAATGCGTCTATAACATTAGAGATAATCATTTGAGTTAGACTAAACTTTTCTTTTCTTTTCTTTTCTATTACATAGTTTTAACTAGTCTTAGAAATTCCATTTTCACAATCTTATCTTTTATTTTCGATTACTTTTTTCTGCAATTTGTCTTGTTGCAATTCAAATTCTGCATTTTATATTTTCAGAATTTCAGTTTAGTTGTTCTTCGCCTTTCAAGTAAAGAGAAAATTTTGTGACTTGTAATCTTGTTCTTTGTATGCGAAGATCTAACCTTGGAAGTGATTTGCTACCTTTTCATTCTAAAATTGCTAGAACCTTTCATAAAAGAAAAACCTTCCAAAGACATCTAGAATAACAAGAACACTCAAATATGACAAACAAACTACTAAAAGATTATGCAGCACCGTATGCAAGAGGACTTCATTCTAGCATCACAAGGCCAGTTGTTGAAGCCAATAATTTTGAAATCAAGCCTACAATAATCTCACTGTGGTACAATAGAATTAGTTTGGAGGCGGACCACACAAAGATCCTAATCAACATCTTGAAGTTTTCTATGAAATTTGTGGTACGATGAAAATTAATGGTGTTCCAGCAGAAGTAGTGCGATTATTATTATTTGGGTTTTCTTTGAGAGATAGAGCCAAACAGTGGCTAAATTCTTTGCCTGCAAATAGTATATCCACTTGGAAAGAATGTGAGCAACAATTTCCAGACAAATTTTATCCTTCAAGTAAAACTACTCATATGAGAAAAATTTAATAGCAAGCTTCAGACAGTCAAACTCTGAATCATTATTTGAAGCATGAGATAGATACAACAATATGCTCAGATAATGGCCACATCATGAATTGGAAAAAAGGCTAGTTCTACATACGTTTTATGACGACATTAACTATCATACAAAGGTGTTTCTAGATTCTGCAGCTGGAAGGCACTTATGAATGAAAGCCTAGATGAAGCCGCGAGTATTATTGAAAGTGTAGCACACAACCATCATCAATGGGCAACAAAAAGAAGTGGATGCTATTCTTATCCAAACCCAATTAAAACATCAAGAAAATTTGATATAGATGCAATTACTTTAATGTCTTCAAAATTGGATGCTCTTACTAAAAAGCTGGAAAATATGGGAACAAATTCGAGCACGGTTAATGCCATAGTGTGTGTTTGTGAAACATGTGGAAGCACAGATCATTCTCAAGACTCATGCTCATTGGGAACCATCTCTGCACATATCAATCAACTTGAGCAGTGTGATGTAATCATGAGTTATAATCAGAAACAAAACAATCCATACAACAACACATACAACCCTGGTTGAAAAATCATCCAAACTTCTCTTATTGTAATAATTAAGATCAAGGACCATCCACGGGGGCTAGACTGAGTTACCAGCCTGAGCAATAAACTTTCAACAACAACCTTCTCAAGGTTATAAATTTTCTAAATTGGAGAAAATGCTTGAAGAAGTCATTTCTAGTCAAAAAGAATTGAAGCAAGAAATTAAGTGGTTAAATCAGAGAATGGATAATTCAGAGAAATACCAAAAAATACAAGATAGCCAAATTTCCTAGATAACTTCTTCATCTTCAAGAACATCAGGACAATTTTATGGAAAACCTTATGTAAATCCAATGGAACATTGCAATAGAATTGAGCTTAGGAGCGGATGAACTTGGGGGATGCTCAAGTGACTGCTCCAAAAGGGATGAAAATTCAAGAAGAGTTCTCTCTTCCAACACTTGAATCAGTTCAGATTCAAGATGATGAGGAGAATACCAAGAACGTTGAAGAGACTCTATCACACTACCCTCAAAGCTAAGTAATCTCTTTTCCTCAAAGATTAGTCATGTTGAATAACGATGAAGAATTTGGCAGATTTCTTGATAAGGTTAAAGATATTTGTGTTGAGGTCCCTTTAATAAATGTCATTCAATGAATGTCGAAGTTTGCCAAATTTCTGAAGGATATTATGTTCAACGAAAGAAGAAAAGGAGAGATCGAGACCATAGCTCTTACTGAAGAATATACCGCTTTATTTGAAAGGAACACTTCCCTAAAGCTCCAAGACCCAGGAAGCTTTTATATTCCTTGCACTATAGGATCTGAATTTATAGAAAATGTTTTTTGTGATTTAGGGACAAGTGTTAGCCTCATTCCATACTCAATTTGTAATAAGTTAGGTTTTAAAAACTTTAAACTTACTACTATAGCACTGCAATTAGCTGATCATACTTGCAGGTACCCTATGGATATTGGTGAAGATGTGCTAGTAGAAGTGGGTGGGAGCATTATTCCCACAGATTTTGTTGTGCTTGACATAGAAGAAGACCCGAAGATTCCAATAATACTAGGAAGACCTTTTCTTGCAATAGCTATAGCAATAATCGACATGAAAAACCATAAACTTTCATTGGTAATCGGTAAAGAAAGGTTAGAGTATGATCTATCTAATTCTTCTAACCATACCTCTTCTTTCTTAGTAAGAATTTGCAATGGGCGGATGCTTACAAATGGAGGATTGGAACTTCCATCACTACAACAAAAATATTAAAAGACAACAGATTTTATCCGTTATCGTAGGCCCTTTAAAACCGTTGTAATTGGCATTGTTGTTAAAAGTGGAGGCTACGACAATGATTTTAAACCGTTGTCTTTAAATAAAATGACAACAGTTTTGCAACGATTTATAACCGTTTTCTTTGAATGAAAAGACAACGGTTTAAAATCGTTGCTGTTTAGAGCACTTTAATAACGCTGCCAGTTATAACGGTTTTTGGGGCTACGACAATGATTTGTAACCGTTGTTTTTTAGGGCGATAGACAACACCAACGGTTTTAAACCATTGTCTTTTAAATTATTATCTTTTAATACCAATATATCACATTTCAATATAAATATATAATAAAGGCTCATAATCACAGAAGAAAGAATATTCCTCATATCAATATCATTCAAAATGTTACTTATACAAGAATTACAATCACAAAAGAAGAAACATGTCTCATATTCAAATAAAATTTATTTCAATATAAATAAACAAATAAACTCCATTTACAACTAATAAACAATAGCCAAAAGACTAGAAAGTTATGATGGTGGTTCATGCCATGTAGGATTGCACTTAATTATTGTCAACCCAAGTCCCATCACAATCTTCAACTTGTAGGATTTCATTAGAATCCTCTTTCTCACTTGTTGATTCTTTCATACCAACTTTTTCCAATATTGTTGATCATTAGTTCCATAATAAATCTAGTCTTCCCCACACTAGCTCTATCAAAAAGTCCAATATTTCTACCCCTTTGATAAGACACTAGGAGATCAACAACCTATTGATATCAAAAGAAATACACTATTATATGTATGAAAAAACTTGTTCTAAAAGAATAATAAACACATATATGTTTTTACAACAACCCCTGGAATTTAAAAAGTTATTAGTTGTGAGATGAGTTACTTGAATGCTTGCATGGCTGCACAAGTAGAAGTCAAATTCAATAGGATGACATATCTTAGAATCGACAACAGTCCTTGAAATTTCAAGGATGGAAAGCTCCATTGAGAAAACAAGATTTGAAAAAAAAAATACGAAATAGAATTGTCTTGAAAATGATGCATCCATGCTATCAACTAAACTAACCAGGCAATATGTTTCCACTCTCATCAACAAATTGGTGGTCACCATGATTGTTAGCAAATAGTCTAGTGTGATTACGTTTTTGGACCACCACAAAAGTCACTAGAATTTCAAGAAGGCTTCCTGCCAAATAGAAAGATTAGCTACAAAAAGCTGAACTATATGTTTTTCCTTCACAAGGAAAGAGTCTTCTCTTAATTTTCAACCTTGGCGCCACTCAACTTTATCAGCCCATTGTTCATGTATTGATGATCTTCCAGACCTGGGTAATAAAAAAAGCATCAATCCTGAGCACATTCTTCCTTTATATAAGTTCAATCAAAACAACATGCAAATAGGCATGTTCAATCGGTCGGTTTACCGGTTTATGGGTTTATCGATTCCTGTTAATTCAGGTTAATCGCATTTTATAGATAACCAGTTAATCGACTAGTATTATTACTGGTTCTATCGGTTCCGGTTGAATCAGTTCCGATTGGTTAACCGATTCCAACCGAGAACCAGTAGGCTTGTTATGTGCCACTAAGTGGACTAAAGCCTAGCCCAGCTAAGTGGTCTAAAGCCCAACCAGCAAGAAGTGGACGTGAGCTGATGGAGCTTCTTGGACCCGTAGTAATCAGTGAGAATGTAGAGGGCAAGAAAGTTTCGGATGGTGAGGATGGAGAAATGCTTCGCAAGGAGGTCAGCCATTCTGGATTTATCCATAGCAAGGAGGGTAATGGTCTGTCGGCGGTTGATTTCATTTGCCAGCCTAGTAACGGTTAGGTAGTGGTTAAAGGTGGAGAACTATGGGTGAGCTGCTAGGATCTTGGTGATGTTGTAGCTGCGCGCCAACGGAGCCTCGCCGACCACCAAAATCAACACGATGACAACGACGAGGAGAGTGGGGAGGGCTCTCCACATTGTGAATGCTGCTTCTTCACTGTCGCTGGTGAGGAAGAGAAGGGGCAGTGGGGCACTAAGCTTAAGGTGTACTCGAGCCATGTGTGTGATGCTCAAGCGATGCTCAATAACTGAGCCATGTTGTGCTTTGGTTCCTTCTTCAGATCTGCACATCTCATTTCATGGACTTTAAAAGTTGAAAATAATTCTTCTAAAGTAGTTAACTCTAGATCCTTAGATATATAACAACTAATGAAGCCTATTCAGTATTTCTAGGAAATACATTAAGCGTGTACCTTAGCGAATCTCGTCACTACTACAAAATGAGCCTAAGATATCACTTTGAGAGCAACACTTTAGAAAATGTTGTCATATATCATATTTTAGAAAAAAACATGCAACACTTTCAAATAAGTGTTGCATTATAATTAAAATGCAACACATTTTTTAGAAGTGTTGCACTTGCATTAGAAAAGGCAATACTTTTTAGAAGAGTTGTAATATAAATACATAAGTTATAATTAAACCGCTTAATTTCTCCCCTCTCCCAATTTCTTTCCCTTTCCCCGATTCCTCTTCCTCTTTCCCTAATTCATCACCGCCGCCTCCCTCTCGCATCACCCTCTCATCGCCTGCCGAGTGAGAACCACTGCCGCCCCATCTCTTCCACTTCACTCCGAACCCTAGCCTCCCAATCCACCGGAGCCGACCACTCTCTCTCGCGGATCTACTGCCCCTCTCGTCCGAGCGTCTCTGCCATCTCAACCACCACGGGCACAAAACATTGTCGTGCTCAGTTCTATGTCACCACCGTGAGCAGATCTCGACGCTCACCGTCCCCCGAGCCCTTGTCGTTCCCACTGTTCCAGCCGAGTAGATGCCCCTTCTCCTGTTTGTACGACTACCACACTAGTCCATGTCCAACCACCTACAACCGTAATCCTCTCCGTAGCCACCTCCAGCCATTCCACAGTTGATGCCAGCTTCGTTGATACTCCGACTAGCTGTAGGGTTTTTCGCCTGAACACTGGAGCTATCATCAGAGAAGGAATTGCTGTTTTGCCGTCAGTGAAGGTAAATTTGGTATTAGATCAAATTTGCTCAGTTTGTTAACATGAATCTGAACATTCATTTGGTTCATTGTTGGATCAAGTAAGTGTTTATTAGCATTAGTTTTCTTCAAAATGGTTTCGTTTGTTTTTCTCTCTTTTGATGGCTTCAGTGAGCTGTTTTTTATTGATTTTTTTTCATTCTGGTGGATTTTAACTTGTTTTGGAATATTGGGGGTTTTGTTCTTTTCTTAGTGTTATTAAAGTTGTCAATTATTTTTTACTTGTAAAATGTTAAGTTTAATCCTTCTCTTGGAAATGCGTGGTTGAGTTTGTGCAATTGTATTGGAAGAAGGGTGATTTATTTGCTACAAAGAATTACTTCATGCTTGCTTTAAGCAAGGTAATTTTCTTGTTTCACTCGCTTAGATCTTTATTCATTGTACTGATAGGATGCTAAGATGTTCTGATATGAGATTGTGATGTTGTTGTGTTGCGGCCCAGGATCCCAATAAAAGAATACTCTATCAACTATCCATGCTTGAAAGAAAAATGGCTCAAGGCAAGCACTTACGTTTTCTGGTTCTTAAGCTTCTTTTGCCATTTTAGCTTGGTGGGTTTTATATTAGGAAGGAGAGCTGATTGCTATAATGAGAATTGATGAAACAATTGATCATGCTATTATTGGAATATTTTTCTAGTAATTTCATTATCGAATGTATGAGTAGCTTTATCTAAAGATGCATTTTATTAAATAAATCCATTAATGGACTTATAAATGTTTAAGTTTTACAAGATTCTAATGGTCCATTGGGTGCCTTAGGAATACAAAAGAAATTAAAAGGCAATTTGCATTTTAGATTAATACTAATCAAGTTGTAATTTTGAACCTTAGATGCTTAAAATGAAAGGTGGAAGATGCCTTGAAGCCTAGAACACCTATTGAAGAAGTGTATCACTTGGTAATTCATTTCTTATGTCTCTATTGATGATATCAAGTTCTTTAAACTCTTGGGAAATTCTCTTTCTTTTTCTTATGAGTATTGAACATCAGGGATCTAAAATCCTAATATTTAGTTCATACTTGTTTTTATATGTTACTGATGATTGGCATTTTCTGTTGAGAAAGGTTGCGTATGAAACACCAATGGAAATGGTTTTGGTAATGACTATTAAACCTGGATTTGGTGGGTAGAAGTTTATACTAGAAACAATGGATAAGGTTATTGCACCGACTATTCTGTTTTAAATTTGTTATATTCCTTACCTTTTTTGTCCTTTTAAATTCTATTCATTTGTATCTCTCAATTTCCATTTTAGGTACACGCATTGAGGAAAAATTTCCAAACCTTGATGTAGAGGTGAGTAAGGTCTCCCTTTTCTTGTGCATTAGTGTAGTTCTCTTAGTATATTTATTAAATATCTTATTAGCTTGGGAAACTTTGCCCCTTCCATCATCCCAACTTGGGGAAAGTGGACATTTGTTCAATGATTCTTTTGTAACAGAAACCCATTGGAATCATTTTCATCCCTGTATGAGTTTTATGTCTTGCATACAACAACCTTAAGGCTCCAGGAAAGTTTGATTGTCTATGGAAAATTAATCTAGTATGTTGCTGCCATATATTTGCAAATGTAGATAGTTCTTAAAGATTTGTAGAAGCATATGCAGTTTATTTCCTTGGTTCTGGTGACTAATTTACCATTAGAAAAGAAGGAAAAATATTATTGAGTATGCTATGGTTCTTGTTTCCAATTCTTGGGCATTTAAGATGTTTAGTTCCTTCATCTGATATTAAACTTGTTAACCTGTTTAGTTTATTGTCAAAGCTCTGGTGTGTATAGAAAGATGATTTATGTAGAATGTGAAGATTCATTAACTGGTTATTTCACTCCAACTTGACCTGAATTTTTTGGTCTTTCTAATATTTATATTGTCTAAGGTTCTAAGAAGTTAAATGGAAAAATACAGCTACAAGCATCTTTGGTTATATGCTCGATATGGCTCAATGTGGTTTTCTGAACTCATTTTATTCTTTCTGGAGTTGATAAGATGTTCTTGCTTTTAGCTGACTTGGTTTTGTTTACTCAATTATTTCTCTTTACTGCTTACTTTATTCTTGAAGAAGAAATAGTTAACATACATGTGACCAAGAGTCTTATGTACTTGTTATACATGCCTAAAATAACATATTAGGATACTTAGCTTTGAGTGTAGGTAGCCAAGCTTTATCAATGAAGTTCAATATACTCTTGTTAGTTTACTTTTATTTTGCTCCTTCTATGTTAATTGATTGTGCTTCTTTATATTCAATTGCAATCATAGTTTCTCTGGAGTTTGCATGGTAATGATTGCTGCTTTGTGTTTTCTGCAAGGGTATGTGGACAAGTATGTCAGGTATAGTTGTATTTGAGAGGTGGTTCATTTTTAGCTGTGGCACACAGATTTGTATAGCTATGTAGAATTGTATGCCATAAAAGAATTGTGATGATTCGAGTTTTGAAATGAGCTTCACACTACAATATGTATATGGCAAAGTTATGGGTGCGAACATGTTTATGCCATGTGGAGAGATTCATGAAGATATTAATTGATGGATTTTGTGTAATACTTTAGTTTACATATATTTAGATGTCAATAGTTGGTTTTTTTAAAAAAAATTTAAGGAGAATATAGTGTTGCATATGAAGCAATAAGTGTTGTAAAATTTAGTTTACATATATTTAATGGGCAAAAGTATTACCTTTTTAAAAATAAAATACAAATATAAGTGTTGCATATGAAGCAATAAGTGATGCATTTAAAAGGTAAAAAAATTAATAAAAAGTGTTGCATTTGTAGAGAAAGTGTTGCATCATTGGGTTAAAAAATTATAATAAGTGTTACTATTAATAATAAAAGTGTTGTTATTTCTCATGAGTAACAAAAAAATAAGTGTTACTTTTCGGAGAAAAATGTGTTGCATATAAAGAAATGTTGCCTTTGCTATATATCGCAACAGTTCAAGAAAGTGTTGCCTAAAATGGCAAAAGCGTTGTGTTATATCTAACATGACAGGACTTTAGAAGATAGAGCCAAAAGTGTTACCTTAGGCATAATGCAACATTTATAGGGCCAAAAATAACACTTTTTGGGTGATGTCTTAGGCTCAATTTGTAGTAGTGCGTTATTGATCTTTTCTCCGAGATTCATGAGTCCGGTGATGAGCTCCTTGATTTTTGAGTGAAGTTGTGAAATAGTTTCGCCTTCCTCTAGTTTGATGTTGCTGATCTGGTTTCTGAGCAGATCTTGTCTCGCGAGTTTCGCCTCCAAGGTTCCTTCGTGTAGTTACAGAAATTTCTCCCAAAGCTCCTTGGCAAACTCATAGGCTCTGATCCGGTTGACTTCTTCTAGCGGTAAGACACTCAACAGATGAAACTCTACTTTTCCATTTGCTAGGAAGTCAACCTGAACCTTCTTCGTCCATTAGTAATTCTTCTTTGCTCTCAAGTGCAACAAAATCGAATTTCATTATTAAAATTAAATTGAAATCAGTTTTAAAGAATACTTCCATCTTTTTCTTCCAGCTCGAGAACTCCCTCTCAAATTTCGGTGGGTAGATGCTCGATTCGACCATCTCGTGTGCTTCATTTGGCGGTTAGTCCTCTTAAAGAGAACCCACTCTGATAACAATTGTTGAACCCTTGGGCTGTCGGCTAGAGGGGGTGAATAAACCTACAAAATTTAAACAAACCTTTCTCGATATTAATAGCTTAAAAACAATCAACACTTGCATAAACAAAATAAATAACTAAAAAATAAGAGGCACGAAAGGGTTACTTGGTCGGGGAGGTTGTTAATCCAAGGAAGTTGAAAGCGCACTAAAACTCTCCTTCAGGCGGAAAAACCTCTTTACAGCAGTTAACACACTCAATTACAGAACAGAACTCAAGAGGATTCAATTACAAGTGTTGTGTTTCATTTCCTAGATCCAGGGGTCTTTTTTATAGTCCCTGAAAAATCTTAACCTGGGCTGGAAGGCACCTCCAATAGGCTGGAAGGCGCCTCCAGTGAGGCACCAAAGGATAAGGCTTTATCCTTTGCCAACTGTAAAGTTTGCCCAGTCGAAGGCGCCTTCAAGCGACTAAAGGCTCCTTCCATGAAGGCTTGAAGGTGCCTTTAAGTGCTTGAAGGCGCCTTCCACCAGAAGGTTGCGAGGGTGCCTTCAATCCATTGAAGGCGCCTTCAGCAGCTACTACAGAGCTCCAAACTTTTCCTTTGGCTCTTCCACTGCTCCGCTCGCTTGGGTGATTTCGGCCAACTAAAATAAGACTCACCCGAACCCATTTTCGACCTTCTCCTTGAGAAATGTTCCTCCTAGCTTCTCATCCCTCGGACCGCTGTATGTGTCTTTCTCGTCCATTAGTGTACTCTTCCACAGCATATCGTCCCTCGGACGCACTGAGCCCATCGGCTCTCCTGTGCCATCCTTCTCGCTAGTTGTGTCCTTCGCTTGATTTCCTATGCTCCTAAGTTCCTGCACACTTTAACATAGGGTTAGAAACAAACAGAACCTAACCTGACTTGGTTGATCACATTAAAACTACCTTGGGGGTACTAATACAGTGTGTGTCACGTTCCAGGGCGGCACAGTCATGCCTCAAGGCACGACCAAACCATGGGGGTTGTTGGAGAAAGAGACATGACCATACCTTTTGACAGGACCAAGTTGTGTCTTTGTCTAGGATGAGAGGCATGACCATGCCTTAAGGCATGACCAGGCCATGTTTTGCTCTAGAGACCAGGCACAACCATGCCTTAGAGGCATGACCTGCACGTGGTTCTTTCTGAAAGAGGCACACGACCATGCCAAGGGTGTGACCTGGGTTGCAAATTTGTTTCGGTGCCCAATTTGCTTCATTTTAGACTCTAATTTATGTCCTATCAATCAAAACAAGTAAGGAGTAGATCTCGAAATAAGAGGAGTAGAAGTATGATAATATAATAAAATAAGGTGCAATAAAAATTGATTATACTCATGAAATACAAATAGATGTGCATCAAAGAATACCCCTCTCTCTCTCTCCCTCTCCCTCTGTATATATATATATATATATATATATATATATATATATATATATATATATATATATATATATATATATATATATATATATATATATATATATATATATAAAATTTATCCAATATATATTTTAAATTTAATTAATTATATATTTGATATGCAGGTGGAAAAGATTAAAATAATTAAAATTTGATATAATAGAATTTATAGATGAAAATATAGATAAAATAATTAATAATAAATAAATAAATACAAAAGAGTATAGGTGAATTTTAGGAATTTATTGGGATATTTGGAATTTTTTTGAAATTTAAATTGATTTTTTATGGGGATAAATTTATTGGGCTTTGATAAAGTCTATTTAAAATACTTCATTGTGACAAAAGGCGAATACGCTCGTTCCCAGTGCCCCCGCCAACCTGTCCTAAGGCCAACACGGAGGAGGTAAATCACGGACGTTATTTAAAATACTCCATGAAATTAGAGTTGATTGAGTATATAAGTCAAAGTTCATCAATTAAACCCTTAGTTTTAATTACCTTGTACTGTGCATCTGTCGCGTCTTCACGAACACATGCTTCACTCCAGTGGAGCTATGTGTTGCTACACCACCATGGCCTCTCTTCGCACTGCCAACCACAACCTTCGACCTACCTCCACCTCACACCCGATCGTCAGTGCACCAACTGCCGGTGCCACTATTCTGTCGCACCGCCTCACCACAATCGTCGTCTCACCACTGGAGAACAATCGCCACTGTCTTTCGGCCTCTCAACGCAAGCAACCAACACGAGCAACAAGCGCTCTCGCAACTATTGCTTCCCACACTACGAGCATCCGTTGGCCTTCCTCCTTTCCATGTACGCGATCTATGCATGCCACATCCACTGTCCGGTCGCCACTCCTTCTGCCGCACAGTCGACACCACTGTCCTTACCCTTGGCCTCAATTGTCGTCGATGGCTTGGCGTCTAACTACCAATTGATGTCGGTTCACCTCTCCTCAGAAGAATGCTTGGTTATTGTAGGAAAGGCACCTTTCTTTCCCCCCACACAAGGAACTTACCTCTGTCGCCACCTCTGAAGCCAATGCTGTTGTGTCCAGCTGTCGCCGCCTTCCCTGTCATGAATTACTATCGTAGAAGAAGAAGAAGAGGAGGAGGAGAAGTACCGATTGGAATTTATTGAAATTAATGTTTTGTCTTAATTTAGGTTGATGTAACTTAGCTAATTGATTTAGTAGGCTAATGAATTGGATGATTAATTAAGGTATACATTTAGCACATGATTAACTAAGACAATTAGGAGTTGATGAAATTGATTAATATTTACATTAGTTAATTTAATAATAAATTATTAACTAATCGTGTTGACTAAATGAACAATCCAATTAAGTTTAATTGGATTAATCAATTTAATTAATTAATTGGCTAATTAATCAAGTTTGATTGATTTATTATGAGAAGATTAATTAATATCATTAATCCAGATAGTTAATTGATTAATCGGTTTATTAATTAATAATTATATGAGATTCATTTAAGTGATTAATTTAATGATGTAATTATTGACTAATTGAATTATAGTACAATAATTGATTGGTAGATTGATAAGGAAATTGTTATAATGTGAATAGAAAATCTAGACGAATGCTAAAGGGGGGAATAGATGAATTTACTATTCATGGTTATTAGGATTATATTGGTACTTAGTTTTATTTTGTAGCATGTACTTATAAGATTTGAGCACGAGGTTTACTCTTTGATTTGAAGACGGCTACGATATTCTACAATGAGGTTTTCTGCTTTGACCTCTGTAGTTCTCTTGATCTTAGTTCATGATTTGATTATATATATATATATATATATATATATATATATATATATTTCATATGTAATAGTTACTTGTTTACCTTAACTCCACTCTATGTATTTCTTGAGTTGACCTTTTCTTCTTGCACTTGTTTAAGTCTATTTTTATATCCATATAGTCTCGTTGTTATCCATGTTATTTATAGTCATCTATGCTTGTACTTTTATGCTAGTGATACTATACTGTAACATAGCTATAAAATATTGAATTAGCTTACTAGTTTGATATTTATTCATGCCTGTGTATTAGTGCTAATATATCATAGTGTAGGATATCGAGTATCTTACCAAACCATGTTTGTTATTTAGGCTCATGCTTATATATTAGTAAGATCATATCATAGTGTAGGATATTGAGTATCCTACTAGACACTTGTTTCTTATTTAGGCTCAGACCTATACATTAGTAAGATCATACCATAGTGTAGGTCGATATCGAGTATTCTACTAGACTTTTGTTTGTTATTTAGGCTCATATTTATATGTTAGTGAGGTTAGACCGTAGGGTAGCTTGAAGAGCATGATTTTTTTATGAATTGTTACTGCTTATTTTGCTATTATGGCTTGGTATATGTATATGTCATGTCTGCCTATAGGATCATCCATGGTATAACGTTTCTCCCATTGATAGTGATCACTTATATATCTAGACTGCCCATGGGATGTATCCGTGATAGAGCGTTTCTCCTGCAGTTTGTAGCTAGATAGCTATTGATATATCCTATTTGCTCATGGGACCATCCATGGTAGAGTGTTTCTCTCATAGACAGTGACTATTTACTTACTCTAACATTTCATGAGACCATCTATGGTAGAACGTATCTCCTGCAATCAGTGTTTGTTATATGCTTATTATATATCTGTCATGTATTTATTTGTGCAGGTTTGGATGTGATGTATATACTCTTGTTTTATTGGTTATACCTGGTTGAATAGGCTAGTGGAAGGTTATGTAGTTATTTACATTTATTAGTAGTTGATTATATTGACTATATTACTTTTGTAACAAGCATTTTATCTGAGACTGCATTCTTTGATCTCCTTATTAGTATCATGTACTATCTTCTCATACCCACTGAGTATTTTATAATTGCTAACCCCTATTTTCTTTGACCTCCAGGTTAGCAGATAGAGGATGTGTTGTGTCACTTAGAGGTCCTGACTGCCAGTCCCACTCGAGTTGGATTCTTCTTTTCGGTTGATTTATTCTCTATTTTGCTATCACTATTTATTATTTTCTTGCCCTCATTGAATCGTTGAGGTTTTGTTATAATGGTATAATCGTTATCTCATGTAGTTTAATATGATCACATATACATACATACATATACACATTAGTTGTTATGAGTTTAATGATTTTATTTTACATCGATGGTTGTGTTGGCTTTTATTGGTTTGATATTAGTTATTTCTTATATTGTCACCAAGGGTATCATTCAATTGATAGACAAGTATACCCTCGCGATATGACAATATAACCTACACACATCAAGATTTGTGAGATTGAGTATATTATTCTCTACCAACTCAGAAATAGTCACGGATTGAACTAGTTATTCTTTCTCTGACTCTACGGGTATCAGGAGTCGTGAGATTGAGTCTATTATTCTCTCCCGATTCAGACATAGTCGTAGATCGACTCTCTGACTCCATGGATACTCAGAAGTCGTGATATTGAGTCTACTATTCTCTTCCAACTCGGATATAGTCATGGATCAGCTTATTATTCTCCTAACTAGGACATAGTCATGGATTGACTTATTAATCTCTCCAGATTTGGGCATAGTAGTCGCGAATCGACTTATCAATCTCCCCCGACTTGGACATAGTGGCGGATCGAGCTATTCTCTCTTCGCCTCCATGCGTATTCAAGAGTAATGAGATTGAGTGGGACATAGTCGTAGATTGATTATTATCTCTCTGACTCCACGAGTATTCAAGAGTCATGAGATTAAGTCTATTATTCTCTCATGACTTGGGCATAGTCACAAATTGAGTTATTCTCTCTCTGACCCCATGAGGGAAGTTATGAGATTGAGTCTATTATTTTCTCCCAACTCGGATATAGTTATAGATTGAGTTATTCTCTCTCTGATTCCATGGGTATTTAGGAGTCGTGAGATTGAGTTTATTATTCTCTCTCGACTTGGATATAGTCGTGAATCGAGCTCCTATATTTCTCTGGTCTTGGACTAATGGTGTCCATCAGCAATTTTCCTTTTCAGGATCCAATCTCTCCCGACTTGGACATAGTCACGGATCGAGCATAATCCCCCTTGTCCAACGACATCTAATTGCCTTTTTCAAGCTCCGATATTTCTTGACTTAGACATAGTTATGGATTGAGCTCCTATACTCCTTTGGTCTTAGACCATCTCCATCAGCAATTACTCTTTTTAGGATTCAATCTCTCTCAATTTGAATAGTTGTGGATAGACTTATCAATCTCTCTCGACTCGAATATAGTTGTGAATCAAGCTATTCTCTCTTTGACTCTATGAGTATTCAGGAGTCATTAGATTGAGTCTATTATTCTCTCTCAACTCGGGCATAGTTGTGGATCGAGCTATTCTCTCTCTAGCTCCACGGATATTCAGGAGTCTTGATATTAAGTCTACTATTCTCTCCCGATTCAGACATAGTTGTCGATCGAGCTATTCTCTCTCTGACTCCATATGTATTCAGGAGTCGTGATATTGAGTCTATTAGTCTCTCTTGACTTAGGCATGGTTGCAGATCGGCTTAGTATTTTCCCGACTCGGACATAGTCTTGCATCAACTTATCAATCTCTTCATATTCATACATAGTCATTGATTGACTAATTAATCTCTCCTAACTCTGATATAATCACAGATTGACTAACTATTCTCTCTGACTGGGATATAATTAAGGATCAAACATTTGGTCCTCCAATCTAAATGGTCATTGACATTTCATCTCTTCTACCCCAAGCAAAGTCAGCATGCCTAGGTCAAATATGTTTATCTCATTTCTAACGGTCATATTTCCATTAACAGTGGAAGACTTCCCCGATCTTCGGCACCAATAGTCCAGTTAATCGGACTCCCACCTCTTTCGAGTAGACTCGAGGCGATGCTTGTGATGCAGAGATAAATAAGGGTCTACATGGCGGGTCCTTAACTTAGTTAACATAAATTGTATAAAGCGTGTCAATTATTGAGCCCATTTAACCAGTTGAGCAATTAACCTCCCTTGAGGAGTTTCCCTACAAAGGCTGAATCACCCAATGCGTCTTCCCTACAAAGGTCAACTCATCGGAGGAGTCTTCCCAACAAACAACTCATCGGAGGAGTCTTCCCAACAAAGGCCAACTCACCCAACAAAGGTTGATTCACCCAAGGAGTCTTCCCAACAAAGGATGACTCACCCAATGAGTCTTCCCTACAAATGTCGACTCACCCAAGGAGTCTTCCTACAAATGCTGACTCACCCAATGAGTTTTCCCAATAAAGGTCGCTTTCTAGTCTTCCTAACGAAGGCTGCCTCCCTAGTCTTGACTCCTCTAAGGAGTCTTCCCTATGAATGTCAATCCCATCAACTCAGTCACTCAACTCAACCAGTCGGTTCACCCCCTCTCCCCCGATCCGACACCTCCTACTCAACAGTCTTGGCCTTGCCAACCAGACTCCTCAATACAACATGCCAAACTCTAAGGCTAATGTAACGACCCGCCTCCTACTAACTAGACTGTGAGGCCGATCGTCACAATATGCTAACAAATCCATGTATGGAAAACTGATCTGATGAAAATTTTGTTGAACTAATGAATATGCTTCTGTTAACCACTATACTATCTGAACTGGATGTTTAAACTACCCCTTGAATTTCTGTGGCTATGCTAGAAGGGTTGTTCTAGGTCTTTGCTATCATCTGGGGCAGAACTAAAGTGGTTTTAGCTAATACTGGGCCTCTGATCGATCCAGCGTGCTACTGTGCACGGAGACTAATTTGAATCGATCGGCTGATCGATCCAAGTTGGTCAATTGATCCAGTGATCGATTTAGGACCCTACTGTACGCGGGAACTAGCGTCTGGATCGATCGGCTGATCGATCCAGTATGTCCAATCGACCCAATAATCGATTCAACGACGCACTGTGCGCAGTTCAGCTTGGATCGATCGGCTGATGGATCCCCAAACCTTCTGTTCACGATGGAACTCGGCTGGATCGATCGGCTGATCGATTCAGGCGCGTTCTATTCGCGGGATCAGCTGCCCAATTGATCAACGGATCGATCGAGAAGCCTCCAATCGATCGGCTGACCGATCGGGGTTTCTGATTTCATATCAGAACCTGATTTCAGCCCTGGTTCGAGCAGAAATCCCATATACCAACTCTAAACTAACTGAAATGCATTCTATCATCAATTTTCTAGCATTCTAAACATGGCATGGTGCATATTTCACTAGTTCATGATTTTTAAACAAACTGAAATGCGGAAACTAAAAATAACAAGGTTCTAATAGTTAGATTTGCTAAATCCCTGAGATCTTCATTCCAAACTCCTTTTTAGCACACACATCTTCGTTGCATTGTCCTCCAGCCTCCGCTAGTCCATCTTTCCTTTACCTTTATCTGCAGTATAAGGAAAGAGTATCTGTAAGCTTTCGCTTAGTAAAAAACCATCTACCTCACAAAACATGCATACAATGCAATTTATGATTTGAAAACATGCTATTTGAAATATACGCTGAACAGGTGAGAGCATGGTATCATACAACATGGAAACCAAAAACTGATCATAGAACTATCACATGTATCAATAATGAAAACTAAACTGAAGCATGAACTGAGCTAAAACTAAAACTAAGCTAGAACTGGAATTAAACTGTATACACAACTGATTTGTGAGTTTTGAAAACTATTTATCATAGATAGATGAAAATACATAATCATGCTGTTGATGGGCCCGGCAACTGTACTTGCTATGCACGCATCCCTAACTAGACCCGGGTTTGCAAGTCCCGAATTTAGTAGGGTTTACTAGGTTATCTAAACCTAGGAACGACTGTGGGAGCCCAACCCAATGGACATCTAGTCCAGTACAGTGCCACTGCTGAAAATAAAATACTGGTTATAGCTGAATTGTCCTTATCTTGCTATTTCTAGGTTATCTGAACCTAGAGCTAGGTTGTCTGAACCTAGAGGCGACTGTGGGAGCCCACCCATTGGACCGTAGTCCCATATAAACTGTAGTAACACTGCATATGCTAATTAAATGCTTCTATCGCATTTAGCTAAACTATTAAAATGCCTAAGTCGCATTTTAATTGTGCTGAACATACTATTGAGCACTTGGCGTGCGCTATTGCACACCCTATGCGCCAAAAATCCATAAACTACTAAACTAAAGCATGCAATCACACAGAAGCTACTTATACTGCAGGTGAGGGGTTTCTTACCTCCTGCGCTAGTTTTCTTACGATTCTAATCGCTAAATTCCCGGAGAAGACGATCCTTTCGACGATCTTCTCGCGTCTATGCGTTCCTCTCGCAGAGGGGAGCGTCCCCGTATCTGGGACTTAGTGATAAGGTACCTCTAACTCATACTCTCGACGATCTTCTCGCTGACATCTCCTGTGGTAGCTCTAACTCATATGCTACCTTGCCAACTCTTTTAGTGATAAGGTATAGTCCCACATATCTGGGACTTAGTTTGCCCTTCTTCCCAAAACACATTACTCCCTTCATGGGAGCCACTCTGAGGAATAATGAATCCCCAACCGAAAACTCTATTGGTCTGTGCCGTGTATCAGCATAGCTTTTCTAGCGGCTCTAAGCTGTCTCTATCCTCTAGCGGATCTGCTGTATAGCTGCTGTGGTATCTGCTACTAGATCTGTCTGAAGTTCTAGTTCTTTCTGTTCACCACTCTCATACCAGCAGATTGGAGATCTACACCTCCGCCCATAGAGTGCCTCGTAAGGTGCCATGCCGATGGTGGCCTAATAGCTATTGTTGTATGCAAATTCTGCTAAACTCAGATATTTGCACCAACTTCCCTTGAAGTCTAGGGCACATGCTCGGAGCATATCTTCGAGTACCTGATTTACTCGCTCCGTCTGACCATCTGTCTGAGGATGGAAAGCTGTACTGAATTTTAACTTCGTGCCCAATGCTGACTGTACACACTCCCAGAAGTGTGATGTGAATCGACTGTCTCTGTCTGAAATAATGGTCCGTGGGACTCCATGTAGTCTGACTATCTCCTTGAGATACAACTGAGCTAGCTGTTCCATGGAGTAGGATATCCTGATAGCTAAGAAGTGGGTTGATTTAGTTAACCTGTCGACTATTACCCAGATGGCATCGAAACCATTCGTGGTTCTGGGTAGTCCCACTATAAAATCCATAGAAATGTCTTCCCACTTCCATTATGGGATCTGGATAGGCTACAGAACTCCTCCTGGTCTCTGGTGTTCTGCCTTGACCCTCTGACAGGTCAAACAGGTGCTAACGTATCTAGCGATGTCTCTTTTCATCCCGGGCCACCAAAAACGTTTCTTCAAGTCCTGGTACATCTTGGTGGAACCTGGATGCATCGCATAAGGAGTCCTGTGAGCCTCGTCTAAAATCTTCCTCTTTAGTTCCTCCTGATCTGGAACACAGAGTCTGTCACCGAAGTATAATACCTCACTATCGGACACTCTGAATTCTCTACCTTCTGATTCTGCTAATCCTTGCTTGATTTTCTGAATTTGAGGATCCTGTTCCTGAGCTGTCTGAATGTCACCAAGCAGGTTAGATGCTAATGTCATAGTAGAGAGCTGTCCTACTATAAGTTCGAGACCAAAATCTGCGATCTCTTTCTGTAGGGGCGGTGACATGGCTGTTAGGGATAGTAAGGTAGCATCGGACTTTCTGCTAAGTGCGTCTGCCACCTTATTGGCTTTTCCTGGGTGGCAGAGGATGTCTATATCGTAGTCTTTGACCAGCTCTAGCCATCTACGCTGTCGCATATTTAGATCCTTCTGAGTGAAGAAGTACTTCAGACTCTGATGGTCTGTATACACTCTGCACTGAGATCCATACAAGTAATGTCTCCAAATTTTGAGAGCGAACACCACTGCTGGAAGCTCAAGGTCATGAGTAGGGTAATTCTTCTCATATTCCTTGAGTTGTCTGGAGGCATAGGCGATCACCTTGCCATTTTGCATCAGTACCACTCCTAGTCCCAACTTAGAGGCATCACTATAAATATCAAAACTGTCTATGTTTTCTGGTAGAGTCAAAATGGGAGCACTGGTCAATCTCCTCTTTAACTCGCTGAAGCTGTTCTCACAGTCCTCTGTCCACTGAAATTTTCTGTTCTTCCTGGTGAGAGCTGTCAGTGGGGAGGCTATTCTGGAGAAATCCTCTACAAATTTTCTGTAATAACTTGCTAGTCCCAAAAAGCTCCTGATCTCACTGGCGTTCTTGGGTCTTTTCCAGTTACTCACAGCTTCTATCTTACTGGGGTCTACCATGATACCATCCTTTGAGATGATGTGACCCAGGAAGGACACCTGATCTAACCAAAATTCATATTTCGTGAACTTGGCGTACAGCTGGTTCTGCTGAAGGGTTTGCAATACTATTCTCAGGTGCTTTGCGTGTTCTTCCTGAGTTCCGGAATAGATAAGAATGTCATCGATAAACACGATAACAAAGCTATCTAAGTAGTCCCTGAATACTCTGTTCATGAGGTCCATGAAAGTAGCTGGAGCATTTGTCAGGCCAAAGGGCATGACTACGAACTCGTAGTGTCCGTATCTAGTCCTGAATGTTGTCTTGGGTATATCCTCTTCTTTAACTTTCACCTGATGATAACCTTATCTGAGGTCTATCTTAGAGAACACTGCTGCTCCCTTTAGCTGATCGAACAGGTCATCTATTCTGGGAAGAGGATACTTGTTCTTGATGGTGACTTGGTTTAGTGCCCGGTAGTCTATGCACAGGCGCATGCTCCCGTCCTTCTTCTTCACGAACAATACAGGCGCTCCCCATGGTGAGTGACTAGGGCGTATGAAACCTTTGTCAAGCAGCTCCTGTAATTGCTCCTGAAGTTCCTTCAGTTCTGCTGGGGCCATACGATAAGATGCCTTGGAGATAGGATTTGTGCCGGGAATGAGTTCTATCTCGAATTCAATCTCCCTGTCTGGTGCTAGGCCTGGTAACTCTTCAGGGAAGACTGTTGCGTAGTCACATACGACTCGGACCTCTACTAGTTGTTGGTCCTTGTCCTGACTGGCATTGACTACATGCGCTAAAAATCCCGTGCATCCTGAATCTAACAATTTCTGTGCCTTCAGAGCTGAGAGAAATTTCTTGGCCTTTCTCTTTGGTTCTCCAATGTACTCAAATTGTACCTCTGCTTCAGGTTGGAATATGACTTTCTGTTTACGGCACTCTATAGAGGCACCGTATCTGATCAGGAAGTCCATTCCAAGGATGACATCATAATCAGTCATATCTAGCACTATCAGATCACAAAAGAGTTCTTTGCTATAATGAGCCCGAGCCGCGGACGCCACTAATTCTCAAGGTAGCGTCGCCAAAACCGAACACGAATACCTGGGGTACCGCTAACTTTTCGTGAATGCCTGGATATATAAGAATGGGTTGCCCGATCGAATAAAACGGTTGCACTTTGTAAAATACTAATCGACCTGTAACCACCGCCGAGGCATTCGCCACGCCTTCTCTGGTTAAGGAGTAACCGCATTTGTCATAGGAGGGCTTCTAGTGCCTCGGCCGATGTGTGGACCATCTAAAACGGCTTGCATCTGATGTACTATATCGGCTGTGGTTGAGGAAGACTTGTCTTGTTCGGGCATTGCTTAGCGATATGCCCTTCTTGTCCACATTCAAAGCATCCTCGTGTGCCCTTGCGACAAACTCCTGAGTGAAATTTCCCACAAGTAGCACATTTGGGGTAACTAGGCTGTTTGCTGGCTGGTCCTCCCTTTGGGTCATTGTCCAGTTTGAGTTCCGTTAGAGCTGTGGTCCTGTTGTTTTTGAGTACTTGAGCCTCCTTGCCCTTTGGACTCGGTGAGGACTTGCTTCTGCTGATTTGGTGCTCGGTGGTCGAGCACTGCCGACTAGTTCTTCGGTGGTTTGCGACCCAGCCACGTTCATTGCAATTTCCGGCCTCGGCATCTTAAGCATCAATCGGACTCGTTCTTTTTCAGTGACTAGTTCAGGCATAGACGAGCCAATCTATTGAATTTCTTCACCTTCCTCAACCGGTAGGTTGCCCGACGAAACTCTGAACTCGTCATAGTGACGGTTTGTGACCCGCATGTGAAAGAACTCCTCGAAAAATTCTTCTCAAGTCGACCCATGTCATCTGGTTCACTGGGCGCCTCGCTAATTCTCTCCCACCACATACGTGCATCGCAGAAGGAGGCGCACTTCACCTTTCATGCTCTGGCCAGTCCAAGCTCTCCAGTGTTTTGAACCAAGCTTGAGCATCCCATGGTTCATTGGTGCCGAGAAGTTTTCGGCTTGACTCTCTGCCACGGATCAGATAGGCTTCTCTCTTTGCCTCTGCTGCTGGACTGGTGGAACCTCTATAACTACTGGGGTTACTATGTTTGGTTCCGGGGTGACAGTGGGAGTATTCTGCTGATTAGCCTTTAAGGTAGCTATCTCCTGTTGTTGTTCTGCTAGCTGCTTCTGTAACTGAGCCACTACTGCTGTAAGGTCTAGGGGAGGCACTGAACTGCCTGCCTCATGCTGGGGCTCAGTAGCTGGTGCCCTTCTAGCTGGGTGTCCTCGTGCCATTTCTAAAGGAACAAAGGACATATATAACTAAAGCATCATGTTTACATAGCTAGTACTATCATGTTAGTTACCATCACAAATAAGCATATTTCAGTTATCTACAAACATGAAAGCAATAACATAACAAAGGGAGAGGTATTCTTACTTGGAAGCTGCAGGTTCAATGCTGATGTGTGTGTAGGAAGTATGGAACTTTCTGCTCTGATACCACTCTGTAACGACCCGCCTCCTACTAACTAGACTGTGAGGCCGATCGTCACAATATGCTAACTAATTCATGTATGGAAAACTGATCTGATGAAAATTTTGTTGAACTAATGAATATGCTTCTGTTAACCACTATACTATCTGAACTGGATGTTTAAACTACCCCTTGAATTTCTGTGGCTATGCTAGAAGGGGTGTTCTAGGTCTTTGCTGTCATCTGGGGCTGAACTAAAGTGGTTTCAGCTAATACTGGGCCTCTGATCGATCCACGGATCGATCCAGCGTGCTACTATGCACGGAGACTAATTTGAATCGATCGGCTGATCGATCCAAGTTGGTCAATCGATCCAGTGATCGATTCAGGACCCTACTGTACGTGGGAACTAGCGTCTGGATCGATCGGCTGATCGATCCAGCATGTCCAATCGACCCAATGATCGATTCAACGACGCACTGTACGCGGTTCAGCTTGGATCGATCGACTGATCGATCCCCAAACCTTCTGTTCGCGACGGAACTCGGCTGGATCGATCGGCTGATCGATCCAGGCGCGTTCTGTTCGCGGGATCAGCTGCCCAATCGATCAACGGATCGATCGAGAAGCCTCCAATCGATCGGCTGATCGATCGGGGTTTCTGATTTCATATCAGAACCTGATTTCAGCCCTGGTTCGAGCAGAAATCCCATATACCAACTCTAAACTAACTGAAATGCATTCTATCATTAATTTTCTAGCATTCTAAACATGGCATGGTGCATATTTCACTAGTTCATGATTTTTAAACAAACTGAAATGCGGAAACTAAAAATAACAAGGTTCTAATAGTTAGACTTGCTAAATCCCTGAGATCTTCATTCCAAACTCCTTTTTAGCACACACATCTTCGTTGCATTGTCCTCCAGCCTCCGCTAGTCCATCTTTCCTTTACCTTTATCTGCAGTATAAGGAAAGAGTATCTGTAAGCTTTCGCTTAGTAAGAAACCATCTACCTCACAAAACATGCATACAATGCAATTTATGATTTGAAAACATGCTATTTGAAATATACGCTGAACAGGTGAGAGCATGGTATCATACAACATGGAAACCAAAAACTGATCATAGAACTATCACATGTATCAATAATGAAAACTAAACTGAAGCATGAACTGAGCTAAAACTAAAACTAAGCTAGAACTGGAATTAAACTGTATACACAACTGATTTGTGAGTTTTGAAAACTATTTATCATAGATAGATGAAAATACATAATCATGCTGCTGATGGGCCCGGCAACTGTACTTGCTATGCGCGCATCCCTAACTAGACCTGGGTTTGCATGTCCCGAATTTAGTAAGGTTTACTAGGTTATCTAAACCTAGGGACGACTGTGGGAGCCCAACCCAATAGACATCTAGTCCAGTACAGTGCCACTGCTGAAAATAAAATACTGGTTATAGCTGAATTGTCCTTATCTTGCTACTTCTAGGTTATCTGAACCTAGAGCTAGGTTGTCTGAACCTAGAGGCGACTGTGGGAGCCCACCCATTGGACCGTAGTCCCATATAAACTGTAGTAACACTGCATATGCTAATTAAATGCTTCTGTCGCATTTAGCTAAACTATTAAAATCCCTAAGTCGCATTTTAATTGTGCTGAACATACTATTGAGCACTTGGCGTGCGCTATTGCACACCCTATGCGCCAAAAATCCATAAACTACTAAACTAAAGCATGCAATCACACGGAAGCTACTTATACTGCAGGTGAGGGGTTTCTTACCTCCTGCGCTAGATTTCTTATGATTCTAATCGCTAAATTCCCGGAGAAGACTATTCTTTCGACGATCTTCTCGCGTCTATGCGTTCCTCTCGCGGAGGGGAGCGCCCCCGTATCCAAGATGTCACCAAAAGAAGCCCTTGGGACCCTAGGGATGGAGCCCTAGGCGTGCTTGTGGTTGGCGCCGAGAAGGGAACGGAAGAAGAGAGGGGCAGCGTGACTAGGGTGAGGGAGAGGAGAAGTTGCGTTAAAAAAATATAAAACTCCTCACTTAAGCCCCTATTTATATTAAGTGGAAATTTCGGCCCAACTTACACATAAATATTATTGGTCCCCTTTCCTTTTAGCACGGCCCTGCTGGGTTCACTTGGTTACTAGAGTCCACCATAAGGCGTAGGACCCAATAGGTCTCGGGTTCAATTCCCGCGTAGGCTATTCTACGATTCTATTTTATTTTGCTACTTCTGCTACTCTAAAAATTCTGTAAAAATATCCTAAAATTCTAGAAAAATCATAGAATATTTCTAAAGTAGTTTTGAGAATTACAGCTCAACTCCCTAATTGATTAATAGCACATGGAACAACACGACACAACACAACATGTCAAATCCTATGACTCACCCCAATTGATTAATAGTGCATGGATAAAACATGGAACATCATGGTCTACATAGCATATGTAACATAAGTCATCCCTCCACAATATAGAGCGTGGATGATATGACCCTTTGATATGATAAGGTGACACCGCTCTTATCAGGATGTGAACAGAGAGGTACCATTCTTATAAAAGGAGCCTCCCGTGGGTAGAGGTACGCCGGCGCACACCCACAAATCCCCATATGCATTTCTCATCTGCTGTTCTTCCTCTTTGCTTCTCCTCATCGAAACCTAACTTGAGCATCAGAGTGGATGAGCTAGGGTACTTCTGACCTCCATTCTAATTCTCTTCTCTCTCTTTCTCGCATGCCCCATGGATTTCCTTATTTGTCCGTTCTCCTTTTGGCACATGACGATTTCGTCGACACGGTTCACCGTCAATGGTCTCAGGCGAGAACATAGGTCAACCGTCCATTAAGAAAAATTATACATTAATTCATCGAAGTTGGGACTCGCTTCTTAAATAACTATACCTGAGAAATTGACAAGGATGTTATGTCATTGTATCATTGCCTCAAGGCATGTCAACTATTAATGTTGATGTGGCATTTTATAGCCTTCCTATGGAAATTGAAACAATGGAAATGGGTCTCAACACTAATTTAAAAAAATGAAATTATATATGAATAAGTAAAATTAGATTTATTTATTTTAGATAAAATGTTCAATTAGAAAATATTTTTTAAAATTTTTAAATATTTACTAATGATAATAATAACTCAGTCTTATCAGACTAGTTAAGATAGTAAAGTAGTCGTTTGACAATGATAAATGTTTAGGCACCTTAAAAATAGAAATTATGTAAAAGATAACTTACAATTAAAATGAAAATCATTTTGTCATTTATATGCAAGTTAATCCAATTTAGGTTATGATAGATATGTGGTACTCTAGCGGTTCTATTAATTCATTCTTAGTTAATATAAAGGAGATAAATTATGAATAATTATTAGTCATTAGTACAAATAGTAAGGTATGGAAAGAGATATGCTCAACCACCTTAAATTTTGATCCTAAAACCCTATGTTATAATACTTCATATTTTAACAATCAGATCATCCCTCCTGGATTAGGTTGTGATAGATATGTTCCTATAAAAAGGTAGTTCATCCTTTCTAAATATCTGGGGTCATTTTGAAGACCGTTACGTGTTCATCTTTACCACTAGATGTAAGGCATGTTGAGCTACGCACCTATAAGTCATCATTAACAGCTCATGACGTTTTGTTTTTTTTCCTGTTATCTGATGTCTTATTAATTAATTATGAAATTCAAATATACGTTTATTTACATATTTTTATCATGATTTTTTTATTTTAATATTATTATTATAACAGTTAGAATTAATTATTATAATATTTTAAAAATTAATTTAACTCGATCAAAATACATAAACTATTATTATATTAAAACCAATTTAAGCAAAATTTATTAAACTTAACTAAAATAATTTTAAAATTATTATAGCATATAACTGCCACAATAATATATATATAGGCTACATTTCATAGGAGGTCAAAATTACATTATAATGTAATATAATTTAGATTATAAAATATAATAAAATTTTGTAATATGGATTACAAGACCAACACTATATAATTCGATTACATTATAAGATCATCGTTTAACTAAAATTTAAATATTAAATATACTTATCATCTATTTTCGATATCAACCAATCACCGATGTCGCTTTCACCGCTGTTTGTCGCTAGCAGTCGCTCGCCACCGCCTGACGCCACCGGCCACCGCCTTCGAGCGCCGCCTCAGGGCGTCATCGGCCACCACATCCCACCGTCGGCCACCGGCCATCGCCTGTCGGTGCCACCAACCATCGTTGGTCGACGCCGCCTGCCACCGTCACTGGCTGCCAGTCACCGAGGTCGCTGCAGCCACTGCTACCCGCCTCCACCTCCAAGAACCGTCGGCCACCTCCGCTGGCCACCAGTCACTATCGACCGCCATCTCCAGCCACCACCGTGGGCTACCGCCGCCGGTAGAGGTGTTGCGACCGTCGCTGCAAGCAGAGGTGTGGCCTTTGACAGACGTCGCAGGATACTTTTATTATTTTATAATAATATCAATTACATAGTGATCCCGTCCGGAAGCTGAGTCGGATGAAGGCGGGCCTTGTTGTGCTAAAAGTTGACGGAGAGTCGTTGAGATGCTGAATCAGCGAGGTACCCCCTGGACAGGTTCACACGGGCGGTTCTAAGGAGAGAAACGATCAGGATGATGACGCTATTGATCTGCACACACTCAGACAAGTCCACCGGTCGTTAGAGACCAGAAACCAGGGAAAAAATCCCCGGGTCAGGCCCTCCGACGCTCAAGTCAGGTACTTTTTCCCTAGAAATCACAGAGAAAGCACAACAAGTAAAAGACTGGTAGGAAATGACGAGTCAGCGTACCTGCGTAAGGGACAAAGCATCCCTTTTTATACTGCAACTGAGGCTTCTGGAACCTGGCGAATGTCAGGAAATGTCGGATGTCAGGCTCTGTCTAGCGGTGGTCGACACGTGGCCTTTTCTTATAGGCTGGCAGAGGAACCAAGAGGAGTATGAGCCTCCCACCGTTAGAATATTCCCTGACATGTGATGATTGTTCTCTGACAGGTGGTTACGATTCCTTGCAGGCCTATTTGTCCTGTAGCGTCTGGCCTTCTGACCCCCCTTCGTCTGCGTCATCCGAAGCATGTACATCCCGACCCGTACGCTGGGTCTGATTCCTGACCCGTATCTGCTTATTGCTATCCAAGGTATGTACGTTCCAATTTGCATGCTGGGTCTGATTCCGGACCCGCATCTGCTTATTGCTATCCATGGTATGAACGTCCCGACCTGTATGTTGGATCGGCTCCCCGACTTGCGTCTGTCCACTATTATCTATGGTATGAACGTCCCGACCTGCACGTTGCGTCGGTTCCCTAACCTGCATTTGTCCGCTGTTATCCATGGTATGAACGTCCCGACCTGCACGCTGGATCGGTTCCCTGACCTGCATCTATCCGTTGTTATCCATGGTATGAACGTCCCGACCTGTACGCTGGATCGGTTCACTGACCTGCATCGCTTCATCGAAAGTCCTATGGTATACCCATCCAATTAATAAGCTGGCCCCCTAGTCACACCCAATCCCTAGTTATACCTGACCCATGGGTCCGATCCTCAATTGAATTTGGCCCTGTGAGTCCGATCCTCAATTGAATACTGTCCTTTGACCAGTCCATCAACTGAAGCTTTGCCTTTAGCCACGTGAGCTAGAATCTTAACCTCCTTGTAATTCTGATTCCTGACCTCCCCAATAGCGTTGCCAAGGCGGCTAGACTTTTGACCTCCAGACTGGTGTAACTTTTGACTAGCCACGGGGGCTAGACTTCTGACCTCCATGTTGGCGTGACTTTTGACCCTTCTGTGGCTTTGACTCCGTGCCATATCATCTCACAGACCCCACATTCATGCACCGTATCACAAGCCTCCCCCTCAAGTCTAGTTGAAGGAGACTCTAGTACGACTGACTAGACCCCAGTGTTTTGAATACCATATCTGGTTCTTGACTCCTTTGTCGACCTGTTTGGCGTTCAGCAGACCTGTGCGACAGTCGGGCGCCCCTCATGCTAACACTGACTCTTCGACTTCCGAGTCTGGTCCGTCTTTACTGCTACACTGGTTTCTAAGCGTCTTCTCCGGTTCCGAGAGAGTCCTTTCACCTTCCTCTTCTTTATAAAAGATTTGGGGCACTTCACCCTTCCTATCCACATTTTCTCTTTATACCTGCTCCTTAACTTGTTCATGGAATCCCCCGAGTTGTCTGCTCTGCGTTGCCGGCTGGCTTTTACCGAGAAGGCTTTACATGATATGACCTTGAGCCGGGATCTACAGACCTCTCTTTGCAGGGAACTGGAAGAGCTATGGCGAGCGGCCAAATGTAGGACCCGGGCAGAAATGGCCCTGAAGATGAAAGCGCAAGCAGACTTTCACACTCAGCTCCATCATATCCTCTATCTGAAGCAGAAGCACGAGGATGAGGTGACGTCTTTGAAGGAGGAGAATCGACTACAAAACGCCACCATTGATCAACTGCGGGCCACCCTTGACCGTGTCCAGATAGAACTGGCTCAAGCGAGAACTCACTTAGAGGAAGGACCTCAAGTGTCCGGGTCCGATAACAATTGAGAGCGCTATTAAATGTTCCTTTTTATGAATCCCTCTCTATGGAATGAAGCCTGTTTTCTTCTCTATAACTGTATTCCTTCATTCTGGTGTCTGTGTCTGTATCGCTATAAAACACCTGCATTCTTATAACCTTTCTAGAAAACATAACAAAACACTTTGCGTACCTCGCTTTCTTCTTACCCCTTACCAACATAGTAGTAAGCAGTAGTCTGTATTGCTATACAACACCTGCATTCTTATAACCTTTCTAGAAAACATAACAAAAGCACTTTGCGTACCTCGCTTTCTTCTTACCCCTTGCCAACATGGTAATAAGCAGCAATACATGTAAGGCGTGTTGTATTTCGCTTCATATGTAAAGATATTGACCGAGAAAATGGTTGAGCCAACTGGGAAGGTTGTTGGGCGTGAGAGCAATGCTCACTTATAACTCGCACTGAGGCGAGAGTCTGGAAAAGCCGACCGAGCAGCTCTGTCGTTGGGCTTGAGAGCAGAGCTCACTTATAACTCGCACTGGGGCGAGAGTCTGGAACAGTCGACCGAGCAGCTCGGTCGTTGGGCGTGAGAGCAGAGCTCACTTATAACTCGCACTAGGGCGAGAGTTCTGAACCCGAGCAAGAAGGTCGTTGGGCGTGAGGGGGGATCTCACTTATGACTCGCAGAGTCTGAACAGCCGACCGAGCAGGTCGTTGGGCTTGAGAGCAGAGCTCACTTATAACTCGAACTGGGGCGAGAGCAGCTCGGTCGGTGGGCTTGAGAGCAGAGCTCACTTATAACTCGCACTAGGGCGAGAGGCTGGGAGAGGTCGCTGGGCGTGAGAGCAGAGCTCACTTATAACTCGTGACTGGGTGGGAGCTGACCTGAAAGGTCGTTGGGCGTGAGAGCGAGCTCACTTATAACTCGACTGGGGCGAGAGGTAACCGAGCAAGTCGTTGGGCGTGAGAGCAAAGCTCACTTATAACTCGTGACTGGGGAAGGTCGTTGGGCGTGAGAACAGAGCTCACTTATAACTCGCACTGAGGCGAGAGTCTGGAACAGCCGACCGAGCAGCCCAGTCGTTGGGCGTGAGAGCAGAGCTCACTTATAACTCGCACTGGGGCGAGAGTCTGGAACAGCCAACCGAGCAGCTACATCTCGGCCAAGATATATATATATATTGCAAACATGAGTAAACTTTTGGCCCAGCTGAAGGTTGTCTACCAGGGGCTCGATTTCTTGATCGGGATATGTGTTGCCGACCTAGGGGGTGGACCTCCCTCTGAGTATATATGACGCCGGCCTGGGGGGTTGAACTCCCGCTTAGCCTATATGCCGCTGGCCTGGGGGTCGAACCATCGACCGGGAATTACTCGAAGAGCTTTGACTTCGTCTGTCATTAAGAAATATATTATTAGTGGTGCTATGGAGATAACCATATTAATGCCTTACTCAGCCTTGGCCTTGCTGTATTTGAATTTCTTTCCCACTACTTTTCTTCCACGGTTCCCCAGAAAAGCGTGTGGTAAGCGTTTCCGTACGCTTGCTTCATATCATGATTTCCTTATCACGTCCATCATTAATACGACTCCTAGGCGGTCGACACCTGTCCTCTGCCTTTATTGCTTATGTAGAATGATGCTGCCCACGCCACTCCTTTTTGTACACGCTTTTCCATAAGGGTATGTTCTTCGACGATCGGACGGTTTTAAGCGCTTCACCTAAAAAGATACCCTTCTTTTCGATATTCCCTAGGAGAACTCCCTTTATAAACCCTAAAGGCCGTCCGCAGTTATTGCCTTGCACGTTTTGACTGCTCGCTTCCTGTTGCTTCGACTTCTCCGGCGTCCGCACCTTTCCTCTTCTAAGCTCCTCCGTCTAGCGTTCTTCTCCTCCTCGACTAATCTCTTCCTCAACCCTCTTTACCCCGATAATGGCTGATGGTAAGACCACTCTTTGGTATTCCTGCTTCATTTCAAATATAGATGACCACGACCTATCCGTGATTCACTCGGACCTGCACCTTAGTGACGCTTATGAACTCTGAGTTCCCACACCGCAAGAGCATCCCGCTAACCCTCCGGAAGGCTTCGTGACCATTTGTAGAGATAAGATTTTAGGAGGTCTTCGGTTTCCCATCCATCCATTCATTTCTTCCCTGAGCGAATACTTTGGCGTTTGCATTTCTCAGTTTGCTCCTAACTTCTTTAGGGCAGTTTGCAGCACCATTATTCTCTGTCGTGTATATGAGCTTCCCTTAACTGTTCATCTCTTTCACCACTTTTATTCCTTTAAACGTTCGGAGCCAGGAGTATTCATGGTACAAGCTAGGCCTGGCTATAAGTTCTTTGCGGACATGCCTTCGAATAAGGGGTGGAAATCCCATTTTTTCTTTGTCAGACTGCCCCAGCCACTGGTTGGGCACATACAATGGCACCCCGACCTCCCGGCCGACCTCCCTGTACATCAACACCGGCCCTCTTGTGTCCCCGCCTCCAAAGCACTTCAAGGCGTGCTTGTTAACTTTTCTGTATTGTTGCTGGAAGGCTTTCTATATTTGTTTGGGCTCAGCCTTGTTCAGAAGGACATCGGGGCTCCATTTGTTAAGACCCCATTTTCCTTTCATCTATTATTCGCTAACTGAGGTATCTTTCTCCCTTATCGCAGAGGTTGCCATGTACCGAGCCTTCTCCTCTGATGTTAAGCGCCGGTCTGCCTCTTATATGAAAGATCTAGGCGAGGCGCTTAGACAAGGTGTAGCAGCTTCCTCCCGGTCTGGTCCTTCTGCTTCGTAATCTGCTCCTTCTGCTTCGCAATATGCTCCTTCTACTCCACCACCTATTCTGCCTGCGATGACCCAAGAAGAAGCTTCCTCGGTGCTTCCCGTGGATGTGGCTCCAGCAAAAGACCCGGTTGTTGTAGAACAGGCTGATCTATCCACGGTAGGACATATTGAGGAAATCTCTGAAGAACAGGCCGGGGAGGCCGTTGGAGGGCTGGTTGAGGACAAGCAAGTGGCGTTCCCCCGACCGGCTGAACGCTTGAAACTCCAACGCAAGAGGAAAAGAGTGACTCCAGCTATTCAAGCGTCACCCCCACTCATCCTTTCCGGCCGTCGCTCTTCAGCTGCCCATCGCTCTTTGGAAATCCCAGCTACTTCTCCTGCCCGGAAGAGCACTATGGGGCCCGAGGTTCCTATCG
Organism: Zingiber officinale; assembly: GCF_018446385.1. NCBI lineage: Eukaryota > Viridiplantae > Streptophyta > Magnoliopsida > Zingiberales > Zingiberaceae > Zingiber > Zingiber officinale. The sequence goes on from NC_055986.1 coordinate 91,389,814, forward strand.
TGTCGCCCCGCATATCAGTCCTGGCTCCCGGTCGAGATATAACTCCTGAGTCGGCTTCTTTGCAAGCGCCAGCTTCTTCTCCCGGTCAGCCACCTTTACCCTTAGCGGACCAGCCTGGGAGCTCTGCCACTCCATCTGCCTCCCTTCCCTTAGATGTTCCTACGTCTACCTCTAGATCCCGGAGAAAAACTTGCAAGAAATATTCCTTTATTGATTTTTGGCGCGTGCCTTCCTCCACAGGCTCGGGGGTCGCCGCAGCAACTACTGATGGGGCTCCTCCCCTTACTGCTTTGATTGAGTTAGAGGGAGACCTAGCGGGCTCCTGGCGCTCTGGCAATCGCAAGTTTTGGAAGAACGCTCCGCTGGGGGGCTAGATCATGCGGCTTGTCAGATGGTTGCTGTAAGTCTTTCTACACCTACGCTTCTTTGCTACAATCTGTTATTCCCTTTCTTCTTATACCTGACACCTGACACAGGCCTACTCCGCCAACTTAAGTGCCCTTCAGTATGCCTGTAGCTTACAGAGGGACAATGAAGTGCTCAAGGCTCGTCTGGAGGAAATAGAGCTGCCCCTAACTCCTCGCGATCCGCTCAACCCAACTCCCGAAGATCTGGCTCATTATCTTCGCTTAATTGGAGAGTCTGCCGAATCGGCCCATGATATTTCTCATGCTACTTTTGACAAGATAAGGGCCTTGGAAGTAGCTTTGCAGACAAGTGAGTCGGAATTGGCCTCCGAGGCAGAAAAGCACCAAGAGCTAGTGGCTGAGCTAGAGAAGAAGGATGCTCAATTGGCTAGCTTGCAAGAAACCCAGGAGAGTCTTCAAAAGACCCTGACAGAAGTCCAAGGTCAACTGACTTCTAGCTCCGACCGAGAGAAAACTCTTCAGAGCCAGTGGGAGGCCAGCCAAGCTACCCTCAGATCTGTGCAAGCCAACCTTCTGAAAATTCAAGAGGCCGCTTCCCAAAGTGAAGAAGCCCTGACTCAAGCCCGCACTGACAAGGAGAAAGCAGAGACCAAGATGGCCGATTATCAGGCAGGCGAAGTGGATCGGCTGAGGGCCTACAGACAAGCATATGTTACCTCCCCCTTCTTTATGAAAAAAATGGGAGATCTAATGAATTTCATGGTATGCTGCGGCGTGGGCGGAGGAGCTCGTCAAATGCTTTAACAGAATATGATTCTAGCTGTCCCTTCGGAAGATTTTTTAGATATAGGTCGCATCATGGATGAGATTCCTGATGGGTCCTTCCCCTCTTTTAAGGATGATGACGACCTCTTCCTTCTGCCCAAGCCTCCGGCTGACCCTGCTCCCTAACCCCCTTAGCCTCCAGCGGACCCTATTGTTGATGACTCGGCTCCCGCGGACAACCACCCCTAGAGTGGCACCCTGTATTGCATATCTCAATGTAAAATTGTACTTAACCAACTCTACTTCTATTTCAGCATCTTTATAGACTCATCTTTATTTTGGTATGCTTGTGCTTCTCATGATATTCTTTAGTAACGGGCCCTCACCTTTTATCATAGTAATTGGCTGATATTTTGATCTACTGTTGTTGATAATCGACTCTTCTCCTGTTCGTGCTTCGGCCCTTTATTTTAGGTCTCACTTACCCCTGGTCAGGGATCCTTCTAATTTCCCGACCTGCCTCCTCCTTTTAATTTCCCGACCTACCTCTGCTAATTCCGCCTTAGTCTTGCGCCTCGATCTATCCTTGGCCTCGTTTACAGGTCGGTCTAATTTGAAGACTGAGAAATTAAAATTTATGTACAGGCCAGGATCCATCCTGTTCCAGGTCTGTATAGAAGAAAACCAGGAAATTAATGGTAGACCAGGGCCCCTCGCTATCCAGGTCGACTCAGATAAAAGTCGAGTTATTTAAGAGATAAGCCAGCTCGGGAAAGCGCGATCACTTTTTTAAGAACACTGGGTATCTTTTCCCGAGGTCCGCCTCTTCGTACTTCGTGCCAGTAATTTTCCAAGTATGCCCTTAGGCGTTATTTCCGAAGCTGATCTTATGGTTTTCGTTGTTCCCGCCCATTATTTTACGCCGACGGATGATCATCTGACGAAATTACCCCTTTGTTAGGTGTCTATAAATATTCTCCTTGCTTTCGACTTACAATGTTCGACGTCCTTTTCCTCTTCCTTTTACTTGAATCCCTCCTGCTCCTGCTACTTTCGCCTCGATCCTTTTTCTCTTAATCCTTCCTCTTTTCGTCTATGCTTCTCATAGCGTCCCCCTCTTTTCTCTCTTCTTTGGCATCGATACTTTATCCCGGCTCTTCCTCCTTCGATGAATGTGCTTGGGATGACCTACGTTATACCTACGGGGTTGAAGATGACGTGCAAGTGATCATCCCGCCTGGAATACATCAATTCTTCAATCCCCCTGTTAGCTCTAGCACCTTCTTTAGAGAGCAGTTCGTGGCTGGCCTTCGTCTTCCTATCCATCCTTTCTTTACCGACATAGGCCGCTATTTCCAGATTCCTCTGGGGCAACTGACACCCAATTCCATAAGAATCCTTTGTGGCTTTGTAATTCTGTGTGAAGTGTGTGAACTATCCTGGTCCGCCCACTTATTCCATTGCTTCTTCACCCTACGGCGACAGGAAGAAGGCACATTTCGTTTCCAGCCTCGTCTCCGAACTAATTTTTTCTCATCCCTACCGCCTTCTGACCCGAGCTGGAGGGACCAATTTTTCTTCATTGCCTTTCCCCGCGACGTGGAGTGACCCTTGCGATGGCAACAGTTACTTCCTTCTTCTCCCGAACTGGGAGAATTTCATCTTGACTCTTTTTACTTGGAAGCTTCATCTCGCCTGGCCAGCGGGCGCATAAATTTAATGCGTCTACTATCTGAAGAACTATTATCCTATTTTCGCTTGAGCAATCTGACCCATGAGACGCCTCGCTCCTTGGGTAAGCTTCTCCTTCCGTTCTATCATCATTTCGTGGGTATTTTATCTTTTCTATGGTAAGTAACTTCACACTTTACCCGCTGCAGCTGAAGTCTTAACCCATGCTTCGGAAGTTCATCCCCTTCCTCTGAGTGACATGGAGATAATGAGGTGAGGCCGAGTTATCCTGGAGAGAAGAGCACTTCCCCATGTTGGAGTGTATACTGAAAGCCTAAGCTTTGTAAACATTCATTATGAATAAAGAATCACATTTGGTCTAATTATCTACATTTGTTTGTAGTTGTTCATTTAATTTATATTGTAGATAACATAGTATGTGGTGTCACATACAGAAGATGATGTTATCAGTACCTTATAAATTATAAACAGTAGCTCACGACCAGAATGGAAAGGAACAAACCATTAGAAGGTCGTAGTGTAATTAGGTATTAGTTTATCTTGACTATATAATTACACTAGTACACTCAGAGTGTATTGAGTAGGACCATTTGAGGTCGTTTCTTTTATACTGACTTTATAAAGGAACAAAGACCTCGGTTATTATGGAAGTGTGTGCTCTTAATCCTAATATAATAACAAGCACATATATTTGATATTTATTTCTTTAATTTATCAATGGGTGAGATTTAGTTCGATGAATCAATAAGCCCGATAAATTGGGAAATTATATCACTTATAGTGTGTGTTGTTGATTATAGAAGGAAGCGTGTCCTAGAGATACTAGGTTGATAATGTCCCCAAGAGGAGCTCATAGGATTGTCATGTTAAACCCTCAGGTGGACTTAGTCCGACATGACGATAAGGTTGAGTGGTACTACTCTTGGACTTAGACATTAATTAAATGAGTTGTCGAACTCACTTAATTAGTGGACATTCGATATCTTAAACATGTGGAGACTAACACACTCATAATAAGAAGGAGCAAAAATGTAATTTGGGATTGGTGCGGTAGTTCAATGATAGTTCTCTAGTGGAATGAATTATCATTGATAAAATTAAGTTGTGTGTCTGGGTGAACACGGGATGCTTAATTTTATTGGGAGACCAAACCAATTCCTCCTCTCGGTCCCTATCGTAGCCTCTTATTTATAGAGTTCTATACCCACCTATACCCATCTATACCCACCCAATTGGGGCCGGCCAAGCTAGCTTGGGAAAAAGTGGGTGGCCAGCCCTAGCTTGAACCCAAGCTAGTAGGGCCGGCCAAATAAAATTAAAAAGAAATTTAATTTTAATTTTTATTATTATGTGGAAGATATATTTTAAAGAGAATTAAAATTAAAATATCTCTCTTGTAAAAGATCTACAAAAGATTAAAGAAAGAGATTAGATCTCTTTCCTTATTTGTAGATTGGAGAGATATTTTTTTTTTAAAAATTATTCACATGTTGATAAAATTAAAATTATAGAAATTTCCTTTTATCAACCATGAAGAGATTTTAAAGAGAAATTTTATTTTTTAAAATTTCCGGAAACAAATTAGGAAGTTTTAATTGTTGATTAAAACTTGTCCTCTTTTGTTTTCTAATGATGTGGCCGGCCATCTCAAGTTAATTGGGAAATTTTGTTTTATTTTTCTCAATTAATTCATGTCAAGGAAAATTAAGAAAATTTTATTGTAATTAAATTTCCTAATTTGCCTAGGCCAAGGAATATAAAAGAAGGGGTGAGGGTGCCTTCAAGAGACACAACATCTATTATTTCTCTCCCTCTCTGTTCCTTTGTGGTGGCCATCCTCTCTCTCCTCTTCCTCTTGTGGTGGCCGAATCCTCCCTTCCTTGGAGCTCTTGTGGTGGCGGATACTACTTGGAGAAGAAGAAGAAGAAGGAGAGAAAGCTAGTATCTCTTGGAGCTTGGTTAGTATTTTGGTTTTTCTCCTTGGTGAAGCTTTTCTTTTGTGGCCGAACCTTGCTTGGAGGAGAAGAAGGTGGTTGGTGGTTTCTCATCTCGGTAGATCGTTGCCCACACAACGTCCGAGGTTAGAAGAGGAATACGGTAGAAGATCAAGAGGTTTTTCTACAAGGTATAACTAGTAATTTCTATTTCCGCATCATGCTAGTTATTTATGGAAATAATACCAAATACAAGAGGCTTACGTTCTAGAATTTCGAATATGTTTTTTCGAAGTTGTGTTCTTTTGTTTTTTTCTTTTCCTTGTGATTTGATTGTTCTCTTTGGTTAACCTAAAGTTATTTTAGGAAATTAAATATTAGCTTTCTATTAAAGGTTTTGTCTAGTCGGTGGTGGTTGCTCCCATATCCAAGAAGGTCATGTGCCTCGCCACGTCAGTACTGGGAACTTTTTATGGAAATTAATATTTAATGGAATTAATAACTTAAGGAGACTTGGGTCGAACGTGTTAAGTTCCGCAGGAGATTCAAGTCAAAACCTAAAAGAACAAATAGATTAAGTTTTGGATCAAACGTGTTAAGTTCCGCAGGCGATCCAAAATTTAATTTAAAAGAACACATGGTAGCTAGGAAAAGGTTCAGACCTTTGTACAAAATTTTTGTACAGTGGAACCTATAGGTTTTCCGAGTAGCAACCAACACCCCACTCGTCTTCGACCTCAATTGGTGGGGCTTCATCGACCAATCCTCCGCTCAGACCTGTTCGGCGAGGGTCTCCTGCTGCCCGACCTTCTTTGCTGGCCCGTCCTACTCGCTCTCGGACAGCTCGTGCACCTCGACCGGCCACTTCCGCTCACTCCCGGGTGGCTCGTTGATAACCATGATTTTACTGCATTATTTTGATTCATATATGCATGGTTTGATGTTGATTTCATAGGTTAAAATCATGGTTACATCACATTTTGTGCATTGTGTGTATTTTTGGACTTAATTACAAATTACTTTATTTTTATATTATTTGATGCTAATATTTGATTCTTATTTTGTAGGCATCAAAGGATCTTGAATTTGGATCTATTTAGACCGAAATTGGGCTCAAATCGGAGTTCAAACAAGAAGATCAAGCTTTGAAGTATTATGGGCCGTTTATCAAGAATAGGACAGATCTGGACCATCCGTTGAAGATCTGGCTGATTCAACTTAATGGGGATCAGATCTGAGCCATTGATGAAGATCCAGAAGTTTTGATCCAGATCTGAGTTCATCTAGCCATTGATCAAGCCGAATTAATCTGGGCCGTTCAATGAAGACTGGGCCGATCTGGGCCATCCAGTGATGATCTGATCTATCCGACCTACGGGAGGGTAGATCCAGACTCTAGATCAACATCAGTACCTTCGGATAGGATTTTCGATGACTTTTCACCGTTGATTTAGCCCGTAATCATATCAACCGTCCATTCCAGATCCAGATCTGATTTAAATGAGAAGCTACAGTACCCAGCTTCTTGGTCGATCTCCACAGCACTGTTTGCGTCCCGCGGCGTTCTTCTCCAGCGAGATTCCGACCCCATCTCGATCTCTAGATCAATTTTCCGGCCAATTTCATCGCCGATGACGTTCTCAGCTGCTTGCTACCATCTCCTAATGATCTGACCTTGGTTCAAGGTGTTCCTGCGGCGAGAATTCTGCTCCGCAACTCTTTGCTTCTGCCGCTGCCGATTGTGAGGTGTTCCTCCAATCGGTGGTTCCGCTTCCATCAGTGAGCTTTGGCGGTGTTCCTCCACTGCTTCTGGACCGTTCCCGACGACATTCCATCCATCACCTTCTCCACATCAGATCTGAGGTTGCAGTCGCAGATTTGCAGATTTCTTGAGTTGGGCGGCTCCGATTTTCACTAGTTCTGTTTAGAGTGGTCTCCGATGGTGCTGGTAAAGGTTGGGCTGAGTGTAGCTACTGAGATTGTCTTCTCCGATTACAGTTGGAGTGTTCTCCGTTGTTTCCTTGTGTGACGGCAAGGAGAAGTTGCCGAGAAGATTGGTTTGGTGTTGAGATGGTTTAGGGTTTAATTTCTGCATTCTTTTACTGTTGATAGATTTACATTTCAGTTTATGTTAGTTGAATTCATTAACATAGTTCTTCTTAGCTTAATTGTTTTAATTCAAGTGTTTGAGTAATTTAGTTTTAATTGCTTTTGAAGTTGTTGTTAATTTAGCTTTAGCTTTAATTTCAGTATTATTGAGTAGCTTAGTTTTAGTAGTTAAGATTTAAAATTTTCTTTAGAATGTATTCATTCATGTCTTGTTGTTTATGCTTAGTTTAAGGGTGTGTCAATGATTTAATCTCAATGTAGGAGTGACAATGCGTTAAGGTTTGATTGTTGGCACATAGGTAGGTTTTAGTTATGCTTTAGATTAATTTCTTTACTGCTGTGTTTTCCTTTGTAGATTTAGATTTAAAGCTTTTAAACCCCCAACTCCATTTTCATATCGAAAACCCCAAAAAAATAGGAATAAAAGACAATCCTAAATTACATTCTACCGTTAGTTTCTCGGATCGATCCTGGGCTCGTTACTACAGCATTATTGTTTGATTAAGGGGTTCAGTGAAATATATATTTATTAATTTGATAAGCCCATTCGTGACAGTAAATTATATGTTTATCACTCTTCCACCTCGATTGGCTATTCCCGCTCGCCCCCGGGCCCCACGTACAGCTCGCCCAACTCCCCCAACACCACTACCCTCGGTTAGTCCTCCTCGAGCCACTTATATCCCTGGTCGGGGCCTTGGTGAAAGGCTTATGGGCCTTGGCGGAAGAACAGGCAACTTCCCCCTTGTCAGTCCTGCTTTCAGAGAGGCTTCTCAGGCAGCTTGCAGGGCTCGTGCCACAAATGAACGCCTGAGCCAAAATGCCCCAACTCCCTCTAGACGCAGGGCTCGGTCGTCCTCCGATGATTCTGACTCTGACAGCCGCTATCCCAAAGACGTCGACGTCGACGCCGAGCCCCTCGCCCGATGTCCAACTCCGGCCCGTCATCTATCCCTTCTCCTCCGCCAACTGCAGTTGCCTCTCCTCCGTCCCCTCAAGTGACTTCACCTCCAATCCCGAGCCATGTAGCTGATCCCCCTACTTCATCCAATAATCAGGCCGAGCCCCCATTGGCTCATCCTTCCCCCTCACAGCACGCTCAGGACGATGAAGCTGGCCCCTCAGAACGACCTTCCACTATCCCGCCTACAGTACCTCCTCAGGGGCCTTCTTCAGCTCCTTCTGGTGCAACCACCGAGCCAGCTCCTCCAGGCTCAGTCGCGGGTCCCTCAGGCCCCGCTTATTTAGAATTATTGTACTACCCTCCCTTCTGAGGAGCAATTATGGTCTCAAACAGATGTTCCCACCAGCTCCCTCAAGTTAAAAGGTCGTCTTACCACTTTATGGGAAGAAAGCCTGTAGCATATGGATTCCTTGCCTTCCCTGGCTCAGATGGACCGATTCACAGAGTTGTATATCAAGGTAACCTTTAAAGGTTTCCCAACTGTTGCTTTTCCCGCTCTTATCAGATACTTCCTGTATGTCCCAGGCTTGTGCAGAATCTTTGATAGTGAACCATTCCTTCCATACTACGCATTATCAGAATAAGATGCTGCGAGACCATGTTGCTGAACTAGAACTACAACTGAATGATCCTGCCCAAGCTAGCCATGCTCTGAGGGCCGAAATAAAATATTTAACCAAAAAGAAGAATAGTCTGGAAGTATCCCTAGCACTAACCAACCATAAACTTAGAGATCTCCAAGAAAAGCAAAGTCAGACTGATAGTGTACACCAACAGAGTATGAATCAGCAGGCTTCAGAGCATCAAAGAGCTATGGACCAGTTAGCTCAAAAGTTGCGTGCTGCCGAGGCTCTGGTGCAGGATCAAGACCAAAAGTTGAAATCGCAGGAGGCCCTTTTGAAATCTCAAGAGACCCAACTAACTTTCCAAGCGACAGAATTATCTACTGCCAAAAGTGAACTGGCTCAGGCTAGGGCCACCACAGAGGGCGTGTCAACAACTCTGGCGAACTACAGAGAAGGGGAGAACAATCGCTGCTTGCAGAACCATGCTATGTATGTACGTTCTCCAGAATTTTGTGCACAGGTGGGACATCATTTTTCCACATATGCTATCTACGGGGCGGGCGGGGTTCTGCGACAACTTCACGAGCAAGACTATTTAAAGTCTCTTCCACCTCCTGAATTCTTAGACCATGATCGGATCCTCAAAGAGATACCGGATGAGATATTTGCTCCTTTTGAATGATATTTTTTGGCTTCTTGTACATAATGTCTTGAGAATTGCTTGTAAAGTATTTTACTATTTCTCCATTTGCCTTCCAAGGCTTGCTTTATTAACATTGCTTAGCTTCGTTATAGAAAGTATTAGGACATACAGTTTCTGCTTTCTCCGATCTACCTTTCCCCGGTCTGCTAACCAATCTGTGATATGTCACAGCTCGGCTTATCACTCGGTCTGCACTTTTAGGCCTGTCTCTTCAAACTCGATAAGGTCGCAGGTAATTAGCGCTCCAGGGTCGATCCAGCCTCTTGCCTCGTTCATCTTGTAAATAATAGGCTCCAGATGCCAACTTTTTAATGACTTTATAAGGTCCATCACATTGTGGTGCTAGTTTAGTCACGTCCCCCACTGGCTTGATTTGCTTCCAGACTAGATCTCCTTCTCCAAAGAATCGAGGAACTACTCTTCTGTTATAATTATGTCTCATTCTTTGTCGATAAGCCTCCAGCTGAGCCACCGTTTGGTCGCGGGTTTCGCTAATAAGATCCAGCTCAGCTAACCGCCGCTCCGTGTTTCCTTCATCATACAGTGTCCTTCTGACCGACGGTACTCCAATTTCTATGGACACCACTGCCTCATTGCCATAAACCAAGTGAAATGGTGTCAGACCTATGCTTTCCCGAGGTGTTGTACGATAGGCCCACAGAATACTTGGTAGCTCTTCCACCCAATTGCCTCCGACATGATCCAGCTTGACCTTCAAACCTCGCACTATCTCTCTGTTGATTGCCTCGGTCTGACCATTGCTTTGAGGATAAGCTACTGAAGTGAAGGCTTGCATTATGTCAAATCCCTTGCACCAGGCCTGGATTCTTTGTCCTTGAAATTACCTTCCATTGTCAGACACCAGATTGTGAGGAATACCAAACCTACAAAGGATGTTCTTCCATAAGAATTGAATGACAGCATCTTCTGTGATCCGGGCCAGGGCTTCTGCTTCAACCCACTTAGAAAAATAGTCCACGGCCACCAATAAGAAGCGCCTTTGACCTGGTGCCATCGGAAATAGTCCCACGATATCCATGCCCCATTGATCAAAAGGACAAGACACTATAGACGTTCTTAGTAGGGTCGTAGGTCGATGTGTCAAGTTTTGATGTTTCTGGCAGGACAAGCATGTGTTCACCAGCTTGTGAGCATCCTTCTACAAAGTAGGCTAGAAATATCCGGCCAGGAGCACCTTGCGAGATAATGTCCGACCGCCCACATGATTGCCACAGCATCCCAGATGTATTTCTCGTAAGGCCTAGTCGGCTTCCTCCATACTCAAGAATTTAAGTAAGGGTCGAGAGAAGGACCTCTTGTAGAGCTGGTCCCCAATCATGACATAAGCATGAGCCTGCCTCTTTATCAATCGAGATTCTTCGGGATCTGTAGGTAAGATACCTTGCCTGAGATAACTGATCACGGGTGCCCGCCAATCAATAGTTGCTTCTGCATTGTTTTGCAAATCTATCTGGGCTAGCAGAAAGGTTTATGTCGTTGACCGATCCAGCACCCAAGTAGTTAAAGAACTGGTCATCTTTACTAATTCGTCTGCTCGCTCATTCTCCGACCTGGGTATCTTTGTTACAGTGACCTCTACAAATTCTGCCTTCATCTTCTCATAAGCTTCCCGATACATTTGCAATTTATCATAATTTATAACAAAGTTGCCGGTAACCTGCTGAGTCACCAACTGGGAATCTGAATAGATGATTACCCGAGCTGCTCCAACATGCCGGGCTGCTTGCAATCCAGCCAACAAAGCCTCATACTCTGCCTCATTGTTAGTGGCTCAGAAATTCAGTCGAACTGTCAACTGAAGTATATCCCCTTGAGGAGATATTACCAAGACCCCGACCCCGCTTCCATGATGATTAGCAGACCCATCCACATAGATCTTCCATGTTTCTTCAGGGCTGGTTTGATGTATCTCTGTTAAGAAATCTTCCAAGGCTTGTGCCTTGATAGCGGTGCGAGGCTGGTACTGTATGTCATATTCTCCCAATTCTGTGGCCCATCTGATAAGCCGACCCGCAACTTCTACATTGGTCAGTGCTCTTCCCATGGTGCTATTGGTTAAGACTGTGATTGGATACGATAAAAAGTAAGGTCGTAACCGCCGAGCCATAAGGACCAATCCATAAACCAACTTCTCAAGGGTCGTGTATCGAGCCTCGGCTCCTTTCAATAAGTGACTGAAGAAATACACTAGCCGGTGTACATTGTCATGTTCTTTAACGAGCACTGCCCCTATAGCCTCAGGGGTGGCTGATAAGTAAACCCATAAGGGTTCTCCTACAACTGGCTTAAAGAGAGAGGGAAAAGTTTCCAGATACTTCTTCAACTCTTCGAAAGCTCTAGTGCATTCTTCGTCCCATTGGAACTTGGAGGCCTTCCTTAGCACCTTGAAAAAAGGAGCAGCTCGATCTGCGGATCTGGAGATGAATCTTGACAGGGTTGTTATTCTACCGACCAACTTCTGGGTTTCTTTTAAATTCTAAGGAGGCTGCATATCCTTTAGCACTTGCACTTTTTCAGGATTGACTTCTATTCCCCGCTCAGTCACCAGGTAACCCAAGAATTTTCCTCCTCTAGCCCCGAATAAGCATTTCAAGGGATTGAGTTTTAGCCCATACTGTTGGAGAATCCTGCATGTTTCTTCCTTATCTTTGATCAAGTTTTCGGCCAGTGGGGATTTGATGAGTATGTCGTCTACATAGACCTCCACATTTTGCCCGATCTGCTCCCGGAAGATTTTATCCATCATTCGCTGGTATATGGCTCCGGCGTTCCTGAGGCCAAAGGGCATGACCGTATAACAGAAAGTACCGTCAGCCGTAATAAAACTAACCTTCTCTTGATCTTCCCGGGCTAGAGGTATCTGATGATACCCCTAGTAGGCATCCAGCATACATATTCTTTCGCATCCGGCTGTGGAATCTACCATTTGATCAATCCGGGGTAGAGGATAGCAATCTTTGGGGCTGACCCGGTTGAGGTCCCGGAAGTCTATACATACTCTCCACTTATTGTTGGGCTTCTTTACCAAGACTACATTGGAGAGCCAGGATGGGAACTAAACCTCCCGAACATGTCCTGCTTTTTTGAGCTGATCCACCTCGGCTCTTATTATTTTATTCTGGTCAGCTGAGAAATTTCTTTTCTTTTGCTTCACAGGCTGGGAGTCAGGTAATAGATGCAACTTGTGCTCAGCCACCTCTGGCTTGACCCCGGGCAACTCCTCAGTAGACCAAGCAAAGACATCTTGATTGCGGATTAAACACTGAATTAATTCTTCTTTGAGGGGAGAGGGAAGGTCTCTTGTAACCCGGGTCAGACTTTCAGGTCGCTCGGCGTGTAGTTGTATTTCTTCCCAAGGAACGGGTTCTTCATCTATAGGCAGAGGCTCCTCTTGCACAGCATGAACGCCTCCATCTTGCATCCTCTGATTTTTTCGAGCATCAACTCGGACCATGTCAATGTAGCACCGGCGAGAAACCCTCTGTTCTCCTTTAACTTCTCCGACCTGCTCTCCCACAGGAAATTTGATTTTTTGATGGAAGGTCGAGATAGCAGCCCTAAATTCATGCAGGGCTGGCCTTCCGAGGATGACATTGTAAGAAGAAGGAGAATCCACCACTGTAAAAGTGCTTCTTCTAGTGCACACCAACGGCTCGGTGCCTAAAGATATGGCCAACTTAATCTGACCCATAGGCTTCACCTCATTGCCTGTAAATCCGTACAGAGATGTGGCCACCGGTTGGAGTTCAGCGGCATTGATTTGCATTTCTTCAAATGTAGTCCTGAATAAAATGTTGACCGAGCTCCCAGTGTCGACAAAAACCCGAGCCACTCGGCTATTGGCAATGATGGCCTTGATGATGAGAGCATCATTATGAGGTAACTCCAGGCCCTCCAGGTCTGCTGGCCCAAAGCTAATAACAGGGCCAGTAGCTTGCTCATGACTGCATCCGACAGCATGAACCTCCAAGCGTCGAACGTGAGACTTACGGGCTCTCCCTGAATCTCCATCAGTTGGCCCTCTAGAGATCATGCCGATCTCTCTGACAGCTGCATTGCCTCTGTTCTCGACCTCTCGTGATCCTTCTGGCTCTTTTCCCCGGCCAGGCTGATGAGTGATAGGTCCTGCGAGGTCGGAACGAGGATGTCCGACCTATCCTGCCCCCCTTTGTTCCTCCATCATCTTGATCAACTGAGGAGCTAGCTCGGGCGGAGGCAATCCCATCTCGGCAGCCCGCTTGGAGTCTCGAGAGAACTGAAAACAACGGTTAGTATCATGCGTATGCGATCTATGATAGGTACAATACCGATTATTCCCTGGCTCTGTTCGAGGGAAATGTACAGCAGCAACTCGAGGAGCCGGTCGAATTTCTAGCCCAGGATGAAAGGAAGGTCTGGCTTCCCGGGCTCGTGGCAGAGGTTGTGGGGGTGGATGAGGCGCTCTTCTTTCTTGCTTGGCAGCGGAAGGAAGTGGTCTTTCAGCCTTCCTTCGGGCTGCTTGCGCTTCTTCCACCTTAATGTAGAAAGCAGCTTTTTCGACCATGTCATCAAAATTTCGAGCGGGATTTTTGATGAGATCTCTGAAGAATTCCACTTCTTCTAATCCATGGGAGAAGGCGCTCATCAGAATCTCTGAAGTGGCGGTGGGGACATCTTGAGCCACTTAATTAAAACGGTTGATATAACTTCTCAAGGGCTCAGTAGGCCCTTGCTTCAAAGCAAAGAGGCAATGATCTGTCTTCTGGTATTTCTTGCTGCTAGCAAATCGGCGCAGAAAAGCCTTTTTGAAATCTAGAAAGCAGGTGATGGATCCTTGAGGTAGCCCATCAAACCACTTTAAGGCTGAGCCAGCTAAAGTATTCAAGAACACTCTGCATTTGACTGCATCGCTATATTGGTGCAGCAGGGCTGCATTTTTGAATTTCCTCAAGTGCTCTTCCGAATCCTTGCTCCCGTCATATTCTCCGATCGACGGGGCTCTATAACCTTTAGGCTGTCTTTCATTCAGAATCCTAGCCGAGAAAGGTACTTTCTCGTCCGGATCTTCAGGGAACACCTCAGGTATGACAAGGGCCTTTCCCTTCTTCGAATCCCGCGGCAGTGAACTCTCAGCCATAGATGCTTGAGGCTGCTCCTTCTTAAGGCTTTGTGCTTGGGGTTCTGGCTGATAATATCCTATACCGGGCTCACGATAAGGATGTTGAGGAAATACCTCAGGCTGCTTTCTTTTGGAACCCCGATCTGAAACAGGGAGGGGCTCCTTAGAAACTTCAGCAGGGGCATGTCGTGGTCGTGAGACAGTTGCCTGTCTCTCAGAGGCTGCCAACCTTTTGGCCTCCTTGAAGAGCTCGTACTCTCCAGCGGTCATAGTGACGTGAATGCGGCCAGACTACTCCATCGTCACGTTCCGGAACAGGTTGTTGTGTTCCCACAGATGGCGCTAAATTTGATCCCGTCCGGAAGCTGAGTCAGATGAAGGCGGGCCTTGTTGTGCTAAAAGTTGACGGAGAGTCGTTGAGATGCTGAATCAGCGAGGTACCCCCTGGACAGGTTCGCACGGGCAGTTCTAAGGAGAGAAACGATCAGGATGATGACGCTATTGATCTACACACACTCAGACGAGTCCACCGGTCGTTAGAGACCAGAAACCAGGGAAAAAGTCCCCGGGTCAGGCCCTTCGACGCTCAAGTCAGATACTTTTTCCCCAGAAATCACAGAGAAAGCATAAAAAGTAAAAGACTGGTAGGAAATGACGAGTCAGCGTACCTGCGTAAGGGACAAAGCATCTCTTTTTATACTGCAACTGAGGCTTCTGGAACCTGGCGAATGTCAGGAAATGTCGGATGTCAGGCTCTGTCTAGCGGTGGTCGACACGTGGCCTGTTCTTATAGGCTGGCGAAGGAACCAAGAGGAGTATGAGCCTCCCACCGTTAGAATATTCCCTGACATGTGATGATTGTTCTCTGACAGGTGGTTACGATTCCTTGCAGGCTTATTTGTCCTGTAGCGTCTGGCCTTCTGACCCCCCTTCATCTGCGTCATCCGAAGCATGTACATCCCGACCCGCACGTTGGGTCTGATTCCAGACCCGCATCTGCTTATTGCTATCCAAGGTATGTACGTTCCGATCTGCACGCTGAGTTTGATTCCCGACCCGCATCTGCTTATTGCTATCCATGGTATGAACGTCCAGACCTGCACGCTGGATCGGCTCACCGACTTGCGTCTTTCCACTGTTATCTATGGCATGAACGTCCCGACCTGCACGCTGGGTCGGTTCCCTGACCTGCATTTGTCCGCTGTTATCCATGGTATGAACGTCCCGACCTGCACGCTGGATCGGTTCCCTGACCTGCATCTGTTCGCTATTATCCATGGTATGAACGTCCCGACCTGCACGCTGGATCGGTTCCCTGACCTGCATCTGTCCGCTGTTATCCATGGTATGAACGTCCCGACCTGCACGCTGGATCGGTTCCCTGACCTGCATCGCTTCATCGGAAGTCTTATTTGGTATACCCATCCAATCAATAAGTTGGCCCCCTAGTCGCACCCAATCCCTGGTTATACCTGACCCATGGGTCCGATCCTCAATTGAATTTGGCCCTGTGAGTCCGATCCTCAATTGAATACTGTCCTTTGACTAGTCCATCAACTGAAGCTTTGCTTTTAGCCACGTGAGCTGGAATCTTGACCTCCTTGTAATTCTGATTCCTGACCTCCCCGATGGCGTTGCCAAGGCGGCTAGACTTTTGACCTCCAGGCTAGTGTAACTTTTGACTAGCCACGGGGGCTAGACTTCTGACCTCCATGCTGGCGTGACTTTTGACCCTTCTGTGGCTTTGACTCCGTGCCATATCATCTCACAGACCCCACATTCATGCACCGTATCACATAGTTTATAAAAAATATTGGACACCAAATAAAAAAATATAATCATCCATATAATTAAATATTATATATATATATATATATATATATTATATTACTAAACATAGCAATAATATAATCAAAATTATATTACATTATATTATAAAACATTATAAGAGTGATTATATCACCCCTAACCAAACCTAATCGTACAGGTTAGCTTATTACAAGTGTAGCAACTATATGATAATTATTGTAATAATTTTAAAATGATTTTGATTAAATTAATATATTTTTATTTAAAATTAAAAGAGTATTTTAATATAAAAAGTACTTCACCCCATAATTAATGGGTTGAAAATGAAAGACGCCAATTAAAAATTAAAAAAAAAAATAAAAATAAACAACCTTAAAATAAAAATAGTGTTTAGATAAAAAATATACTAGATGCACTATTTTAATATTTTTCAAATACCTTTTTAATGAAAATGATAATAAAGTAGCCCTTTTAATTTTTACCCGTGGCCGTGGAGAAGAAAAGGACACCGTTCCGAACAAATTTCAAGTCAGCAATATTCATAGTTCTTGTGCTAATAGAACATGCAATTGGCAAAAAGGTGACTGATGGCTTTTCCTAAACGTTACTTATCGTCGTGAGATAAAATAAATAAATCATTGTGAGTAAGTGACTCTTTAAGTAGGAGAAATTTTATTTTTCAAAGAATTATTTTTTTTGAAAATTCGATCATTATTCTCGTATCGTAATTTACCAAGTACCAATTCGACTGTATCCATGTGGGTGCTAATAGAACATGGAAGCTGCTTGTTGTAATGGCAATTCATTGGATTGGAAATTTGGAGATCAAATTGTTCGAAAGAATTATTCTATGCAAGCTGAACTTCCATGTTCCATATAGTATTTGAATCTGTTCTTATTCATCAGATCATGACTATTCTAATTATCAGATTCAACTAATTAATAACTTGCGAATTAGCGAATTATCCGACAAACGATCCACTTGTGCTTAGTGGTGCGCATAGTTATCATGATCATCATAATCAGCAACTGAGTTGGTTCTTTTTTTTGGTTTATTCTAATGCATGTTGCAATTTGGTTTATTCTAATGCATGTTTATTCTAATGTTTTTTTTGGTTCGAAAGATTGTTGATTCTTCTGTGCATTGTCCATGGACACTTGAAAGATTGGGGCAAAAATTCTACATTAAAGTGATGGTTTTGTGGGTTCTTCTATTGCTTGCTGTTATAACTATAACAATTTACTGAACTACACATAAATTCTCTAAATATTCAAATCACGCACCAATTTTCCAACATAGCTGTCGGCCCTCTGTCATCTACCTTCCTCAGTTAAGGCGACTATGAAATCGCAATCGAGCTGGCCGCAAATTGAATCGGATTGAAGGTTTGTAGGCCTAGAGGGCATAGTTGATGGATGAATGGTGGAACACTATCTATCCTTCAATAATAGAAACTTATCGTTCAGCAAAAATCAACCAAAGATTATGCTATAGACTAGACATTGCACTAAACACTCCCAAAGTGTGCCTAAATGTTCTTCCTAATCCACTTTTCAAGATTCCAGTCCACTTAACTTGTCCGCCTACAAATCCACTTCCAATGATCCGATGATTCCCATGCAACATGTAACAAAGGAATCTTATGAGATTTGAGTACTTATTGTATTTATAGGCACGGGCGGTTCTATCACTCCCGAACTCCTCTTCCAAACATGGCACCCTCAATGACACACATAAGAGGAACTTGTAGGACGTTTAAGGCTCACATACTCATGACGATAGTTCAGTTAGGATACACAATTCTCTACTTCATCACTGAGGCTTCCTTCAACCGGGGATTGAATCCCCACGTATACACCACCTACAGACACTTGGTTTCAGCCTTGGTCATGTGGCCTTTTGCTTATTTCCTTGAAAGGTACAACGTCGACTCTTCAATTCATACGGTCGTTCTCTTTCTGACTTGTTTTTTCAGCATATATTGATGTAGGAAATTAAGACCCAAGCTTATATTAACATTGTTCTTGGAGCTATGTGTGCTTTCCCTTCTAGGGTGAGAAAATTAAGCCAGCTATTTCAGTTTACATCATACGAATACTTCGGCTAATAGTGGTGTTGTCTCTTATAATTTTTACAGGAGCTTAACCCTAAACATGTACTTTGCGAGCTTAAAATACACATCTCCTACCTTTGTTACTTCCATGGTCAACACCATTGCTGCCATGACCTTTATCGTTGCTATTCTACTCAGGTAATTAATATCTTACGATCTCTCTCCTCTTCTTCTCGAAATGACAAAGTTTTGGTTCAGATTCGAGCATCTTGACATTAAAAGCCCCAGAGGAGTGGCCAAGGCTGTTGGCACTCTAGTGTCGTTGGTAGGTGCTACGATCATGACGCTTTACAAAGGACCAGCAATGAGGAATTTTTGGGAAGCACTGATCCACATCCATGGAAATGCCATCCACGAGAGCTGGTTGAAGGGATCAATCCTTACCGTGGCAAGCTGCATCACTTGGTCCATGTGGTACATAATGCAGGTATTTCTATTAGAAGTAAAGTTTTCTCCTGAGCCACATGAATATATTCTACAAACTAAAGAACTCGAACAAGAGAAAACAATTCTAAGCACAACGATCTAGTTTCATCAAAAACATGACATAACAAAAGTAAATACAGAAATAATGATAATGAAATCTGATTGCAGCTGAAGAGTCATTGTTGTAAAACGTCGTCATCGAGATCTTGTAGAAGAAGAAGAGAGAGGGAGAGGTCTTCCTTCAGACTTAGGGCGACGACGTCAAATTCTCTACATCAATGGGAAACACAGAAAATCATCGATCTCTAATCCAATGGAGACGTTACCCATATATAGTAGATTCACATCCGTTATCAGCCCATAAATAATAAAGGAGGCAGGTAATAGGTTCTACGCATACAAGTCCACATCCAATAACCAAAACCCGAGTTAACTTAAGTTGATCGCTTATTGGGTTTGGATTCTTAACGACATAAATATGTACGCTAACAAATCGCATGTGAGCCCACCTAAAGGAAATAAAATCCAACAATCTCCCACCATGGATTACATGTGATTTGTATATAACATATGAGAATAACTTTAATTGATGTCAACAACAATCCCAAACTTTATATATTGAATACCCCTGGACATGTAAATAATTTGGTCCATTAACTTCATTGGAATAGGACTAAAAATGGCATACTTACTATATATACTTGTAACAACCCCCAACAATAATCACAATACCAATATCATTAATAAAAATAAAATAAAAATGTGGATGTGTAGCATGGAAATTACATGAAATGTGATCATCATTACATGTCAATTTTTAATTGGTCCTAAGATGACACAAAAGCATATTTGCTAAGACTTTATGCTAAACTGTAGTAGCAAATCATGATCTAGGCCTTATGATTTCAAAAGATATCACATTTACAAACAATATTATATGTTAAACATCAGTAGTAAATCATTATATTTATTTCAGAGTGCCAAACAAATAAAATAACCATGAATGTTTTAAACTTTAAGTACATACAATAATCAAAACAAAATATTGATCTTTATTAACAAATATAGAGCAATAAAATAAATATTGACTCTTACAAGATGAGTACTTCTTCTATTAGAAGGATTCTTATATCTACAATATGTACATGAAATACTTTAGCCATTAAGCCTTTGTGAGTGGATCTGCCAACATGGAATCTGTGCTGATGTAATCTATCATCACCTGACAGCTCTGAACTATTTTTTTAACCACTAGAAACTTGATGTCAATGTGCTTTGACTTTCGACGAATTGCTATTGTTCTTGACATAAATTTTGCGATTTTATTATCACAATTGATCTTCAATGGCCTGTTAATGCCATCAACGATCCGCAATGCTATAATGAAGTTCCATTGCCAAATCTTGTGATTGGATGATTCGTAGTATGCTATCAACTTTGCCTCAATAGTAGAAGTGACTACTAGCGTCTACTTGACGTTCTTCAAAAATATATCCCCTCCAGCAAGCATGAAAATATAGCATGAAGTAGACCTCTTACTATCTAATCATCCAGCAAATCAAAATCTGAATATCCAATCACCTTCAAGTGATCTAATCTCCGATACGTGAGCATGTGTCCTTTAGTTCTTGGTAAATACCACACCACTCTCTTCACAAGTTTCCAACGTAGCAGTCTTGGGTTACTTACATATCTACCTAACATCCCCGCTATGAACATTATATCTAGAGATATACAAACTTGTGCATATATGAGACTTCCTATAACTGATGGATAAGGGAATTGTTCAATTTTCTTTATTTCAAGTTTAAGTCATAGATACTGTGGCAAACTAAATCTGTCACCTCTAGACATAGGTGTATCACTAGGTGCACAGTTTTGCATATCAAACCTTACAAGCGCATTTTCAATATAGGTCTATTGTGAAAGTTTAATAATACCTCTTGAATGATCATGACATATCTATATACCAAAAACAAAGGATGCTTCACTAAGATCTTTTATTTCAAAATTACCGGATAGAAATAACTTGGTTTTATGCAACAAACCTTTATTATTGCTTGCAAACAATATGTTATCCACATACAAAACAAGCATAATAAATTTGTTCCAATTGAACTTTACATATATGTACATATTAATAAGATTCTCCTTAAATCAAATGTGAAAACCACTTAATCAAATGTTTGGTACCATTGACGGGATATCTATTTCAAACCATAAATGGATTTCTTGAATCTATATACTAGGTGCTTTAAGTCCGCAGAATCAAAGTTCGTCAGTTGCACCATATATATAGTCTCCTCAATATCACCATTGAGGAATGCAATCTTTACATCTATTTGATGTAGCTCTAAATTAAAATGAGCTACAAGTGTTATAATTATTCTGAGGGAGTCTTTCGTTGACACAAATGAGAAAGTCTCCTTGTAATCAATGTCTTCCTTTCGAATAAATCCCTTGACAACAAGATGAGTCTTATACATTTCAAAATTGCCCATTGAATCCCATTTGTTTTAAAATATCTAGTAACAACAACAGGTTTCATACCTTCAAGCAATTCGACAAGTTCTGAAATGTCATTGTCTACCATAGACTTCAACTCTTCTTGCATGATATTAATCCACTATTCAGGGTTAGAGCATTAGAGCTTTCCATCCTTATGTTAAACTCATACTCTTGGAGATAAACATAATCATGAGGAATCATAGGTCTCCTATCCCTAGTGGATCACCTTAATGACACTTGTGTTTGAGCAGGATGAAGTACAAGACCATCAATATAAGGCAATATCTCATTTTGAGTGGTAGGTTTCACCCATTACATTAGAGATAACACAGAAATATCTTAATTCACTACTCCCACTAGATGTACAATATCCATAATATAATATATGGTAATCATACCACTATTAATTGCACTAGTAGTAACCACAAGAGGATCTCTAATGTCTTTCTTAAAAGATATTTCCCTAATCTTAGCACTTCCACTGTCCTCAATAAATTTAACATTTTCTATTTCAAAGAAGGATCTATTAAAGGGATCATAAAATTTATACCCTCTTAATTTCTTAGAGTAAACTCTAAAATTACAGATAATAGTCCTTGAGTCTAGTTGCTTTTCATGAAGCCTATAAGGCCTAGTCTCAGCTGGACAACTCTAGATATATAAATGCATAATACAAGGCTTCTGCTCATCCATATCTCGTATGAGATTTTAGTTACTGCCTTACTGATACTCTATTAAGTAGGTAAATTATAGTCTTGAGTGCTTCACCCCATAAAGATTTCGATAGAGATCGTATCTTTTAGGGTACGATTGTGACATTTAGCTACACCATTCTAACTGAAAGTACTAGGCATGGTATACTGAGGTATGATCCCACACTTAGTTAAAGCAATTCGTAAAAGTTCCTAGACGTTATTCACTTGATCCATCATATCGACCGTAATATTCACCTCCATGATCGGATATGACGACCTTAACTTTCTTACCTAGTTGATTTTCAACTTTGGCTTTACAAATTTTAATCATGTCCAAAAAGTGTGACTTTACATGAATAAGATATAGATAGCCGAATCGAGTGTAATATTATATGAAGCTATTAAAAAATATATATCCATTCCAAGATCCCTTAGAGAATGATCTATAAATGTCTGTATATATTAGCTCCAAAATGTCATTACAATGTCTAGCCCCCTTATTATTTTTGTTAGTGGTCTTCTACTTCACACACTTTATGTAGAGATCAAAATTTGACATATCAACGAATTGAGAATTCCATGTGACATTTGAAGGTCCCGTGTAAGTCGGCTAGAGGAGGGTGAATAGTCTGTAAGAACAAGTTGTAGCTTTTCTTTTGCTATCATTCTTAGCAAAGACACACGTTTGTTGAATTAAAAATAATAAACATAAATTAAAAGATGAGGCAGAATTTACTTAGTTTGCAACTAGAGGGATTACTAATCCAAGGTAGTGTAAAACTCTACTAAAGATCTCCTTTTGATATAGGCGGAGTAGTCTCTTACAATCGTTGAAAGCACATACTTTAGAAAATAAAAAAACTATTCGAGTACAAGTGTGTCATTTACTAGTGTTATATTGAATGAAGAGGATCAAGGCTCTATTAATAGCTCACTGGTCGGGTTATGGCGCTTGGACCAGGTCTAGGCACCTCCACTGTGGCACCTTTTTTGCTCTGCAACAGCTTCACAATAGCTTCATGATAACTCAAATTATGAACATTAAGTGTACAAAGCAATTAAATTTTGCAAGCAATATTAAAATTAAGCTAAATAATTTTTATTTGAAGCATGCATAAAAATTAACTTAATTTAGACTAAGCGTGATTTAAGAACCTAGAATAAGTTCCTACCTACTGGATTTACGAAAAAATTTCGTAAGATATATTTTTTCACTTTTATAATTTGACCCCTACGATTTCATAAATACCAGTTAAGCCCTTTATAGTTTATAAAATTTAGAATAAAAGAATTTTAACATGCAGAATTTTTAAAACATTCTATTTGTTCTTTTAATTTTATATTTTCATTTTTAACTTTATCAAATTCTTCTAGTGAACATGCTTTAGCTAAGATAGTTTTCAAATTTATAGTTTCCTTTTTTAATTTTATATTCTTAGTTTTAAGCTTACATAATAATTTAAACATTAATGTTGTACCTAAATATAGCTGATCAGGAGGTAGAAGACATACCTTACTTATCAAATCTGATCTGAAGCTAGATTCTCCCTCTTCATTGCTACTTTCTTCAAATATAGCTCCCCCTTTATTGATACTCTTCTTTTAGTGACTCTCCATTAGTGCTAGTCCAACATACTCCCCAGTTTGGACTTTGATGATGACTTGTCGCACGTTGCCTTCAGAATCTTGTGCTTCAATTTATTTGGCCCTGTTTTTTCTCCTGTCTTTTTAGCTTCGGGTAGTCATCCTTAATGTGTCATTCTTCTTGGCAGTTGTAGCATCTAACTTTCCTCTTTCTTAGAAGAAACTTCTTGGCCTGTGACTTGTTAAATTTGTTAGATTTAAAATACTTTAAAAATTTTCTTACCATGAAAGCTTCTTCATCTTCATCTAACGATGAGTCGGACTCAGTTTGTCTTTCCTAGCTTTAAGCGCTAGATTCTAACTTGGCTCCTTTTCTTTCCTCATATCTGCACATCTAGATTCGTGTAATTCCAAAGTTAAAAATAGTTTTTCTAAATTACTTACCTCCAAATTCTTTGATATATAATAGGCATCTACTATTGATGTCCACTGTTAAGTTCTAAGGAAGGTGTTGAGACCAAATCAGATTGAGTCCCTATTTGTTACTAGTTCTCTGAAGTTTGTTAGTCCGGTGATAAGCTCCTTAATCTTTCCATGCAATTGGGCTACCATTTCTCCTTCTTACATCCAGAGATTTGTCAGTTGATTTATGTGAAAGTCTCATCTTACTATCTTAGCCTCCGATTTTCCTTCATATAGCTCCAGGAATTTATCCCAGTGTTTCTTGGCTGAGTCATATGCACCAATCCAATTGACTTCTTGCGGTGGTAGAACATTTAGCAGATAGAACTATACTTTGTCATTTGCCACAGAGTCAGCTTGCTCCTTGCTCTAAAATTGTTCCTCTTTTTTTTTTGGCTCTTTGCTGATTTTTTGGGTGCTACAAAATTATATTTAATTGTAAGCAATATATCGAAGTCTGTTTTAAAGAATACCTCCATTTTTTTCTAGATTGCGAAGTCCCCCTGAAACTTTTGTAGATGAATACTCGCTCATGTCATTTGTGCTTTAGACAGAGGTTAGTCCTTCTGAAGTGTTCTTGCTCTGATACCAATTGAAGGCCCCATGTAGGTCAGGTAGAGGGGGTGAATAGCTTTCAAGCATAATTTGTAGCTTTTCTTTTGCTATCGTTCTTAGAAAAGATACATATTAGTTGAATTAAAAACAATAAACATAAATTAAAGATGAGGCAGAATTTACTTAGTTTACAACCAGGAAGGTTACTAATCCAAGGCAATGTAAAACTCCACTAAAGATCTCATTTTGATGTAGACGTAATGGCCTTTTACAATCGTTAAAAGTGCAGACTTTAGAAAACAGGAAAAACCATTTGAGTACAAGTGTATTGTTTACTAGTGTTATATTGAATGAAGAGAACCAGAGCTCTATTTATAACTCATTGGTCGAAATATAGCTGTTAATGACGTGGTGGGTCTCGAGCGCTTGGATAAGGTCTTGATGTCTCCACTGTGTCGCCTTATCCGCTCCAAAATGTATCCACAATGGCTTTGTGATAAGTCTCTTAGCCATGCCTAGGTACCTGGACCGATCCAGGCGCCTGGAATGTTACTGACATGGACCCAAATTCTATCCCCATTGTAACGTCTCCGAAAGGGTGCCTTTGCTAGCCTAAGCTGGTCCAGGCGTTTAGAGTTCGGGAGCCTAGAGTCTGGGCTCCTGGACTTGGTCTAGGCTCCTGGACTTGGCCCAGGCTCCTAGACTTGGTCTAGGCTCGTAGACAAGTAAACTTTGTGTTGACTTGTCTAGCTGCTGCTCTAGTCACTTGGGTGATTCTCCAGTCATCCAGAGTTAAGCTCACCCGAACCCAATTCTGACCTTCTCCTCAACCAAATTTCCTTCACGGCTTCGCGTCCCTCAGAAGTGTCGGGCGCATCCTTCTCATCCACTGGTGTACTTTTCCGTAGCTCTTCGTCCCTGGGATGCACCAAGCTCATCGACTTGGTTCCCATGTCATCCTTCTTACTAACCGTGTCTTCCGCTAGACTTCCTGTGTTCTTAAGTCTCTACACACTTAGACATAATGCATCAAATATGTAAAACCTAACTTAACCTGGTCAATCACATTAAAATTAACCTGGGGTATACATTAACCTTTGTAGGCATTATTTGGATATATGTCCCAAATGACTATGCTATAACATGAAAGAATTCTTGTAAGTTAATTTACATTTCATACATATACTATACATAATTACATTGTCAAACGTAGGAGTTAAGGTGTTTAATTTATACAGCTTATCAACCAATGAACCATTGCCAACCAACACTTAATTAAAGAAAATACTGAATACTCCATTTCCAAATTAACAAGAATAACCTATTTTTTTCAAAACAAGAAATTGAAATCAAATTTCATCTAAATGATAGTACAATAAATATATTTTTTTTAAATCTAGAAAGATATCAGTTCCTAAATAAATCCTAAAACCTCCTATGGATTATATTTAACATTCTTTCCATTCCCTATATAGATGTATCTTTCACCATCAAGTGGAAGACGACTCCCAAGACAATCATGCATAGTGACATTTATGTAAGTAGTAGCACCGATATCTATCTACAAGTATCAATAGGCACTATAGCTAAATTAATTTCCGAATTAACAAGATTAAGAAGTTTACCTTTCTTTACACGCCAATTAGCATATTTGGGGCAACCTTTCTTCATATGGACTTTCTTCTTGTAAAAGAAACAAATAGACTCCTTATCCTGTTTCTTATGTTTCCTTATGGCCATAACTTTCAAAATCTACAATTTGCTTTCTTTTTTTCCCTTATTGTTGATTTTCTTTTGCTTCTTGATCTAACCTTAAAAACCAGATACTAAGTGAGCACTCTTAGATGTCTCATGCCTCAGTCTCTTCTTCTCTTACACGCATTGAACTATAAGCTCATTCAATGTACCACTTTCCTTTTGAGTATTGTATGAAATCTTAAAAGTAGTGAACTGTGCAGACAATGATATTAAGATAAAATACATTAACAAACTCTCAGACATTTTGAGTTTTAGTGCTTTCAAACTTGTGACGATATTGGACATTTCTATAATGTACTCTCTGATATTTCCTTTGTCATTATGCCATATGGACACAATTTCGAAAGAAGTGTAGTAGCCTCAACCTTTTCATTTGCCACAAAATGGTCTTCTAGTTGGTTTAGAAAACTCCTAGCATCCTCTCCTCTAGTTATTGAGTCTTTAATTGGTGCTGGAATAGATAGCCTCATGCTAATTAGACTCATATGGTTTGATCGCTTCAACTTTTTAAATTCAGCATTCTGCTCTATAGTACTAGCACTAGTTAGGGGTGCAAAGTGATTGTGTCTCAATGCACAGTCTAAGTCCACGCATCCGAAGACTGTGATTACATATTCTTTCCATTTTGCAAAGTTTGATCGAGTTAATGTGGGGATATTATTAATACTGGTAGTTGTTGATTGCATTGAAATCATAAGAGTAAAAACAATGTAAGTTCCCACGTTAATTAAACACAAGAAAAAAGATAAATTAATATGAATTGATATCATAAGAGTATGCAAATAAAAGCATATGAATGAGCTCCTTATGAGATATCAAGTAGAATATTGTATTTTACTCTTTGGACTAAAATCTTATTTGTTAGAGGTACTTTCTAATATAACTCAAATTTTAGTTGGTCACATAATATGTCTTCTTTTGGGCGACCCATTATACGCATACTTTGACACTTTGTATGAGTTATATTATGGTCCATAGCTCATAACAACCTTAATCAACCATATAATACATTTTCCTTTGGGCCAACATATTTTGCACAAGATCTGAATAAATAAAAACATTTATTCCTTGGTTGTAAGCTATCCTTAAATATATATCTGGTCTAAAAGTAATTTTCCTTTGGGTCAAATACTTTTAGTATAGATATACATTTATTTACACAAAATACATTAAACCTATCTAAAGTACTTTACTTTGGACTGACACACTAGTTCAATTTAGTTGCACGTGTGTAGATAGACCCAATAAATCCCCAGAAACTTTAATCGAACAGATAATCATTTGATCAGACTTAATTGCTCAGAATTAGACTTATCAATCAATTGACACTTTATGACAATTGATTGACATCAACTAATTGATTGCCTCAATCGACTTGAGAACTTGTTGTGTCCAATTTTTTGACCATCAATCGATTGACAGTGTCTGCCAATGGATTGGTGAAAACCAATCCATCCGGCTAATTGATCATAGATCCTTCTATGTTAGACATATCATTCATCAATCGATTGTTGATTCCTAGCAATTGATTGGTAATAACTAATTGATCCACCCGTCAATCCCAGAACCTTTTGTGCTCAACTTCATTAGCAATCGATTGGTGTAAATCACCAATCAATTGGTAACTGCAATCGATTATCCTAATCGATTCCAATCGATTATGTGCCTGATTTCAAAAGTATCAGTCGACAATCGATTGGTAACTATAATTGATTAGGATAATCGCTTACAATTGATTAGGATTATGTATTGACTTCAAGGCTATAAATCGATTGGTAAAAATTGTCAATCGATTGGTAGTTGTAGTCAATCCAGCCAATCAATCAAAATTTATTTTGTGCACAACCCTTCAAATAGCAATTGATTGGTGCTTGGCACCAATCGATTGCTAAAAGCAGTCAAACCTCAATTTAGTTGTATCAATCAATTGCTACTCAGTAGTAATCGATTGACCTTCACTGATCAATGTGGTCAATCAATTCCAAATGTTTCTGTTTATAAATTTTGGCTTGGCAATTGATTGTCCGACCAAGGCAATCATTTGCTCTATTTTGAGTTTACCCTAAACGGATCAAATTGCCACCAGTTCTTCCCAAAGACAGCGGCGATTCACCATTGTTCTTCGTGTTCTTCATGAAAACATGAAAAACTTGGAAAACACAAGCCTTTCCTAAGTTTTCTTTGCTTGATCTTTGACAATCAAACATTGGTTTATACTAGCAAAATCTAATCTATCATAAAACAAGGAAAACGATGAAAAATCCTAACTTTATTGCCATGAAAATGATGTAATAACTTGACTCTCATACCACTTGTTAGAAGTAAAGCGTTCTCCTAAGCCACATGAATTTGACAAACCAAAAGAACTCGAACAAGAGAAAACAATTCTAAGTACAACGATCTAATTATATTCCATCAAAAATATGGCAAAACAAAAAAAAATACAGAAACTGTAATAATGATGATGGAACTTAAATGCAACGGAAGAGACATCGTCGTAGAGCATTGTCAAAGAATCCGAAATCCTACGGAAGAAGGAAGGAGAATGAAGGGAGGTCTTCGATAGGAGTTAGGGACCTTACACATATATAATGGATCCATATCCGTTATCAGCTCATAGATAATAATGATTACGGATAATGAGTTCTACACATACAAATCTACATCCAATAATTAAAACCTGAGTTAACTTAAGTTGATGCTTATTGGGTTTGGATTCTTAATGGCATAAATCCGTGTGCTAACAAATCGCATGTGAGCCCACCTAAGGGAAATAAAATCCAACAATTTCATCCCCTCTCATTACTGAACTAAGCTAGGACTGAAACGGTTGCTCAGAGAAGAAAACTGAAAAATCTGCAGGCAGTGACATTGAAGAGATATCCAGCACAGCTTTCACTGACTGCATGGATGAGCCTCATTGGAGCTACACAATCAGCCAGTTTCACAGCCTTAGTGCAGCACCAACCAGCTGCATGGAAGATTGGATTCAACATTAAACTCTGGTGCATCTTGTATTCTGCAAGTACCCTTTAACACAGACCAGAACCTTTTTGATCATCCTCTGATACAGTAATTTTAAGTTTTTATTTTCTTTTCAGGGAGTTGTTTGCTCTGGTTTATTCGTCTACATACAGCTCTGGTGCACTGAGCAAAAGGGACCAGTCTTTGTGACCATGTTCAATCCCATCTCCACAATCATGGTTGCACTTCTAGCTTACTTTGTCTTCGGCGAAAGACTGTTTCTTGGGAGGTAGATTTTGAAGACTTGAGTATCAAAGATTGATTTGGATCATTTGAATCAGTATCACTAACATTGATTGATCGAAGATTTTTTGTTTTGTTTTTATTATTTATGTAGCATCATTGGGGGGATCATTGTGATTGTTGGACTATACCTGGTGCTTTGGGGGAAAGACACAGATCAAGAAAAAGAAATGAGAGCTGAGGCTTCTTTTGAGGCTAATGGAAGAGGAAAAGAACAGAGCAATAATTCTTCAGATAGTCCTGCCACTGATGGCAAAAGAGACAATGTGAAGAGATATGAAGAGGTTTAAGAATGCATGGTGAATTATTCAGCTATTCTTTGAGATTAATATCTAATATATGAGGTAAAACTTCACAAGGAATTGTACTTTGTTTGTTTCATGTATTCCAGTTGAACTGCAATTACAATCTAAAAGGAAGAGCTAGATGAGATGGTTTTAGTTATCAAGTGCTACTCATCAGTGAGTGTCAATTTATTGGGTAGTGAAAAATGTAAACATATTTTCTTATTAGACAAAAACATAAAACATAAACAAGTTAAAATACAATAAATAGCATTAAACCAAAATAAATATCAGAGCTTACTTGAACCCCCTTCGATAAGGCTTCGACCTTACTAATAAATAAATAACCATTTATTTCAGAAACATCTGAAACAGAGCAGATTCCCACTAACCAAGCAGACAAAAGATGTCTTTGCAATCACCTTGCCTGACCTTGTTATTATAGCTCCAGGCTCACTTATCACCTTCCTCATGGCCTTCATGGCTTCATCCAATCTTTAAATTCAGAAGCCCCATGTGACATAGTGATAAAGTATCTAGAGGAACAATACGAGAACCAAAATCTAATAGACGAAACAAAGGAAAAGTCCGTCTGCCTCAAATCAACTCAATAGCCCCATGTGACTTATTAGTCGACTACCAAGGGATGAAAGTTTGTTTAGCAAATCAACAGGATAGTTCATCTAAAGCATTCCACGTAGATGGGATAAAAACCTCAGTTTTACTCATTGAATCAATAGTGAACTTAATTACTGATCGAGTCGAACCCGGATGTGGTTTTCAAAAATAAATCTTTTTCGTTTTTAAAAATAAAGTGTGCAATGGAAAACGAAGTAAGAAAGCGAAATAGAAAAGTAAATAAAAGAGCAAGCATTCGGTTTTACTTGATTCGTAGCCTTTGGGACTCCTACTCTAAGACCCAAGTCCCACGGACCTATCGATGAATAATTCACTAAAATATCTCTTTCGATACCTCCGGAAGAGGGAATCGAGTACAAAAGAATTTGGAATAAATGCAACACACTGCACTTATCCTTTTGCAGTAATTAAGTACACAAATGAAAAGATTACTAAACACTTTTTCAATATGGTTGGCTTGAGCTCGGTGTTTGGGCGGCTTCTTAGTAGTAGACGAGTATAGAAGCTTCGCATTAGAGTTATTGCAAGAAGCCAGAGCGTTCGGAAGTCTGATCAGAAGAGCAGATGTTTGTATGAGTGTATACTTTGATGGCTTGGGCGAGCAACCCTTATATTGAGCATGGAAGGCGCCTTCAAATGCCTTGAAGGCACCTCCAATGTGGCAAGTCTGATCCCGAATAGCTTGGTCGTTATCTTTGACGAATTCTGAACTTTTATCCTACAGAAGGCGCCTTCCATGCACTGAAGGCGCCTTCTATAAACAGTGCCAAGGCGCCTTCAGTGCTTGAAGATGTCTTCCATCCCCTGAAAGGCACCTCAGGTACTGTTCACCCGAGGCTTTTTGTGCTCTTCTTACCCTACAAAGCGTGTTAGTTCAATAAATCAAATAATAACCTGCAAGACAAGTGTTAGCACAATAATACTGAGTAGTACTTAGACACTGTCTCTCCGAGACTAGGATCTAGTCAAGGTCTTAGTTTAGGGGTCCGAAATGGACCTAAATTGGACCGACGCCTACTGTCCCTCAACCAGGACGCATCCTCACCAAGTCACTCTCCTACAGTGAGTTATCTTTACTTACCAACTTGCAGTCAATTTGACTTGCCTCTTGATCCACCAGGTCTTCATACCAGCTGTCAGGTCCACCGACCTAACTGGACTTTTGCCGATTGTCAGGTCCCGCAGACTCAATCGGAGTTTCTACTAGATATCAGGTCGGCCCGTAGCCTATCTAGACTTCACACCAGCTATCCAATCCTGCAGACCTAGCTGGATTTCAACCTAGTGTTAGGTACTCTTGACCCATCAATTCCTGCATACTTGGTAAAGTACTTATATCACAAATACACCTAACTTAATTCACTTGTCATTCATCAAAACTTGAGTTAGACTGTTAGTGTAAACTGTATCAACAATTTCTCCCTTTTTGATGAAATGATAACCTAAGTAAAGTTAGAAAAAATATGCAAAAATTTGTAGAATGACTTAAGACAAGTCTAAAGTAAGGCAATTGATCATTTATTTTAGGGGCTAAGTTTTCTGATTTTCTTGAATTTCTAACTTAAACCCTAACTCTCCTCCTTTGACATTCATCAAAAATTATGCAGAGAGAGAAGAAATGTAGTAAGCTTTGTACAGTAAGCTTGGAAAGAATTTGGCAAAGTAAATATAAAATTTTCAGGTTTAAAAAAAATATTTTTTCAATTGTCTTACCTTTAAAATATGAATTTTAGGCACAAACTTTGAACTATGAAATAATTTATAAAATATTTTTTATTTAGAAAAAGTAATTTTGAGTAGGAATTTATAAATTAGAAATATTTTCAAAAGCTTTAAACAAGAAAAAAAATTTAAGTAAAGATTGCAAAGCAGTTTTCAAACATAATTCTCAATATTTTTAAAAAAATAGTATTTTTTGAGATTATGCAATTTTGAGATTATAATTTAATTGAATTTTAAAAATTAAATTTTAAAATACAATTTTAAAATTATGCTTTAATTGAACTTGACATTATTTTAGAAAGATATTCAAAGATCGCAGGTTTTTCAAAAATACTTATAAGTTAAAAAAATATTTTTGAAATTACCCCTAAACCTGCTATCTTTTAAGGAAAATGACAATCTAAAAATTATTCTTAAGTGTCTAACCGTTAGTTACTAGCTGACTATTATGAGATAGTAGTGTTCACTTGGTTAGTCAAGTTAAGTACATGTATCTAGTTAGTGTTTGACTAAGATAGATTACTTAACTTGATTACTATAATTTTGGTATTTTTCGCTCAGACTTGTGTCGATGCACTGATATAAGGACCATAAGTCCAAGCAATTTACCTACACATCTTACACCATTCTAAGTTTTTAAATACACAATTAAGGGAGTCATAGTGTGTTTATGAAATGCTCAAGTCCTAGGTCTATAGGATCTTGCTTTTTATGGATTTGATCTAAACTAAGGCTAAAATTAATTTTTGAAAATCTAAGGAATTGAGAAATTTTTAGAAAGTAAGAAATTTTGCCTAAAATTTACAAATTATTTAAAAAATATTTTGAAAATAGCAGGCCTAGTCTATGAGACATAATCCTAGATTACCCAAATAAGATGACAAAAAGTGGACAACCATATATATCTAGTTAATCAAGTATACAAGGTATGATAGTGTACTAAGATGATCAGGTCTGGTGCTTATTAGCTGGAGGGGATGGGGACTACTCAGGTACTCGCAAGGCTCTAGAATCTGCTAAAGTCCAGTGGCCATCTCCTCCCAGAGCAAGGAGAATTTGGTGGTCATCTCTCCTCAAAAAGTGCTAAATCCGTCCGAAACTGACTGCCAAAGCTGTGCGGAAGACTCCTCAAGTTGTGCTAGTCGGTCCTTGATGGATAGTGAGGTCGAGGGCTGGGTCGGAGTCAGAGGCTGTCCAAAGATCTCCTCGGCCGTGAATGTCGGCAACTCCTCTCCCTCGGTCGCAATGATAGGTGGGAAATCGTCCTCAGCCTCACCTGGTACCTCTGACTATAGTCCCACTCTCAATGTTAGTCCCCCCTAAGCAGTAATTTCTATATGCACTAGTGTAAGCTGTTGCTCACCAATCTCATCATATGCACTAAGTGGAGTGGATGTACCCTGTGTCATATCTACCCCTATGGTCGAGAATATGTATGTCAAAATGTGATAATAGGGCATATGAACCTAATGCCTAGTGACGAGACTAGATGCATGAATGACATTATAAAATATGTGTAATGCGTGTCGATGTCAAGAAGCTGACAAAGTGCATATAGGAAGAAAGAGTGAGAGGGTCGCATCATCGTAACATCGCGAGATGTGATTAGAAAAATGCATGTGGTCAAGACTGGATACAAGACATAGTCCTGGACCCTAAGGGAAAGTCACCTAAAATCAGTCACAGTAGGTAGTCTCTCCTCCCCAAAAAGTACATGTAGATAGTATCTAATATAATATGGGAGTAAGATTCGCCAAATGGCAAACCCTTCTAGGGTAGCATAAAAATGGGCAGGCTGACCTCCTGAGCCCTAAGCTATCATATAATAGAGTGGGGGAGAAGTGAAAATCCTTTCCACTAACTCTAGTAGAATAAGTCTGGTCATCAATTTTAAGAAGATTATTGTAAAAATGTGCACATAAGTCTAGATTTACTGCATGATTATAGTAAACTAGTATATCTAACTAGTAATAATCAATAATCTCTATGATAAGTGCACAATATCTGGTGAAGAAGGACCTACTCAAAAATCTAGATTTTAATGCAACATATGTATGCTACAAAAAATCTAACATAAGTCGTTCTGTGGGGAATCTAGCATCTGCAGATGGGGTATTGCTAGAGCTAGGATTAACATCTCGTCGTTTCCTAAAATAATTTATATATGCAAAACATTCATATAACATAAATAAATAACCAAAAGGAGCTATATAGTTAAGTTAGGGTATACCGAGGAGGCATTGTTGAGATTTTGGAAGGGAAAAGACCAAGAAGTAGTGGAGATTGGTTATGGAAAGATGCCTTCTTGCTACCAAAATTGTGAACCGAGCGTTGTTGTATTCGTTGGAAAGAATGGAACTGAAGGTGCCTTCAGCCTCATCGAAGGCCCCTTCAAGGTGTTGTGGAAGGTACCTTCAACCAACTGAAGACACCTTTAGTCGGTTGGGGCGGGAAATAACCCATCTTTGCGAGGGCGCCTCCGATTGACTCGAAGACACCTTTGGTGGCATAACATTTTTTTTTAATTTAATTTTAGCTTTAATATTAATTTTAGTTTTAATTCTTAATTTAAGTTTTAAATTTAATTTAATTTAAATTTTTAATTTTTAATTTTAATTTTTAATTTTAGTTTTAATTTAAGTTTTAAATTTAATTGAATTTTAATTTAAGTTTCAAATTTAATTTAATTTTAATTTAAGTTTTAAATTTAATTTAATTTTAATTTTAGTTTTAGTTTTAGTTTAAGTTTTAAATTTAATTTAATTTTAATTTTAATTTTAATTTAAATTTTAACTTAATTTTAAGTTTAATTTAGTTTTAACGTTAATTCTTAATTTAAGTTTTAAATTTAATTTAATTTAGTTTTAATTTCAATTTAAGTTTTAAATTTAACTTTATTTAAATTTTAATTTAAGTTTTAAATTTAATTTAATTTTAAATCCTTAATCATCTCACTCGATTTACATTTTCAATCAAGGAATCATATATGTTAGTCAAGGGAGTAACAAACGATCAAACCTAAGTTTTGATTATAGCAAAGGGTCTAAAGTTAAGATGTCTTGTTGTCTAACAAGTGTAATTGAGCTTACAAGAAAGTCCTAAATGTTCTTAGACAAAAGTCCTATTGAGGCAGGTGGAAAATCCTAAGGGGAGGCAACCCTAGGTCTTAAGGGATTGTAACCCTAGGTCAATGAAGTCCTAGTCCAGGGGATTGGGCGAAGTCTTTGTGAGTTGAGCACTTTGGGCGAAATCCTAGATTCGGAGACTCTAAGTAAAAATCTTGGTGGTCGCGGATCAGGTAAAAGTCTGGATGAGCCATGGAGTGGACATTCAGCATGAAGACATAAAGTCTCAGACACTAAGCAAAAATCCAGTCGATCTGGAGGGCCGATTTGGCAAAAGGTAACTCTCTTGAGTGAAGTAGGTGAGGACGCGTTCCCCGAAGAGGGAACAGTATGTATCAGTCCGACCTAGAGTTTCAACAAAACTCAAAGTCAGGACCGGACAGTTTGAAGGCTGACAAGTTGTCTATTTACATTCAAAACGATCTTCTTACATGCTCGTTGCTCCAGAACAACTCAACAAATGCTCAACTGTTGCTGCGACAATCAACGAACAATTGCTAATCATTTGTTGACGATATACTTTATCTTTTCAATACTTGTACTTGCATATTTATAAAGAATTTTTGGATCTATAGTGATTGCTCAACGAAAGTGATCGACGATCGCGAGCCTTAGAGTAGGAGTCGTCACAGGCTCCAAACCAAGTAAAAGAAACCTTGTTAGCATTGCTCCTCGTCTATTTCTATCTTTCGCTGCGTTATTCTATATTTTCTGAAACAAGTAAAAAAGTCACAAACGCTATTCACCCCCCTTCTAGCACGCATCAATCCTACAATTGGTATCAGAGCTAGGCTACTCTAAATTAGTGAAACCACCAATCGAGCAAGGGGGTAATTTTTAAAAAAGAAAATTATATATCATTTTTATTTAAAAAATATTCTTACGCCTTTCGTTTTCCCTCCAAATTTCTTTTTCAAAAAATTCATTTTTATTTTTTCATCATTAGTCAAAATTTGTGAAATATTGAATTTAACAAAAATTTTTCATAATATTTATTATTATTATTTTAATATTTTCCTCTAAACTAGTGCAATACTACTCTAGTAATTTCTTTATCTCCCGCACTACTAATCTAAGACTAAGTCTTGGAACAAGTTTCACTATTTTTTGTGTGCAAGATTTATTTTTTAAATGGCTTACTAAGAAGACTACAACACTACACACCCACCACTCTTCTTAGATGAGAATTTCGGGTACTGGAAAGATCAGATTGAGTACCAACTAAAGACCCAGGCGGAGATATGGATCATGATTTAGATTGGATTCATACTTCCCACCGAAGAAGGTATGCCCATCGCTTGCGACAAGTGGGATGCACAAACAAGGAGAAAAATTGAGGCATATGCAAAAATGACATGTACTCTCCTATGCAGACTAACAAATGAAGAGCTTGATCGAGTTGGAAAATTCAATAACACTACGGAGCATTGGGAAAAATTGATCGAGTTTCATGAGATTTTGTCAAAACCAGAAGACCAAGTCAAACCTGAGTTCAAATCCGAGTATGAATCCCTAGAGTCAACCTCCGAACCAAACTCCGAAGAATTAGATCAAACCAATTTCATAGCACTGATAGCCAAAGAAGAGATAGCTGAATCTGAGTCCGAATTCAAGATGACAACAGACAAGGGAGATAATTCTATCATGGATTTAAAAGGTAAAATTATAAATTTCAATTTTAATTTTCACATAACTTATTTTAAGTATAGGGAGAGAGGACACCACAGAAACCAGTGCCCTACTCATAAGTTTCGAATGACATAACTGAAGGAGAAGGAGAAATCAATGTTAGGAGTCCAAAAAGGAAAGGAGCACATTGAATGCTTCAAGTGCAAATATATGGGTCACTACAAAAGTCAATGCTCAGAAAAAAGACCCAAGAATCCACGGGGAGAATCAAGGTCAATAAATTTATATTACATGAAAATCTAATTTTTTACAACATGAGTCGATACTCTAACTAATCATTATTGCTCTAGTTTAGTTCCCTCTCAAAAATCAAATATGCATGCTAATAATGCAATGAATACAGTTCATTGAAATCTAAATAAGAATAACTCAAAATTATTTAATAAGAATAAGAAATTAACTCTTAGAAAATTAGAAAAATAAAATAATATTTTAAAAGATAAAATTGATAAATTAGAAAAGATTATTAATAACTTAACCAATTCACAAAATCTAGACTTGGGTTACAAGTCTAAGGTAAAACTTAAACTCTACAAACCAAGCTATAATCAAGTGTCTTTTTAATTATGAAACTAATCAATAAACCATAAACTAATAACTTAAACTTAAAACTCAACTTAAAAAAGTTAACTTGAACTTGTAACTTAAAATTAACTAATATTTGCTTAACTTGGTTGATTCATGCATAATTTCTATAACCATGCATATGCTGATAAAATGTCATTCATGATTGCTTAATCTAGAATGGAGAGATAAGGACTTACGCTTGATTCACACTTGACTAACTAGACCTAAGTTTTTCAGAAATAAAATTAAATATTTAATTTTTTTAAAAGGCTTTGTCTAGAAGTGGTTGATGATTCAATACCCAGGAAGGCCTAGTGACTCGTCATACCCTGGAAGCCAATTATTTAAATAAATATTTAACTAACTAACTGTCAAATCTTAGTCTAACTCAAATATAAATCAATCTTTAGATTTGACTAAATTAAAGATTAAATTAACCATCTCACAAAACTTATAAAGTTCCCTGATTGAAAATCTTAAAAAGAGTGAGATGGACCTTGGTTTAAAGTAAAAAGTGTTGGAGCAATCCCAATGGTCCGCGGGACAATGTGTTTTGGTGTTTGGGCAAAGGGTTTAAGATTAGGATTACCCTCGTTATTTGATATGTGTACTTGAGTTGTGTAGGACTGCAGGTGATACATGTGACTCAGGTTGACGGCTTCGGGTCCGGTGAAGGATGGTGTAACGACCCGCCTCCTACTGACTAGGCTGCGAGGACGGTCGCTACAGTTATACTGTGCTGGACTATTAATGCGGAATGAAAACTGGCTAATTTAAAATTTTACTGAACTAAATGCTGTAAAGTGTAACTTAGTGTTCTGGATGTACCTAGGAGTTGTACACATGTTAGGGAAGATAATCTATGCCTCTCGGATGGCCTGCTAGCTGTAATCAGGCACTTCAATCGATCCATAGATCGATTAGGCTGTCGGATCGATCCCGTGATCGATCCAGCTTGTTACTGGCACGGGACAACTCTCTGGATCGGTCGGCAGACCGATCCATATGCTCCCTCGCCTCTGTCGGCTTGACCGATCAGAGCTCACTGATCGGTCGGCTTGACCGATCAGTAGCTCACTGATCGGTCGGCTGACCGATCAGTGAGCGTCGGTGCTCTCTGTCCGCACTATGGATCGGTCGGCTGACCGATCCATAACAGAGGCCAACTCTCTGTTCGCGCATGGATCGGTCAGCTGACCGATCCAGCGGCACAACCCACTCCCTGATCGGTCTGTAGACCGATCAGAGTTCTGATTTCGGCCTGAAACTCTGATTTCAGCACTTGGGCGTGTCAAAATCTCACATATGAGTTATACACTACATGAGAAACATTCTAATAACATAAAACTAGTATTCTAAACTTAACATGACACATAGTTCACTGGTTCATAGCATTACACAACTAAACGTGCATGAAAGTAAAACACTAAAGAGTTTTACGGTTTAAACTTACTAAGACCCCTAAGAATCTTTTATTCCAGTTCCTGTCACACACACCATCTCTGCATTGGCCTCCAGCTTCCTCTGCTAGTCCATTTTCCTTTTACTTGTATCTGCAGTATAAGGAAAATAGTATCTGTAAGCTAAAAAGCTTAGTAAGAAACCATCTACCTCACTAAAACATGCATACGATGCAAATATGATTTTAAATCATGCTGTTTGAAAGGATATGCTAAGTATACTGAATAAACTAAACATGACATGGCATATAAGCATACAAACATGGCATATCTAAAGCTGAACATGATATCAATCACATGGTATCAATGAAGAACTAAGCTGATACTAAAAACTGAGCTAAGCTAATACTGAGCTACTGCTAAGACTGTACTGAATTCACGAACTAATTTGGGAAAGGTTGAAAACCATATACATATAGTAAGTGAAAATACTAAACATGCTGCTGATGGGCCCTGGCAACTGTACTTGCTGTGTACGCATCCCTAACTAGACCCGGGATTGCAAGTTCCGAATCTAGTAGGGTTTACTAGGTTAGCTAAACCTAGGGACGACTATGGGAGCCCAACCCAATGGATATCTAATCCAGTACAGTGCCACTGAAAAGTAAAATACTGAAATAGCTAATACTATTTTGCTGAATCTAGGTTATCTGAACCTAGAACTAGGTTGTCTGAACCTAGAGGCGACTGTGGGAGCCCACCCATTTGGACATCTAGTCTCGTAAAAGCTGAAATAAAACTGATCATGCTAATTAACATGTTCTATGGCATTTAACTAAATGCCCACTGTATCATAAGGCTGTGCTAGGCATTTTGTCGAGCATTTAGCGCTCTCTAACTCTCTTCGCGATCAGGGAGACCACCTCTAGGCACCCAGCAGCATCTAAACCCCTATCTATAGAGGATACACATGCTCGGCCCATCTAGAGATGCTCACTAATCCCTAAATCTGTGAGAAGAGTTAAAATACACACTTTATGCTGACAAAATTCAATAAAACTAATCTAATGCATAAAAGAAAACACGCGAGAGATACTTATACTGCAGGTGAGGGGTTTCTTACCTGGTACGCTAATTTCCTTACAATTCTATTCGCTAGAGTTCCGGTGGAGACGACTTCTCGACGATCTTCTCCCGTCTAAGCGTTCCCCTCGCGAAGGAGAGCGTCCTTGTGCCGGAGTTATCGCCGGAAGATGTCCTTGGGGCCCTAGGGAGAGAACCCTAGGTCTCCTTGTGGTTGGCGCCGAGAGAGGGAGGAGAGGGAGAGGTGGCATCGGTGAGATTAGGGTGAAGGAGAAGTTGCCGAACCAACACCAAAATAAACCAAACCAACTTATGTTTTCCTATTTATATTAAGTGGGTATTTTGGCCCAACTCAATTATAAATATATTTGATTCTCCTTTCTCTCAGCACGGCCCTGCTGGGTTCACCGGTTACTAAGGCTAACTAAAGGTTTAGCGGACCCGAGAGGTCCCGGGTTCGATTCCCGCTTAAGCCATTTTACTTTTCTAATAATTTTTGCTACTTCCGCTACTCGAAAAATTCCAGAAAAATATCTAATAATTCCAGAAAAATCATAGAATATTCCTAAAATAGTTTTGAGAATTTTCGGGCGTTACAATCCCCCATACCTTATAAAAAGTTCGTCCTCGAACTTAGAATAATTCTGGGTACTTCTGTCTCATGCTGGCTTCTGTCTCCCAAGTTGCCTCTTCTGCTGTGTGACTGTGTCAAATGACTTTGACTAATGGTACTTCCTTGTTCCGTAATTTCTTAACTGCTCGGTCTATTATCTGAATAGGCCGACTATCATAGCTGAGGTCTTCGCGGATCTGTACCGACTGGGGCTCAATCACCTGGGTGGCATCTGGGGTATGCTTCTTCGGCATAGAGACATGAAATACGTTGTGGACAGTTGACATTTCCTGGGGTAGCTCTAGCTCATATGCTACCTTGCCCACTCTTCTGCTGATAAGGTATGGTCCCACATATCTGGGACTAAGTTTGCCCTTCTTCCCAAAACGCATCACTCCCTTCATGGGAGCTACTCTAAGGAACACTGTATCCCCGACTGAAAACTCTAAGGGTCTGCGCCGTGTATCAGCATAGCTTTTCTGGCGGCTCTGAGCTATCTCTATCCTCTGGCGGATCTGCTGTATAGCTGCTGTGGTATCTGCTACTAGATCTGTCTGAAGTTCTAGTTCTTTCTGTTCACCACTCTCATACCAGCAGATTGGAGATCTACACCTCCGCCCATAGAGAGCCTCGTAAGGTGCCATGCCGATAGTGGCCTGATAGCTGTTGTTGTATACAAATTCCGCTAAGCTCGGATATTTGCACCAACTTCCTTTTAGGGCACACGCTCGGAGCATATCTTCGAGTACCTGATTTACTCGCTCCGTCTGACCATCTGTCTGAGGATGGAATGCTGTGCTGAACTTTAACTTAGTGCCCAACGCTGACTGTACACACTCCCAGAAGTGTGATGTGAATCTACTGTCTCTGTCTGAAATGATGGTTCGTGGGACTCCATGTAGTCTAACGATCTCCTGGAGATACAACTGAGCTAGCTTCTCCATGGAGTAGGATATCTTGATAGCTAAGAAGTGGGCTGATTTAGTCAACCTGTCGACTATTACCCAGATGGCGTCAAAACCATTCGTGGTTCTGGGCAGTCCCACTATGAAATCCATAGAGATATCCTCCCACTTCCATTCTGGAATCTGTATAGGCTGCAGGACTCCTCCTGGTCGCTGATGTTCTGCCTTGACCCTCTGACAGGTGAGGCAGATGCTAACATATCTGGCGATGTCTCGCTTCATCCCGGGCCACCAAAAATGGTTCTTCAGGTCTTGATACATTTTGGTGGAACCTGGATGCATCGCATAGGGAGTCTTGTGAGCCTCATCTAAAATCCGTCTCCGTAGCTCCTCCTGATCTGGAACACAGAGTCTGTCACCAAAATACAACACCCCGCTATCGGACACTCTGAATTCTCTACTTTCTGATTCTGCTAGCCCTTGCTTGATTTTCTGAATTTCAAGGTCCTGCTCTTGAGCTGACTGAATATCACCAAGCAAGGTAGACTCTAAGGTCATAGTAGAGAGTTGTCCAACGATGAGTTCGAGACCGAAATCTACGATCTCCTTCTGTAGGGGCGGTGACATGGCTGTAAGAGATAATAAGGTAGCACTGGATTTTCTACTAAGTGCGTCGGCTACCTTATTGGCTTTCCCTGGATGGTAGAGGATGTCTATATCATAGTCTTTGACCAGCTCAAGCCATCTGCGCTGTCACATGTTCAGATCCTTCTGAGTAAAGAAGTACCTCAGACTCTGATGATCTATATACACTTTGCACTGAGCTCCATATAAGTAATGTCTCTAAATTTTGAGAGCGAACACTACTGCTGCAAGCTCAAGGTCATGAGTAGGGTAGTTCTTCTCATAATCCTTGAGTTGTCTGGAGGCATAGGCGATCACCTTGCCATTTTGCATCAATACTGCTCCTAGTCCCAACTTAGAGGCATCACTATAGATGTCAAAGCTACTGGTGTTGTCTGGTAGAGCCAAAATGGGAGCACTGGTCAATCTCATTTTTTAGCTCACTGAAGCTGTTCTCACAGTCCTCTGTCCACTGAAATTTCCTGTTCTTTCTGGTAAGAGCTGTCAGTGGGGAGGCTATCCTGGAGAAGTCCTCTACAAACTTTCTGTAATATCCTGCTAATCCCAGAAAGCTCCTGATTTCGCTGGCGTTCTTAGGTCTCTTCCAGTTACTTACTGCTTCTATCTTGCTTGGATCTACCATAATACCATCCTTTGAGATGATGTGACCCAGGAAGGACACCTGATCTAGCCAAAATTCACATTTCGTGAACTTGGCGTATAGCTGGTTCTGCTGAAGGGTCTGCAATACTAGTTTCAGGTGCTCTGAGTGTTCTTCCTGAGTTCCTGAGTAGATAAGGATGTCATCGATAAACACAATAACAAACTTATCTAAATACTCCACGAATACTGTTCATGAGGTCCATGAATGTAGTGGAGCATTGGTCACGCTAAAGGGCATGACTACGAACTCGTAGTGTCCGTATCTTGTTCGAAATGTTGTCTTGGGTATATCCTTCTTTAAACTTCACCGATGATAACTCGATCCGAGATCTATCTTAGAGAACACTGCTGCTCCCTTTAGGTGGTCGAACAGGTCATGGAAGGGATACCTGTTCTTGATCATGACTTGGTTCGGTGATCCGTAGTCTATGCACAATCGCATGCTTCCATCCTTCTTCTTCACGAATAATACAGGCGCTCCCATGGTGAGTGACTCGGGCGTATGAAACCCTTGTCAGCGGCTCCTGTGGTTGCTCCTGAAGTTCCTTCATTCTGCTGGAGCCATGCGATAAGGCGCTTTGGAGATAGGATTCGTACAGGGAATGAGCTCTAT
Source organism: Zingiber officinale (assembly GCF_018446385.1). NCBI lineage: Eukaryota > Viridiplantae > Streptophyta > Magnoliopsida > Zingiberales > Zingiberaceae > Zingiber > Zingiber officinale. The sequence goes on from NC_055986.1 coordinate 91,433,139, forward strand.
CTCAAAGTCAATCTCCTGTCTGGTGCTAAGCCTAACTCTTAGGGAAGACTGCGGTAGTTACATACGACTCGAACCTCTGCTGGCTGTTGGTTCTGGCTGGCGTTGACTACGTGTGCTAGGAATCATGTACATCCTTGTGCTTTCATAGCTGAGAGAAACTTCTTGGCCTTTCTCTTTGGTTCTCCGTTCAAATATGCTTCCGCTTCAGGTTGGAAGATGACTTTCTGTTTACGGCACTCTATGGTAGCATCGTATCTGATCAGAAAGTCCATTCCAAAGATAACGTCATAGTCGGTCATCTCTAGCACTATCAGATCACAAAAGAGCTCTCTGTCTGCTATAATGACCGGCACTGCTCTGAGCCAGTGCGTGGATGTCATGATCTCTCCTGAAGGTAGTGCCGTCAAAAACTGACCACTGAGTACCTCTGAGGGTATTTCTAATTTTTCGGAGAACATCCTGGCTATATATGAATGGGTTGCCCCAGTATCAAATAGAACAGTAGCACTATACTGTAAAATGCTAATCTGACCTGTGACAACTGTCGAGGCATTGGCTACGTCCTCTCTGGTGAGTGAGTAGATCCTCGCATTCGCCGTAGCTGGAGGGGTTTCTAATCTGCCCTGGCTGATAAGTGGACCTTCTAGAGCGGCCTGCATCTGATATAACTGAGCTGGCTGGCCTGCATACTGAATCTGCTGTGGCTGAGGAAGACCGGTCTTGTTCGAGCACTGCTTGGCCATGTGCCCTTCTTGTCCACATTCAAAGCATCCTCGTGTGCCCTTGCGACAAACCCCTGGGTGGAATTTCCCACAAGTAGCACACTTTGGATAAATGGGTCACTTGCTAGATGGTCCTCCTTTTGGGTCACTCCCTGATTTGCTCTTGCTGTTGGAGTTCCCTTTCTAGTTAGAGCTGTGGCCTTGCTGTTTTTGAGTGTGAGAGTTTCCTTGGCCTTTGGACTCTGAGGAGACTTGCTTCTGCTGCTTTATGCTGTTCTGGTAATGCTCTGTGGTCAAGGCACTGCTCACTAACTCCTCTGTGGTTTGTGGCCTATGTATGCCACCAGCCACGTTCACTGCTATCTCTGGCCTCAGCATCTTGAGCATCAACCAGATTCGTTCCTTCTCTGTGCTGACTAGCTCTGGGCATAGACGAGCCAACCTGTTGAATTTCTTCACGGCTTCCTCAACTGAAAGGTTGCCCTGACGAAACTCAGTGAACTCGTCGTAGTGGCGGTTTGTAACCCGTATGTGAAAGAACTCCTCGAAGAATTCTTTCTCGAAGTCAGCCCATGACATCTGGTTCACTGGGTGCTTCGTTCTGATTCTTTCCCACCACATGCGTGCGTCTCCTGTCAGGAAGAAGGAGGCACACTTCACCTTCTCGTGTTCTGGCCAGTCCAGAAGCTCCATCTTGCTCTCCAGTGTTTTGAACCAGGCTTGTGCATCCCATGGTTCACTAGTGCCTGAGAAGTTCTCTGGCTTGACTCGCTGCCACTGGATCAGATAGGCTTCCTTTCTTGGCTCAGCTGCTGGGACTGCTGGTGCTGGTACTGGTGCTGGCGCTGGCGCTGTAGGCTGGGTTGGTGGAACCTCTAAGACTTCTGGAGTCGTCAGGTTCGGTTCCGGGGTGACTGTGGGGGTGCTCTGCTGATTAGCCTTTAAGGTGGCTATTTCCTGTCGCTGTTCAGCTAGCTGCTGCTGTAACTGAGCCACTAATGCTGTAAGGTCTGGGGGAGGCACTGAACTGCCTGCCTCTTGCTGCGGCTCAGTAGCTAGTGCCCTTTTAGCTGGGCGCCCTCGTGCCATTGCTAAAGACATAGAGGACAGAACATGAATAATTATTACAATCATAATTGTGTAACTATCTTTATCATGTTATATACTATCACATACTATCATGCAGCAGTTTATCTATAAACATGATCTATAACAAGGAAACATAAAGCATAAATAAAGTAGAGGTATTCTTACTTGGAAGCTGTAGGTTCAATGCTGATGTGTGTGTAGGAAGTATGGAATACTGTTCTGATACCACTCTGTAACGACCCGCCTCCTACTGACTAGGCTGCGAGGACGGTCGCTACAGTTATACTGTGCTGGACTATTAATGCGGAATGAAAACTGGCTAATTTAAAATTTTACTGAACTAAATGCTGTAAAGTGTAACTTAGTGTTCTGGATGTACCTAGGAGTTGTACACATGTTAGGGAAGATAATCTATGCTTCTCGGATGGCTTGCTAGCTGTAATCAGGCACTTCAATCGATCCATAGATCGATTAGGCTGTCGGATCAATCCCGTGATCGATCCAGCTTGTTACTGGCACGGGACAACTCTCTGGATCGGTCGGCAGACCGATCCATATGCTCCCTCGCCTCTGTATGCGGCTGGATCGGTCTACCGACCGATCCAGGAGTACCCTGATCGGTCGGCTTGACCGATCAGTAGCTCACTGATCGGTCGGCTGACGATCAGTGAGCGTCGGTGCTCTCTGTCCGCACTATGGATCGGTCGGCTGACCGATCCATAACAGAGGCCAACTCTCTGTTCGCGCATGGATCGATCAGCTGACCGATCCAGCGGCACAACCCACTCCCTGATCTGTCTGTAGACCGATCAGAGTTCTGATTTCGGCCTGAAACTCTGATTTCAGCCTGAAACTCTGATTTCAGCACTTGGGCGTGCCAAAATCTCACATATAAGTTATACACTACATGAGAAACATTCTAATAACATAAAACTAGTATTCTAAACTTAACATGACACATAGTTCACTGGTTCATAGCATTACACAACTAAACGTGCATGAAAGTAAAACACTAAAGAGTTTTACGGTTTAAACTTGCTAAGACCCCTAAGAATCTTTTATTCCAGTTCCTGTCACACACACCATCTCTGCATTGGCCTCCAGCTTCCTCTGCTAGTCCATTTTCCTTTTACTTGTATCTGCAGTATAAGGAAAATAGTATCTGTAAGCTAAAAAACTTAGTAAGAAACCATCTACCTCACTAAAACATGCATACGATGCAAATATGATTTTAAATCATGCTGTTTGAAAGGATATGCTAAGTATACTGAATAAACTAAACATGGCATGACATATAAGCATACAAACATGGCATATCTAAAGCTGAACATGATATCAATCACATGGTATCAATGAAGAACTAAGCTGATACTAAAAACTGAGCTAAGCTAATACTGAGCTACTGCTAAGACTGTACTGAATTCACGAACTAATTTGGGAAAGGTTGAAAACCATATACATATAGTAAGTGAAAATACTAAACATGCTGCTGATGGGCCCTGACAACTGTACTTGCTGTGTGCGCATCCCTAACTAGACCCGGGATTGCAAGTTCCGAATCTAGTAGGGTTTACTAGGTTAGCTAAACCTAGGGACGACTATGGGAGCCCAACCCAATGGATATCTAATCCAGTACAGTGCCACTGAAAAGTAAAATACTGAAATAGCTAATACTATTTTGCTGAATCTAGGTTATCTGAACCTAGAACTAGGTTGTCTGAACCTAGAGGCGACTGTGGGAGCCCACCCATTTGGACATCTAGTCTCGTAAAAGCTGAAATAAAACTGATCATGCTAATTAACATGTTCTATGACATTTAACTAAATGCCTACTGTATCATAAGGCTGTGCTAGGCATTTTGTCGAGCATTTGGCGCTCTCTAACTCTCCTCGCGATCAGGGAGACCACCTCTAGGCACCCAGCAGCGTCTAAACCCCTATCTACAGAGGATACACGTGCTCGGCCCATCTAGAGATGCTCACTAATCCCTAAATCTGTGAGAAGAGTTAAAATACACACTTTATGCTGACAAAATTCAATAAAACTAATCTAATACATAAAAGAAAACACGCGAGAGCTACTTATACTGCAGGTGAGGGGTTTCTTACCTGGTACGCTAATTTCCTTACAATTATATTCGTTAGAGTTCCGGTGGAAACGACTTCTCGACGATCTTCTCCCGTCTAAGCGTTCCCCTCGCGAAGGAGAGCGTCCTTGTGCCGGAGTTATCGCCGGAAGATGTCCTTGGGGCCCTAGGGAGAGAACCCTAGGTCTCCTTGTGGTTGGCGCCGAGAGAGGGAGGAGAGGGAGAGGTGGCGTCGGTGAGATTAGGGTGAAGGAGAAGTTGCCGAACCAACACCAAAATAAACCAAACCAACTTATGTTTTCCTATTTATATTAAGTGGGTATTTTGGCCCAACTCAATTATAAATATATTTGATTCTCCTTTCTCTCAGCACGGCCCTGCTGGGTTCACCGGTTACTAAGGCTAACTAAAGGTTTAGCGGACCCGAGAGGTCCCGGGTTCGATTCCCGCTTAAGCCATTTTACTTTTCTAATAATTTTTGCTACTTTCGCTACTCGGAAAATTCCGGAAAAATATCTAATAATTCCAAAAAAATCATAGAATATTCCTAAAATAGTTTTGAGAATTTTCGGGCGTTACAGATGGAGCATCCAAGGGACCGTGGACAAGGTAGCAAGGACAAGGGCCGATGGAAGCGACTTCGAGGTATACGCGAAAGATGGCATTGTGGACGAGCCGCGGGCTTGGATGCATCCGAGGGACGAGAGCCAAAGGAAGTAAGCTTGAAGGCAAGAGGTCAAAGCTGCAAAGAAGAGTCAAGTGAGTCGTGAGGGTACGAGTGCATGAGAGAAATGTACTCGGGATGGGAACCCTAGGTTTAGGGTTGTACGAGTCGACTGGTATTAGGACCAGTCGACTGGTATTAGGACCAGTCGACTGATGGTGAGCACAGAGAGCTTCTATGCCCAAAACGGCTGGGACCAGTCGATTGGTCCAGGGACCAGTCGACTGATAGATAGCCGTTGAGAGGGACGTTGGGCTGGCTCCAGTCGACTGGTGCAAGGACCAGTCGACTGGTAACAGAAAAATCAGCTTGCTGATTTCTTCCAAGATCTATAAGAAGGAGCTTGGGATGGCCGGCCAAGGTGACGAAATTAGACTTGGTTAAAGCCTAATTAGTAGTCACTAAGTGCTCAAGGTTTCCCTTGTGTCCAAGTGCTTTTGGTGAGTGTTGTGGTGAGACTTCTCCACCCACAAGGAGGTTTGAGCTAGCCGGAGTTTCTGGGGACTAATCCACCAACGGATTGAGGGATCGTCCACCTTACGGATAGCCGTGGAGTAGGAGCATCATCTCCGAACTAAGTTGCATCGACGTGCATTGGTTTGCTTGTTCTTTTCCTTGTCTTTAGCTTTTGTATTCGTATTTAGTTTTGTATTATTCCACTTGCGCACTAACGAATACGTAGGAAGCGAGTAATTGGGGGCGCCGTCCATTCAACCCCCCTTCTAGCCGGTCGCAAGATCCCCAACAAAAAGTAGTTAACCAAACTAAAATTAATTAAAATTCAAGTAAAATTAATTCAATTTAATTAACCTAAGTCCCTTTAATTAATTTAAAAGTATAATTAATTTCAAATTCTTAAAGTATAATTAATTTAAAAAGTATAATTAATTTTAAAATATAATTGATTTCAAAAGTATAATTAATTTAATTATTAATTAATTTTAAAAGTATAATTATTTTCAAAATTTAATTAAATTTAAAAGTATAATTATTTTTAAAATGTAATTAAATTTTCAAAATTCAAACTTAGTTATTAGTCAAATTAAAATTTAAACTTTAAAATTCAAATTTAATTTGTTAAAATTTAAACTTTATTAGGTTGATGTTCAAAATTAAATTATTCTCCTTAGACTTAAATATTTTTCAGAATTCAGATATATGATTAACTCCATCTCACATAAACTCTTAAGATTCATATGTTTGATAATTTAGAAAGAGTAAAATGGAAAATCAGGAAAATAAATAATAACTTTTATTTTTTGGGGGTTTACATACTTAGATTCTAGGATTCCCAAACTTAATTAAATTTTTTAATACATTAATAAGGGGGAGTGAAAGGAATTTAATAAATTAATTTTTCTTAAATGTTTTCTCAAAGTTATAGTATTCTTTTTCACTATTTCAAATCAAAATATTTTTATAAAAGAAAGTTCAGTTTTTTTGGATTTAACTATTTTTTAAAAATAAATATTAAATATTTTATATGAATTTTTTTTTGAAAATCAAGTTCAAATATTTTTTTAAAAAAGTAATTTTATAAACTCATAAGATTCATATATTTGATAACTTAGAAAGGGTGAGATGAAAATTTAGGAAAATAAATAATAACTTTTATTTTTTTTGTTTGCATACTTAGATTCTAGGATTCCCAAACTTAATTAAATTTTTTTAATTCATTAATAACGGGGAGTGAAAGAAAGTTAAGAAATTAATTTTTCTTAAATGCTTTCTCAAAATTAGAGTATTATTTTTCAATATTTCAAATCAAAATATTTTTAAAAAAGGAAGTTCATTTTTTTGGATTTAACAATTTTTTGAAAATAAATTTTAAATATTTTTTTTTGAAAAGCAAGTTCAAATATTTTTTAAAAAAATTATTTTTAGTTTAGTTTTTAGATACCTAACTAAGTTTTTTAAATATCTTCAAAAAGGCTAAGTACTTGACTAAGTTTGCTCAAAATTTCTTCAAAAGCTAAGTATTTGATAAATTTTTTTTTAAAAATTATTTAGTGTCTTCAAAGAAATCATTTTCATAACTAAGGTTTTTTTTATAAGAAATTCTTTTCAAAGCTAAGTAAATATTTTTTAAAGAAACTATGTTTAAAGTTTAACATCTTTTTGAAAAGAAAGTGATACTTTCAGTGGAGGCTTAAATTAGCCTTTCAACTTAGTATTCTTTTTGATATATGTCAAAGAGGAAGAGAAAGGTTAAAGTTAAGTTAAACATAATAATTTTTATTAAAAGAAGAGCATAAAGGGGCATTTTAAACATAATAATTTTTATTAAAAGAAGAGAATAAAGTGGCATTTTAAACATAATAATTTTTATTAAAAGAAGAGCATAAAGGGACATTTTTTTAAACTATGTCAAATTATTTCTACATATGCTCATGCTTAAACTCCTTATAGTACATTAATTGTTGTTATATTTTACTTAACTTTGAACTAGATTGTCATAATAAAAAAGGGAGAGATTGTTGATGTAGGGAGCACCAGATGATCGAACCTAAGTTTTGATTATGACAAAGGGTCCAAAGTTAAGATGTCATGTTGTCTAACAAGTGTGATTGAGCTTGCAAGAAAGTTATAAGTGTTCTTAGGCAAAATTCCTAGTGGATTCTAAGCATGTGGAAAATCCTAGGGGGAGGTAACCCTAGGTCCTAGGGGGTGGTAACCCTATGTTATGGAAAACCCTAAGGGGAGGTAACCCTACGTCCTAGGGAGTGGTAACCCCTAGGTCAACAAAGTCTTGGTCTGGGGGATTAGGTGAAATCTTGACTGGTTGAGCACTTTGGGTAAAATCCTAGAGTCAGGGACTCTAGGTGAAAATCTTGGTGGCCGCAGACCAGGTGAAAATCTAAATGGGTCGTGGAGCGGACGTTTAACATGAAGAGCTGAAGTCTCGGACGCTGAGCAAAAGTCCAATCAGTCTGGAGGACCGGTCTGGCAAAAGGTAACTTTCCTGAGAGGAGTAGGTGAAGACGCATTCCCTAAAGAGGAAATAGTAGGCATCGGTTTGACCTAGAGTTTCAGCGAAACTCAAAGTCAGGATCAGACAGTCCAAAGGCTATCAAGTTATCTATTTACATTCAGAATGATCTTATAAATAACTCAACAAACACTAAACCGCTACTCCGACAATCAACGAACAACTACTAATCATTTGTTATCAGTATACTTTGTATTTTCAATACTTGTACTTGTATATTTATAAAGAATTTTTGGATCTATAGTAATTGCCCAATGAAAGTGATCGACAATCGTGGACCTTGGAGTAGGAGTCGTCACATGCTCTAAACTAAGTAAAAGAAACCTTGTTAGCATTGCTCCTCGTCTATTTCTATCTTTCGCTACGTTATTCTGTGTTTTCCAAAATGAGTGAAAGCCACGAGTGCTATTCACCCCCCCCTCTAGCACGAATCAATCCTACACTATAATATTGTGAGATGAATTAAGTTAAATTTTAGGATTGAGTTTTGTTGGTTAGTCCTAAGAAAATCGTACCGGTTCCACTGTACAAAAATTTTGTACAAGTGTCGAACCTTTCCTTAAATAACCTATTGTGTTCTTTAGAAGTTAAATTAGGAATCACAGACGGAACTTAACATTATTGATTCTAAATTTAACTTATCTGTTCTTAATGGTTTAGATTTGAATCGCAAGCGGAACTTAACACTATTGATTCAAATCCACCTATGTTATTAATTCCATTAAATATTAATTTTCAAAATTGGCTTCCAGGACTGCATGGCAAGGCACATGACCTTCTTGGATATGGGAGCAACCACCACCGCCTAGACAAAGCCTTTTAAGGAAAGCTAATATTTAATTTCCATAAATAACTCTGGGTTTAACCAAAAAGAACAATCGAATCACAAACTCGAAAAATAAAACAAAAGAAACACAAACTCGAAACAAATCCGAAAACTCTAGAATCATATGCCTCTTGTGTTTGGTATTTCCAAAAATAACTATACAAAGAAAAACTAGTATGATGCGGAAAACAATTACTAGTTATACCTTTCTTTGTAAGCAAAAATAACCTCTTGATCTTCTACCGTATTCCTCTTCTAACCTCGGACGTTGTGTGGGCAACGATCTTCCGAGATGAGAACCACCAAGCACCTTCTTCTTCCTTCTAGGTTTCGACCACCACAATTCTCCAAGAGAAGTAGAGGTCCGACCACCACCACCAAGCTCCAAGGGATGCAAGAAACAAAATCTCCTTTCTCTCCTTCTTCTCCTAGCTAGAACCGGCCACCATCAAGATCTCCAAGAGGGGTTGCCGCCGGCCACAAGAAGAAGAGAAGAGGGAGAAGCTAGGGCCGGCCACCAAGGAGGAAAAGAGAGGAGAAGAATAATAGAGTCGTTCACCCATGAAGACACCTCTACCTCCTCTTTTATAATATTTGGACTTGGCAAATAAGGAAATTTAAATAAAAACTTCTTTAATTCTTTTGCCATGAAAAGCAAAATTTATTTAATTAAAAACAATGTTCTCTTCTCAATTTACAATGGCCGGCCACTTTAAAAACAAAACAATGAGAGTTTTAATTAATTAAAACTTCCTAATTTATCTCCAGAAATTTATAAAAAATTTCTCCAATAATTTTTCCCTTCATGGTGGTTGTAAAAAGGAAATTTTATAAATTAAAATCTTTCTTTTAAACATGTGGATAAAAAGAAAGTTATCTTTAAAGACTAAAATCTCTTTTAATCTATAAATAAGGAAAGATATCAAATCTTTTCTTAATCTTTTGTAGAAACTTATAAAAGAGAATTTTTAATTTTTAAACTCTCTTTTAAATCATAAACATGGTTAAAAAGGAAAGTTTTCTCAAAATTAAAATCTACCTTTCAATCTACAAATAAGGAAAGATTTCAAATCTTTTCTTAATCTTTTGTAGAAAGCTATAAAAGGAAAGATTTAAATTTTAAACTCTCTTTTAAAACCATGATATCCACATAAGAAATAATTTTAACAAAAATCCCTTTTTAATATGATGTGGCCGGCCACCTAAGCTTGGGCTCCAAGCTATTGGCCGGCCACCTTAAGGCTCAACCTTTAGGCTTGGCCGGCCCTAAGCTTGAGCTTCAAGCTTGGCTTGGCCGACCCCTATTGGTTGGTAAGAAGGTGGGTATGTGGTGGGTATAAATCTCTATATACAAGAGGCTACGATAGGGACCGAGAGGAGGAATTGGTTTTGGTCTCCCGATGAAATTAAGCATCCCGTGTTCGCCCCGAACACATAACTTAATTTCATCAATAATAATTCATTCCACTAAAGAACTATTATTGAACTATCGCACTAATCCCAAATTACATTTTGGGCTCCTTCTTATTATGAGTGTGTTAGTCTCCCTGTGTTTAAGATAATGAATGTCCACTAATTAAATGAGTTACTGACAACTCACTTAATTAATATCTTAGCCCAAGAGTAGTACCACTCAACCTTATCGTCATGTCGGACTAAGTCCACCTGTAGGATTTAACATGACAATCCTTATGAGCTCCTCTTGGGGTCATTCTCAACCTAGATTACTAGGACACAGATTCCTTCTATAATCAACAACACACACTATAAGTGATATCATTTCCCAACTTATCGGGCTTATTGATTTATCGAACTAAATCTCACCCATTGATAAATTATAGAAATTAATATCAAATATATGTGCTTGTTATTATATTAGGATTAAGAGCACACACTTCCATAATAACTAAGGTCTAGTTCTTTTATCAAGTCAGTATTAAAAGAACTTACCTAAAATGCTCCTACTCAATACACTTAGAGTGTACTAGTGTAATTTATTAGTCAAGATAAACTAATACCTAATTACACTACGACTATTCCAATGGTTTGTTCCTTTCTATCTTAGTTGTGAGCAACTGTTTATAATTTATAAAGAACTGATAACATGATCTTCTGTGTGTGACACCACACACCATGTTATCTACAATATAAATTAATTGAACAACTACATTTATCATAAATGTAGATATTTGACCAATGTGATTCTTATTTCTAGATAAATGTTTATACCAAAATCTAGGCTTTTAGTATACACTCTAACAATCTCCCACTTATACTAAAAGACTAAGCTGCCATATCTGCTGCCATGCATCTGATTCCCAACCCTTCAACATGCCCATCAAAAGCTCTTGCGTTAAGGGCCTTAGTGAAAAGATCTATTGGTCATCATCTGATGCAATCTAGGCGGCAACAACTTCTCGTTTATACGATTTCTCGTATTGGGTGGTACTTGCGCTCTATTGTGTTTACTTGCCTTATGGACTTATGGTTTCTTCGAGTTTGCTACTGCACCAAATTATTTTGGGCAAACCAGAAATCATATCTAAGTCTATCTTGAAGTATCTGAGTCATACAACTTCTATGGGTACCTCAGAGGCTGCCATATACTCAGCTTCTATGGTGGAGTCCAAAAAAGTACCTATGCTTATCACTCTTCCATAGTTATGACTTTACCTCCTAAAGTAAACACAAAACCCCGAGGTTGACTTACTATTGTCCCTTTCCGATTAGATGTTTAAAATTCATGTAACCCACAGGGACCAAATTATCTGCCTTGTAAGCTAGCATATAATCTCTAGTGCCTCTAAGGTATTTCAATATATGCTTTACCGCAGACAAATGTCCTTGTCGAGAGTTACTTTGATATCTGCTAACCATGCCCACGGTAAAACAGATATCCAGTCTCGTACACAACATTGCATACATTAGACTTCCTACAGCCGAAGCATAAGGAACTGCCTTCATGTCCTTTATTTCCTTTGATGTCTTCTGAGACATCTCTTTAGATAAAGCTACTCCATGCCTAAAAGGTAAGAAACCTTTCTTGGAGTTCTGCATGCTAAAACGAGCTAAGATTGTTTCGATATATGAAGCTTGGGATAAGTAAAATATATTCTTTTCATACAATCCCTTTGATCCCAAGAATATATGCATTCTCCCAAGTTCTTCATATCAAATTGTTTGGACAACCATACCCTTACTTCTGACAACACTTTGGTATTGTTTCCAACTACCAAAAATGTTATCTACGTATAGTACAAGAAATACCACCACGTTTCCATCACACTCTTTGTATGCACAAGACTCATTCGGTTATAAATCCATAGGTCTGGATTACTTTATTAAACCGAATGTACCAAGACCTTGAAGCTTTACTTCAGTCCATAGACTGTTTGAGCTTACACACAAGATGCTCTTTGCTCTTTGCAATGAACCCTTCTGGTTGCTTTATATGAATGTTTTCTTCAAGACTTCCATTAAGGAAAGCTGTCTTGACATCCACTTGCTAAATCTCATAGATAAAAGAATCCGGGTAGACTTAAGCATGGCTACCGGTAAAAAAATTTTCCTTTTTCAACAAGCCTTGCTTTGAAAGTTTCTACCTTCTTGTCTATCCCTCTTTTCCTATTGTAGACTTATTTTTACCCAATGACTTTTACACCATTTGGTGATTTTATAAGCTTCCAGACTTTATTAGAATACATATATTCTAATTCTGTATTCTTTGCAAAGATGTTGTATCTTTATCTTGGAGTGTTTCGTCATATGTCCGGAGATCAGGTTCATGTCCTCCAGGGATCGAGTCCAAAGACTCCCAAAACATGAAACTTTTTAGGTTGCCTAACAACCCTCCCACTACGACGAAGTACTTTCTACAATTGTGTATCATTTGTGATACGTGTTACAGTTTCTTGTGATATTTCATCTTGTACAGTTGGTACTAGGTTAGATGTGTCCTTTAATTTCCTTAAGAACAATTTTTACTCATGGGGCTTGTGGTTTATAGTATAGTCCTTTTCTAAAATCAAGCATTGGTGCCAACAATGACCTTCCGATATTAAGGACTACAAACCTCTTTTCGTTTTTCTAGGATAACTCACAAACAAGTGAACTCATGTCCAATTTTTCAGTGTCTCTCACGTGCTAGACCACCCAAATCCGAATATGCTTCAGACTAAGCTTACGCTCATTCTGCAATTCTGTGGGAGTAGAGAGTTCTGACTTAGAAGGTACTATGTTCACTTCCATTTTCAGTGTATATCCTTAAAACGAATTTGGTAATTTTCTAAATAACTCATCATCGATATAATTATTCCATAAGAGCCTTATACCTTCTTTCTACTACACCATTCTGTTGGGATGTACCAAGTGCAGTTAGTTGGGATTGAATCCCTACTTCTGATAAGTGACTCCTAAATTCTCCCAAGAGGTATTTGCTACTACGATCTCACCGTAGTGTCTCGATAATTTTACTTTGACATTTCTCCGCATCAGGCTCGTACTCTTTGAACTAATCAAAGCACTTAGACTTGCGGTGTATCAAGTAAATCTATCTGTGTCTCGAATAGTTATCTATAAAATAGACAAAATATTTGAAACTACCTCTTGTCTAGATAGTCATAGGACCACACAAATCAGAATGAACCAATTCCATTATATCTTTGGCTCCATACCCCTTAGACTTAAAAGCTTCTCGATTATTTTTCCTTCCAAGTAAGACTCTCAGGTTGAAAATATTTCCACTACCAATGAACCCAAAAGTTCATCAGCTACCAATGAATCCTACTTAAGTTAAAATAACCTAGCCTTTAATGCCAAAGATATAATTGGTTCATTTCTGAAGGTTGCTTTCTCTTAATAGTTAGGAGATGTGTTATTAATTTCCATTTATTGCATCGTGGGAGTTATTGGATTTATAAATTATCAACCAATGTACCAGAACAGATAATTTTTCTATTTTTCTTGATAACAAGTTTGTTATCAAAATAGACAGAATATCTATTCTTTGATAGTTTAGAAACCGGAATCGAATTCTTTCTAAACTTGGTATATATAGACAATTTCTCAAAAATCATTTTTATTCCTATCATAGGATAAACATCTCCCACTGCAATAGCTGCTACTTTTGCAGTAGTGTCCACGTAGTCAGTGATTTCTCCTTCATATAGTTATCGGGTTTCCTGGAACCTCTGCAATGAATTGCAGACATGATTAGTGGCTCCCGTATCTACACACCAGGTACCGGTAGATAACACCACTAATCATGTATTAACTAATGAATGAAATACACCTATTTTGTTCTTAGTTTTAAGAGGACAGCCTACCTAAATGTCCAAGTCATATTTCCAATCATTACAATTGGGACTACTAAGTCTATTCTATAGTATAACAACTAGGGGATTGACAAACATTTTAAATCCTAAGAATCACAAAAATATTTGGTCAAGACCAACACCTTAAAATCCTCATGAATTTTGTATGCCACGATAATGTGGACGTATACAAAATCAAAAAGGAGATTTTATCCATTAATTTTATTATCTCGTCAACCTTACTTTATGACGAATAAAATTAATAGTTGATCTATCTTTGATCAAATATTTGGTCAAAACTTTTGAATTTAAAATAACATTGATTCCTCAAACAATATTATTTAAATTCACCAACACCTCAAACACCGTGAATTTTGCATGCCACGATAGTGTGGACGTATATAAAATTGAACATTTGTAAGAGGAGGGTTTTACCCATTAATTATCTTGTCAATAAGTCTTTATGACAAATAAAATTACCTCAAACACCATGAATTTTGTATGCCACGATAGTGTGGACGTATACAAAACCAAACATTTGTTAGAGGGGTTTTTCCCATTAATTTTATTTCCTTGTCAAACTGACAAATAAAATTACCTCATACATCATGAATTTTTGTATGCCACGATAGTGTGGATGTATACAAAATCTCAACATTTGTAAGAGGGGGTTTTAATTTTATTATCTTGTCAACCTATCTTTATGACAAATTAATAGTTGGTTTTCTTCGATCACGCAAATAATAGCAGTGACTCCGATGGGGAGGATACTATTAGACGTGCCTAAGTGTATACCATTACTTGACACTAAGTCCATTAATAAGATTAGGCCCCTTCCGATGGGGAAGATCACACGCTCTTAATTAATTTCCTATAGTCATCCTAAATGGAAGTTTGATCTAGTGATCCGCAAACAAACTCATCCAATATGGAGGAAGGCACTCAGAGCCAACGCGCAAGTTTGTTTGCATCACTTACAAACCAGTAATAGAGATCGTGGAATTTATTAAAATAAATCCCTCTCCCACTTAGTTATTTAAAGTGAGAAATTTTAAGTTATCCTAGCATACATCACATGCATACACACACATAACAGTAAATAAAGCAATAAATATGGAAATTATTTTCCAACTATTATGACATTTTCCTGTTACTGTCCTCCATGTGCTCCAACCCTAGCTACTGCCATCTTTAGCCACCGCCATCGGGTCGAGTTGTCGCATCCATCTTGCTTCTTATTCCGCTGCGCCTCTGGTGCTCCAAAAGTACCACACCTCACAAGAATCCGATCCGCGACAAAAATAGAATTTTATATATATCGATCCTATATTCCACGAAGGAATGTACATGTAATCTAGATCGAAAATAAAATTCTAAAATCCTAAGGCTAATACAGCTCCTGTTGTATTAGTTACATACAATCATGCACACACAAAAATAATGCCCTTGACATGTCCAAGGGTCCAATCACACACAATATCTATAAGTCATAATAGTTGGAGCCTACAACCACAAAGTTAGCACATCCTACTATTATCCTGCCTAAATTATGTATGACATGTGCATAACCTAATTTGAAAACCAAACACACAGAGACAAACCCTAGCTCTGATACCAATTGTTGGTTAGTCCTAGGAAAATCGTACCGGTTCCACTGTACAAAAATTTTGTACAAGTGTCGAACCTTTTCTTAAATAACCTATTGTGTTCTTTAGAAGTTAAATTAGGAATCGCAGACGGAACTTAACATCATTGATTCCAAATTTAACTTATATGTTCTTAATGGTTTAGATTTGAATCGCAAGCGGAACTTAACACTGTGGATTCAAATCCACCTATGTTATTAATTCCATTAAATATTAATTTTTAAAATTGGCTTCCAGGACTGCATGGCGAGGCACATGACCTTCTTGGATATGGGAGCAACCACCACCGCCTAGACAAAGCCTTTTAAGGAAAGCTAATATTTAATTTCCATAAATAACTCTAGGTTTAACCAAAAAGAACAATCAAATCACAAACTCGAAAAATAAAACAAAAGAAACACAAACTCGAAACAAATCCGAAAACTCTAGAATCATATGCCTCTTGTGTTTGGTATTTCCAAAAATAACTATACAAAGAAAAACTAGTATGATGCGGAAAACAATTACTAGTTATACCTTTCTTTGTAAGCAAAATAACCTCTTGATCTTCTACCGTATTCCTCTTCTAACCTCGGACGTTGTGTGGGCAACGATCTTTCGAGATGAGAACCACCAAGCACCTTCTTCTTCCTTCTAGGTTTCGGCCACCACAATTCTCCAAGTAGAGGTCTGGCCACCACCACCAAGCTCCAAGGGATGCAAGAAACAAAATCTCCTTTCTCTCATTCTTCTCCTAGCTAGAACCGGCCACCATCAAGAGCTCCAAGAGGGGTTGCCGCCGGCCACAAGAAGAAGAGAAGAGGGAGAAGCTAGGGTCGGCCACCAAGGAGGAAAAGAGAGTAGAAGAATAATAGAGTCGTTCACCCATGAAGGCACCTCTACTTCCTCTTTTATAATCCTTGGTCTTGGCTAATAAGGAAATTTAAATAAAAACTTCCTTAATTCTTTTGCCATGAAAAGCAAAATTTATTTAATTAAAAACAATTTTCTCTTCTCAATTTACAATGGCCGGCCACTTTAAAAACAAAACAAGGAGAGTTTTAATTAATTAAAACTTCCGAATTTGTCTCCGAAAATTTATAAAAAATTTCTCCAATAATTTTTACCTTCATGGTGGTTTGTAAAAAGAAAATTTTATAAATTAAAATCTTTCTTTTAAATATGTGGATAAAAAGAAAATTATCTTTAAAAATTAAAATCTCTTTTAATCTACAAATAAGGAAAGATATCAAATATTTTCTTAATCTTTTGTAGAAACTTATAAAAGAGAATATTTAATTTTTAAACTCTCTTTTAAATCATGAACATGATTAAAAAGGAAAGTTTTCTCAAAATTAAAATCTACCTTTCAATCTACAAGTAAGGAAAGATTTTAAATCTTTTCTTAATCTTTTGTAGAAAGCTATAAAAGGAAAGATTTAAATTTTAAACTCTCTTTTAAAACCATGATATGCACATAAGAAATAATTTTAACAAAAATCCCTTTTTAATATGATGTGGTCGGCCACCTAAGCTTGGGCTCCAAGCTATTGGCCGACCACCTTAAGGCTCAACCTTTAGGCTTGGCCGGCCCTAAGCTTGAGCTTCAAGCTTGGCTTGGCCGACCCCTATTGGTTGGTAAGAAGGTGGGTATGTGGTGGGTATAAATCTCTATATACAAGAGGCTACGATAGGGACCGAGAGGAGGAATTGGTTTTGGTCTCCCGATGAAATTAAACATCCCGTGTTCGCCCCGAACCCATAACTTAATTTCATCAATAATAATTCATTCCACTAAAGAACTATTATTGAACTATCGCACTAATCCCAAATTACATTTTGGGCTCCTTCTTATTATGAGTGTGTTAGTCTCCCTGTGTTTAAGATAATGAATGCCCACTAATTAAATGAGTTACTGACAACTCACTTAATTAATATCTTAGCCCAAGAGTAGTACCACTCAACCTTATCGTCATGTCGGACTAAGTCCACCTGCAGGATTTAACATAACAATCCTTATGAGCTCCTCTTGGGGTCATTCTCAACCTAGATTACTAGGACACAGATTCCTTCTATAATCAACAACACACACTATAAGTGATATCATTTCCCAACTTATCGGGCTTATTGATTTACTGAACTAAATCTCACCCATTGATAAATTAAAGAAATAAATATCAAATATATGTGCTTGTTATTATATTAGGATTAAGAGCAAATACTTCCATAATAACTAAGGTCTAGTTCTTTTATCAAGTCAGTATAAAAAGAACTTACCTAAAATGGTGCTACTCAATACACTTAGAGTGTACTAATATTATTTATTAGTCAAGATAAACTAATACCTAATTACACTACGACTATTCCAATAGTTTGTTCCTTTCTATCTTAGTCGTGAGCAACTGTTTATAATTTATAAAGAACTGATAACATGATCTTCTGTGTGTGACACCACACACTATATTTTCTACAATATAAATTAATTGAACAACTACATTTATCATAAATGTAGATATTTGACCAATGTGATTCGTATTTCTAGATAAATGTTTATACCAAAAGCTAGGCTTTTAGTATACACTATAAAAACTAGGTTTTCATCTCTTCAACTTCCTTTTATACTATATGGAAGTTGAAGCATCTCTTCACACAAACTCCACATATAATGAATTGTTTCATATTATTCATGTGATGCTTTACCACCACCCTAATGGCAACTTTAACCAATCATATATAAGAGGTCTTGGGTTCAATCTTAGCCCAAGGCCATTTATAAATCTTTTTTTTTTTTCTTTTCTCTTGTTCTACTTCTTTTTGCTCTTTTGAAATAAAGGAATTTTACGGGTGTTACAATCCCCATACCTTATAAAAAGTTCATCCTCGAACTTAGAACAATTACGGATACTTCAGTCTCATATCTTCCTCACGTTCCCATATTGCCTCTTCATACTATTGACTTTGCCACAACACTTTCACTAACGGTATCTCTTTGTTCCTCAGCTTCTTAACTTCTCGATCTATTATCTGAATAGGTCGACTTTCATAATTGAGATCTTCTTGAACCTGTACCGTCTGTGGCTCAATCACTTGGTTTGCATCAGGAACATGCTTCTTCAGTATTGAGACATGAAATACATTATGAATAGCTGACATTTCCTGAGATAGTTCCAGCTCATAAGCTAGCTTGCCAACTCTTCTAGTGATCCGGTATGGCCCCACATAACGTGGACTCAACTTTCGTTTCTTTCCAAACTGCATCACTCCCTTCATAGGAGCTACTTTGAGGAATACTGAGTCCCCAACCTGAAATTCTAGCGGTCTACGGCGCACATCCGCATAGCTCTTTTGCCGGCTCTGAGCAGTTTCTATTCTCTGGCGGATGTTCTGAATAGCTTTTGTGGTGTCTTCGATGAAGTTTGTCTGGAGTCCCATTTCTTTCTTTTCACCTTCATACCAACAGATAGGAGATCTGCATCTCCTCCCATATAAAGCCTCATAAGGTGGCATTCCGATAGTAGCTTGATAGCTATTATTGTATGCGAATTCTGCTAAGCATAGATATCGACACCAGCTCCCTTTGAAATCTAAAGCACAAGCCCATAACATATCCTCCAAAACTTGGTTCACTCGTTCTGTTTGCCCGTCAGTTTGAGGATGAAATGTAGTGCTAAACTGTAGCTTAGTGCCAAGAGCTCTCTGAACACACTCCCAGAAGTGTGATGTAAAACGACCATCTCTATCAGAAATTATGATTTTGGGAACTCCATGCAATCTGATAATCTCTTTCACATACAATTGTGCTAGCTGTTCAATAGAGTAGGATATTCTGATAGCTAAGAAATGAGCAGACTTGGTTAATTTGTCCACTATTACCCAGATAGCATCATAACCATTCATAGTTCTGGGTAATCCCACTATAAAATCCATAGATATATCCTCCCACTTCCACTCTGGGATATGGATAGGCTGCAAAACTCCGCCTAGTCTTTGATGTTCTACTTTAACCCGTTGACACGTCAGACAGGTACTGACGTATCTTGCAATGTCTCTTTTCATTCCAGATCACCAGAAGCATTCCTTTATATCTTGGTACATCTTGGTGAACTCTCTATTTTCTCCTTCCTGTATCCCCTGCTTGATCTTCTGAATCTCGGGATCTCCATCCTGCCCTTTCTGTATATCTTCAAGCAAGGTTGACACTAGTGTCAAAGTGGAGAGCTGCCCAGTAATAATTTCAAGCCCAAAATTTACTATTTCTTTCTGTAGGGGATAGGACATAGCAGATGTAGACAGTAAAGCGGCACAAGATTTTCTACTTAATGCATCTGTCACTTTATTTGCCTTCCCTGGATGGTAGAGTATTTCACAGTCATAGTCTTTGACTAGCTCAAGCCATCTCTGCTGTCTCATGTTCAGGTCTTTCTGAGTGAAGAAATACTTCAAACTCTGGTAATCTGTGTATATCTTACATTGAGCTCCATATAAGTAATGCCTCCAAATTTTTAGTGCGAAGACTACCGCTGCTAACTCAAGGTCATGAGTAGGATAGTTCTTCTCATAATCCTTGAGCTGTCGCGAGACATAGGCAATGACCTTGCCGTTCTACATCAATACCGCTCCGAGCCCCAATTTAGAAGCGTCACTGTATATATCAAAGCCTTTGTTATTCTCTGGAAGAGTCAGGATTGGAACACTGGTCAGTCTCCTTTTTAATTCAATGAAACTCATTTCACAATCCTCTATCCACTCAAACTTTCTATTCTTTCTGGTGAGTGCTGTCAATGGGGATGTGATCCTTGAGAAGTTCTCTACAAATTTCCTATAATAGCCTGCTAATCCAAGGAAACTCCTGATTTCACTGGCATTCTTAGGTCTATTCCAGTTGCTCACAGCTTCTACTTTTGTTGGGTCTACCATAACCCCATCTTTAGAAATAATGTGCCCTAGAAAGGACACTTGATCAAGCCAAAACTCACACTTAGAGAACTTTGCATACAACTGTTTCTGCTGAAGAATCTGTAATATTGTTTTTAGATGTTCAACATGTTCTTCTGGTGTTCCAGAGTATATAAGAATATCATTTATGAAGACGATCACAAACTTATCCAAATACTCTTTGAACACTCAGTTCATCAGATCCATAAATGTAGCAGGAGCATTCGTCACTCTGAAAGGCATGACCACAAACTCATAGTGCCCATACCTCATGCGAAATGCCGTCTTTGGTATGTCTTCTGCTTTTACCTTCACTTGATGATATCCTGACCACAAGTCTATCTTGGAAAAGACTGTGGCTCCCTTTAACTGATCAAATAGATCGTCTATTCTCGGTAGGGGATATCTATTCTTGATTGTTACTTTGTTCAGTGCTCGGTAGTCCACACACATTTGTATGGACCCATCCTTCTTCTTTACGAACAACACCAGAGCTCCCCATGGTGAGTGACTAGGGCGTATGAAACCCTTGTCGAGTAGCTCCTGTAGTTGTCCCTGAAGTTCCTTCAATTCTGCCGAAGCCATGCGGATTGGATGAGTACCAGGACTGAGTTCAATCTTGAATTTGATTTCTCTATCCGGAGCTAAGCCTGGTAATTCTTCCGAAAAGACTTCAGGGTAGTCACATACAACTCCAACTTCCTCCAGCTTTTGGTCTCTTTCTTGCTGGGTATTAACCACATGAGCGAGAAACCCGACACATCCCTTGGCTAACATCTTCTGAGCTTTCGTAGACGATAAGAATTTATGGGTTCTCCTCCTGATTCTCCAATGAATTCAAACGTACACTCTGCCTTCGGTTGGAATAGGACTCTTCGCTTACGACACTCAATGGAAGCACCATACTTGCTCAGAAAGTCCATCCCAAAGATAACATCATAATCAGACATGTTTAGTATTATCAGATCACTGTACAGTTCTCTGTCTGAAATTTTTACGGGCACAGCTCGTAGCCAGTGCGTAGATGCCATTATCTCCCCCGAAGGTAGTGTCGTCAAGAATTGTCCGCTTAGGACTTCCAGCAATATACCTATTCTTTCAGCGCATGCTATGGAAACGAACGAATGGGTTGCCCCGTATCAAATAACACAGTTCCATATTGATTAAAAATGCATATCTGACCTGCGACAATTGTGGAGGCATTTGCTACCTCCTCTCTGGTAAGGGAGAGCACTCGAGCATTTGTAGCAATTGGTGGAGCTTCCCGTCTGCCCTGGCTAATATGAGGACCCTCTAACTTAGCTTGCATCTGGCGTAGCTGTGCCTGCTTGCCTCCATACTGAACAAGTTGTACAATAGGTACGGGAGTAGGTTGATCTTGGTCGAGAAATTATTGGCCAGATGCCCCTCTTGACCACAAGTATAACAACCACTCATGCCCTTGCGGCAGATTCCAGAATGCATCCTTCCACACGTGGAACATGTAGCATACTTCGGCTGCTTGTTTACGGATCCTCCCTTCTTATTGCTCCACTGTTTCCTCTTGAAGCTCCCCTTCCAAGTTGAACCATGGCTCTGGGGTTTCTGAGTGCCAGAACTCCCTTGACTTTTATTCTCAATCAGGACTGGCTTATGCTATTTGATACTATTTAAGTAATACTCTATGATCAGGGCACTACTAATCAGCTCTTCTGCAGTATGCGGTGTATTAATTCCTCCAGCTACATTCAAAGTTATTTCTGGCCTTAGCATCTTGAGCATTAGTCTAACCCTTTCTCATTCTGAGTTGACCAGTTCGAGGCAGAGACGAGCCAACCTATTAAATTCTTCACGGCTTCATCTACTGATAAATTTCCTTGTCGGAATTCCGTGAATTCATCATAATGTTTGTTCGTGACTCGCATATGGAAGAACTCTTTGAAGAATTCAGTCTCGAAGTCAGACCAGGTCATTTGATCCACTTTCGTTTTGCTTTGACCTGTTCCCACCACATGCTGGCATCACCCGTGAGACAGAAGGAGGCACACTTTATCTTTTCTACCTCTGGCTAATCTAGTAGCTCCATTATGCTCTCCAGGATTTTGAACCATGCCTAAGCATCCCATGGTTCACTGGTGCTAGAGAAATTCTCTGGTTTCAGTTTCTGCCACTGGATGAGATATGCTTCTTGCCTCACTACCTTTGCTGGGGCTACAGGTGTAACTGCTGGAACTTCGGCCATACTAGGTGTCCCCAGATTGACTTCCAGTGGGACTGCAGGAGGAACTCGCTGGCTAGTAGTCAGGGTGGCAATGACCTGCTACTGCTCTGCCACTTGTCTCTTCAGCTAAGCTACTACTTCTAAAAGGTTGGGCTGAGGTACAGACTCATCTTCCACTGGTTGAGGTTCATTAACCCTCGGTTGTCTAGTCGGTCATCCTCTAGCAATTCTACATATCATAAACCAACCAGTGAGTCATACCTTACCCCGTCCTCATTCTTACTTGTTATCATTAATACTTCAAGTATAAGTAGGCTTAAACTTAACAAGCATTTCTTACTAATCATAACAGAACCATGAAAATACATAAAAGTTGTGAGAAGGTACTTTCTTACTTGGAAGCTACATGATCAATGCTTGATGTGTGTGAGTCGGAAGAATGGAACTTGCTCTGATACCAAACTGTAACGACCCACCTTCTTGACTTACCGTACTGTCCATTCAGCTTAAGGTGGACGTTACTTTTCTTTTCCTTTCCTCTCTTTTCTTTTTTTTTCCTCTTCTTAAGGCCCGGAGGAGCCCGACCGTATGACTCCACACGGCCGTGCCAGCTCCCCGCGGCCAGGCAACACACGGTCGTGCCAAATGGCACGGTCGTGCCAACCTTCCCGAGGCCTAAGAGCACCTGGCCATGCAAGCCTCCCAGAGGCCAAGGGGCACCTGGTCGTGCCAGCCTTCCAGAGGTCGAGGGGCACCTGGCCGTGCCAAATGGCACAGCCGTGCTAGCCTTCCAGAGATCGAGGGGGCCACGACCGTGCAAAGCCACACGACCATGTCACCTTGGTCGAGAGGATCGGAGGAAGGTTGTGGTCGTGTGACCCACACGGCTGTGACACGGACCGTGTGGGGTGTCACGCCTAGCTCTAAGGAAAGGGTGGTTTCTCCTTTGTACTCACCCCTGGCATAGGGTTTCTCTCCCATTGCTAAGGTAGAGGTCATTAACACACCAATTACTACCAAACTGTAAGTTCACCATACACAACTCTTACTAGCGTTTCAATAGAGTGGAGATACAAACTACATCAGCATCAAGTTTCAACACACTCCTTGTACTAGCAAGTTCCAAGATCTTCTTCCACTGTTCCGTCACACACACACCCAAACACTGCTCCTGCTGCCTCCTCCTACTCAAGCTTTCCTTTACCTTTATCTGTAGTATAAGGAAATGTAAATCTATAAGCGAACGCTTAGTAAATACCATCTGCTCACAAAAACATGCGTAGAAAGGAAACATGCTTTTTAAAACTGAAACTGCTTATGGAAAACATAAAACTTACGCTTAACGGTAATTCACACTAAAACAGACAATTCTGAGAGATGTACATGGCATGCATTTTCAAATAGATTTATCATGCAAAACCTCAACTTAGAACCCATGCTTTTGATGAAAACATGCAACAGAAACAGAAGTCTTGTCATACTATAAAGTTCATCACTGCTGTACTTAATAACTCAAGTTCTCAAACTTGGGAATTTCTTCCACTAAAGCAAACACTAAACAAATGATGAACTTTGAAAACTTCATATTACATAACTACTGAAAATAATAATCAACTTGCTTGGGCCCTGACATTGTACCACTTTGTGCGCATCCTTAATAAGATCCGAGGTAGCTAATTCCGAATCTATTAAGGTACTACTAGGCGAACTTATGCCTAGGGGCAATCTAGGAGTCCATCCCAAGGACCTTGGTCCAGTACATGTCATTTCAAAGTAAAATACTTTCTTTTAATATCATTTTCTTATACTTTGCACTTGCTTGTCATTTCAACAAACACCTGATGTGCACTTTATCCCCTCACACTTATAGGGAAGCACTTTTAGGGCCTTTGAATTTGCTTCTTAGCCCCAAACTAAATGGGAAGCAATTCGATATTCCCTACACATGCTCTTAGTCTCCAAAACTTTAGAGGGCTTCTTACATAACATGATAAGCTTCTTCCTTAACATGTCTAAAGCATAACTCAACATAAATCTTCTAAATCTTGCATAAAAAGCATTACTAAATACATCTTCGAAGCAACTTATACTGTAGGTGAGAGGTACTTACATTCTTTTGCTATTTCTTACTCTCCACCGCCAGGGTTTAGGGAGAACGACCTCTCTTGTACGCTTTACTCTCCCCGGTTAGCCCTTCCAAGCGTACTCCTTCCTTGGGAGAGATCCTCCTCTTAGATTCTTCCCTTAAAAGGCTTTAAAAACATAAAACCCTAAATCCTGGCCGAACTTGAGCAAGAGGAAGGAGAGGATTCGGCTAGAGAAGAAGAAGAAGATAAAAACTAGGTTTTCATCTCTTCAACTCCCTTTTATACTATGTGGAAGTTGAAGCATCTCTTCACACAAACTCCACATATAATGAATTGTTTCATATTGCTCATGTGATGCTTTACCACTACCCTAATGGCAACTTTAACCAATTATATATAAGAGGTCTTGGATTCAATCCTAGCCTAAGGCCATTTATAAATCTATTTTTTTTCTTTTATCTCTTGTTCTACTTCTTTTTGCTCTTTTGAAATAAAGGAAATTTTACGGGTGTTACACAATTAGTTTGGAACCTCCCCATGAATTATTGGACTAGGTTCTAGGTTTTGGATTTGTGTCGATTTGCTTTATAGTTATAATGAACTTGGTTATAGTTTGAGTTTAGATTCATTTTATTTTTATTTAATTTAGGTTTAGTTGTTGCTTTGGTTAACGTTATTGAATTTTGTTTAGAGGTTTAGTTTTTAAGGTTACTTTATTTGGTTTTAGATAGTGTATTTTATTCTTAGGTATGTAGTATTGATTGATTCCTATTTGTGTGGTTAAGTACACTTTCATAACCCAGGCTTTGGTTTGATTTTTATGTTGGTTAACTAAAGATATAAACATTTTGTTAGTTGAGCTGGACTTGTATCCAAGTTCGGACTTATTGTACACAGCTCCTTGTGATCCAAATATCATATCAAGATACTTAGATCTAGTTGTAAATGTTTCTAATAGTTATTTTAGTTCAAATATTTCATTTTTTAAATCTGGAATTATCCTACCCAAGTTGTGCAAGTTGCGTCAAAATTTCAGGTTGAATTGACTTAATTGTTGAGTTTGAATTTCGTTGTTCATTAAATATTTTATTTTATTTGCTTAATTCGTTTATTTGATCTTCAGATACAGTCAATTTCTTATGTAAGCATGCAATAATTTTAAAGAACTTTTTACTTAAGATAGCCTGTACCTCATGGGAACCTTCGGAAACAAGTGTGGACTCATGACTTGATTTGGGTTCAAACTCGTCTTCTTATTCACTCTCCGATTTTGGTCCATACGCCATCAGTACAAGGTAGTTGGTGTGCCTTGGTTCATCGTTGTCTGATTTCTCCGTGGATGATTCATCCCATGTTACTTTGAGAGCTTTTTTTTTCTTGAGATTAAGACAGTCATTCTTGTAATGTCCCTTCTTATTACATCTAAAGCACATGACATTAGTCTTGTTGTAAGATATGACGGTTAAATAATAAGGATTATTGGAGAAATAACATTATAAAATTTTTTGAGAATTTTTAAATTTTTTTTTGGGATTTAAATGAAGGTCGTATGACTCGTTTAAGGAGATGAATTGAATAGGCTTAAAGAAAGTCGGTTTGGAATATCTATATAGTGGGAGTTGATTGAGGAATTAACTTAGAGTTTAATTTATTAAAACCTAAGTTATTAATTAAAAAATTATTTTTTTATTTATCCTTCCTCTCCTCTCACTACCGCAACACCGCCTCTCTCGATTCCCCTCTTCCCCGTGCCTCCTTCTCCGTCGCCCCTCTCTTCTTCTACGATCTCGTGCCACTCTCTCCTTCTTGTACCATCAAAGCCACCATTGCTTGATTTGCTGATGATGCCACTATTGCGTGTCCTACTCGCGAGGGTTCCGGTTTGGAGCTTGCCTCTTGCTCGCAAGTAGTTGAAGAAGTCGTCGCCCTCTTCCTCACGCGCCTCTTCCCTAGATCATCCAATCGTCAATCCACCGTCGCCCGCACCTGAGCGCCACCCAACGGTGCCCTAAGATTCCATCACTGTCACCTCATTCCTTGTCGCCACCTTGTGCTACTCGTCGAATCCCTGATGGCTACCGAACATGGTGGATCTAGAAGATGGTGACATCGGGGTTGACATCGAGCACCTATGGGTCCACCATTGTTATCACTTGATGAGGAACACCTCTTTGTTCCTAATTCCCTTCCATCACCGGCGTGCTGTCTCGGCACGACCCATTGATCGATCTCCGACAATTCCACTTCAGCCCTTCCATAGCACTGCCCATGGAATAGCACCAGCCGCAATGTCGGCCTCTAGTTTCTTTTTCCCCTCAGATGCAGTAACAAGCATCTACTAGCCCAAGCTTTGGCTCCACAATCAGTTGCAGCTGATGAGGTATGCATGTTTTGGATTGATAACTTGCAGTATTGAATGGATGAGAGCTACATCTACAGTTTCCTTATGTAAATTGGATAGCTAACTTCTGTATAATTAATCCACAATAGCAGTATGAAGGTTGTGGTTTTATTGAGTTTGTAACTCATGTGGTTACAGATCGAGTTCTTCAGACTATAATGGTTAAGAGATGCTAAAGTGAGAATAAGTTTTCAGATTGAATGGGCCAACATGGCAAGTAGAGTTTTGATTTGAAGATACTCAACGCGACTTACAATAAAGACATGTACTTTTTTCTTAGCCTCTATAGTTCTTTGAATTTAGTGCATGGATTATCTGATGGATTAGGTTGTTTTACCTTGACTCCACTCGTATTTTATATGTGTTTGACACTTATATACTTGATCTTTAAGATGATCTTTTTATTATCTATATAGTCTCACTGTTTGATATTCATATTCTGTAGAGTGCACACGTGTAAGGTGTGTACGATAGGAATTTGTATTTAGATGGTTTATATGCAGTAGCGTACACACGAGTTTGGTGTGTGTTATAGGAGTTATCATGCTGATTATGCATATATTAGTGTGCACACGTGTATAGGTGTTGCTACGTATTGTAGATGTTGTTGGTAAACACATGTTGGATCTTTTTATGCATATAGGTATATGTGATTGATGGATCATGTTTTGAGATATATGTATATTTAGTGTGCACTCATGTATGATATATTTTATTTGAGGTAACTTATTGATTATATCTATTTTATGTGTGTACACGTGTCTAGTATGTTTTATTGAAAGTATTATGTCGATTATACTCATATTGTATGTACATACATGTCGGATGAGTATTATCGGAGGTATCTTGTCAATTATACCTTTGTTGTTATGTGTACACATGTCCAGTATGTTTAATTGGAAGTATTTTGATGATTATACCTATATTATAAGTATACTTGTGTTTGTTGTGTATGCACGTGTGTCTGGTGTGTGCTACGGAGGTATCACATTGATTATACTTATGTTATATGTGCACGTGAGTTTGGTGTGTACTATTGGAGATATCAAGTTGATTATGCCTATGTTGTGTATACGCTGGGTGTATATTGTTAGAGGTATCACATTGATTATACTTATGTTGTGTATGCACGTGAGTTTGCTGTGTACTATTAGAGATATCAAGTCGATTATACCTGTATTGTGTGTACGCCGGGTGTATACTATTAGAGGTATCATATTGATTATACTTATGTTGTGTGTGCACACATGTCTGTTGTTCTATTGGAGGTAATAAGTTGATTATACTTGTGTGGTGTGTGTTTACGTGTCTGGTGTACCATTAGAGGAATCTAGTTGATTATTCTTATGTTGAGTGCTCACACAAGTCTATGTATACTATTGGAGGATCATGTTGATTATATTGTACTTATGTTAAGGGAGTTGTTGCGTTGATGATCATTGTATCAGTGTCATGATTATTTACATCATGTTCATCATTGTACTATTTGAATGTTGACGACTATTGTTCCTTTGTGGTATGAGCTAGTTTGATGACTATTGCTCCCTTGCGATATGAGCTAGTTTGATGACCATTGCTCCCTTGCAGTATGAGCTTGTTTGATGACCATTGCTCCCATATGGTATAAGCTAGTTTGATGACTATTGCTCCCTCATAGTCGGATCCAATTGATAGTGATTGTTATACATTTGGACTTGCATATATCCTATCGACCATGGCTCCCTCCCATTGTGGGTTGAGGTCAGAGCCAGTCGACAGTAGTTGTTGTACCATAGGTTGTCCACGGGTTATCTGTGCTAGAGTGTTCTCGTGCAAATAAGGACCCTGACATTTCGGATTGCCCACTGGTTATCTATGGTAGAGTGTTCTTGCGTAGTCTTTAGCTAGATAGCTAGATGTCTTGATCATTTGTATTGCTTGTGGTGGAGCGTTGATCCCACATATATTATATTATTTGTAGTGGAGCATTGCTCCCACATATTGCGGATTGTTTGTGGTGGAGCATTGCTCCCACATACAACAGATTGCTTATGGTGGAGCGTTGCTCCCATATATGACGTATTCTTATGATGGAGCGATGCTCTCACATTTGATGATCTATTACAGTTTATATATATATATATATATATATATATATATTGCCCAGGTGTTATGAGCAGGTTTGTTGCTGATACCTAGTGAGTTACTGATTATTATATTGTTTGTGTTAGACTGATACGGGTATGCATGTTTATTATGTCATATATGATTATGCTCTTATTTCCCTAATGAGACTGTATATCTTTGATCGTCTTACACTTTTATCCATGCACTACCATATTCTTATTACCCGCTGAGTGATTTGCACTCACCACCCCTTGTACTGGTTTTTCTTTTGCCAGGTAACAAGTAGATGTTGGAGGAGTTGCTTGGAGGATCCTGGCTGCCAGTCCCACATTACATCCGAGATCTGTTTTTCGGTTATTTTGCACTGTGCTATTCTTACTTTATTTTTCAGACTTGGTGTGTAGTGATTCGACTTGCTTTTGGATTTTAGCCTTGCGGCCCCATTTATTTGTTTTGGGTTTGTATTGTAGTGTAAGTCATGCCGACATGCAGTCAATGTTTTATCTTACATAGTTTATGTTTGTACCAGTCGTGTAAGCTGTGTAGCTTTATTATTTTCTACTGTATTCTCTGTTTCAGCCGTGTGGGCTACCTATATAATTGCATGCTTATGTTCTTTTTGTTCTAGCCATGTGGATTGAGTATATAACTACATGATTGTGTATGTTCGAGTCATGTGAGTTGTTGATTATTTCTTGTGTAGCCTTGTGGTCTTGTATTCATGATTCATTTGTCACTGCTACAAGGGAGGTGTTATCCGATTTTCATTGGACAACCTTACCCTCGGAGCGTGACACTTCTTATTGCTGGAATTTGAAGTGGAGTTGATCTTCTGAAGGTCCATTTTAGTGAAGTTCTTCTTTCTCCTGGTGAACATCTTTCTTACCAGGTTCACTAGGTATTCTTCATCATTAGTCAGACTCAACTTTAGGTTTTGGTTTAATTTTGAATTTTTCTTTTGATGCTCTTGCAATAAGAGCAATACCTTTCTCAAGTTTGACATTAGTCTATTCGTGTAGCTCTAATTCACAAAAAAGTTCATCTTAAGTTTGGATAGATTCCTCAAGATTTTGTAGGCGTCTATAATGGATACCCACAGGGAAGGTATTCAGGGCATACCTTATCAGGTCTTAGTTCTCCATCTAATGGTCAATTGTGTGGAGCCTGTTGAGAATGTCTTTTATCCTTACACGAAGCTGACTAGCGGATTCTCCTTTCTTTATTTTGATATTAAATAATTTATTTAAAAGTAAATCTCTTTTTTTTTACCTTTGTGTCATTGATCCTCTCGTGTAGTTCTATGAGATTGTCCTATAGTTCATTTGCATTTTCATGTGGCCTAACGCGGTTCAGTTTCTCCTTCGTCAGTCCGCACTAGATTGTGTTGAGGGCCTTGAAGTCAATCTGGGCCTTTTCCTTCATCTATGAATTTCAATTTTATGGGTTTATTAGAATTCATGTGTTGTGGTCGACTAGCACTTTGTATCCTCTGGTGATGTTGAACCACTAGTCGAAGTCGATCTTCAGGTACACTTCCATCTGTTTCTTCCAATATGAGAAATCGCCCCCATTTAATAGGAGCTAATGAACAGTATTGTATCTTTCATTTTGGGTCATTTGTCACTGGAATAGAAAACTAGAGGAAGGTACCAAGACTTGGTCTTGGATTAGCAGAATTTAAGAAAAAAAAATATCAAGGAACTCGAATGGTGTTGCACCAATTTTGAGAAAAAATCAAACGAAGAAGAGTGATTTGAAGAGGTAAACTTTTACCAATTCAAATAGAATGCGAAAAATTGAAATCCAAAGAAAATAAAATAATTCCCCTGGCTTGATTGGTGGTTGCACCAATTCAGAGCAAAGCCTTACTTTAATACCACTTGTTGGATCGAGGCGCTAGGGCTGTAAATGAACCAAGTGTTCGTGAACGAGCTTGGTGTTCGGCTTGGTAAGGGCTTGTTTATGTTTGTTCAATATACACAAGATTAATTAAATAAGCATGCTTGAACATCTCATTAAACTAAACAAACAAGCTTGAACACATATGTGTTCAGCTCGTTAACGTTGTAAACAATGTTCATGAACAACATTCGTGAACAATGTTCACGAACCATATTCATTAATAAAACTTTTTTCAATATGCTAAATAAATAATAAAATAAAATAAATAAGTTTAAATTATCAAGCTCAATAACCAATCAAACAACTAAAGTTTTCAAACAATCAAACAAGCTTGAATTGAGAGATTCATAACATCTAAACAAACCAAGCTTGAACCAAGCTCAAGTCAAGCTCGAACCAAGCTTGAATTGAGAGCTCGATAATATCTAAACAAGCCAAGCTCAAGCCAAGTTTCAAACAAGCTCAAGCTCATGAAAAATAAACCAAGCCAAGCTTGAACAATCATTTCAAAAGCTTGGTTCATTTTAATCTCGGCTCGGCTCGGCTCGGTTACCTTATAAAACATGCTTGAACACCCCAAAGCTCGGCTCGTTTATAGCCCTACGAGTCGCACGTGAGAGGGGGGTGAATCATGTAGTTTTCAAAAACAAATCTTTTTCATTTCTAAAAATAAAGTGCGCAGCGGAAAATTAAGTAAGAAAGCGAAATAGAAAAGTAAGTAAAAGATCACGCGTTCGATTTTACTTGGTTTGGATCCTTCAGTGATTCCTACTCCAAGACCTAGGTCCCATTGACATATCGATGGGTAATTCACTAAAATATCTCTTCCGATACCTCCGGAAGAGGGAATCAAATACAAAAAAATTTGGAACAAGTACAACACACTGCACTTGTTCTTTTGTAGTAATTAAGTACACAAACAAAAAGATTACCAAACACTCTTTCAATATGGTCGACTTAAGCTTGATGTTTCAGCGTCTTCTTAGTAGTAGACGAGTGTAGCAGCATTGCAACAGAGTTGTAGCAGGAAGTTAGAGTGTTCGAAAGTCTAATCGGAAGTGCAGATGTTTGTATGAGTGTATGTATTGATGGGTTGGGCAAGCACCCCTTATATTGAGCATGGAAGGAGCTTTCAAAGGTCTTGAAGGCACCTCCAATGTGGCAAGTCTGATCCTGAACAGCTCGGTCCTTATCTTTGACGAATTCTGAACTTTTATCCTGCGAAAGACGCCTTCTGTGCACTGAAGGCACCTTCTATGAATAGTGATAAGGTGCCTTCAGTGCTTAAAGGCGCCTTCCATGATGGTGCCTTCTATCCCCTAGAAGGAGTCTTGGGTATTGTTCACCCGAGGCTTTTTGTGCTCTTCTTGCCCTGCAAAACATGTTAGTCCAATAAACCAAATAATAACCTGTAAGACAAGTGTTAGCACAATAATACTGAGTAGTAATTAGACCCTGTCTCCCCGAGATTAGGATCTAGTCAAGGTCTCAGTTTAGGGGTTTGAAATAGGCTTAAATTGGAACAACGCTTACTGTCCCTCAATAGGGAAGCGTCCTTACCGAGTCACTCTCCTCCAGTGACTTACCTTTACTTACCAACCTATAGTTTGTTTGACTAGCCTCTTGACTCACCAGGTCTTCATGTCAGCTGTCAGGTCCGCAGACCCAACTGGACTTCTACTGACTGTCAGGTCCCCCGAAACCAACCAGACTTTTTACCAGATATTAGGTCGACCCGTTGACCTATCTGGACTTCACACTAGCTATCCGGTCCCACGGATCTAGTTGGATTTTAGCCTGGTGTTAGGTCCTCCAAACCCATCAATTCTTGCACACTTGGTAAAGTACTTAGATCACAAATACACCTAACTTAACTCACTTGTCATTTATCAAAACATGAGTTAAACTGTTAATGTAAACTGCACCAACACTTAAAAGATTCCTCGTCAAAGAGGTGTAATGCGCAAACCTTATTCCCCCACACTCTTCACTCTCCTCTCCTAAAGTTTCAGAATGACACTCGAAACCTTCCTTAGGGTGTCTCCACCTCCTTTAGCATTTTGGCTTGAACCCTCATTGGAGTACATCTCACTATAATGAAACCCCCAAATCTTCCTCATCAACTTCGCTCCATTGTAGCTATGTTGATGACAAAGATCTTCTTTTCTTTGCCTTTGAATTTCTATACAATACATGTATCCCATATGAAATAAACTGTACCTCAACTACCCATTGTCTTTAAAAATTCTTTCACTTTAATCATGTATGATGATAAGAACTTGTTTTTAAAGGAGACCAATTCCAAACTAAAGAACTAGATGATAACTGATTCAAAGTGGTGTAGTCAGGATTTTCGATCAGGAAGAGTTATTTTTGAAATTTTCAAATATTAGTGTATATCGATTTTCACCATCCAAAAGCCTAAATTTTAAATTTAAGGAGCTAAAAACAAACTTAAATTGAAAAATTTTGATCTTAGCCCTTAGTTCTAGTTGAAACAATGATCCATCAATTTCAGAACTTATCTATAACTAAAAGTCAAAAAATCATTTGTGATATCGCTTCCTCATAATATTTAGCATTTCTACATATGAGACCTTCATTCAAATATAATTAACTATCCTAACTATCAATCTAATAAAATAAAATTTATACTTTATAACTCTCCTCTAATTAATGAAACATGAAAAAAGAAAGGAATAACTTATTTCTCTTGGAAAACGGTTGCTTTTAAGAAAAATAGAGAAGAGAATATAGGGAGGAAGAAGCAAAAGATAAGAGATTACCTTCTTCGTTAACAATCTCTACTAGTTTCCATGAACTCTACAATGACAAAAGGAGAGCAAGGCAAGGAAAAATAGGATTATTCTTATGTTGCCAACAAAACCCTAAAAAACACGAAAAGAGGAAGAAGGATGGCTGAGGGTGGCTCTTGTTGCTAAAAGAGAGCATCAACTAATGCTACATTTTTACTTGCTGGAGAATAGAAAGGATAATTAATATAAGAGAGTTCTTGTGCTTGATAAGAGGAGAGGAAAAAATTAGAGGTTTACTACCGTGGGAGAAAAGAAGGAGAAAAGGAAATGGTAACTAGGAGGAAGAGAAAAATAAAAGAGAGGGATGAGCGAAAAGGTGGCATACGGCATGGCGGGTACATGTGTATAGAGAAAAGGGAGAGAAATGAAATAGAGGGTTTTCTCAAAAATATCTTAATTCATTTTAGATTGATCGAACAAGTTTAAATATTAAACTTGGTTTGGTCATAATTTGATTAAATCAACTCCAAATCAATCTCAGTTTGAGCCAATATCATTCTTATCTCCCCATATACTAGTTGGATTTAGGTCGAACTTGATTCAATTTTAATTTAGTACCCTCACTTCATGTCATATGATTTAGTTCATTCTTTTATTATTATATATTTTATTTTTAAAATTTAATATTTAATATTCTAAGTCGTGATACTTCTTTGCAAAAGTAATACTAATAGATAACATAGATTGTAGGCTTTCTAAATATATATTTAATTTCAATCTCTAATAATTAATGGTGGTGACTCGATCAATTAAAATGGCAGTGAGGACTTCCAATATATAGTATTATTTAAAAGAGCTGTGATACTCATCTAGAATTTTCATCTAAAAAATTCATCTAGATAGACACATAAATGATGGGACCCACCATTTCATTTTTTGTGGGCCCATCATTTATGTGTCTATCTAGATGAATTTTTTAGATGAAAATTTTAGATGAATATCATTTCTCTATTTAAAAAATATGTCGAAGGAGGAGGTGATACCCGCTAGTCCGACGTGGGTACGCCATTATATTTAAAGATCTTTATCAATTCGGTGGGGCATGGCACCTTTACTATTTGTTTTTTTTTGTTTACATTAATTTCAGTAAAATTAGTTTACATTATATTAAGGAAATTAGATATCAGGTAAAAAAAATAAAGGTTTAATATTCTAAAATTTAAGAGAAAATATTTATTAGATAAATTTTAAACAAATTAAGATTATTAACTAAGACTTTAAAAAAATGAAAATAAAAGGGATAATATCATATTTTATATATATATATAAAATGTTTACTTAATAAAGTATCTATTAAGATAGTGACAAAATCCCATATGAGCTATGGACGAAAAGAAGATCTAGCATTAGATATTTACATGTTTAGGATTGTTCGATTGAGACTAGACTTTATAGGTCTAATAAAAAAAAATTAGACTTAAGGATTGTCAACTGTTATTTTGTAGGATACTCTGAAAGATTTAGGGTCTTTAAGTTTTTTGAACCCTCCAACAAGTCCTTTTTTGACATAGAAAATATTAAGTTTATTGACGATAGTAGGAGTATGAAAGTAAAGGAAAATATGTTTTGAATAGGAAAGCATTAACAAGCCTATTATTGTTACTAATGATGCAATTGGTAGTGATAAAATAATGATTCCTAACACAGTTAGAATTGCAAATCTAGTAGTAGTGAATCAAGATATCCTTGTGTTATCTCCAACACTAATGGAGGTTCCATTAACTCAAGTTTAAGTATTGTCTCCTATGGTTGAGAAGTTGCCACAATCATCTCAAGTGCAAGTGCCTTTAAGGAGATCTAATAGGGAAAGGAGATCAACAGTTTTACGTGATTATATTTATCTCCAAGATTATGAGTTTAACATGAGGTTGGAAAGTGATCCTATATTTTTTCATGAAGTCAAATAATATCCTATTTTTAAAAAGTTGATTGAAGCCATGAAGAAAGAGATGACGTCTATGACAAACAATTTCATTTGGGAACTTGTAGAATTACCTAAAGGAGCGAAATATATTGGTTGTAAATGAAATTTAAAACCAAATGGGATTTGAAGGACAATATCAAAAAGTATAACAGTCACCTTGTTACCAAGGGATTCACTTAGAAGGAAGACTTTGATTATAAGGAGACTTTCTCACCTATTTCGACCAAAGACTCCCTTAAGATAAGCATGACACTTGTAATTGATTATGATTTAGAATTTCACCAAATCGATATAAAGACTATATTTCTCAATGGAGAAATAAATGAGGCTATATACATGGTGCAATCAGAGAAATTTAAGTTTAAAAACTCAAAGCACCTAATATGCAGATTAAAAAAAGTTTATATGTGGTCAAAATTAGGCATCCCATCAGTGGTACTATAAATTTAATTAAGTTTTCTTCATTTAGTTTCAAGGAGAATATCATTGATGAATGCATATATGTTAAGTTCAATAGGAGCAAATTCATTATACTTGTTTTGTATGTAGATGATATTTTACTGATAAACAATAATAAGATTTTGTTGTATAAAACTAAAACATTTCTATCAGGTCAATTTGAAATGAAGGATCTTTGTGAAGATCGGTAGGATAATGGATGGAGTTAGTGAGACTCGAAACACTTGGATAATGGAAGTAGTGGAAGGGATGGAGTTAATGGGATAATGGAAGGTGGAAGTAGCGGGGTTAGTGGGAGATCAAATCTTCACCCCCCACCACTATAAATAATCGCACACCTATCGGAGGGAAGGTTTGACCATACGAGAAGACAAAACCCCGGCAGATTCGTTTTGGGCAAAGGAGAAGAGGTCACCGGCATAACAACTTCTAAGGAATGGGTAAGTGGACTTATTACACAAATTCTAGATTTTTCAAAAGTGATAGTTTTTATTCTTTGAAAATTAATTTGTTTCACTTCTAAACATTTTTTGATTATTGATTACTATTATTTTTATAATTTTGGACACTAGACTGATCATGAACTAAATAGTAGGAATATATATTCTGAACATGTCTGACTTCTGACTTCTGTAATGTTTCTTATCTCTGACCTCTCCTCTAGGAGGGATAATTCTAGAGGGCTGATATCAATTAATCCACGAGGAATATGATTCAAGTTAAGTGCCCACGTGAACATTTGTGCTTAAATTCTTTTTTTGTTATTTTTACTACTACTTTGCAAGAATTTTAGTATTTGTATTTTATGCCCTACCTGATGAGTGATTCCCAAATCACTCACCCCCCTTGCAAACTGTTTCAGTTATAAACGAAAGTGGTACCAAGAATGAGATCAAGGATAGAGAGTAAGTCGAGTTCTAGGGATGGTGAACCGGCTCTAATTAAGGACAGTAGAACTAAAATTCTGCTACAACTATAAGTTTCTTAATTTAGTTAGGAAAATGTAATTTAATTCATCAAACAGTGAAAACAGTGTACCTTTTTATATTGGGACTGTAAAGACTGACTTTATGTGGCAATTACTATACTATCAAGGCTGGTTGTTTTCAAACTTTTGGTTGAAAGCAATGTCGATATCAGTCCCCGGTTGGTCTTCGGTCAGTCCTCAGTCCTGGGGCGTGACATTTAAGTGGTATCTAAGTCAGGTTCTTTTTCCCTAATCGGTTAGAGCTTCTACTTAGAAGGAAAAACAACCCAACTTAAAATAATCCAATATGATTCTGTAATTCGATCGAATTAGATTGGCCAATTGAAACATACTAAGGTAGAATTTTGAGTTTTTATTTTTATATGTACAATTTTGAGTTTTTGTGTGCATGATTCTCATTTCTGTTCTTCTACATGCATGTTAACTAGATTTTATTCATTCTCTTTTATTTATTTTTAATTATTATTTATTTGTTCCTTTCTTTCTTTTATATGCTCACTAGTTTGAATTTATCCACTTCTGTTCATGCATGTTAACTAGATTTTATCCATTTTGTGTCCTTCCTTATCTAGTGGTACGTTAACGAGTTTAAAGTCGAACCATTATCCAGTGTGTCATGGGATGTTAACGTTGTGATATCCTTAAAGGGTTATATATATACGTATGGGATATATTAAACACTCAAACCATCGACCAACCTAGGTGGAGACATTACCTTGATGTGTTAGGTGTAGGACAGTGGCAAATGCAGTTGATATAACCAGACAGTTAGAGAGAGAGGTCGAAGAACTAAAAATGGCCTTAGCATATGAACAATGGGCGAAGATTGAATTGCAGGGATTAGCAGACTACCTCCAAGTGAATGTAACATGACTTGCCTTTTATACTGCACTGCGAAGAAATGACTCAAAGATGTACTAGAAGAATTGTGAGAGGCCCAAGACATAATTGGAGGACTCACCGCTCACAAAAATTTACTATTTGAGCAAAAATAAATCCTGCAACAATAGATGAATCATAACCAGTAGGAATATGACGAGTACTATAATCAAATGGAGAACCAGGTGTTAGAGCTGTAAGGCAAAATAGAACTCCTCGATGGTCAAAACACAGTCTTAGTTGTAGCTATTAAACAGCAACATGGAGAAAACAATAATAGGGAAGAGGAAGAGGACCCTATAAAAGATGACGAGTTAGGAGACGGGGAAATAATATACTAGGCAACAGACAACTGGGAGTTAGAATAAAGTACTTCATTATGTTATGTTATGTTATGTGTTTATTCTTTGAAATCATTTAAAATGATTTTCTCTACTTTGTCCTAGCATTAAGTTACACATCCCAACAACTATTCTTAAAATATCATGTTCTTGTAGGAGATAACACCATAAGAAAATCGTAACACACGCTAGGCCTTTCCAAGAGAAAATAACAATGAAGCAGGTGGTAGTGAACAACCACCACCAAGATCACCAAATGACAATGAAACAGGTGGTAGTGAACAACCACCACCCAGAGCATAAGGTTTAATTTGTGAGGACCTAGTTGTTATAGCAACAATAGTGGTGACCACTCTTCAAGGGTTGGTAAACCCAACCCCTAACCAACCACCAGCCCCTCATCCCAATAGGACTAAACACCATTATGAGTCCCTTCGGAGGGAAAGAGTTCTGGGATTCGATGGGAACTCAAACCCAGAGGTGGGACAAAACTGGTTGAAGAAGATAGAGAATCATCTCTGATTGCTAGAGGTTCCCCAAAAAATTAAACTAGAAGTGGTAACCCCATTCCTTATAGATAAAGCTGCAAAGTGGTGGGAGAGTGTTGTACCTCCCATGTCGGAAAGGGGACCAATCATATGGTAGAAATTTCTAGAAGCCTTTTGAGGCAATATTTCCCAACGGTCATGCGACTTTAGAAGCTGACTAAATTTGACAATCTCACTCAAGCTCCAGATATATCAGTAGAAGAATATTCATTTAAGTTCCACACACTAGGAACATATTCCCTAATAATCATGGTAGATGAGACATTAAAATTTTATCATTTTAGGAAGGACTTGAATAGAAGAATTTAGTCAGCTCTTGCAGTCTTCAAGCCAAGGGATGTTGAAGATGTATGGGGGTAGTAATCTAAGCCAAAATAGATATCAAGCGACGAGAAGAGGAAAATAAATTGAAAAGACCCCACCTGAGTCAAGGTTCCTCCAGTAATGATCAAATGTTCAAAAGGTCAAATCTTTCAATCCACAAACCCAAAGGACCTGCACCCCCTCAGACCAACCAGGAGGCCAAGGCATGCCCCACTTACGGAATTGCACACCCTGGGGAGTCCCGCAAGAAGGCAGGAATGTGTTTTCGATGCAGACAAGGGGGACATCGTATTGCTCAATGCCCTTATCTAGAGTGAAAGGGTGGAGGTGCAATCCATGATACAGGTACAAGGGCTCTGGGAGATAACAAAGTAGCCGCAAATGCCCGTATATATGCCATAACCCAGGAAGAAGTAGAGGCAACTATGACGCCGTGGAAGGTACCATTCTAATCAACAATCTACCTACTTATGCATTGTTTGATTACAATGCCCCACACTCATTTATCTCTAAGAGATTTATGAAGGAATAAGGGCTAAACCAGAAAACTTAGAAGAACCTTATAAGGTAGCGACACCAGCAAATAAAATCCTAGAAACATGCACGATAGGAGTTGTAGTGCCCAAATAACAAATTAAGAGTTTAGGGTTGATCTGATCCAACTCAATATGGTAGAGTTCAATGTGATCTTTGGGATAGATTTGGCTAGAAAAAAATCATGCATTGGTGGATTGTCATGCAAAGACCGTCTGGTTCCAAACCCTAGATCAAGAAGAGATTGTGTTCCATAGTAAAGTGAAGGAACAAAAATCTCTCTTATCCGCTTCTCAAACTTGGAAAGCCATGAAATATGGAGAAGAAGTATACCTTGCAATGATAAGTGAGGTTAAGGAAGACTCTGAGTTAAGACTAGAAGATATACTAATAGTAAGAGAATTTCCATATGTTTTTTCAAACGAACTTCCAGGGGCATGTCCGAATTGAGAAATTGAATTCAAGATCAATTTAGTGTCGAACGTCACACCTATTTCAAAGGCTCAATACCAAATGGCCCCAGTGGAACTCAAGGAACAACTACATGAACTACTAGATAAAAAGTAGATAAGGCCAAGTACATCATCGTAGGGAGCACCCATGTTATTCGTAAAGAAAAAAAAAAGACAGTATGTGATTGTGCATCGATTATAGGGAGTTAATAAGATCACCATCAAGAACAAATACCCTCTACCAAGAATTGATGATCTGTTTAACCAACTCAAAGGAGCTAAAATGTATTCAAAGCTCAATTTGAGGTCAGGATACCACCAGTTGAATATCAAAGGAGAAGATATTATGAAAACTACTTTCCGAACGAGATATGAGCATTATGAATTCATAGTAATGCCATTTAAATTAACAAACGCTCCTGCAGCATTCATGGACCTTATGAATCGCATCTTTAAACCATTCCTAGACAAGCTTGTGGTAGTATTCATTGACGACATCCTCGTCTACTCATCGAGTAAAGAAGACCACATACACCTTTGACTTACACTCGAAATTCTTCATGAGAAATAATTATACATCAAGTTCAAGAAATGTGAATTCTGGATAAAGATTGTAACCTTCCTATGTCATATCCTATCAGTGGTGGAAGTATTAGTGGACTCAAAGAAGGTGGAGGCGATACAAGAATCGCCACAACCGACAACAGTTACCAAAGTTCGAAGCTTCTTAGGATTAGGTGGATATTACAGGAAATTTGTCGAAGGATTTTCCTCAATAGCCATACCTCTAACCAAACTCACCTAGAAAAATTTCAAGTTCAATTGGGATGAGAGATGTGAGAGGAGCTTTGAGACCTTAAAAGGAAAACTAGCGTCAACACCAATATTGGTTCTACCCGCCGAAGGTAAGGGTTTTACCGTCTATGGTGATTCTTTGAAAGGAGGCCTGGGTGTGTACTTATACAAGAGGGCAGAGTGATTGCGTATGCATCAAAACAGTTAAAGCCATACGCGTAAAATTACCCTACCCATGACCTCGAGCTGGCAACAGTCATCTTCAATTTAAAAATTTGACAATACTACTTATATGGGGTTAAATGTGAGATCTTTACTGACCACTAGAGCCTCAAATATTTGGTTACTTAAAAGAAACTAAACATGAGGCAAACATGGTGGATTGAGCTCCTCAAGGATTACGATCTCACTATCAGTTACCATTTAGGAAACACCAACAAAGTGGCCGACACTTTGAGCCGGAAAAACTTGGGAAAGATAATTATTACTTCAGTGTTAGCCGAACCATGCATACGCGAAAGAATCAAAATGATCCAAAACTAAGACCCTAATTTGATTAAGCTCAAAGCCCAAGCACAGGATGGAAAAGCTTTAGAATTTAAGATACATGGTAATAATACAATTTGGACTAGGGAACGACTATGTGTACTAGATGTTGACAACCTCCAAAAGAAAGTACTATCTGAGGTACATAAATCTAAATTCTCAATTCACCCAGGAAGCAAAAAATATATATAAAGACTTGAAGAAAAGTTTCTGGTGGAGTGGAATGAAGTGAGACGTAGCAGACTTCGTAGCTAAATGTTTGGTATGTCAACAAGTGAAGGTCAAACACCAGTGACCTGGAGAACTCTTATAACTATTAGAAATTCTAGAATGAAAATGGGAATACATTCAATGGACTTTGTGATAGAGTTACCAAGATCCCGCCAGAGTCATGACGCTATATGGGTAATTGTGGATAGACTTACCAAGTACGCTCACTTCATACCAATCCGCATAAATTATAATCTTCACAAGGTAGAAAATCTTTATATGGATAACATAGTGCAACTACATGAAGTGCCAGTGAGTATCTTGTTTGATAGGGATCGAAGATTCATGTCCAAATTTTGGAAAAGTTTCTAATAGGCAATGGGCTCCAAAGTTACTCTTAGAACAGCTTACCATCCACAAACGGATGGACAAATGGAAAGAACCATCCAAACGCTCAAAGATATGCTACGAGCATGCGTGGTAGATTTTAGTTCAAATTGGATTGACCATATGCCTTTAATTGAGTTTGCTTATAATAATAGCTACCACAGCAGTATCGGGATGGCCCCGTATGAGGTATTGCATGGACAAAAATATCGATCACCCTTATACTGGGATAAAATAGGAGAGAAAACTC
Source organism: Zingiber officinale (assembly GCF_018446385.1). Classification (NCBI taxonomy): domain Eukaryota; kingdom Viridiplantae; phylum Streptophyta; class Magnoliopsida; order Zingiberales; family Zingiberaceae; genus Zingiber; species Zingiber officinale. Next base: position 91,475,597 of record NC_055986.1, read on the forward strand.
TTATAGGGCCCGAGGTTATACAAGCCATTGTGGGTAAGGTGGAAATTATTTGAGAGCGACTAAAGATGGCCCAAGATAGCTAGAAAAGTTGAGCAGATGCAAAATGAAGGCCCTTAGAATTTGATATTGGTAAGAAAGTACATATAAAAGTATCGCCGATGAAAGGTGTGGCAAGATTTGGTAAATTAGGAAAGTTGAATCCTAGATATGTAGGACCATTTGAAATCTTAGAAAGGGTCGGTACCCTAGCATATAGACTGACCTTACCTCTAGTGTTATTGAGAATCCAAAATGTCTTCCATATCTCTCAATTGAGAAGAAATGTGGAGGACTCGAGTCATACCTTGAAAGCGGAACCATTGGTGACTCAAGGAAACTTAAGGGAAAACATAAAGTATGAAGAGATCCTGATTTGAATCATGGATTCAAAGAATCAGGTGTTGAGACGAAGGACTATTCTGTATGTTTAAAGTCCAATTGTCCAACCATACTACCAGGGAGGCTACTTGGGAATGAGAAGAGGAAATACGTGTACTATACCCACATATTTTTTAGGTCTAAGGCAAGCCAAGTTTCAAGGGAAAAAATTCACATAAGGAGGGAGGAATGTGAAGACCGGTCGGATAATGGAAGGAGCGGAAAGGATGGAGTTAGTGGGACTCGAAACACTTGGATAATGGAAGTAGTGGAAGGGATGGAGTTAGTGGGATAATGAAATGTGGAAGTAGTGGGGTTAGTGGAAGATCAAATCTTCACTCCTATCACTATAAATAACCTCACACCTATCAGAGGGAAGGTTTGACCATAAGAGAAGATAGAACCCTGCAGATTCATTTTGGGCAAGGAAGAAAAGGTCACTGCTATAGCAACTTCTAAGGAACGAGTAAGTGGACTTATTACGCAAATTCTAGATTTTTTGTAAGCAATAGTTTTTATTCTATGAAAATTAATTTGTTTCACTTCTGAATATTTTTTATTATTGATTACTGTTATTTTCATAATTTTAGATACTAGACTGATCATGAACTAAATGGTAAGAACACGTATTCTGAACATGTCTGACTTCTAACTTCTATAATATTTCTGATCTCTAACCTCTCCTTTGAGAGGAATAATTCTAGAGGGGTTGATATCAGTTAAGCCATGAAGAATATGATTTAATTTAAGTGTCCACGTGAAAATCTGTGTCTAGATTCTTTTTTTGTTATTTTTACTACTACTTCGCAAGAATTTCAGTATTCATGTTCTATCCCCCCACCTGCTGAGTGATTCCCAAATCACTCGCAAACTGTTTTAATTAGAGATTAAAGTGGTACCAAGAATGAGATCGAGGATAGAGAGCAAGTCGAGTTCTAGGGATGGTGAACTGGCTCCAATTATGGACAGGAGGACTAGAATTCTGCTATAATTATGAGTTTCTTAATTTAGTTAGGGGAATAATTTAATTCGTCGAACAGTGAAAATGGTATACCTTTTTATGTTGGGAATGTAAAGACTAACTTTATGTGGCAATTACTATACCATCGATACGGGTTGTTTTCAAACTTTAGGTTAAAAGCAATGCCAATGTCAGTTCCCGGTTGGTCCTCGGTCTTGGGGCGTGACAATCTTGGTAATACATTTTTGTGTTGGACATACAAATTTATTGTGATTGACCAAGAAGTATACTCAGACTATCACAAAAAAGCCTACATTACAAAGGTGGCCAGTCTGCATGGTATGCAAAATTATGCATATGGTAACACACCTATGTTAAGAGGCGACAAATTTAGCTTATAGTAATATCTACAGCTTGAATTTGAAAAAAAAAAAGAGAAGTAGAAATTCCCTTATACTTCAATTGTAGAGAGACTTATGCATGGTTAGGTATGTGCGAGTTTAAATATATTTACAGAGTAGGGATGTTGGGCAGATATTTGAGTAATTCAGGATAAGTTCATTGAAAAACAATAAAAAGGGTTATGCATTGTTTGCAAAAAAACAAATGATTACACACTCACATATTGGAGGTCTCCTTACTCGGAGATGATTAGATATTTAGACTCTGACTTTGTTGGATGTTTAGATAGTAGGAGATTCACTTCGAACTATATTTTTATGATGGTTGGAGGTGCTTTAACATGCAAAAGTATCAAACATACACTCAGCTACTTCTACCATAAAGGTTGAATTCATAGCATGTTATGAGGCTCCAATAAGGAGATATGGTTGTGGGACTTTATAACAGAGTTGTAGATTGTTGATGGTATTGACATTTCATTGAAAATCAACTGTGATAATAAAGTCATTAATATGTATTCAAATAATAATCGTAGTTTATCGAAGTCTAAATACATCGACATCAAATTCTTAGTAGTTAAAGAAAAATTTGTAGGATCAAAAAGCACAAGAAGGGATGAATAGCGCTCATAGTTTTTTCACTTTTTTCATTAAATCTATTGAGGAATCACAGCGGAAATAAAGAGTTAAGTGAAGAACAAAGAAGACAATATTAACACATTGTTTTTACTTAGTTCGGAGCCTATGACAACTCCTACTCCAAGGCCCATGATCATCGATTACTTTCATTGGGAAATCCACTAATAATTCAAAGAAATACAAAAGAGATATCAATTACAATATAAATACGAATATAAAATCTACCGACAACTAAAGATTTGGAGTTTCGTGCTTTCAGTTGTCGAAGCAACATTGCAACATCGTCGAGCCATCTTTGGAGCAACACATAAGAGAGTGAATCATTGGAATTCTTATGTTGAAGGTGTTGGTCGAACCCTCCTTTTATATCTGGGCTCCTGGACCGGTCCAGGCACCCCAATAAGGCTGACGTGGTGTGAGCTCAGTAAAGCTCTATTTGGCAAACTTTATCCATCTTTGGGCGCCCGGACCCATCCGGGCACCTGGACTGTGATGTATACTGGCCAATTATTGTGTGTCACCTCAGCTCCTACTAGTCGCCTGTTTAGTCCCTACCCGAGCTCCTGGACCAACTTCGAATGCCCGGACCTTCGGGCGCCTGGACCAACTTCGAACGCCCGGACCTTCGGGCGCTTAGAGGCCCTTTTTCCAGCCACATGATATCTTGCATCACAAGGTTAGCACAACAAACAATAATATGAAAATAAAATATTTGACAATCTCCGAACTGTCAAATTCTGACTTTTAGATTTTCGTGAAACCTTAAGTCGAAACGACGCCTACTGTTCCCTCTAACGGAGCATGTCCTCAGCTTGTCACGCCCCGGGGGAGCCCCTGCCAGAGAAAATTTTGGCAGCATCTCCCCTGTATGGGTGACAATCTGGGACCTAACTACATAGCCTCAAGGCTCACAATCATCAGCCAACACGGCTGGAACATATGTCATACAATAATAAAACAATCTACGGAATTAATAATAAATCAGCCTCCGATTGACTACACAACCATGCAGTTTATAAAAATACTTACTCCACAACAATGAGGAAAAACACAACACAACAGAAAACCTTCGTAGCGGAAAAAATAGGCATCATACCCGAAGCACGACATAAAAATTCATAAGTACAAGAACTATACATCATAAGTATGTAGACATAACAAAACAAGGAAACAAAGAAAGTCCGAAACTAGAAAGCCATCTCGACACCTAGTGGGGGGCTAGCGACTGTAACCTCCTGACAGCTTCAACCTTAAATAGAAAATATATCAATGGTGTGAGTCCAACACTCAGCAGGTATTAAGCTGACATGCATAGTACAATATATATCTAATAATAATAATTATGTCGTAGTCTCCTGGACAATAGTTGGAAATGCAAAACTGAAAATACTGAAGAAACTGTACTCACCTGGGCCTCCTATCCTGACAAAAAAGTCGTCAAACTCAACTTATCATGTCTCCTGTATGCATGTCAATCATATACAACCACAGAAATGCAGCATCCAATATGCAGCAATCACAAGCAATAAATGCAATTCATGCATATGATGCAAAATGTCATGGTTACCCCTGACGCCAGTCGGCCATCTCACATACGATGGTGAGACCGAGTGGGTAGGGCTATGACAACTGTGCACTCTTCCATCACTACTCCTGAGTGACCGAGTGGACAGGATGTTGTCAGTGTACACCTATCCTCCTACCCAAATCATAAGTGGGGGAGCTCAATGCTCTCATCTCCCTAAGATAATCTAGAGGAAGGATCCCTGCCCTTCTACCACGCTGCGTCACCACTATCCATGAGCGGGCCAGCGGAGCTCTTGACAGAGTAACCTGCTGCAACACACCCTTCCTGACATACCACTAACCCATGAGTGGTTGTGTGTGCAGATCTATATAACTGAAGCGATGTGCTCAATAATAATGGAGCCGGCAATCGCTCAGCATGCAATCATGCAAAATGATACATGTCACTAAGCATGTAAATCCTAACACCTCCATAAAATATACCAAAAGGTAAAGAAATCCAACAAGGATCTAAGTATCATGAAACTAGGTACACATGTCAGATATGTCTAGTAACTAATTCTATACACAGTAAGGCAATGTATGCCACTACTTATATGCTCATAAGTACACATGACAAGAACAAAGAATATAAGTCTAAATGCATACAAATAATAACAAACAAAGGCATGCTATAGGTATCAAGTAGTGACATACCAAAACACAGATAAACATAATTATTACTAGCGGCTATAACATACTATACATATCAAAATGACATTATCAAAAGAGATAAGTCAAGGTACCTGCCTCAAAAATAGAGATCGTATCCGAAATAGATCCTACATCGAGACGCCGTCTTGAATCAAAGTCTTGCATATAATATGCTCAGTATAGCAAAGTTTCATTATCGCCAAAATAGCTAAACAAAATCCTAATCGGCTTAGGAATCTAGGGTTCAATTCCATTTGATAATCTTATCCTTCCTTCATAGTTAATATCCATAAACTAATCAACTAGAGATGTCAACTAATAAATGAATCTCTAACCCATAATCAAATAGATTAAGTAGCCCTAACCATTTCAAAGCCTTCCTAACTTCAATTCCAAGTGCAAGCTACAGCAAGGATCAGACTCTCAACACCTTACCTCAACTTAAAGTCATCACTGTTGACTCACAACCAGGAAAAGGAAGAGCAGCTGTCGGACAATGCTTGCCATAAGATACGGCTGCCAAAGATTCATGGCTAACACTACCTAGATGTCACTACCATGAATATTCATCACAATTTAGACAATATCGCTTAATGAGCTCAAACCCCAAACCAGTAACTTACCCAATCGATGGTTCCCCCTCTGGCAGGGGCTAGATCTAAGGGCTGTGGAGATCAACAAAGCAAATATCACCGGTAGTAGCTAGATACCAGCGCACGGGAGAAGGAAGAAACTGTCAGAAAAGTCGTTCATGATCAACTCCAACCAAATTAGGGATCAGATCCTTCCCTTTGGCCGAAGATCGCCTAGTGTGGAACGGTGACTTGGAGAGGAGAGTAACTGGCGGGCTTCCCGTGAGGGGTAGAGGGAACAAGATGCTCGACCGACGCCGGAGTAGGCAGCGCCGGTGTGATCGCGATCAGGTGCTGAGGTAGGTCTAAGAGAAATCGACGTCAACTGTGACTTGAGAGGGAGATAGGCTCGGGGTGTCGGTATAAAGAGGAAGGCGATGGGTGAGAAAAGGAGAGGGCTTGAGGCTTTGTTCGCATGGGAGGAGAAGAGGAAGAGGTCAGCATCGGTTGGGGAAGAGGAAGAGTTCGACGGCGGTGGCTCGGCGTTGCAAGAGGGGAGAGGCGGCGTCGGGCGAGGTTTAGGGCACGAGTAAGAAACGAAGGAAAAGGAAAAGAAAAGAAAAAAAATAAAGAAATTAAACATTTCCTAGTTCAAACAGGGTAGCTTAAACAAGTTTTCCTTTAGCCTAATAATTGATCCCCTTAACATACGTCATACGAGCTCCGAAAAATTTCCAGAAAATTCTTAAAAATTTCTAAAATTCCCCTTAAGGTTATTCGTCCTTTTTTGGTATTTTACATTCTCCCCTACTAATAAAAATTTGGTCCCCAAAATTTTATTATTTACCATCAGCAAGTACTAGCAATAGATAGATAGTATAAATGCTGAACGAAAATTAACCCACATACCTCAGGTAAAAAGATGGGGGTAATAAGCTCGGATTATATCCTCGAGCTCCCAAGTAGCCTCTTCATCAGAATGATACTGTCATCCAACTTTAACCAGCCGAATAGTCTTGTTCCGCAGCTGACGCTCTTTGTGGTCTAGAATCCGTACCAAAATCTCCTCGTAGGTAACGTCAGGCTGAATGGGAACTGATATATCTGACAAAACGTGTGCAGGGTTGGGTACATATCTCCTCAGCATAGACACATGGAATACATCATGAATGCCTTCCAAAGCCGGTGGTAGCGCCAGACGGTAAGTTACCGCTCCAATCCTCTCCAAGATCTGGAAAGGCCCAATGTATCGTGGAGCTAGCCTACCTCGGAGGCCAAATCTCTTCACCCCTTTCGTGGGTGAGACTCTCAGAAATACATGATCGCCAGTAGAGAACTCCAAGGGTCTCCGTCTTCGATCAACATAACTCTTTTAACGGTCCTGCGCCTCGAACATCCTTCGTCTAATACTGTAGACCAACTCTGCCTCCTGCTAATCCCTCTGAGGTCCTAACAACTGTGCCTCTTGGTGTTAGCCATTTTGCATGTCACGTGGCACATCAAATTAATTAAGATTGGGTACTCAACTAAACTAAAGAAAACACGTGTAGTAAGGAGTCCCAAGTCGTATTTTTCCAAGGATAACTAATTAATGTGTATTAATTCTAGAATTCATTCAAATCAAATTATTACTTCAACAAGGTCAACTAAGTGCATCCATTTGACTTACATTTCAAATTGTCTTCATCTAATACATTCAAGAATAGAATCAAGAGAGAATGTTCTTATCTAGACATGATCCATTAAGTCAAATAATTCAATTCCCAATCTCAATAACAAGTAAATTCAAAAACTCAAGGTCCCTTGTAGAACTCGAACTACATTCAATTCTCAATCATAATCAATATTAACAATCAAGCTCAAAAATTCAATCACAATAGCATTAAACAGAGGTAGCAATCAATACATCAAAATAAGCATTCAACATTTAAGCATGATCACAGTCATAACATATCCAATGAACAGAACAAAAGAATTTCTAAATCCATGAATTAAACCTAAGCACTATCTTATAGAAACCGAAGTATCATCCAATTCACACATCCAATCAAATGTAACAATTAAACTAAGAGACTCACTCAAAATGATGTTGGACAGATTTGACAATCTAAAGCTCAAGTTAACCATTCAAACATAATCTCAATCACAGAACTCAATTGTAGAGAACAAGGATTCGCTATCTAATTCACAAAAACCTACAAACTATCAGTATCAGCATTATGAAAACATAACAGAACTAAGATCAATCGCAAAGGGTGAGTAAGATCGGGATTGAAAGCAAGAAATTAAAATCGAAACTGCAAAAACTCAAACAACAATGAAATCACAATGTAAGAATCAAATCTGAAGATCTGAGCAAGTTCAAGAACAATTCTAAGACAAAGAAAAAAAACCTAAACCTAAAGCATTCCACAAACCAAAACCCAGCTCAAACTCCTCCTCTCTGTTGTTAAACAGAGGTGCTATCGGAAACCTCCCCTCAAACACCCAACGAACAATAAACAAGCTTCCAACTATTACCAGATGACGCTTACAGCTCCAAGAAACCTCCCTCAAAGCTCACATCTGTCTGGTAACCTCATCAGCCGAAGAACAAAGCTCAGATTTTGAAAATTGCAATCCAGATCGGTTGATCAAATCGATCCAGTTTCGCTGTGGAACGAAGATCGGAAGAGGATCAGTAACTCCAAGAAAACTCCCTTGAAGCTCTGTTGAACATGAAGATTGCTAATCAGAAAACTCCCAGATCAGGATCGCGCGGTGAAGCAGAATCCAAAATCGCAGCCAAGAAACCTCCCTCTGCCACTCTCTGTTGTCGGAGGATGAACACCGACAGTTCGAGATCACCGTCGGTGAAGAAGTTTGCTCTCAGATCTGGAATTGGAATGGAGCCTCGGCGTCGCAGAAGAAGAAAGAGGAAGGAACAGTGAAATCACGAACACGCCGAGCCCAAGGAAGCACTGTAGCTTCTCGCGGGTTTTAAACTCTCCCAAATCTGATCGGATGGTCCAAATTGGTTTGGGGCTTGATCAACGGCTAGAACATCTCAGATCTGGATCAAAACTTCTGGATCTTCATCAATGGTTGTGATGTGCTTCCTCTTGGCTTGGATGGGTCGGATCTTTAATGGATGACTCAGATCTACTTGATCTTGAATGAACGGCCCATAATGCTCCAAAGCTTGATCGACTTGTTTAGCACTAGATTTGAGGCCAAACATGGTCTGATCTGATCGGGTCCATGACCTTTTTATGCCTAAAAAATAATAATCAAATATTAGCATCAAATACCATGATAATTGACTAATTTACAATTAAGTTCAAAATCAAATGCAATTATGAAATGTAATGTAAATGTGAGTTTAAGCTATGAATAGACCATCAAAAATATGCATTATGAATCAAAATAATGTAGCAAAATCATGATTATCACCTCCCCAACCTCCTCCCAGGGGGTGGGTGTCCGACAAGGTCTACCATACAACGCTTCAAACGGTGCCATCTGGATAGCCGAATGATAGCTGTTGTTGTAGGTGAACTCTACTAATGGCAGGTGGTCCTCCCAGCTACCTCCGAAATCCATAACACAAGACCTCAGCAAGTCTTCTAATGTATGGATGGTCTGCTCTGATTATCCATCTGTCTGCGGTTGGAATACTGTACTGAATCGGAGTTGTGTGTCAAGGCCTGCTGTAGACTCTGCTAGAACCGGGACATGAACCGTGGGTCTCTATCTAATATAATACTCAAAAGAACACCTTGCAATCTGATGATATCCCGACAATACAGCTTTGCCAATCGATCCAGAGAATCGGTATTCCAGATCGCTAAGAAGTGTGCAGATTTGGTTAATCGGTCAATGAACACCCAAATCACGTCATGGCCTCATCGTGTCCTAGGCAATCCCACCACAAAATCCATAGTGATGTGCTTCCATTTCCACTCTGGAATAGGGATCCTATAAAGTAATTCGGCAGATCTCTGATGCTCAGCCTTCACCTGTTGACAGACTAGACATCTAACTACAAACTCCACGATGTCTTTCTTCATGTCATTCCACCAATAGGAACGCCTCAAATCTCGATACATGTGTGTTCCACCTGGGTGGATAGCAAAACGGGAGCGATGAGCCTCCTGAAGTAACTCCTCCATAACCGGGTGAGATTGAGATACGCATAACCTGCCTCAGAAATAAATAACACCCTCGTCATCTTGGGTGAACTTCGTTTGCTACCCGAAAGCTATCTGGCTGCCAATGGACTGTAAACGTTGATCACCGTCCTGGGCCTCTCGGACCCTCGTCCTGATCGACGACTGAGCAACCATGGTAACCAGAATACCCTGCTCTGCCTGTCCCTGCTCCTGAAGTCCCAACTCGGAGAAACCTTGAATCAAGTCCGTGACTAAAGCTCGGTGGCAAGCTAAAGTCCCTCTAAACTTCCTGCTAAGTGCATCGGCAATCACATTATCTTTACCCGGGTGGTAGCTAATAGTACAGTCATAATCCTTTAGGAACTCCTTCCATCTCCTTTGTCGAAGATTGAGTTCCTTCTGGGTGAAAAGATATTTGAGACTCTTATGATCAGTGAAAATTTCAAATGTAATACCATACATATGATGTCACCAAATCTTCAAAGAAAATATAATGGCGGTCAACTCCAGATCATGTACTGGGTAGTTCTTCTCATGCTCCTTCAACTGCCGAGAAGCATAGGAGACTACCCTGCGGTGCTGCATCAAAACAGCGCCCAAACCTTGTAGCGAAGCGTCAGTGTAGAGTACAAATCCGTCCTCTCCAGAAGGCAAAACCAAAACTGGTGCCGACACTAATCTCCGCTTCAACTCTTGGAAGCTGGTCTCGCAGGCTTCTAACCACGTGAACTTCACGCCTTTCCTAGTCAGGTGTGTCAGCGGCATAACAATGCGAGAGAAACCCTCGATGAACCTTCTGTAATATCCGGCCAGTCCCAAGAAATTACGAATCTCCTAAACTGATTTTGGCTGCTCCCAACTGGTGATAGCCTCAATCTTCTGAGGGTGTATAGAAGTACCTTGGCTAGACACCACATGCCCCAGAAAATCAACTGAGGATAGCCAAAAAGTACACTTGCTGAACTTCGCATATAGACGATGTTGTCGGAGAGTCTCCAAGACTATGTGAAGATGTTGTGCATGTTCCTCCTCGGAACACGAGTAGATCAAAATGTCGTCGATGAAAACGATAACGAACTGATCTAAATACTCGAGAAAGATGTGGTTCATTAAATCCATAAATACCCCTGAAGCATTGGTAAACCCAAATGACATTACCAAAAACTCATAATTAATGTCCGTATTGGGTGTGAAATGTTGTCTTTTGAATATCAGAATCTTTGACTCTCAGCTGATGATATCCAGATCGTAAATCAATTTTAGAATGCACTGATGTACCTCTGAGCTGATCAAACAAATGCTCGATCCGTGGTAAGGGGTATTTATTTCTGACGATCACTACATTCGGCTGTCTATAATTGATGCACAACCTCAGAGTGTCATCCTTTTTCTTGACAAACAATACCGGAGAACCCCACGAAGATACACTAGGGTGAATAAATCCCCTATCCAATAACTCCTGGAGTTGGACATTTAGCTCGTCCAACTCTTTCAGTGCCATAGGGTAAGGAGCTTTCGATGCTGGCGCGGTCCCCGGAATCAGCTCAATAGAAAACTCCACTTGCCTTCGGGGAGGAAAATCTGGTAGCTCATCTAGAAATACATCTGGATACTCTCGGACCACTGGAACGTCTGAGAGCTGAGAACTACTGCTGTCGTCAGCATTAATTAACGACAATAGAAATCCCTAACAGCCATGCGACAACATCTTTTAAGCTTGAATAGCAAAAATGGTCAATATACCGTCATCCCAGATGCCAATGAAATCCCACGAGGGTTAGTTTAGAGGTCGGAATGTGACCACCTCGTCTGACAATCAATCGTGGAATGATATGCTGACAGTCAATCCATACGAAGTATAATGTCGAACTCGACCATTTCCAGTACTAATAAATCTACAGTAAGTATATGGTTGCCGAAGTCCAATGGGCATCCTCTGGCCTCCTGAGTGACGTCAATGCATCATCGGATGGTAGGGCGATGGTCAGTCGCCACTGTCTAAGGATAAGTTGTCTCCTAATCTCTCTCATAAATGCGTGAGAAATAAAGGAATGCGAACTACCAATATCAACTAGCATACCAGCAGAAAATGAATAAAGTAAAATCATACCAAGGAAAACGGATCCGTCGGCCCGCTGCACATCCTCTCTGGTAATCACGTGCACTCGTCCAGTCTCTAGCGGGGGTGGAGGTGGTAATGTGGCCAAAGGCTGCTGTGCCTGAGTCTGAGCCTGCCACTGAAGCGGGGTTGGATACTAAGCCACAGATGGATATAAGGGTTGCAATTGATACTGGATCGATGGCTGGGGTTGTGACTAGTACTAAACCATTGGCTGAGGCTGCGGCTGATAATGCACTAGGGGCTGAGGCTATGACTAGTACTGAACCAGTGGCTGGGGCTGCAGTTGATACTGCCCTGCGTCATATACTGAGGTCCCAAAACAAAGCTCTGGGATACCATAAGGGCACTGGAGTGCTCTTGTCCGTGCATGTCATATATAACTACTGTAGGGGAAGCTGTCCGGTGCTAACGATGCAAAGATTGGGCCTTCTGCCCCCCCCCCCCTCACTGAGTCCTTGTCTGACCGAACTATCCTCCATGAATAGAGACTCCGGAAGCCACGTGCTGAGCCTTCATCGAACAATCTCGGCTCATGTGCACAGACAGTTTGCAATAGTAGCAAACTGAATGTCCTAAGGTGCAAGCTGATGTGATGTGATCCCTGGACCCACATTGAGTGCAATGAATGCCGCTGGCGGGCTATTTTCGGTTCTATTGAGGAGGTTAGAAACGTCCTGATGAAGATCGCCCTGACTTCTGAAGCCGACTAGATGCCCCAGAAGTACCCTGGCCCGACTGACTGCGACCACTTTGCTACTGTTCGGTAGCCTGTGGCTGCTGGGTCTGCCCTGAAGCCCGATCCATCTGCTTCCTTTTCTTGTCCGGATACGCTCTCTGTTGAACTGACTCAATCATAAATGTTTTATCCTATACCTCTATGTAAGTCGAATTACCAAAACCCGCAATCTTTACTTGCAGATATCCATCCAGTCCCTGGACAAACTGAAGCATACGAGACCTGTCCTCAGCAACTAACTCTAGATAAAATCTGGCCAACCGATTAAATTTGACATTGTATTCTATCACTATGCGGTTGTTCTGCCGAAGACTCAGAAAATCTTGACAGCGTGTCATCTGATATGACCGTGGAAAGTACCAGCTCTCAAAAGCCTTTCTAAATCTCGCCCAGGTGATATGCTGCTCGCCTATTATCAAACGCTGCGTATCCCACCAGATGTCGGCCTCGTCTCGTAAATGGTAAGCAGCCAGCTCTGCCTTCTCCAACTCGGAGCAAGCCATACAGAAAAAAAGTCCTCTCCATAGTTTCTATCTAAGACTGAGCTACGCTCGGATCAGTCTCCCCGTGGAATAGTGTGAATCGACTTTTCATCGACTCTGCCAAAGCTTGGATTCGGGCTCATGCCGCAATCATATCAGTAGGTTGAGTAGTGATCGCCGCGGAAACTGGCGGAACCACTGGAGCTGGTACCACAAGTGGTACCGTTGGATAGGCCGGGGGAGGTACCCCTGGTACTTCTACATAAGTCGGGGCAAGTACCACTGGTGGCACTGCAGGGTCAATATAGGCAGGAGCGGCTGGAGGTACGATAGGTGATGGTACCAGGTACGCCTTAGGCACTACTGGAGGAGGTGTCGAATACGCCGTAACAGGCACAGGTGGTGGTGGTGCCGGGTACGCAGTAGGTACTGCTGGTGGTACAGTGAATACTGTAGGGGTGGGTAACTCTGGAGAAGGGACCGTCGGAATCCGAGTGCTCGACGCGCCCGCAGTATCTTGAGGAGTCTGTCCCTGACTGACATGCTCTATCCCAACAGACCTCTCTGGAGACTCCGTCGCCAGAGATTCCGACGCTCTCTTGCGTGGTCGTCCTGCACCACGTCTCGACACGAGAACACGTGTACTTCAACTCATATCTGTTAAATTTATTACCCAGGTATTAATACAAGTGCCTAAATTATAAAATGAATCATCATACCTATTTGCCGTCTGGAGATGTTTCATCGTTGCCAAATCCCCAATTATGACATTTCCTTGACGAGGTCAAATAATACCTCAAAATTTTGAAATAAGAAAATCAATGAAAATCTGTATAAATCTAAAAATACCCAGATTCACTCGCAAAACCTGGGCTCTGACACCAAATAAATAGTCACACCCCGGGGGAGTCCCTGTTAGAGGAAATTTCGGCAACATCTACACTGTACGGATGACAATCTGGGACCTAACTACATAGCCCTCAAGGCTCACAATCATTAGCCAACACGGCTATAACATATATCATACTATAATAAAACAATCCACACAGTTAATAATAAATCAGCTGTAACGACCCGGCCCTCTTGGCCCATTTAGCGGCCCATTTGGCGACCTCTCATGTCGTCGACCGTCGATTTGGTCGCAGCGACCCTTGATGTCGTTACTCACTGAGATGATCTTCCATTGGTTTTTGCCTCCCGATTCGAACTCTAAACCTAAGACTTAAGTAGGTTTAGAGTTCAACTCGGGAGGCAAAACCACGCCGTGGGAAGACCTAGTGAGTAACGACACGGCCAAGGGTCGTCGGTCGACGACATGAGAGGTCGCCAAATGGGCCGACGACATAAGGGCCGACGGTCGACGACATGAGAGGTCGCCAAATGGGCCGCCAAATGGGCCAAGAGGGCCGGGTCGTTACATCAGCCTCCGGCTGAATACACAACCACGCAGTTTATAATAATACTTATTCCACTACAAAGAGGAAAAACACAACACAACGGAAAACCTTCGCAGCGGAAAACATGGGGATCATACCCGAAGCACGATAAAAAATTCCATAAGTAAAAGAACTACACATCATAAGTATGTAGACATAACAAAACAAGGAAACAAAGAAAGTCCGAAACTAGAAAGCCATCTCAACACCTAGTGGAGAACTAGCGACTGGAACCTCCTGACAGCTTCAACTTGAAATAGAAAAGATATCAACGGTGTAAGTTCAACACTCAGCGAGTATCAAGCTAACATGCATAGTACAATATATATCCAATAATAATTATGTCATACAATCTCCTGGACAATAGTTGGAAATGCAAAACTGAAAAACTGAAGAAACTATACTCACCTAGGCCTCTTATTCTGACATAAAGGTCGTCAGACCCAACTCATCATGTCTCTTGTATGCATGTCAATCATATGCAACCACAAAAATTCAGCATCCAATATACAACAATCACAAGAAATATATGCAATCCATGCATATGATGCAAAATGTCATGGTCACCCCTGACGCCATTCAGCCATCTCACATACGATGGTGAGACCGAGTGGGTAGGACTATGACAACTGTGCACTCTTCTATCACTACTCCTGAGTGACCGAGTGGACAGGATGCTGTCAGAGTACACCTATCCTCCTACCCCAAGTCATAAGTGGGGGAGCTCAATGCTCTCATCTCCCTGAGACAATCCAGAGGAAGGATCTCTGTCCTGCTACCACGCTGCGTCACCGCTACCCATGAACGCGCCAGTGAAGCCATTGACAGAGTAACCTGCTGCAACACACCCTGTCTGATATACCACTAATCCATGAGTGGTTGTGTATGCAGATCCATGTAACTGAAGTGATGTGCTCAACAATAATGGAGCCGACAATCGCGCAGCATGCAATCATGTAAAATGATGCATGTCACTAAGCATGTAAATCCTAACACCTCCATAAAATATACCAAAAGGTAAAAAAAAAATCCAATAAGGATCTAAGTATCATGAAACTAGATACACATGTCAGATATGTCTAGTAACTAGTCATGTACACAGTAAGACAATGTATGTCACTATTTATATACTCATAAGTACACATGCAAGAACAAAGAATATAAGTCTAAATGCATACAAATAATAACAAACAAAGGCATGCTATAGGTATCAAGTAGTGACATACCAAAATAAAGATAAACATAATTATTACTAGTGGCTATAACCTACTACGAATATCGAAATGACATTATCAAAAGAGATAAGTCAACATATTCGCCTAAAAAATGGAGATCGTATCCGAAATAGATCCCACATCGAGACGTCATCTCGAATCAAAGTCCTGCATATAATATGCACAGTATAGCTAAGTTTCATTATCACCAAAATAGCTAAATAAAATCGTAATCCGCTTAGGAAGCTAGGGTTCAATTCCATTTGATAATCTTATCATTCCTTCATAGTTAATATCCTTAAACTAATCAACTAGAGATGTTAACTAATAAATGGATCTCTAACCCATAATCAAATAGATTAAGTAGCCCTAACCATTTCAAATCCTTCCTAACTTCAATACAAAGTGTAAGCTACAACAAGGATCAGACACTCAACACCTTACCTCAACTTAAAGTCATCACTGTTGACTCACAGACAGGAAAAGGAAGAGCAGCTGCCGGACAATGCTTGCCAGAAGATACGGCTGCCAAAGATTTGTGGCCGACACTGTTAGAGTGTATACTGAAATCCTAAGCTTTTGTAAACATTTATTTCGAATAAAGAATCACATTTGGTCAAATCATCTACATTTGTTGTAGTTGTTCAATTAATTTATATTGTAGATAACATAGTATGTGGTGTCACATACAGAAGATGATGTTATCAATACCTTATAAATTATAAACAGTAGCTCATGACCAAAATGGAAAGGAACAAACCATTGGAAGGTCATAGTGTAATTAGGAATTAGTTTATCTTAACTATATAATTACACTAGTACACTTAGAGTGTATTGAGTAGGACCATTTGAGGTCGTTTCTTTTATACTGACTTTATAAATGAACAAATACCTCAGTTATTATGGAAGTGTGTGCTCTTAATCCTAATATAATAACAAGCACATATATTTGATATTTATTTCTTTAATTTATCAATGGGTGAGATTTAGTTCGATGAATCAATAAGCTCGATAAGTTGGGAAATGATATTACTTATAGTGTGTGTTGTTGATTATAGAAGGAAACTGTGTCCTAGTAATCTAGGTTGATAATGTCCCCAAGATGAGCTCATAAAGATTGTCATGTTAAACCCTGCAGGTGGACTTAGTCCGACATGACGATAAGGTTGAGTGGTACTATTCTTGGATTAAGATATTAATTAAATGAGTTGTCAGTAACTCACTTAATTAGTGGACATTCGACATCTTAAACACAGGGAGACTAATACACTCAAAATAAGAAGGAGCCCAAAAATGTAATTTGGGATTGGTGCGGTAGTTCAATAATAGTTCTCTAGTGGAATGAATTATTATTGATAAAATTAAGTTGTGTGTTCGGGGTGAACACGGGATGCTTAATTTTATCGGGAGACCAAAATCAATTCCTCCTCTCGGTCCCTATCGTAGCCTCTTGTTTATAGAGTACTATACCCACCTATACCCACCTTCATACCCATGAGAAGGGGGCCGGCCAAGCTATCTTGTGGTTCAAGCTAGGGTCGGCCAAGTCTTGGTTCATGGGTGGCCGGCCCTAGCTTGAACCCAAGCTTAGGTGGTCGGTCCCCATTAAATTAAAAAGAATTTTAATTTTAATTTTTATTATGTGGAAGATATAATTTATTACAGAGAATTAAAATTAAAATATCTCTCTTTAAAAGATCTACAAAAGATTAAAAGAAAGAGATTAGATCTCTTTCCTTATTTGTAGATTGGAAAGATATTTTATTTTTTCTCTTTGAAAATTATTCACATGTTGAAAATTAAAATTATAGAAATTTCTTTTTATCAACCATGAAGGGATTTTAAAAGAAAATTTTATTTTTTAAAAATTTCCAAAGACAAATAAGGAAGTTTTAATTGTTTATTAAAATTATCCTATTTGCTCTACATGAGGTGGCCGGCCACATACAAATAATTAGGAAAATTTATTTAATTTTTCTTAATTAATTGTTGTCAAAGAAAGTTAAGGAAATTTTATTATAAATAAATTTCCTTATTTGCCAAAGCCAAGGAATATAAAAGAAGGGGTAGAGGTGCCTTCATGGGTTACAACTTCTATTGTTCTCTTCCTCTTCTCCTTGGTGTTGTGGCCGGCCATCATCATTCTCTCCCTCTCTTCCTCTTGTGGTGGTCGAATCCTTCATCTCCCTTGGAGCTCTTGCGGTGGCCGAATACTACTTGAAAAAGAAGAAGAAGGAGAAGAAGAAGGAGAGAAAGCTTGCATCTCTTGGAGCTTGGTTGGTGTTTTGTTCTTCATCCTTGGTAAAGCTTCCTTGTTGTGGCCGAACCTAGCTAGGAGGAGAAGAAGGTGGTTGGTGGTTTCTCATCTCGGAAGATCGTTGCCCACACAACGTCCGAGGTTAGAAGAGGAATACAGTAGAAGATCAAGAGGTCTTTCTAAAAGGTATAACTAGTAATTTTTCTTTCCGCATCATACTAGTTATTTTTGGAAATAATACCAAATACAAGAGGCTTACGATTCTTGGATTTCGAATATGTTTTTCGATGCTGTGTTTTTTTTTATTTTTTCTTTTCCTTATGATTTGATTGTTCTTTTCGGTTAACCTAAAGTTATTTTAGGAAATTAAATATTAGCTTTCTATAAAAGGTTTTGTCTAGTCGGTGGTGGTTGCTCCCATATCCAAGAAGGTCATGTGCCTCGCCACGTCAGTACTGGGAACCAATTATGGAAATTAATATTTAATGGAATTAATAACTTAAGGTGACTTGGGTCGAACGTGTTAAGTTCCGCAGGAGATCCAAGTCAAAACCTAAAAGAACAAATAGATTAAGTTTTGGATTAAACGTGTTAAGTTCCGCAGGCGATCCAAAATTTAATTTAAAAGAGCACATGGTAGCTAGGAAAAGGTTCAGACCTTTGTACAAAATTTTTGTACAGTGGAACCTCTAGGTTTTCCTAGTAGCAACCAACAGACACTACCTAGATGTCACTGCCAGGAACATTCATCACAATTTAGACAATATCGCATAACGAGCTCGAACCCTAAACTAGCAACTTACCCAATCAGTGGTTCCCCCTCCGGCGGGGGCTAGATCTAAGGGCTGTGGAGATCAACAAAACAAATATCACCGGTAGTAGCTAAATACCAACGCATGGGAGAAGGAAGAAACCGTTGGAAAAGACGCTCACGATCAACTCCAACCAAATTAGGGCTTGGATCCTTCCCTTTGGCCAAAGATCGCCTCGTGTGGAACGATGACTTGGAGAGGAGAGTAACTGGTGGGCTTCCCGTGAGGGGTAGAGGGAACAAGATGCTCGACCAACGCTGGAGTGGGTAGCGCGGGTGTGATCTCGATCGGGCGCTGAGGTAGGTCTCGAAGAAATCGACGTTGATTATGACTTGAGAGGGAGATAGGCTCAGGGTGTTACCACAGAGAGGAAGGTGATGAGGGAGAAAAGGAGAGAGCTTGAGGCTTTGTACGCGTGGGAGGAGAAGAGGAAGAGGTCGGCGTCAGTTGGGGAAGAGGAAGAGTTCGGCGACAGTGGCTCGACATCGTGTGAGGGGAGAGGCGTCGTCGGGTGAGGCTTAGGGCACAGGTAAGAAACGAAAGAAAAGGAAAAGAAAAGACAAGAAAAAAAATAAAGAAATTAAACATTTCTTCGTTCAAAAAGGATAGCTTAAACAGGCTTTCCTCTAGCCCAATAATTGATCCCCTTAACATACATCATACGAGCTCCGAAAAATTTCTAAAAAGTTCCTAAAATTTTCCTTAAGGTTATTCATCCTTTTTCGATATTTTACACAACTATTCCTTTCAAGAAAGTTTACCTGATGTCAAACCAGTTATCTAGATCGTTTGAACTTTTGCTCAATATCCGAAACTTTAGGACTTTCCGTTGGACGTCCGATCCATGACCCGTCTAAACTTCCTCTCGGTGTCTGTGACCTCTAGAAATTTCACCTATTATTCTCGACCCATAGGATTTCTCAGCCGATGTTCTCAACCTTCAAACAGAATTTTTAACTTTAAGCTCCTTAAAAAAAAATAACACTTACTTCTTTTCTTTTTCAAAATTTTAGATTTAAAAATACTTTTGAAAAAAAAAACTTTACTTTTGGAAAAGAACTTAGCTTTTGAAAAAAAATTATTAATTTCCTTTTTCTCTTTAGTTTTTAAAACCTTATCCCCTTTTTTAAAAAAGCCTAACTTGAAAGAGAACTTAGCTTTTGGAAAAGTTTAGGGTGCGTTTGGTACGCGTATTTTTCATTTTCATTTTCTGAAAAACGTACATTTTTTAGAAAACAGAAAATGACTTTTTGTCATTTTATTTTTTTAAAAAACACTAGCTATTTTTTTAGAAAACAAGTACGAAAAATGCAAACCAAATATCATTTTTCAGAAAACGTGCGTTTTTAAGAAAACAGAAAACGACTTTTTGTCATTCTCTGTTTTTCTAGAAAACGCTAGCTATTTTTTTAGAAAACAAGCACGAAAAATGCAAACCAAATACCATTTTTCAGAAAACGTGCGTTTTTCAGAAAATGAAAATGAAAAACGCGCGTACCAAACGCACCCTTCCTTTGTGAAAATAGTTAGATTTCAAAAACTATATTTGAAAAAAGCTTAATCGACTGCGATGAAGATGACTGACCTCTAATCGACTGCTCCTCACAATGCAACCTACACTAAATTGAACAGCTTAGATAAACAGCAAGGACCGATACAGAATTATAGCATCAAGGGCACCAACTCAGGATTCCAGCACAATTGAAAACAACAAACTTGATCAACTTCTTCCGGAATTGATGAACAAAGGTTGAGCTTGCTGCTGGAATTATGATGAAGGACAGTGATGTGCTAGTGCTACCGGAATCAAGAAGAAAGAATAGTGATGTGCTGCCAGAGTCGAATACACACTGAATTCATTTGATATATTCCTGTTTTCGCAGCCGCATACATAGGAGTTGATCTGTGAAGATGATGTAGCTTCTGCCGAAGATAGATGCCCACATCGAGATTGCCAGAGTTATGCTTACCTTTGCAACCACGTCCGTGGGAAGTCCACAACAACACTCACACTCAGTGATGGAAGAAGAAGAACAGGCTCACTGGAGAAGAAGATGAAATGGTCGGCTGTTCCCTCCTCTGTTAGAAACTCCTTGCGTTCGCTACCACGTCGGCAGGGAGTTCGCCTGAGGTACGGACGGAAGGAAGAAAAGACCTCGCCGGAGAAGATGAAGCACCAACAACCAGTCGGAGAAGAAGATAAACAACGACGACGCCTTCCTCTGCTGAGATGATCTGCCTTCGCAACCTCGTTCGCGGGAAGAATCTCCTGTGAGGAAGGGATGGAGAAGGGATGCCTTGCTGGAGCAGAACCACTCCGGCAAGGAAGCCCTAATTTGGTGCCGCTGGAGTTTGTCAAGAATCGGGAGTGAAGGGACTCACCACCGCCGGAGCAGATCCACTCCGCCAGTAGAGAACCCTAATACGAGATCATCTCCGCTCGTAGGGGCCGTCGGAGTTGCTGCCGTCGCCGGATGGAAGAAATCGCGGAAGAGGGAGAGGGGCGTCGGGGATTTACGGAGAAGAAGACACGAACAGGAGAAAAGAAAAGAAACCCGAGCCCTCTCTGCACTGTGCCGGTTTTGCCCCTTTTAAGCTGCCACTTGAATCGGGGTCAATTGAACCAGATCGCCCTTTAAAATCTCCATTGAACCGATTTAAATCTTGAACTCAACTAAATTAAGATTTAGGTTTTCTTCTCAGAATTTTGAAATTGGTTGATGAGGCTTTAAATTTAGACTCTTCTTCTTTATTAATCTAACAATTAAATCAAATAATGATTTTATTAAATCAGTATTTCTCCTCCCAATTATTCTCTCCCTCAATTTTTATAAAACACCATATAATCAAATAATATCCTAAAAATACTCATAAAATATATAAGAATTAAAATAGAGACTAACAAAGATCTAAACTTATGAAAATACACTAAAAGTATATAATTGGATACATAAAAGGATAGAAAACATCGATAAATCATATTAAAATAATATGTCCAAATATTAGTTATCAAATCTCCCACATTTATTTTTACTTGTCTTGAGCAAGTGAACAAAATATGAAAATAACTAAAGATGCATTCTCATATTATTCTCAATTATACTTAGAAAATAATGAAAGAAAGTTACCTAGGATTGTCTAATTCAAATGACCAAAGTATTTATAGATTCAATTCATACTTTGATTAGTAAACATGATAATTTCAATCCATACTAGATAAACCGAGAATGATAACAAAATTAACCTCAGAGGGAAAGTGATGGTGACTCTCCTCTTATATTCATGCAATAGTAGAACTCACTCAAGTTACTCATGATTTATTCACTACTATATACTTGCTTTTCTTCTAATCTTCACCACTATCACATATACAAGAATGCACCATAAAATAATGAAGACATTATTTGAAATGTAAGGGAAACATAAATAAAAACAAATGATAGTGTGTAAGAAGAAATAAGGAAAATAAAGTAAAATAATGGTGGAAGATATGGACATGATGGAATCCTATATAGATTAGTACAAGAAAATAATGACAAAAAAGTATACATCTAAACTTCCAAGCTAGCTTTTCACAATTTAATAAAAATGTAAACAACTTCTACTATAGCTTTTCACAATAAAAATCCACTCATGAAATATAATAAAATCTACATATTACTATAATAAATATTGTCACTCTCAAAAAAATCTATCACAAATGAATAATATATGCACGACATGTCAAAAATAAATTTTCACCTTTTTTCCCTTTTCTTTCTTATGTTTTATTCTAATTTTTGTCCTTTTTCTCATTTATGTTTTTTTTCATTTTTTTTTCTTTTTTTTCATTCATTTTTTTCTTTAAACATGTCTTGCACTTCCCTACACATCAATAATAGCTCCACTAAAATGATACAGAGCATGATTTACTTATAGTGATCAAACATAGTTCACCTATACTTTTCCTAAATTCTTCTAAGTTATTCCTCTCCTCTACACTTAAACTTTTATCCATCTTGAGCAAAACATTCATCAAGTAATATCCAAAATATCCAGATCCAAAAGAGTAAATAAGTGAAATAAATGGGAGAGGGAAAAATTGACATAACCAAGGATAAAGGAATTATTCAAGCAACAAGTGATAGCACTAGGAATAAATAAAAGTAAGTGAAATAGCCTTCATAAAAATCATGCAAACTTATGATAATGCGATCTTGAAAGAATTAAAGTAAGTTCTAGAGTAACATGAACCATAAGTGCATCACACATAAATAAGAATAATAGGCTTAAGAATATCCTCATTAGGTATATCAAAATTATCATCTTAATCTACTAACATAGAATCTATCACCAAGTTGTAACCACATATAGTCTAAGAATTCAATCATGACAAAAATCTCCAAACTGGACAATTAAATTTAACTAACTTTCAAAATTTCTAAAATGATAACAAGAATGCATAGGGAATTTATTATGAAAATCGACAAGATAAACTAAAAATGAACTACTACGCAAAAGCAAACCAAGCAAAGAAATATATACAAGTAGAAAGAAAAAGAAAAAATGAGATAGAACGGACTCCCCTGAAGTTCTGGTGGTCGGAGTCAATTCAGTTCTCTAAGTCATGCTGGAAGTGGAATGATTGTAAATGAAGTGAGGTATGCTCCCTTTACCATCGTCTCCTTAAAAATTTTCTTCGGTGGTCGAAGACGATTCAGTTGGAATGTCCACTCCAAAAGCTTCATTATTGCATAAAGTGCTAGGGCTTTCTTCAATTGGTAGAATGCATCCTTACATAATTGATTGCAAATGAAAGACCTGTAGAAATCCTGTGCATTACAAAGAGGATGTTATGTGAGATGGACCGAAAATAATATTGATATCAATAGAGCATGAATTAAGAGATATGTCACATCCAATAAAATCAAAATGAATTACCTCCATAGAATTTTCTAAAGATTCTAGAGAAATATTGACCTTACCATACTAAAAGGTACTTGGAGGGTCTAAAACAGTGAGTGTGACATCATCTTGGTCAAGTAAAGGATCTGGCTCTGGTAGTCGTACAATCAAAGGAAATGATTCTTGAGTCATCCATACACTTCTATCGCTAATAAGTAGAACTACAAACTCAACTAGCTCAGATGGTAGTGTAATCAAAGGAAACGATTCTTGGGGCTTTGTCTCCACAATACTAGTCCATACATTTCCATCCTTATTAATACCACCTGCAACATCAAGAATATGTGGAATAGCAATATCATAAATAAAAATATTATCAGGATCAACTACAACTTCATGGTATAAGAAACTAGAAGAGTCTATAGAGTAGTTGAAACAAAGTCAAAAATATCACAAACTCTACAATCCATCTCCATAAAAATTAATGTTGTAGGTTAATCCAATTGCAACTGTAACTGTGTTGATGAATGTGTTCTTTCCTGGAACTATATTTCTTGATGTTGCTTGTGTCACGCCCCAAAGGAGTCCCTGTCCGAATAAATTTCGACAGCATCTCCCCTATACGGGTGACAATCTGAAGCATTACTACATACAAAATATACATCAGCCACATACGGCTGGAATATATATGTACAAAATACAAACAACATAACACACAGTTTAATATACTCAGCCTGCCGGGCTGGACATAAATGAATAAACATAAAACATAATACAACAGCCCACACGGCTGGATATGAGCACACAGCAGCGGAAGACATAAAACGATACGAGCGTAAAAACCAACAACGACACTAACAAAAATACCTGTCATCACAGACTTGACCCAGAACACAAACCAATTCATACAATACTAAAATCGCTGTATACTAAAAAATACAAGTAAAGCAGAAATAAAACCGATATAATGCAGGACCCAGGACTGGCAGCCGGCATCTCTCCAAGCATCCACAACTCATCTACTTGCTACCTGGCGAAAGAAAACCATTTTTGTGGGGTGGTGAGTATTGGAACTCAGCGGGTATAGAAAAGTTAGTGCATGAACATAATCAACCAATAGAGAATACCCAAAAGGAATACAGTCTCATAAGAGAATAGCAGATACAAAAAAATAAAACCATGATAAAGGTTCATACCTAGAACCATATCCTAGGCTAGATATAGAAAGTCAGAAATGGTACTAATCTGCTACAGTACTGCTCATAACTACAGAGGTAACGTGTAAGGTATATAAACATTTCCAATTAATAAACCAAGGTTTAACCACCTACAACGTGAGCATATCTCAACATAAGACAACATATCAGCATAAGTGAACAACAGCAAGAAGCAACGGCAGCATAAATATACCACAGCAGCATAAGTAAGCAATAACAACATAAGTAAACAGCAGCAGCCAAAACAGATATAATAACAGCGTATGCACGGATGGTCACCCCGCCCACCTCTCTGCACCATGACCCTTGTATGGTTGAGAGGCCGGATCAATGACAACTGTACCACCCAAAGGCCGCCACTCCCACGAGTGACCGGATGGACAGGTGCTGAGTAGCTAACTAGCTACACAGCGAAGGGGGTCCCTGCTGCTCGTACTCCATCTACCACTCACACGAGTGGCCGAGTGCGGCACGACAGGATAAGCGACATCAACTCCAGCTACCACTCTCTCGAGTGGCCGAGGATGCGGCATGCATGCAATGACATGATGCGAACAATGCAACAGTCATCATATATATATAAGCAGAAACGGGTATGCTACATGAAACCAACATGCTCAATATTGTATATACATAAGCAACAGTCAAAGCATACAAACATGGTATCTAGTATCTGCTACCGCTCATGGGTAACAAAAGAGACTGTATAGATATGGAAAAGAATTTCTCAAAGATTGCGTGGAAGTATCAAGCGCAGGAAAGTAAGAGTGGAGTCAAGGTAAACAGTCCTTATCCAAAATAATTCATGCACTAAGATCAAAGTACTAAAAGAAAACAAAGCAAGAAGTACCTGCCTCTCGACGTAGAATATCCTTTGATGTCTCCAAATCAAAGAGCGCGTCTCTAGCTCCAATCTACATGTAAGGTGTATCAAAAATCAACTTATGAACCAACTTATTTATTAATTCCCTTGTTAATATATTAATCTCTCCGTTAATTGAATTATAACTTAATCAAGTGCCCCCATCAGTTACTCATCTAATTACTTATTAATCATCTAATGCATCTATTAATCTCAATTAATCAACTTTAACCATTGATTTAATTTACTTAAATCTATAATCAAGATTATTAATCGATTTAGTGATTAGTTAATCCAAATCTAATTAACATAATTAATCATCAATTATCGAATAATCTAGGTTAGTCAAAAACCAAAAATTTCGTTTAATTAACCGTTACCCAAAACACGCTTTGGCTTCTTCTCCTTCTTCGACATTTTCTTCCCCAACAGCGTGGCAGCCACCGGCAGTCGGCTAGGATTTAGATCCGGTCGTGCCGAGAAGATGACGACGACTAGAGATGGTAAGGTGGCGCTGGAGGTGACGCTCTGCGGCGGCGGCCCTGGATCGGCTGCATTCGGAACGCGGCACTGCCGCACAAGTAAGAGGCACGACATCAGCTCATATCGCACGGTGAACTGCCCCATCGAAGAGGGAAGGAGGGAGCCGGCCAGCCGCCAGGCGCCGAAGATGAGGTTTCGGCCTGCCTGCGCATGACGGCTGCAGTGCATCGCCAGCGGCGGCGTCGGTCATCCCCGCGGTGGAATAGCGCCGTCATGCGCCTGGTGAAGGAGAGACGCGAAGGTCCTCGTCGGTTGAACTCCTACAGGATGAACCTGTCCCCCCGTCGGAGTCGGCCTCGACCATCATCTGGCGAAGCTCCTCATCGGAGGCGGGTGGCAGAAGCTCGTGAGTAGCGCGGCAAGCTCCTCAGACGAATTTTGTCGTCGTGCTCGAGGTTACCGGAAGTAGAGGAGGAGGAGGAGGAAGAGGAGGAAGAGGTGGAGGGGCGGCATCGGCCGTCCGCGAGCAGTGGCGTCGCCGATTGGGAGCACAGCGACGTCGCATCGCGGCGATCACGAGGAAGAAAACGCAAGCTTCACCTCACGAACTTAGATTTTTAATAATAAAAACCTAACTTTATCTCAATCAACTCCTCTTTTAAATAGGGTATTTTAAAACAGACTTTAAATCCCACCCGTTGATCCCTATAAAATCTAAAACGTCTCATTTAAAATCTACAAAAATTTTATAAATTTTCTAAAATTCACACAAACTTATTTTCGGATAAATTATCTGACTAATATATTTATTTTCCTTATAATAATTCAATATTGTCAAATTCCAAACATTTGCATCTTTATTTATATTCTTGGTATATTACATAATTGTTACAACTGCTCCTCAAGATCCTGCTCGGACTGATGGTACTGAAAATAAGGTTGATA
Organism: Zingiber officinale; assembly: GCF_018446385.1. NCBI lineage: Eukaryota > Viridiplantae > Streptophyta > Magnoliopsida > Zingiberales > Zingiberaceae > Zingiber > Zingiber officinale. The sequence goes on from NC_055986.1 coordinate 91,502,408, forward strand.
ATACTTGGGTCACTCAGAAGTCCCTTGTTGTGTGTTCTCATACTTGAATCCTACAAATGAATTATATATGTCCTACTGATGAATCTAATTGTAATAAGGATCAGGTTGATGATACTGGATCCGGGTTGGAAAGACATTGGCAAAGTAATGAACATCTTTGGCAATCATCGGTCTAGTCCCAAACTATTGATAATTTGCAGTCATAATCTTGATAAGTTCAAAGGCCTAAGTCGGTGTCTTGTTAACTAGAGCCTCTCCACTACCTGCATCAACCATCCTCCTGTCCATGGGACACAATCTCTCATGGAAGTACATAATCAGTAGCTGATCGCTGATATGATGATGAGGGAAACTAGCAACAAGTCCTTTAAACCTATCTCAATATTCTTGTAACGGTTATCCTGTGAATTGTTAGAGTCTACAAATAATCCTCTGAATAGATACAATCCTAGAAGCAGGAAAGAACCTCACCAAAATAAATTTCTTCATCTTAAATCAATTGGTAATAGAATTAGATGGAAGATAGTACAACCAATCTTTTGCTGAATCTCCTAATGAGAATGAAAATGCTCGAAGGTTAACATCTTCTTCTGATATGCCATGTGAGTTCAATGTAGAGCACACCATATGAAATTCCTGTAGATGTCTATTGGAATCTTTACCAGAAAGTCCATAAAACTTTGGTAATAGATGTACGATTTGCCATAACTCAAAGTCTGTGTCCAGATCAGAGTATCGAATGCAGAATGAATCATCTGACAAATCTTATGCCCAAATCTCTCTAAGAGTCTTTTTAGTGTTATTCTCCATGTTACTTATCAAATATGAGATCCTGAACATACTGATAACACAAAGATTTCCTAGTCTTACCAGAAACACTTATGTAAATAAAATCAAAAGACACAGGAAATATACAAGACAGAATACGTGCATACAAGAGATGAATAATTAAGCCCTAATAACATTTTTAAATTTTTACAGCCACCAAAGAAATAGAAATAAGAGAGAATAAATTGAAAAAATTAAAATGAAAAATATTGAAAAACTGAAAAGGTAGTCTAAATGATGAAATTGACCAAAATAGGTCTTTATTTATGGTGTAGCTTTGAGTATTACTCCTCTTGTTCCTTTCCTTCAACCTGCAAAGTTCAAGAGCAAAAAGGGAGATACTAACAATTACATCGAAAGAAAAAATGAAATATCAAAGCAGAAAAGTAATAACAAGATAAAGATAAAACTTATGTACAGTTTATAAAAACAAACACCACTAGTTCCCCGACAATAACTCCAAAATTTGATTAGGACGCAACTATCACTTGCGCAAATCAAATTAATTAATTTCTACTTAATCGAACCCCTTAACCTATACTAAGATAGTATAGTAGAAGATCGGGTCGTCTCTCTCGTGGAACTAATGACAGGACGCTTGTTTTTAGACAAAATCAACCCAAATGGGGGTTTTGTTTTAGGGTTTGTTCTCTAAACCTAATACAATAAATAAAATCCTAACTAACCAACAATGATGAACTCATAGTGCAGTATCACTCTACATTATGAATAACACTATAAACAGAAATAACATGCGAGAAATGAAACTAAAATTCTATCTAACTATCGAAGACGAACTTGCATCGCATTATCACCCTAAAACACAAGCATATCTATCAATAGGCATAATATAAAAACATGAATGAACTAAATAATCTAACAGCAATAGAAAAAAACTAATTTACATAAATGATAAATTTGTATCACATTGTTACCCTATGATACAAGATCAACAATTATGCATGAAAGAAACTAAACAAAAATACGATCTAACATGCATATAACACAACCATAAAATCAAACATGAAACTAACAACTAAACATGAAACGATCAAATAAGAAAGTAAACTAAACTATCCAAACCATTCTTCCATGATCAACTCCAATTCGACTTCCCTCCGCCATCACACGGAGGACCCAGAGTTAGAACCACCAGCCCCGGTGGATAGCAATGAAGATGACTGACCTCTGATCGACTGCTCCTCACAACGCAACCCACTATACAACAATCTGTCTGGTTGAAAAGATTCCTGAAGCATTTGAAGATTGTTGAGGGTAGTGGGAGTCTTGTTACAATGTATTATGACAGTCAAGTTGAGGATCCTAAATATCACAACAAATTCAAACATATATAATTAAGTATAATTTTGAAAGGAATATTATGGATAAGAAAATGATAATTCTTGAGTATATCCCTACATGTATTATACTTACAGATCCTTTTACTAAGTCATTGACTAAAGAGTCATTTCAAAGATATGGGAAGTCTTTGTGACTTCGTAAAATGTAACACGTTATAAAATATTATGATCTATTCAGTATATATGTTGTTACATTTTAGATTAAAATCTCAATGAGCATGTTGCCAAGTTAAGATTAATCCATTCACATGGACTTTTATCTCTATTTGTTAAGTATAAATAGAGTTAAAATCATTACTTATGGGAAAACTTATATAGCTGTGAATAGAGACATACCTATAAGTTAAGGTCGCCTTGATAATTATGTTAAGATCAGATCATTTATGTAATGATCGGAGTAAATGTACCCACCATTTACTGAATCTCCTTAAGGCCAGATTAGAATTCATATGTTGAATTCAGGATTAGACATTAGGTATGTCTAGATTGAAATCTGTATGATGTTAAAATTTGAGAAAAATATGCACTCTTTTTAGTAAAGAGAATAACATCGTAGCATGTGATTCATACTACATGTGATATGGTGACAAGAAGGGTAATAGAATAATGGATCCCTATTTTTCTACTATGTGAGACTCTTGAGATTATAAGTTAATCTCAAATTTACCTTAAGTGACTATTTGCCTGTCTACTTGAATTTATAATCAGTGTCTGTTACTTTAGCATGTTTCCTATTAGCTACGGATGATTCCGTCTATGGAGCATAATTAGGAAAGTGATTGATTAGAATGAATAGATTCTAGTTAAAAAGAAAAATTAAATAGATTTATATCTTTTGATATTATTCATTAGTCGACCCATTTTTCTTATGTATAGAAATGATTGTGAATATTGAATATGAAACACGCTCTTGACATAATAGTCATTATGAGGGATTAGAGATGTTAATATTGATGTAAATGAAGATTATTTAATTTGGATAAATATCAATACATGGATATCTCCAAGATAATTGTTGTGTGTCATTGGGAGATTAGATGTTTCCTGGATAATGGATATGTACCGCTAGGAGAGAGGCTATGTGTCATTATGAGAATGTCTTTGATTCGTTTTATAGAGAAGCTATATAAGGTGTAACAATCTTCTTAGGAATAATTGCTCAGTGTGCTTGTTGTCGCACGAACTATTTTCCCTAAAGTATGGATTGAATATTCTTATTTGGTCTTTGTGACTAGCTAGTTCTTATTTGGTCTTTATGACTAACTAGTGTTTTGTTTTGGTCTTTGTGAATTGATTATAATATAGTTTATGTGATTTACATGGTCTTTGTGACTAGATGATCTTTATGAATTAACTTGTATGAGTGAGAGATGTTAGAGTTAAGAAGATGAAAGGGCACCCCTTCCCTTTCATATTCTAGTCCATTATTAATTCCTCTATTAATAGAGGGAGAGGAAGAGTTATCTTCCTCTAATATATATGTGTCCAAGCCAAAGAAGAAAAGGGGAGTTTGCTAGAGCTTGCTATGTGCGAGGTTTGTGCAAAGTGGGGTTCGTCCCATATGTGAAAGGTCTCTGTGCAAGGTTCGTCAATGTGCACAAGATTGTAAGAGGGAGTGAGCAAGTAATCGGCAAGGAGAACATCCAATAGAGAAGGATTTGACTTATGAAATTTTGAAGAGCTTTTCAATTCATTCATGATCGTTTTTCTAACGACAAGTTATTCTTCGATATCTTCTCCGATCTTCTTCTTTGAGCATCACTGTGAGTTTTTTTTATTTGATACGAAAAGCGAAAATCAAGATCTAGTACGAGAGATCACTATGGATTTTATCATTTTTATATTTATATATTTTTTATTCTTTATAACTATCAACAAAGTTTTCACTAGAATCAATCAAATGGCATCCAAGTGCACTCGGAATGTGTACAACACTTTTGCCTAATTCAATTCTTCGTTTAATTCAATTCAAAAAGTCCACAGTTTGGAATGGAAACTATGAACTCCATTCAACACGGAACAATATAATTGACCACTTACCTCTCCCTATTCCACCAGCTCAAAAGTGATCTATCAACACACGATCGAGCCTTGACTAAAAAGTAATGTCTAAATAAACATCAGCAAATCATCAAAGAGCCAAAGCCATCTTAGAAAAGATAAGGCGAGGGCTTCACTCCACATCTCCGGCGATAATCTACTTTACGTTTGAGTTGCTTTCATTGCAATTGATAATTAATGTGTGATATCATAGCCACAAAATGGTTGATGGATATCCTTCATTTGGGAAAAAAAATCCTGTAAATATATCATAGTCGGGGTTAATTTAAACCACGGATACTTGAGTGACAATCAGAATATCCTACCGTCGTATCATAGAACTATTGTCATTGTTATTATGATCCTAATAGCTATTGTGTGATCCAAATAATTCAGGCCCCCTTCACCAGACAAAAAAAAATCTTATTCGATAAATGAACTATTGTCTCGTATATATAATTATTAATAACTTACTATTTTGAACATATATGAGAGCATGGGGTATTCCTAGCTACATCATATCATACTACCACATTGGATGTCAAACTAACTATTTTTCTTTAAAGAAAGTAATTTCCTCAATACTTTATTTGTTATATATATATATATATATGTGTGTATATATTTTATATTTTGTTTCATGTGAAGATAAAAAGTGCAAAATGTTTTGGATAACAAGTCAGGGAGTTGTAAAAACAAATGTTTTCATTAATTCTTGCTAAAATTAATTATTCTATCTACAGATGCACTTCTAATGGTTCACTTGCATGAGATTGGCTAGAAATAAACAATTTAATTTCTTCGATAATGATTGTGCTAAAGAAAGGGCTCATTTTTTTTAGGACCTTGATCTTTAATTTACATAATTAATTTTATTACGAAACACTAGTCCATTCAAAATAGGCGACCAAGTGGGAAATGAAGACATACGAGTACTTCTTTTGACCCAAAAAGTCTACGGGCGGGCCATCATTAAATAAATCTCTATAAAATGGTAATTAGAAAAGTCTAATGGCGGGCCATCACTAAATAAGTCTATATAAAGAGGTAAGAATCTTTATAAAAAAACAGCCAACTTCATTGAAGTGAATACCGTAGCTAAGGTAAGGAGATTGTGAATCATGGTTTTGGAGTATCATCGTCATCTACTTCTTCGCTCTAGTACTCCGCCAATGATAATGATCTCCTTTGTTTTTTCACTTTTGTTGCTTTCGTCACAATTGCTGTTGATGTGTGATGCGAGAGTAACAAAGTGGTCGATGGATTCAAGCTTGTGGTTGGCATTACTTCCGCAGGGTCCTCTTTTACCATCTGGTCCCAGTGGTTGTGGCAGATCCAGCGGTAAAGGTTTAATTTGTGGTGGCGGCGGGCCAAGTCCAACAATTCCTAGACCTCCTCCTGCGCCCAAGCCTCCAAATTGAAATATTAACTATTGTCTCCTATGAATAATTAGTAATAGCTTATCATAATTTGTCTTCTTAATTATAACAGATATGGAAGCACTTGTTTTGGCAAAGTTGAATTTGGAATATAACATGTTGATATTAAGATATCAAGATAGATACTCGTCAATTTGCTTTACGATGCCTAGTTATGGTTTGCATGATTTATGCCTTAAATGTGAGCATGACTTGTGGAGAGCCTTCTCCGTAAGTTATCTTATTGAGAATGATTGTATTATTGAATATATGCGTATGGAGAAGGAGCGAAAGATATATGAATCTTCATTATGAATGAGATTTTAGTTTCACATTAGTAGTTCTAAGATACATTGGTTGATTTATATTAGTTCACAGGTATTGATGATTTGAACAAATACATGGTGAGAGGTTCTCTCTCACACGTGGGCACATAGGGGAGGTGCAAATCCAGGGTCTGGATTGCACTGAATCATATTGATTTGTGTGCGAGTGCGCCGAATGACAGACCAATTGGGGCAAAATTTGTCCAAGTGGAACAACCAACATTTTACCACATAAACTTTTTTTTTGTTTATTTAAGGGTGTAACAGATGCATTTAATTAAAAATTAATGTAGCTGAGTGAAACGTTGGTGTGTTTCATAGCTAACAAATATTGATCATTAAATGATCATTAACGCTGCTCATTGGTTTGAACTCTTATATAAGGAGATTGCGTCCACAAGTAGAAAGGTTATACGCTCAAAAAGTTGAAGCTCTCCACCTACGTTCTCCTTCTCTGTCGTGCATCTCTTACTTGGCGGAGTACCCGTGATAGCAGTCGGGTACCTCTTAGTTCGCCATGGCCATCAGTGCTTGGTGGGAATCACAGTTCACCGTTGTATTCTGAGAAACAAACGACCCGAGGAAACCTCGAATCACAGCCAGAGGTGGGGTGAATCTTTTTCAAGGAAACTATGACCCTTGTCGGCCTCGGTCCATCAACCCGCTCGAATTTCGCATTCACTCGGCGGTTAACTTGGTCGGCATTTTTGTCCAGTTGACTGCACACCCGTCTAGTCGCTCGGCCGCTAGCCTAGTTCGCTCGGTCGCTCACCCAGTTCACTTGACCGCTCGCTCAGTTCACTCGACAGCTCGCCTAGTTCGCTCGCTTGCCTAGCCGCCCGCTCGGTCAGTCCAACCGACCGACCACTTGCCTAGCCGCTCACTCGATCAGTTCACTCAATCATTCGCTCACTCGCTCGGCCGCTCAATAAGTTCTCCCGGTCGACCACTTTCCCCGGCCGCTTGTTCGACCGCACGACCGTCCGACCATTCACCCGTTCGATCGCTCTGCCTAATTTACTACATAGCACGGTCGACAATACTGCCCGCTTGGCCTCTCTGTCTGCTCGACCGCACGACCGTCCGACCATTCACCCGTTCGATCGCTCTGCCTAATTTACTACATAGCACGGTCGACAATACTGACCGCTTGGCCTCTCTGTCTGCTCGTACCAGTCTGCGCTCAGCACTTGGTAGAAATGAGTCCCTTTTGGCACCCTAAGGGTGCGTTTGGTTCAAGTTATGGTATATTACCTTAGTTATGTGATTACCAAGTAATCACATAACCAAGGTTATAGGGAATGAAATATAACCATTGGTTGTTTGGTTCAATTTAGGTAATCTAGTAAATTTTCGTTTGTTTGAAGGTTTTAGTACATAACCTAATGTAATATTTTACCATATTACCCTTGATTTAATAATGATAATATTATATTATTAATAATGATTTTACCATACCCTGGAATGAAACGTTTTTATTATTACCCTTGATTTAATATTTTACCATATAAAATCTCGTTTTTATTATTACCCTTGATTTAATATTTTACCATATCAGGCTAGGCTTCCTTGATTTAATAAAATCTCGTTTTTATTATTACCCTTCTTCCCTTCCCATCACATCCTTCGTCACCTCCTCGCCGCCGCCCCCTCCCCGACCCCTCCGCCGGAGTGGATCGATCCCTTTCTCAACGTCTCCGGCGTCGCCTGCCACCCCGCCGACCCCAACCACCCATCCCCGTGGCTCTCCCGCGTCGCTCCCCTCGTGGTCGCCTCCTCCCCAGCCTACCTCTCCTCCGATCTCAAAACCTTCTGCCGTAAGTACATCATCCGTCTCACTCCCGCGTTCGTATCCCACGTCATTCGCACCACTGACCTCCGCCGCTGCCCCGACCTCGCCCTCGCCTTCTTCCGCTGGGCCGCCACGTAGAAGAAGTACCCCAGACACGAACTCGACTCCTATGTCTCCTTGATCGACATATTGTCCTCTTCCTCCGATACCAAAGAAACCAATCAAATCAAGGAGCTCGTTGCCGAGATCAGAGACCGCGGGCTTCCGGCGTCGACTTCTGCCACCACTTCGTTAGTGCGGAGACTCGGCTCCGTTGGAATGGTAGAAGAGTTGTTGTGGGTCTGGAGGTGGATGAAGGAGAGTTCGGTCGAGCCGTCGCTCATGTTCGCCGCAAGGAGGATCGCCGTCGCGCTAGGATTTCTGTGAGGCAGGGAACACGCGAACACGGATGGGTTTTAGTTTGGGTTTTCTAGCGTCGGTGGCAAATTGTTATTTGATAAACTTGTGGGGTGATTTTTGTCACAATCGATAAAAATTGGAGGTTAATTTTGTCTTAAAAAAATTATTAATCCCGGAATCAAGAAAAACCTCGCTTTCCTGAGGTTTTCTGATTCCGAGTTGGATGCCCAAATTGCTGACGTGTCATGAATGCATTATAACTTCGGAATTGTTGATTACTTAAACCAAACAAAGGTTTTGTTGATAACCTTGGATAGATAACTAAGGTTATCAAAGATAACTCCGAACCAAATGCGCCCTAAGTGAATCTGCTCAGGTAATCTCGACAAATAAGTTAGATTTAATTTAGTGTATTTAAATTCAGCTAATTTCTAATATCTTCAGGAATAGATTGTTTTGTCTAACCTGTATAATTGAAACACATAAGATGTGTACTCACCTTAAAGCAACAAGATTTGTGTATTTTTTTTTATAAAAAGTAAAAAATCTTTCCCTTTCCCTTTCCCTAGTCTTGTAAGTATTTAAGACGTGAGGCTTCCAAAAGCACATAGGTATCATGAGGCTTAAGCGCACGACATAAGATGAGACATATGCTTTATCGAAATAAGACATCCTAAGTGTAAATTTTTATAATTCAAATATATATATATAATTTCTCGTAAAATATTTCACTAACAAAATTATAATTTATAAAAATTAAATAATCATATAAATATAAAATTTACGAGCAATTAATATATTATGCCCATAAGTGATATTTAAAGAAAGCTTCAAATATGTAAATCATTAAAATTTTCATCATTCTCAATCATATTATTGTCATCACTGAAATTTTAAGATTTATATAATTGAATGTTTAAGATGCACAGATGCAAGAGGCTCATCTAACTACGTCTTGCATTGGACGAGTGCCTTTAATAACTATGCATAGGGGTGAGCAGTCAATCCGTCAAACCGACCAACTCGCTTATACCGACCCGACCCGACCCGAAAAAAAATAATCCGTCGGATATAGGGCCGGATGTAGGGCCCTAATATTACATTATCTGATCTAGTAGGGCCGGATAGTTTTTTATCCCAATAACCGAACCAACCCGATCCGATCACCCCTACTTGTAGCAACTAATGTTGATAAGCTGTTACACGTTATAGCAACTACTGCCGATAAGCTACTACACGTTGTAATAGTTATTTCCGATTAGCTGCTATAACGTGTAATGAGTAATGTCTATTATCATTTTTAAAAAAATTATTTTTTTTGTTATATTTATATTTCATTGGATATAGGGTCGGATATCCAAATAACTGACAACCCGTCGGATATCTGAAACATAAGAACCGCCGGATATAGGGCCGGATGTAAGTCCCGATTTTGCATTATCTGATTTAATAGGGCCGGATAATTTTTTATCCCAATAATCGAATCAATCCGATCCATGATTACCCCTAACTATGCATGCTCTTTTCCAATTTTTTTTATCTGTCAACGAATCTCCTCCGAGATCATTTGCGTCCTCATTTAACTGAGAGTGCGAGTAATAACCCCTCCGAGGTTATTCATCTGAATATTTGTTCTATTCAATTTAATTTGTGTAATCACAAAGTATATTGATTTTCTTTCTCACAATCTCTGCGGACCCATCGATTAACAGAAGTCACTAGAATCAATCAAATGGCATCCAAGTGCGCTTGGAAATATGTACAACATTTCTTGACTATGTTCAATTCCTAATTTAATTTTATCCCAAAAAAAGTTCATAATTTTGAATGGAAACTATGAAGTCTTTAATGCATTTCCCCACGCAGAATTATTGACTCATTTCCCCACGCAGAATTATTGACTTCCCAGCAACCTCTCTCTTCCACCAACTCAAAAGTCATCGACACATGAGCTATGAAAAAATTAATCTCTAAATAAACACTCTTGCTTGAAAAGTAATATAACAGGCTGAGCACAAATAAACAGGATAGGTCATCTAAAGCATACCACATAGATTGAATAAAAACCTCAGTGTTACTCATTAATGACATTCCTGAGTTGAAGAGGCGCAAGCGCGTGTTTAAAGGACTCTAGAAAGATTAATAGATAGGTATTAAAGTTATTCTTATAAATTGAGAAATCATCGATAAATATTTTCATAATTTTCTTTATTAAATATGAAAATATTACCATCATGTACCATTGGAAAATAATAGGGGCATTACAAATTCCCAATGGCATATGATAATAAACATAGGTTCTATATAAGCATATAAAGGTGGTCTTCTCTTGATCTTGGGATGTATTGAAATTTGAAAGAAATAGGAATATCTATCCAAATAGCATAAATATAAGTATTTTGTCAATCTTTCAAACATCTCATCAATAAATGACAAGGGGAATGATCATTCCTAGTTTTTTATTTAATTTTCTGTAATCAATGGGCATCCGTCATCCTGTGACTGTTAGTGTTGGAATCAATTTGTTGCTTTCGTTTCGGACGATAGTCATTCCTCCTCTTTTCGGAACCACATGCACTGGGTTCACCCACTTACTATCGGAGATAGGGTAGATAATCTCTACATCTGGAAGCTTTAGTACCTCCTTCTTCACCACCTCTTTCAAGTTTGGATTTAATTTCCTTCGATGTTTAACTGAATTTTTGTACCCTTCTTCAAGTAGAATTCTATGCATACAAATGGAAGGACTAATTCCTTTAATATCATTAATGGTGTACACAATTGCCTTCATATATGCAATCTTAGCTCATTGATTAATTTCTGTGTTTCCAGCTCAGTTAAATTAGTATTAATCATTACTAGAAAAGTAGAATTTAGACCAAGGAATGCATATTTAAGGTTAGGTGGAAAATGTTTTAGCTCCACTTGAGGCGACATGATCTCAGGCAAGGTTAGATCTTGCTCTAATAACTTTATTTCCCCATTCACTATTACTTCTTGTGAAATTTTCCAAGTTTCTTGTACCATTTCTTTCATTTCTTCATGGTCCAAGTTCTCCCCTATATACAAAATATTGTCATATTTCTCTTCTACAATAGGATCAGTTAAAGAAGTCATTCCTCCTAACAATTGTGATAAGGACTCACCACACCAAGGGAGTAGATCTTTGAGATCCTCACATTGTAAATTGATATCTTTTTCTGAGTTGCTTTGAGTTTTAGCATCTTCATGCCCTAGTTCATTTCCTTCTATAGATCTCTCCTTTTTTTTGCACACAATGAAAGGGTCATCACATTTTGTCATGATCATTCATTAAAATTTGACACCACCCGATAAATTATTTCATGTGCTTCATCCAAACTTTTTCTCATGAAGGATCCTCCAGATGCCACGTCTAACTGACTCTTATTTTAGAAAGAAAGCCCAATGTAAAATAAGTGGATGATCAACAAATTCTCAATACCATGATGTGGACACTGATGCAAAAGGAATAAGTATCTATCCCAAGTTTGATGCAATCCCTCTTCGTCTAATTGCTTAAAATGTAAAATTTGATTCCTCAAATGGGTGGTCTTCCTTGGGGGAAATTATTTATTCAAAAATTTCTACTCTAACTGATCCCAAGTTCTGATACTTCTGGGTTGCAGAGTGTTGTGCCAAACCTTTGCAGCATCTCTAAGACTGAAAGGAAAAATCATAAGTCATATAGAATCAGTAGAGACCCCCTTATATTTCAATGTGTTGCAATACCTGTGAAACTCCATGAGATGTGAATATGGATTCTCTGAATTTGATTCCCCAAACTGGCCCTCTTGAATCGTAGAGATAAAAGATAGTCTAAGCATAAAATTCTTCGCTTGAATTTCTGGCAGTACAATGGGCCCTAGCTGTCACACCCCTAAAGGAGTCCCTGCCAAATAAAAATCCGGCAGCATATCCCCTGTACCGGTGACAATATGAAGCATCACTACAAACAAAATACATCAGCCACATGCGGCTGGAATATATATGTATACAACCACGCAGTTATAATCACAGTCCACTCGGCTGGAATAAAACAATCACAACCACGCAGTTATATATAAAGCAACCCACACGGCTGCACTAGAAACACAGCGAAAAAACGAAGGAAAGCCCACACAAACCAAATAAATACAATGCATGCCGGCACGGCTTAAACACAAATACAACACCAAAACCATAAGATAGCCACATGGCTACACATAAATACAATGCCAAAAATAATAAAAAATATATATACAAAAGAAAACAAGCACGGTCTTCGGATGTGACGTAGGACCCGGCAGACAGGATACTCCGAGCGACACCAACCATCTACAAGCTACCTGAAAACATAAATGTATACATGCGGTGGTGAGTATAGGTAACTCAGCGGGTAATAGACAAGATAGTGCATGGTCCATAAACAACCATGGAGATCACAGGTATACAGTCTCAATAGGGAATAAAGAACATGATCATACTATCATAATCAATGCACCTAAACATATCTGACATAATAACCTGACATATAAACTGTACAAACCACAACTAACATAATGATGGATACATACCCAATCTGGAATCAACACATGGTACAATAATCAGTAAACTCACCGGATCTGCAACAGACGTACTCATGACACCTGTGCAATATAAATACAACTGCATCTACATGTAAAATAAATGACATGTATGCAGCATGACAACCATATGCAACAATCATATCTCAAACAAGTGCAACAACGACAATCACATGCAACTAGTATCTACTAGGTATGTATGCAAATGCAGATGCACCGCGCATCAAATGCAAGAATAATAACTGCGTATGCATGCTCCATGGTCACCCCCGACACCTCTCCAGACACCACGACCCCAGTATGGCCGGGAGTCTTGGGTCCGTGACAACAGTACAAGCCTCATACTCCAAACTGCTATAAAGCAGCTGAGGCAGACGGAATGCTAAGTAGTTATCTAACTACATATCATCAGGGTCCCTGACTGCTCACAACGCCGGACCTCATTAAACCTCGTGACCGGGTGGCACGACAGGACGAGCGGCAACTGCTCCAGCTACCACTACCCATGAGTGGCCGAGTATGCGGCTAAACCAAACCGATGACTCTCTCAACCACAAGGGAGACAATAGTCATCAGATGTAATGAATGATGAACATGATATATATATATATATATATATATATATATATAATCATCATCCATGCAACACCCCAAACCTCATAAATACCTCCAACATGAATATAATCGTCATGATACCTCCACGTATCCAACCAAACATATGTACACACTACACATGTATAATCAACCAAAAGTCTCCAATAATCCCACCAGACACATGTACACCAAATATAAGTACAATCAACATGTATCCTCCAGTAAAAACCTAACAGACATGTGTATATACCGCAAAAATACAATCAACACAACTCCTCCAAAAGTACATGACAAATACGTATGTACACACCATATGTAAATACACGGTCAACAAGATGACTCCTATAACACATACCCACCTATGTACAGTTCACATCATATACCCAATCAGCATGGGAATACCAACCGCCCAACAATCCCTACAAGACATACTCTACACGTGTAATCACAACAGAGTATATATCAAGAGTGGAGACTGTATATGAATTAAATAGATCATCACAAGGATCAAGCATAAGTATCATGCAGGAAAAACAGCAACCGATCATGATATAAGATAAAGCAGTCTAATTCATCCAATAATAACCATGCACTAAGTTTCAAAGAAACTATAAAGAGGCCAAGGAAGAAATACCCGCCTTGATACATAGATCGTGTCCAGAATAAATCCCAACGTCGATACGCTCACCTCGAATCATAGTCCTGCGGTCACATAATATATTTAGCTAGTTACATAGGTAGCAAATAGCTAAATAAACTTCCCAATCTAATTAGGGAAAACCCTAATCAAAATAATTAACCTAATCCCTTAATCCAATTAGGTTTAACTAAATCCACAATCTTTTACTTCAATTCAAACAACCACAGATCACAAAGTCTCCAATATAATATGATACAAATCTTGATTTATCCATCCACAACACAAATGATATCAACCTACAATAACCTATCAACTAAATCATCAAACCATAATCAACCACAAACTCCAACAATCCTCAATCAACTCAATCATTTCCTAGTCTAATTCACATTCCAATTGATTTCCTTAATTCTCACTAATCAATCACTAATCAAATCTCCTTATAACTCCTTCAATCTTTCCAAACATAACCTACCAGTCATCAACTAATCCAACACAAGAGCATCCAACTACAACGAATCCCTCTACATGCTTCCATGTGCTCTAAACTAAACATGATCTAATATCCATTAACAACACTGATAGAACAGAGCAATAATAGAAGGATCTAGAGATACATCACCAAAGGAAACTCACCTAAATTGATCCCCACCTCTTCAACCGAGACCTCCACAGCTACTAGAAGTGAAGAGACAGTGAATGGCAACAGGGAAAGTCCACAATCCATGCCTTTCTCTATTCTAAAACAAGAAGAACATCACAATTGAGACCAATTAGGCAAGAACTTTGAATCTTTATGATTCTGAATGAAGCCTACCTTGATTCCATGTCAACAACCCTTTTTCCAATGGTTCACTGGCCTAGTAAGCATTTCTTGCAACAAGTGGCCGACGACAGTGTAGACGGCAACAGAATCACAGCTCGAACATAGGCTCCAGTGGTCGAAACCACAACACACGGGTGAGGCAATGAGGGACCGAATCTAGGGTTCAGATCCTCTTCCTTTTGACCGGCAGTGAGTTGATCAGGGTCAACGGCGCGGTGGCATTGAATCAAGATCAGCGACATCAAGAAATCCGAAGATAGCTATATCGGACGATGAGCCAGCTTCAGTGGAGATCGAGGCGTCAGTTGTGGTGATTAACGGCAGCAAGATCGCGCGTGAGAGAGAGATCGTGAGGATCGGCGTTGGCAAGTCTAGGGCACAGAGAAATCGAGAGAAAGGAAGATGAGGGGTGAGGAAGAAGAACGGGTAGTTTACTTCCTCCTCCAAAACTTCGGTCGTTGCTTTGCGCCGGTGACACCGAGAAAGGAGAGGAGGAATCGCCGGTGGGAGGCTCGGGTCGCGATGAATAGAGAAGAAGATAGGAGAGGATTGGTAAGTAAAAGAGAAAAAAAATTAAGTTTATATAACTTAGGGTAATTAAAACGTTAATTCCTCAATCAAATCCCACTTTAATTGGGTATTCCAAACAGGCCTCCTTTGTACCCGGAATCCATCCTCTCAAAACGGATCATACGTAGCCCGTTTAAATCCCGAAAAATTTCTAAAAATTTCAGAAAAATCCAATACGATTTTTCGTCCAATAACATTTTAATTTTATGGTATCTTACACTAGCTCTTTGGTAGACTTTGGAGCCCCATAATCTTCCAACGGTCTTAGAACCATATTTATCTGAACAAGCTAGAAGTACAAGAGAAATTGGATAGCACTAGAATGTAAATAACAAGGAAAAATAGAATTTACAAAAACATAAATTGGAAAACTAAAATGTAGAAATTAAAAATGCATAAATAAAAGTAAACAAATGCAAGATATATCTACCAAAATAGAATTGCAGAAATATTTACAAAATTAAAAAACAACAAACAAATTTAGACTAACTCAAATGATAATCTACTAATGTTATAAGCGCAGTCTCAGGCAACGACACAAAAAACTTATTACGAAGTCATAAGTGCATGGCTACATCGTTAGTAATATAAAAGATTGTCGAACCCACAAGAATTGATTATAAGCACTAGTGATTTTTCACGGAGAATTAGTTAAACAGTTGATGGTTGAGAGTCACGTGCTAAGTAAAGAGAAATGAAATTGAGAAAAGGAGAGAGAGAGAGAGAGAGACTTGATTTGGGAGATGTTTTATGAGTTCAGTTTTATTGTAATGTTTATCAATATATCATGGTTCACCAATTGCCCATCCTCAATTCCCATGCACTTATAGAAAGCTAGACTCATTATTGGCTCTTCACTACAGTGGTCAAGCTGGAATGATATTTAGATCCATACCCCATGCTATTAAATGGAAATGATTCCTATGAAATCTGGTAACGGGTCACCCCTGTCACTAAGATCCCTCGATCATAAATTACAAGAACATACTTATATTCAATAACCATAGAGATAGATATAACAATTACATCCAATTCCCTACTTCCTTATGGGAATTGCTTCTCCTTTCAAGGTAATGCCCTAGATATCTGAAAACAAGTTATCCCTGCCACTAGGGCCCCTTAGTTATACAATGTAGGGCATTCCCCCTACAAGATTAATAATTCTGCATAAACATTCAATCAAACATGAGAATTAAGCTCAAACACAATACATGCATATAAGATCAAATAGATACAAGGCATGGTAATGTCATATAGATAGGAAATTGACATATCCATGAATTCTTACATCAATCTATATTACAATTACTTCCTTAATCCTAGAACAATTGATCTACTCAATGGCACGAAGAGAAGAATCCAAAGACATAAGAAATGAAAGCATCAAAACCCAACTAGAAGAGGAAGGGAGAAGAAGCTTATCCAATTGCGTTGAGTAATCTTCAGATCCAATCCTTTACTCCTGGAGTTGATGAGATGATGAAAATAGCCTTCGATCGTCGAATGGAGAGCGGGGAGAATGTAGATCAGCACCAAGATGGATCTCCCAAAGGGAGAACCTTCCTCACCTTGGAAAGGTAAAGAAATTCCCTTAAATAGTGTTGGGCATGGCCCATGCCACAGCTGTGTGGCATCCACATGGCCAACCTCTACTTGTCTTCTGGTCAGGTGACACAGCTGTGTGGATTCACATGGCTATATTCTGCTTAGTCTCTAGACGATCCACACGGTTGTGTGGATTTCATAGAGCCAAGGTTTGCTTCTCCTCTGGAAGGTCACATGGGTGTGTTGCTTCACACGGCAGTGGCCATCTCCTCCTCTGCTTCTTGGCATGACCATGTGGAATCACATGGCCAGAGTATTATCCACCTCTGATAAGTAGCACGGTCGTGTGAAATTCACACTGCCAAACCTTTGTCTTCGTTTATTCTCCGAATCATCTACGAGCACTGTTTTCATCCCAAAAGTGTCTCCTATCAACAGAAAAATACACAAAGAGCATATCTCCAACAAAGAAAAGTAATTATGCTGAACATATGATAAGAGGTGTAGAAATGCACAGATCAAGTGGAAATAAAATACGTGAATGTGTGTTAAAGTATGCATAAAAGTATATATAATCTACATACATCAGTGGTCATCTAGAGTGAACATGCATAAAATAATATTAAGGTATGAGAAATATATTATAAATAAAGTCATATATAAACTTGAATTATTAATAAGAAAAAAATACTTGCGAGTCCCCGATAATTCTAAGAACCTTGTAGCCACAAGGTGCTATAGCCTACTGCCATGCCATAATGATATCTGCAAAATAATATGACAACACATCATAATAAGGTTTAAAAATATGATAATATAAATACAAAATAATATGGAAACATAACTCTCTTGATGAACAATAATGTTAATATTTAATCATCATTAACATCTGACTAATCAACATTAATAGTTTCATGTCCTAATCGCTAGATGAGCTTAGTTCAACTTCATCTTCACTATTGGACATCTCTCCATCATCTATCTCTTCGTAAGTGGCACTAACATTTACAAGTAATTGAGAAGTAGATTGAAGTTGTAAATCAACTGAATATCTCTCTACTTCATCATTCTGAAATACATCATGGTTTTGAGCAGTGATTGTGTTCGACATCTCTATGGTCGAGCGAGGCTTGATTTGACAAACAGACAACCATTCACTAGATTTTCTTCTTTTCGTAGGGTATTCAAGATAGAAAACTTGACCCGCTTGTACCCTATAAATAAAAGGTTCAAATTTGTTGAATCTTTTGTTTGCATTAATCTCAACTAAATTATAATTTAGATGTATTATGGTACCTATTCTTGGAGTTGGATAATACCATGAACATTTGAAGAACACACACCTCTTTATATGCAGGATATTCAATCTTTATGATTTCATCAAGTCTACCATAGTAATCAAATTCAGTATTGTTGTTGTCCATAGATCCTTTGATGCAAATATTAGAATTATAGGTTAATCTCCGTGAATCTCATTGTGTCACATGGGATTTAAGTCCATTAATATAGTAACCAGAGTACACCTTTATTTTACGGAATGATCCTAATGCAATATTCATTATCTTATCATCTTGCACATTTAATATTCTATGATCTTTCACCTATAAAAATAGTATTATGATATAAATTAGGAAACTTCTTAATAGATATGAACTAAAAAATTTCACAAATTCTCTAACTTACATATATTTAAAACTATAATGCAATTCAATCTCTAACTTTACAACTGCCTCACTTGCACCAATTGATAGATTTGTAGATATAGTTGTTCGTACAAGCTGGGAAAGAAGGTAATTATATAAAAATTAGGATATCAAGTAAAATAATTAAATGGAGGATAAATGTTTAATTAGAGAAGCTAACTTACTTTATGTATGATTTGACTTCTTCACCGTTTAAGAGTATGTATATTCTTGCAGCATGGTATTCTTTTTCAATTAGCCATCTAGAAAGTGATGCACCCATTGACTTATCAGAAAACTTGAAAATAGAAAACATCGATGGGTCTATCGGCTGAGGAGCATCATCAAAATTTCTAGGACACTTGTGATGTCTTATTTGCACACTTGTAGCAAAATAATAGGAAGAGAAAGAAGATGCTTCTTCAACCATATAAGCATTACATATTGACCCCTCAACTCTTACTTTGTTACGAACATTATTCTTTAATTTTCTTAAAAACCATTCAAATGGATACATCCATCTATACTGCATAGGACCTGCTATTTGTGTCTCATATGGTAAATGTATTAGTAGATGTTCAATTGAATAAAAAAACTAGGTGGAAATATACGCTCCAGCTTATATAATATTAGAGGAATGTATGTTTCTAGCCAAAGCATATCATCCATCACAATACATCTCGCTGTCAAATCTCTAAAAAATAGACTCAATTCAATGAGTGTTTGCCAAATATTTTGAGAAAGTAAGTCATGGAAAACTACTAGAATAAGTCACAGTCATGACTTTTCATTCCAAACATCTTTAATCTGTTCATATCCATGCATCAAGCCATTGAGGCATACCCATCTAGAAATTTGATTTCTTTCAACCAATTATATAAAGCTTGCTTATCATCTTTGTCCAATGTATAACAAGCCTTTGGCAATCTTTTTATGTACATCCATGGAAGTAAATTATATGGTGTTAATATAATTGGCCAAGATGAATATTGTTTCCCCGACTGACTAAATGGCTGAAATCCATATGAGAAAAGTCCCAATCTTACATTACGTGGTTCCATTACAAAAGAGAAAAATACAACATCAAGATGTTTCCATGCAGGGGAATCACAAGGATGACATATTATACCTCCATTGTATTCATGCTCATGATGTGACATCATGTGGCAAGCCGTAGCAGTAAATGCATATAAAAGTTAAAGTCTACCAGTTAACAGAAAATAATACATCACTTTTCAAGTAATTTTTTTCTTTTTCTACCCTGGTATGCAAGTGTCATGCTTATAATGAGGGTGTGTACATATTTTGCATTCACTCAAATTGTTTTCTTCATTTGAAAAAATCATGCAGTTGTTTATACAACAATTAATTTTCTCTCAAACAAGTCTAAACCTCTAACCAATTTCTTTGTACTATAAAAATTATCAGTCATTATATTTTTAGTAGAAAGCAATTCTAACATCAATTGACATATGTCATCATAACATCTTTCTGAAAAATGATGTTTTACTTTCATATTCAATAATCTTACAGTAGTTGATAGTTGGGAATGACCAAAGGGAATGTCTTCCCACACTTCTCTTTCACTAGTCTTTAACATTTCATATAATTGTTGATATTCAGGTGTTGGTATTTCATCTATATTAGAATAATCAACTACAGCATTCATCACATCATAAACTTTTGATTGCCTTGCAATATCATTAGTTGATGACTCAGGTGCAATAAAAGTTATGGAAGATGACAAACTATCAGAAGGTCTAATTGGTTCATATAAATAAGATTCTCCATGATAGTACCAATTATAGTAATTTGGCACAAATCTATTTCTGCATATATGTACTTTCACAATATCCTTATCATGGATGACTCTATCCTTACATTTTGAATGATTACACGGATACCGTAACTCAACACCATTCATACATTTTAGATGACTCTGAGTAAAGTTCACAAACTCTTCAACTTCAGCAATAAAATCATTTCTAATAAATCTATTTTCTAATAGATTGTACATCTAAACTTTGTTCATAGACATTTTATCTAAAAGTAATAAATTGAGAATTAAAAATTAACTTAGATTAATATACTAATACAAAACAAACAAAATGACTATATTATGTTATAGATTAACATACTAACATAACATACATCTAAATTGAACATGTTAAATAACATAAAGTATAATTTATGAAATTTTACCTGAAGATGTGTAGTTCAACTGGAGATAAGCAACAAATGTTATCTGTTTACAAAATAAAAATAATTTAGTTCGAATTTATCACAAAAAATGACAAGTTCAAAGCAAGAACTACTATTGTCGGCCGGCAGAGGCCGGCACAGTCGGCAGCACAGCAGGTGCTAATGGCTGGCACAGGCCAGCACAGCTACCAACACAGTAGGTGTTGGAAGCTAGCACAACAGGTGTTGGCGGCTGGTACAATAGGTACTGGTGGCCGGCATAGCTGCCAGCAAGTTATTGGCGGCTAACAGCAACTGGCACAACCGCCAGCAGGCAGGCTGCCGACGACATCCAATATAGTCATCAGTAGGCAACAGGCGTCCGACACTACCGCCAGCAAGCAACTAGCGGCCGCCATAGGGGTCTCTTGCATCGGAAAGAGGGAGAGAACTGTAATGACCACCCTTCTTACTACTACTACACTCTAATGATGACCGTTACTTGACTACTAACTCTACTTAACCGGTATGATAAAAAAAAATCAAATGGAAACCCTACCGAAAAATTTCGGCAGAGTCTCCCCTGTACCGGTGACCATATCCGTAAATACATACAGAGTATACTCAGCCACAGGCGGCTGAAACATATATTTTCACAACCACGCAGTTTAATAAATCAAAACATGCAGGTAATGAAAAGCGGAAACATAACTTCTTACTACAAAATTTTCTTATCAACTTAATAAGAAATTAAACTAAACAAATTCTTAAACTAAGTGAGTTCTTTAGCTAAGTCCAAAGGATCTCCATAGTCCACACATCACACACCGTCACAGCATCTCCTTGTCGCCTTCTTCCTTATACTTTAGCTTTTCCTTTATCTGCAGTAGGAGGAAAATAGTATCTATAAGCTAAAAGCTTAGTGAGCGCTATCCTACTCACAAAAACTCGATATGCATGTATATAAATAAAAACATGCTAAAACTGAATGCTAACATGTAAAGCTACTCATGCTCATAAACCAATAAAGGAATCATACTAACTGAAATACCAAACATGTATAGCTAATCATGCTCATAAACCAATAAAGGAATCATACTAACTGAAATACTAAACATGTATATCTAATCATGCTCATAAACCAATAAAGGAATCATACTAACTGAAATACTAAACATGTATAGCTAATCATGCTCATAAATAGCAAAGAAATCAACTAACTGAAAAGCTAACATGTATAGCTAATCATAGAACTATCGTGTGTATCAATAAGAAACTGAATTGATACCTAAGCTAAACTAATTAATGCTAAACTGAGTCTAACTTGTATTCACATAACTAATTTGTGAAGTTTTGAAAACTATTTACATAATAGATTAAAATAATAATCATGCTGCTGATGGGCCCGGCAACTGTACTTGCTGTGCGCGCATCCCTAACTAAACCCGGGATTGCAAGTTCCGAGTCTAGTAGGGTTTACTAGGTTATCTAAACCTAGGGACGACTGTGGGAGCCCAACCCAATGGATATCTAATCCAGTACAGTGCCACTGCTGAAAATAAAATACTGATTTCATAGCTAATTTTCTTACCTTGCTTTAACTAGGTTATCTGAACCTAGAACTAGGTTATCTGAACCTAGAGGCGACTGTGGGAGCCCACCCATTGGACATCTAGTCCATAAAAGCTGTAGCAAGACTATATAAGCTGAATTAAATGCTTCTTACTGCATTCACTGTGCTATATAGATGCTTACTGTAGCATCCTACTGAGCTAAGCATTCTATCGAACACTTGGTGTGCACTAGAACACACCCTACGTACTGAAAATCTGTATACAAAGCTTAACATAAATCTGCATGCAAAGCTTAACAAAAATCTGCATATTAAGCTTATCCAAAATCTGCATACTAAGCTAATAAAATTCTGCATATTAAGCTAACACAATTCTGCATACTAACTTAATTAAATTCTGCATTATAACTTGCTAAAATCTGCATTACAAGTTCCACCAAAAATCTGCAAATCTAGTTAAGCTACTAGGGATTTAATTGGATCTTCCAATGCTAAACCATCAAAACTGCAATGCTAAACAAATCCATGACAACTGGTTTAACAGTATGGTAACCACATCAGTCGTTCCTACTAAAAGGTTCATCAGAAAACCAAAACTTCGTGTATGGATTAGCTACTAAGGATCCAACTGAAACTTCCCTAATTAAATCTGTTCATTGTTGTTCATTTACAAGCCGATCATGCTTAAAAGAAATAAATCTATTTAACTAACTGTTCTTAAACTAATAGCAGGTTCCAAAGGCAAGGAGGGACTAAATCCCTAGCAACCATAATCTGTTACAGCAGGTTCCAAAGGCTGTTCTTTTCAATGCATGGCATAAACAAAGCTAAAATCTGCTGAAGCTTAAAATCTAATTAAAAATATCTTCTCCTCTTCTTTATCAAACTCACGGCAGTAACTAAATGGTTCTAAAACTGCACACTAAATCTGAAACAGGAAACACTGAAACACTTGCTGTACATAACAATCCAAGCATGGAATCAAAGCATACTAGAATCCTGACTGTAACAAGCTCTAAGAGGGGTTGTTCTAAGCTCTAATTAAGCTGTTCATGGTTACGAAATGCAAATAAAAATGCATGTACAATCCGGAACCAACAGCAAGGGCTGTTCTTGCCCACTAGCAAACTAACAGATCCAAGGGTTTCATAGAACAAGCAAAGCCTCTTTACACATACTATAACAGAACATAAAGGAGCAAATAAATCTAAGTCCACAATCTATCAGACAAACACATTGAACCAACACGCTGTGCTACGCAGGAAATCCACAATCGTGGCAAGAAATCAAACCAATCGAAAACCAATCGAAGGGAACTACTCCTACTGCAGGTGAGTAGCAACTCACCTCGCTGTTCTTGGACTTACAACCGAGAAGAAGGAGGCTTCTAGGGCTTCGGATATATGCTTCCTCGACGATCTCTTGGTATCTTCTTGCTCTCCTCGATGAGAGGATCACAAAGGTATGAAGAACTCACGGAGAAGGGTGCTCGCCGGCCGCCGGAGACGAAGCCCTAGCTTCGTCTCTGTTTTCTCCCGAGAGCACCGCCGCGCGCCGTCGCGAGAAGGAGGGGAAGAATTTTGAGAGAAAATGTTTGATTTTTTGAAAATCCAAAACCTAATTCCCTTTATAACTAGGTTTTCTATTACTAACTATACTTTAAATATAACTCGTTCTTTCCTTAATTAACAAAAACTCGCTGGCACAGCTGGTTAATCGGCTTTTAACCGAAGCAAGAGGTCTCGGC
Source organism: Zingiber officinale (assembly GCF_018446385.1). Lineage (NCBI taxonomy): Eukaryota > Viridiplantae > Streptophyta > Magnoliopsida > Zingiberales > Zingiberaceae > Zingiber > Zingiber officinale. The sequence goes on from NC_055986.1 coordinate 91,526,513, forward strand.
TTTAATCCCTTAGCTGCGCATTTTTTTTAAATTTATTTCCTAATCATTAACTATGCTATAAACTTATTTCTCACCATATAAGGTTAACAAAACCGTGTAGCTCAGCTGGTTGAGCCGGTTTTGCTTGGGTTCGAGGAGCTGGGTTTGAAACCTAGCTTCTACAACCTTTTTTTTTTCCTCTCGATAAAAATACCAAACGAACTCCAAAAATTGCATAAAAATACTCTAATCATTCCTAAAAATCTCTAGAATATTTTAAAAGCATTTCCAAATTTTTATAAGGACTTTTAGAACTCGAAATTGGGAAAATTGGGTCGTTACAATTCTCCCTCCCTTATAAAAAGTTCGTCCTCGAACTTAGAATAATTCTGGATATATTTCTGTCTCATGCTGTCTCCACGCTCCCCTAGTAACTTCCTCGTGCTTCTGGTTCTACCAGATGACTTTTACTAATGACACTTCTCTGTTTCCTAGTCTCTTGTCTGCTCTGTCCACTATCTGTGTCTGCTCTCATAGCTAAGATCCTCTTGGATCTACACTGTCTGAGGCTGAATCACTTGGCTAAGGTCGTGAATACACTTCTTTAGCATGGAGACATGAAATACATTGTGTATTGCTGACATATCTTGAGGTAAGTCTAGCTTGTAAGCTACCTTCCCAATTCTCTCTATGATCGGGGTAGGGTCCTACGTATCGAGGACTTAACTTGCCCTTTTTCTCTTGGGTTCTCCGATGTACTCGAACTGTGCTTCTGCTTCAGGTTGGAATACGACTTTCTGTTTACGGCACTCTATGGAGGCACCGTATCTGATCAGGAAGTTCATTCCAAATATGACATCGTAGTCAGTCATGTCTAGCACTATCAGCTCACAAAAGAGTTCTCTGTCTGCTATCATGAATTGGCACTGTTCTGAACCAGTGCGTGGATGCCATAACTTCTCCCGAAGGTAGTGTCGTCAGAAACTGACCACTGAGTACCTCTGGAGCTATTGCTGACTTTACGGCGAACGCCCTAGCTATATAAGAATGGGTTGCCCCAGTATCGAATAAGACAGTTGTACTTTATTGTAAAATACTAATATGACCTGTGGCAACTATCGAGGCATTTGCTACGTCCTCTCTAGTGAGTGAGTAGATCCTCGCGTTCGTCGTAGCTGAGGGGGCTTCTAGTCTGCCCTGACTCATGTGTGGACCATCTAGAGCGGCCTGCATATGGTGTAACTGTGCTGGCTTGACCTCGTACTAAATCTGCTGTGGTGGAGGAAGGCTGGTCTTGTTCGGGCACTGCTTAGCCATGTGCCCTTCCTGTCCACATTTGAAGCATCCGCGTGTACCCTTGCGATAAATTCCTGGGTGGAATTTCCCACGAGTAGCACACTTGGGATAACGAGGCTGTTTGCTAGCTGGTCCTCCTTTCAGGTAACTCCCTGATTTGCGCTTGTTGCTGGAGTTCCCTTTCCCATTTGAGTTGTGACCTCTGGACTCTGAGGAGGCTTGCTTCTGCTGCTTGATACTGTTCTGGTAGTGCTAAGTGATCAGAGCACTACTCACTAGTTCTTCTATGGTTTGCGGCCTATGAACACCGCTAGCCACGTTCATTGCTATTTCCGGCCTGAGCATTTTAAGCATCAACCGGACTCGTTCTTTCTCTGTGCTGATTAATTCTGGACATAGACGAGCCAACCTGTTGAATTTCTTCACGGCTTCCTCAACTGAATGGTTGCCCTGACGAAACTCCGTGAACTCGTCGTAGTGGCGGTTTGTGACCCGCATGTGAAAGAACTTCTCGAAGAATTCTTTCTCGAAGTCAGCCCATGTCATCTGGTTCACTGGGCGCTTCGCTCTGACTCTCTCCCACCACATACGTGCGTCTCCTGTCATGCAGAAGGAGGCACACTTCACCTTCTCCTGTTCTGGCCAGTCCAGAAGCTCTATTGTGCTCTCCAGTGTTTTGAACCAGGCTTGAGCATCCCATGGTTCGTTGGTGCCTGAGAAGTTCTCGGGCTTAATTCGCTACCACTGGATCAGGTAAGCCTCTCTCTTTGCTTCCGCTGCTGGAGCTACTGGTGCTGTGGGCTGGACTGGTGGAACCTCTATAAATGCTGGGGTTGCAATGTTTGGTTCCGGGGTGACGGTGGGAGTATTCTGCTGATTAGCCTTTAAGGTGGCTGTCTCCTGTTGCTGTTCTACTAGTTGCTGCTGTAACTGACCCACTAATGCTATAAGGTCTGGGGGAGGCACTGAACTGCCTGCCTCATGCTGGGGCTCAGTAGTTGGTGCCCTTCTAGCTGGGCGTCCTCGTACCATTTTCTAAATGGGTAGAGAACATGCATAACTAATACTATCATGTTATAGGTAACTACTGTTATCATGTCAAATGCTATCAAATATTAACATGCTTTAGTTATCTATAAACATGAAAGCATAAAACATAGATAAGAGAAGAGGTATTCTTACTTGGAAGACGGCAAGGCTGATGCTGATGTGTGTGATGCTGGAGAATGGGAACTGCTCTGATACCAACTGTAACGACCACCCTTCTTACTACTACTACACTCTAAGGATGACCGTTACTTGACTACTAACTCTACTTAACCGGTATGATAAAAAAAAATCACATGGAAACCCTATCGAAAAATTTCGGCAGAGTCTCCCCTGTACAGGTGACCATATCCGTAAATACATACAGAGTATACTCAGCCACAGGCGGCTGGAACATATATTTTCACAACCACGCAGTTTAATAAATCAAAACATGCAAGTAATGAAAAGCGGAAACATAACTTCTTACTACAAAATTTTCTTATCAACTTAATAAGAAATTAAACTAAACAAATTCTTAAACTAAGTGAGTTCTTTAGCTAAGTCCAAAGGATCTCCATAGTCCACACATCACACACCGTCACAGCATCTCCTTGTCGCCTTCTTCCTTATACTTTAGCTTTTCCTTTATCTGCAGTAGGAGGAAAATAGTATCTATAAGCTAAAAGCTTAGTGAGCGCTATCCTACTCACAAAAACTCGATATGCATGTATATAAATAAAAACATGCTAAAACTGAATGCTAACATGTAAAGCTACTCATGCTCATAAACCAATAAAGGAATCATACTAACTGAAATATCAAACATGTATAGCTAATCATGCTCATAAACCAATAAAGGAATCATACTAACTGAAATACTAAACATGTATATCTAATCATGCTCATAAACCAATAAAGGAATCATACTAACTGAAATACTAAACATGTATAGCTAATCATGCTCATAAATAGCAAAGAAATCAACTAACTGAAAAGCTAGCATGTATAGCTAATCATAGAACTATCGTGTGTATCAATAAGAAACTGAATTGATACCTAAGCTAAAATAATTAATGCTAAACTGAGTCTAACTTGTATTCACATAACTAATTTGTGAAGTTTTGAAAACTATTTACATAATAGATTAAAATAATAATCATGCTGCTGATGGGCCCGGCAACTGTGTGCGCATCCCTAACTAAACCCGGGATTGCAAGTTCCGAGTCTAGTAGGGTTTACTAGGTTATCTAAACCTAGGGACGACTGTGGGAGCCCAACCCAATGGATATCTAATCCAGTACAGTGCCACTGCTGAAAATAAAATACTGATTTCATAGCTAATTTTCTTACCTTGCTTTAACTAGGTTATCTGAACCTAGAACTAGGTTATCTGAACCTAGAGGCGACTGTGGGAGCCCACCCATTGGACATCTAGTCCATAAAAGCTGTAGCAAGACTATATAAGCTGAATTAAATGCTTCTTACTGCATTCACTGTGCTATTTAGATGCTTACTGTAGCATCCTACTGAGCTAAGCATTCTATCGAACACTTGGTGTGCACTAGAACACACCCTACGTATTGAAAATCTGTTTACAAAGCTTAACATAAATCTGCATGCAAAGCTTAACAAAAATCTGCATATTAAGCTTATCCAAAATCTGCATACTAAGCTAATAAAATTCTGCATATTAAGCTAACACAATTCTGCATACTAACTTAATTAAATTCTGCATTATAACTTGCTAAAATCTGCATTACAAGTTCCACCAAAAATCTGCAAATCTAGTTAAGCTACTAGGGATCTAATTGGATCTTCCAATGCTAAACCATCAAAACTGCAATGCTAAACAAATCCATGACAACTGGTTTAACAGTATGGTAACCACATCAGTCGTTCCTACTAAAAGGTTCATCAGAAAACCAAAACTTCGTGTATGGATTAGCTACTAAGGATCCAACTGAAACTTCCCTAATTAAATCTGTTCATTGTTGTTCATTTACAAGTCGATCATGCTTAAAAGAAATAAATCTATTTAACTAACTGTTCTTAAACTAATAGCAGGTTCCAAAGGCAAGGAGGGACTAAATCCCTAGCAACCATAATCTGTTACAGCAGGTTCCAAAGGCTGTTCTTTTCAATGCATGGCACAAACAAAGCTAAAATCTGCTGAAGCTTAAAATCTAATTAAAAATCTCTTCTCCTCTTCTTTATCAAACTCACGGTAGTAACTAAATGGTTCTAAAACTGCACACTAAATCTGAAACAGGAAACACTGAAACACTTGCTGTACAGAACAATCCAAGCATGGAATCAAAGCATACTAGAATCCTGACTGTAACAAGCTCTAAGAGGGGTTGTTCTAAGCTCTAATTAAGCTGTTCATGGTTACGAAATGCAAATAAAAATGCATGTACAATCCGGAACCAACAGCAAGGGCTGTTCTTGCCCACTAGCAAACTAACAGATCCAAGGGTTTCATAGAACAAGCAAAGCCTCTTTACACATACTATAACAGAACATAAAGGAGCAAATAAATCTAAGTCCACATTCTATCAGACAAACACATTGAACCAACACGCTGTGCTACGCAGGAAATCCACAATCGTGGCAAGAAATCAAACCAATCGAAAACCAATCGAAGGGAACTACTCCTACTGCAGGTGAGTAGCAACTCACCTCGCTGTTCTTGGACTTACAACTGAGAAGAAGGAGGCTTCTAGGGCTTCGGATATATGCTTCCTCGACGATCTCTTGGTATCTTCTTGCTGTCCTCGACGAGAGGATCACAAAGGTATGAAGAACTCACGGAGAAGGGTGCTCGTCGGCCGCTGGAGACGAAGCCCTAGCTTCGTCTCTGTTTTCGCCCGAGAGCACCGCCGCGCGCCGTCGCGAGAAGGAGGGGAAGAATTTTGAGAGAAAATGTTTGATTTTCCGAAAATCCAAAACCTAATTCCCTTTATAACTAGGTTTTCTATTACTAACTATACTTTAAATATAACTCGTTCTTTCCTTAATTAACAAAAACTCGCTGGCACAGCTGGTTAATTGGCTTTTAACCGAAGCAAGAGGTCTCGGCTTCAATCCCTTAGCTGCGCATTTTTTTTAAATTTATTTCCTAATCATTAACTATGCTATAAACTTATTTCTCACCATATAAGGTTAACAAAATCGTGTAGCTCAGCTGGTTGAGCCGGTTTTGCTTGGGTTCGAGGAGCTGGGTTCGAAACCTAGCTTCTACAACCTTTTTTTTTTTTTTTTTTTCCTCTCGGTAAAAATACCAAACGAACTTCAAAAAATTGCATAAAAATACTCTAAAAATTCCTAAAAATCTCTAGAATATTTTAAAAGCATTTCCAAATTTTTATAAGGACTTTTAGAACTCGAAATAGGGAAAATTGGGTCGTTACAAGAACGGTGGGGAGAGGAGAGTTTACAGGCAATCGAGGAAAACGGGAGAGAAGGGCTGCCGCGTGTGGAAAAAATGCGAAGAACCTAGGGTTTGTTTTGAGCCGACATTACCGATGAAATTCTCATTCTGTCATAAACCCCACTAGGTTTCTGACAAAATCTTAATTCTGTCAGTAACCCCGATTCTGAAACCCTAAAAAAGTAGGTTTATGATGAAATCTTAATTCCATCGAGATTTTTCGACAGAATCTTTTTCCGTTGGAAAACCAAAAGTATTTCCGACGAAATCTAGTTTCGGTCAGTATTCCTGAATTTTTTTTAATGAAACAATCATGACTCTAATACTAATTGAAGGAAACAAGAATCTACAGCATAGTATTCGAATCCATATGAACACAAAACAAATTCATGCATCAAAATCTAGTTTTATTGAGAATATAGCAGCATAAACATAAAGCGAACGATGACAAGATAAATAGAATATGATTGCAACGGAAATGCCATTGTCGCTACGTCATCTATGAATTTTGGAGAGCCTGCAAACAAGCAATGGATGGATTTTCGATAGGGTATTAGGGTGACAACGTTATATTCTCCACATCAACGGATGCAAGGAGATCTGTCAAAATGTCTAACTCTAAGGGGACCACGCCCTTTTATGTGGGGGTCCGAATCTGTTATTATCTCATCATTAATAATAGATTCGAGTTCATGGATTCTACACATATGAACTCACATTTAATAATCCAACCTCGTAAAAACATTAATTAGATCAACTTATCATGCTCATTTATCGGGTATGTTATTACATCAACATGTAAGCCTAGAAAATTAAATCCAACAAAATTGTCATCATCAAATATTAAATCATTTTCTTCATTAGTGTTATCATTCAATCCCACATCAATCATTCATTGTTATCATCTATCTCATCTAAGAAAATATGATTGACAATGTCACGCATATCATATCGACACCTCAAAACTATATTATACTTAATAAAAACTAAATCATTTAGTTTTTTTTCTTCAACTTGGTTCTTCTTTGTAATGAAGCTTTACCCAATGAAAAATTATTTTTTTATAATAAATTTATTTAATATTTCTTTAAATAGTTATACATGTTCAAAAACACTCAAATTTAATTCACAAACAAAGAAATAAGTACTATATGTATGCTATAATTAAAAGGGTAATTAAAGGTATAGAATGAACTTTAAAAAGATTTTTTAGATTTGATTTTCATTAGTACGTGATCCTGTCCGAAAGTTGAAGAGATGGAAAGCCGGAGATGTGGCGCTCCCACTGACCGCCTGTAGACTTCGCTCGGACCTGCAACACAAACTACGTCAGTGCCGAGCCAAGGAAGGGGTCCCCAGCATTGGCCCTCCGACGCTCAATTCAATCACTGGCGATGAAGTATAAGGTGGAGCAACAAGAAGACTGTAGCATAGATAGTGGATATCACATACCTCCACCGATGCTTGGACCCCCCTTTATATAGAGCTCCTTTAACAAGCGTGCACGCTCCCCAAGGTGTGCGTGCTTCTTAAAGTTTTTCCTAAAAAGACTTGTCAGTAAAGTGTCCCCGACACAGTACCGCAACGGGCTGAACATATCTTTGAAGTAACAGCGGAAGCTTCTGTCGTACGATCTTCTAGTTATCCATGCCTGGTGTCAGAGGCACCAACTCACAAAAGGATGTCGATGGATATCGGAGGGAGAGTACTGTTAGGCCGAGCGGGTTAGCCGCTCGGCCGGGCTTTCGCTTCTCTGGTGTCCCGTCCGGTCGGCCGAACTTCGTTACTCCTGTGTATGTCTGTTCGACCGAAGTTCCACTCTGCCACTACCGAGACATGTTGTCAGGCTGAGCGGGGTAGCCACTCCGCCCGGCTTCAAGACCTCGTCTCCTCCTCCGTTCGGCGTCCAATAATTCATTAAGTGTCGGTCGTTTGACTCCTCCCCATGTTGAAGGCGGCGGTGGATTGAGGCCTTCTCCCTCGGTCGGGGCATGCTTTGCCAGACCCGCCAATGCTATTTGCGCATTGACCGCCTTGACTTTGATCTCCACCATGACCGCGAGGCGGGGCCTCTCATCATCACCGCATCACATGCCTCCCCCTCAAGTCTAATCGAAGGAGACTGCAAGTCCGACTGACTGGACAATTGTATGAGCAGTTTTCCACCCGATCAGCCTTTGGCACTGCTTGGTTTCTGATCGGATTACGATCGCTCCCTGCCGGTCGGCCTATTGAAGCTTGTCATTTGGCCGTAGGTATGCTTCCTCAATCTAATTGGCACAACGAAGGTTTATACTTGTGAAATCTTTTCTTGGGTTGTCTTGGGCGAGTCGGAGCCAGGCTGATGTCACCTATATTTCTGGGAAATTGTACAAATCTCTTCGCATTAAGGCTGAATGCGCCCCCATGCCTTTTAATTGCTCTCATTAAATGTCGGCCCGTGGCGATGCGCCATGTGTCCTGCCCACTGTCGCCACATGCCTGACGTGATAGGCGGATATCCGCTGGTGATGTGATGTTTGGCGGTTCAAATTCAACGGTCAGATCTCGGCCTAAGTTTCTACAACCTAGATCGGATGGCTCCAGTCGGCCGACTCCGAGGCTTATAACCCCATGTGCGTCGTCGCTTCTTCCTTCACATCTTCATCTTCGAGCTCTTTGGCACTTAGGGATGTAAACGAGCCAAACCAAGCCGAGCTTTAGGGTGTTCAAGCTTGTTTGATAAGGTAACCTAGCCGAGCTGAGCTGAGCCAAGCCGAGCTTTAAATGAACCAAGTTTTTGAGATGATTGTTCAAGCTTGGCTTGGTTTATTTTTTATGAGCTTGAGCTTGTTTGAAGCTTGGCTTGAGCTTGGCTTGTTTAGATGTTATTGAGCTCTCAATTCAAGCTTGGCTTGAGCTTGGTTGGAGTTTAGTTTGTTTAGATGTTATCGAGCTCTCAATTCAAGCTTGTTTGATTGTTTAAAAACTTTAGTTATTTGATTAATTATTGAGCTTGATAATTTAAACTTATTTATTTATTTTATTTTATTTTATTATTTATTTAACATATTGAAAAGAGTTTTATTAATGAATATGGTTCCTGACATTGTTCACGAACATTAACGAGCTGAACACATATGTGTTCAAGCTTGTTTGTTTAGTTTAACGAGATGTTCAAGCTTGTTTATTTAATTAATATTGTGTATATTGAACGAACATAAACAAGCTCTTACCAAGCCGAACACCAAGCTTGTTCACGAACGCTTGGCTATTTACAGCTCTATCGGCGTTAACTCCTCCGTGCTCCAGCGACCTTCCTCCCTTACTGCTCCTTCGACGACCTCTTTCTAGTAAGATTTCTTCCCATCGCCCTTTGTTTTCTCGTCTTCCGGCCTTTGTACTTCCTCATCTTCGAGTTTTTTTGCATCTCTTAGTGTTTCGACGATAATTCTGCCATCTCTTCACCTTTCTTTGTTTTTACGATGGCGAGTTCTTCACATCCTCTCGCCGGCATCCCTGGGCTCTAGTACACCTCTACCAAGTCCCGATTTGACACCGGCGATGCTGAGATCTTGACTGCTGCCTTTGAATTTCCTCGCGGCTACAAAGTTGTTCTTCCCTCCCCTTCCGATCGACCACACTCTCCGCCACCCGGCTGTCTTACCTTCTTTAGAGATCAATTTACTGCCGGTCTGCGGTTTCCCATTCATCCCCTTTTCCCTGTCGTTTGTAACTACTTTTGCATCTCCCTTCACCAATTAGTGCCGAACTCCTTTCGGCTGCTGTGCAGGATAGTTGTTCTATTCTGCCTGCATGACATTTCTCTCACCCCAGATCTTTCACTATTTTTATTATCTAAAATTGTCTGAGATGGGGACTTTCCTTTTCCAAGCTCGAGTGGGCTTGATTTTCTTTGACAAGATGTCGACCTCCAACAAGCATTGGAGGGAATATTTCTTTTTTGTACGCCTTACCGAGAGGCCAGACTTCCCGACCCACTGGCAGCTCGAAGTGGCGAATCAGCCTCCCTTGAACAATACAAGAACCGATCGGACTATCTCAACGCCGCTTCCATATTGGCCGGTCAGAAGTATGACATCCACAAATTGCTGTTGGAGGGTGTCCTCTACATCTTTGGCCTGAGTCCGATCCGCACCCCACTTCCGTCCAGCCTAGGTATGCAACTTCTTTAATCCTTCTTTTGATTCTAACTGATTTTTCTTCTTCTTTTGCAACCAAAGTCATGCTACATGCACGTCTAACCGGCAAGCAGAAGCTTGTGGATGTCGCGATCAACGTGGCTGCTACAGAGGAGTTGGAGAGTCACGGCGTTCAGCCGGTCGACTTTCAAGAAGACCCCCAAGATGAGAGCTAGACGACTCCAATCTTGGCAAGAGGCGGAGCAGCTAGTAGATCACGCCCTCCCTCCAACCGGAAGCTAGTCGTCGAGGTTGAGGGGGCGTCAGGCTCAGCTTCCTCAACAGAGCCACTGATCAGGCACAAGAGGCGCCGAACGGAGCCTTTATCATGCTCCTCATCCTCCATGGTGCGGTCCACTGAACAAGTGGAAACGTCGACCCCCGCTCCAATCCAAGAGATGGTGGCTCCTACGTCGTCTAATAGGACTCCCTCCCTGTCTAGTTTGCCACAAGGAACCGTTTGTGCTCCGCTAATGGCCTTCCTGCCACCAAAATCGAAGGCCAAGAAGTCTAGCATTTGTCCAACGTCTTCATCTCGGCCGCTCGGGCGAACAACCTCCACCCAATAGGTCCTAAGCGGCCAGCACCATATAATGGCGGTGCTGCACCTGCTGATTGAGGAATGACGCGAGTCTAGAGCTGAATCTCGAGCTCCCGAACACCAAATAATCATCCAAGGGTCGCTCACCCAAATATGGGTTGATGCCCGGGCCAATGTAGCGATGATGCCTCTAGGGGCGCTCGCAGACAACGACACCCAGATGTCTACTGGGGTAAGTGTTGCACTTTCATAGTTTATTTTCGATTAGCACCTATATAGTCTCTGATTTTAGATATCGGGATAAAAAACTTATATTGTGATCGGTTGAACAAACTGGCCGAGGTGCCAAGCAATCAGGCCCACGTTGAGCCTAATAAGATACCATATTAGGCCCAACGTGAGCCTAATATATCTTATATCAGGCCCACATTGGGCCTAATATTATACCATATCGGGCCCACAATCAGGATGAACATTCTTGAAATGCTCGATCACCTATAGAGAGCTTTAAATAAGTAATATATAGCACCATTGGAGTCCTCACAATACCGCAAACTCACAAGACTTTAAATAGGTTCAATCGGAGAAGTCTAGGTCCATAAGTGGATTTTGACCAAAATCCACTGATAGGCCTACGACACTTAAATTTCTTTACATTCACATTCCCTAGGAAGGTTTGAGAGGGGAGAAGCTAGATACGATGTCAAATATTAGTTCTAACCAATACAAATGAAGTTCTTGCTCCATGCAGTTGGCACAGAATATATGAAACTTATGGATTTCCATTCAATGAATAGCACACACCATGTCGAATTTTAATTTACGAGGATAACACCTACCTTACCACCAATTTATTTTTAATTCAAAACTTAGTTACTTTTGAGTTCCCAAATTACATGCCTAGTTTATATTTCCAAGCAGACCTTGTAGACTTGAAAACAGTGTCGACCCATTTGGATTTCTGAAAAATCCCAAGTTTTTAATTTTCATAAGAGAGATATGGTGTGAAGTTGTCTCTTTTCACCGATTTGCACCACCATGACAATTTGGATATTGTGATTTTTATTTCACTAAGCAATAGTATTATTATTCCTGTGACAATTTAGTATACACATCTCATATCATACATACCACTATATTTAACAACAAATACTATATACAAAGATATAAAACAAATAACACTATATAATTGTACTTTTACATTCCCTACCCAACTATTTTGCTTCACAATACTATGGATAATTAATCCAATGTTCCACAAAACCTGTCCCTCAAAATTGATACAATTACATCAATTCTAATTTTTTTCCCATGTCTCCTTGTTTGAAATTCATTTTCAGATCGTAAAAAAGACATCAAATGTATTACATCACAAAGAAGCCACAATTAATGCTATAAATTACATCAGCAATTTAATTTTCAATATTTTATATCAGTATTTTCTATTCACACTCTTTGATCTCAACTTACCTAGCTTCTTGTTGTGGGCATTGTATTGTGAGAGACACACATTGGTCGAAGGGATATTGCCTTTTCAAAATTTGGATCAATAGTAGCAAGGTGCTCATGTCTATATTGTTTAATATCTGGTACCTATAAGATTGAACAGGAAATTAAAATTTTACATCCACTAGCATTTCTAATACATTACTAAAATAGACATGAATATTGGATGCTCACTGCTTCTTTAAATTCATATTTGGATTTACTTCCACTTTCTAGAGAATTGTAATAATTGAATGTCATTGATTTGATGTCCTCCACCAATAAGTGGAAGTGTGCATTATCACTAGCCAAAGGTATAAAAGTATATCTAAACTCTTCATCTTCTGTATCTATCTTTATCACTTGTTGCACACCAAACTTGTTTGAGGATTTTATTGATGACTACAAATATACAAAGTTATACATACCTAACCAAATAATAAAATTTATACAAATACTATATATTCTAAAATCATTTAGATTCCTTACCGTGAAGAAGGTTGTAAGATATATAGACTTGTTGTATGGCCTACCAAACAAGGATGCCCCCGTAAATAAAATTTTACAATATGTGGCAATTACCTCCCCTTTTGTAAAAATCTCTTCATTCACACCAGATAAGAAGGAATGCACATTTAAAGCAAAGGGTGGTTCCTCCCAAACGAATTCACTTGTAAACCTGCAAAGTTAATCAATGACTATAAATCACAAAATTAAATTAGAGAACAACATAATTTTCTAAATTAGACAACCATATAATTATCTTGACTTATCACTTAATTATATCAACTATGTATTTAACATACTTTAGGTTATCCAATTGTTTTAGCACGTAGGTCACATCTTCATCTTGTTTTTTATTCTTTGAAGTCTTAAATTGCTTCTTCACAAACTATGCCCAAAAACATATAAAACATTTAATTAATTAATTTAATCAAACAAAATATTATTTTATATGTAAATATAGACTTACAGCAATGGATTGCTTCCTCAATTTGTTAAGTTAGCCAATCCGAGCTGCATCATTCTCTGCCTCTTCTTCAGAACTGCCTTCCATTATTGTGATAATGTCTCTTTCTTCTTCCATATCATCCACATCAATTTTTCCTTTCCCCTTGTCCATAACATCAGGTTCTTTTATAAATTTTTTACCCTCTACGTCTAGTAAAACGTTCTCCATAGGCTCACATATTTGTATATTTTTGTGCTTCCTCTTAAATAAAATTTGAAGCCACAATGGACTATCAATTAGAGTATCCCTATAATTATAGCAACTTTTGTCACATCCTCTCCTACTTCTTGTTCCAAGAGCTACTGGTTCACATTGAGGATCAACTACAGGATCGCTTGATTGAGATTGGATGTCTTTATTTTCTATTATTTCCAGTAATTCTTTCACCCTTTCATTCAAATGCATATTCTTCATTGTTAGTTCCTTAATTCAGTTTGCTTGAATAAAGCAATTAGAACATCTCTTCCTACTTTCACTTTCTACTTCGTTGTCTTCAAGTTGTAATGTCTCCATTGGACGTGGAATGTCATCAACGAAATCAAGGTTCACAATCAATGATTTTTCATATTGGGTAGGGATTAGGTCAATCATAACCTGTCATATTATTAAAATAAATGTAAAAAAATAGCATATTAACCTAACTTAAGTGACAGTTTTCAAACTTTACCTTTTCAGATGAGATTTGGTCCAATAAATCCCTCACTTTACTAATATGTGAAGGAATATTCCTCCATGTATTTATTCGTGCTCCTTCAATTTTGTATGATTTTTGGATTGGAGCATGCTCCAAAAATCATACCTGATTCATCATCACAAGTATTAGATATTCATACATGTCCGCAAAATTTTATTACATTTAACATCAAAAATATACTCACTGCCAAAAGACCAGCAAAGCCCTTTAGGTAAGGGAGGTTGGTGTTAGCATGTATTGTCTGAGTTGATGAAAATATGTCCTCAATCTTAGCTAATTGTAGAGCCATAAATTTATGGATGGCTTCAACCCAATTGAATCTAACAAGATTCTCAAAATCATGTACTATGTCTATAAGACATAAAGAGGCCTTATATGTACTAGAAGAAAATAAGACACATACAAATTTATACAAAATGTAGAGTTTATAAAATAATAAAACATCATCTTCTTCTTCTATACGATTGGTATAAAATTTAAGTAACTCCTCAATTCTTGATCTGGTAGCTTCTTTTTTATTTGAGAAGTTAGAAAGAGGGCACCCAATGCTTTAGTTGAATTTATCGGAACTGAAGCACCATGGTATGCAATACCAAGAAACAATGAATCTCTTCTTATGAAGGCATCCTGTACACCTAAAAGACTCAAATAATTAGTAATCTTCTGCGACAAGATCAATATTATATAGGATAATACCATGGAAAATGAGGGCTTAAAATGAACCCATATCAGACCCAACGTTAGGCCTGATATTAGATTATATCATACCTACGTTGGGCTTGATTGTTGGGACCTTAACGTCCACTAAAGGGGGGTGAATAGTGACTCACCCAACGTTTGCTTTCTACAATGATTAGAATGCACAGCGGAATACAAAAACAAATACTAACAAGAGAAAGCAAACCTAATGTCACACCCCGAGGAGTTCCAGCCAAAGAAAAACCCGGCAGCATCTCCCCTGTACCAGTGACAATATAAATCATTTTTACATCCACAGACATACATCATCCACACACGGTTGGAATATATACACAACCACGCAGTTTATATTCAGCCCACTCGGTTGTAACAACAAAAAATACAACCACGCAGTTGTATATATATATATATATATATATATATATATATATATATATAACAGTCCACTCAGCTGGATCAAAATACCAAAAACACACCGAAAACGATAGAAAATCATTACAAACCAAAAACAAGATTGCTAGCCGGCCAAGCTTACACAACATAACAATCAAACAAAAATACCATAACAACACTCCGGAACCAAAATATAAATTTGCATTGCTAAGTAAACCAAAAACATAGACCAAATAAAGTACAAATGAAAACCAGAAATAGGTCTTCGGATATGACGTGAGAACCGACAGACAGGATACTCCAAGCGAGTCCAAAAATCTACCTGCAACCTGAAATAGAAATAGCTCAACGGTGTGAGTTCAAAGAACTCAGCGGATATCAAGCTGACATGCCTAGTTGTTGGTTGCTACTCGGAATATCGTACTAGTTCCCCTGTACAAAAATTTTGTACAAGTCCTAAACCTTTCCTAACAACCTATTGTGTTCTTTAGAAATTAAATTTGGAATCGCAAACAGAATTTAACATTATTGATTCTAAGTTCAACTTATCTGTTCTTAGAGGTTTAGACTTGGATCGCAAACGATGTTTAACATTATTAATCCAAATCCACCAATGTTACAAAGTTGATTAAATATTTATTTCAAAGATCAGCTTCCAGTTTAAACATGGCGAGCACTAGGCCTTCTTGGGTATGAGATCATCCACCACTTCCTAGACAAAGCCTTTCAACGAAAATCAATATTTAATCTCCTTATAGTAACCCTAGGTTTAACCACTAAGAACAATGGAATCACAAGATCGAAAAACAAAAGAAACACAAAATCGAAACATAAAATTGATTGTCTAGAATCGTTAGCCTCTTGTGTTTGGTATTTCAAAAATTCGTACAAAGAAAACTAGGATGATGCGGAATAAGACAACTAGTTATACCTTTCTTTGTTAACAAAAACCTCTTGGTCTTCTATTGTATTCCTCTCATTCTCTTGGACGTCGTGTGGGCGACGATCTACCAAGAAGAAATTCGCCAAAGCCTTCTTCTCTTCTTCCAAGCTCCGACCACCAAAGGGATCTAGACAAGAGGGCCTCCTTTCTCTTCTTCTTCTCCTCCTAGTAATCGGCCACCAAAACACCTAGAAGACTTGATGCCGCTGGCCACAATGTGGAAAACAAAAGGAGAAGAGAGAAAGGAAGAGGACCGGCCACCAAAGGAAAAGAGAGAGGAACAATAGAATAGAAGTTATGTCCCATGAAGGCACCCTTTACCTCTCTTTTATAATCCTTGGTGAATCCAAAATAGGAAAGTTTTATAACAAAAAATAAAACTTCCTTTTCTATTCATGACATGGCCGGCCACCTTTTATTAAACAAACAAGGAAAGATTTTAAACAAAAATTAAAATCTTTCTTTTAAAATATTCCTTTTATGGTTAGCTATAAAAGGAATGTTTTATAAATTAAAATCTCTCTCTTTTAAATCCTTTTATGGATATCTATAAAAGATAAGATTTTAAAAATAAAACTCTTTTTATATCATGGTTACAAAAAAGGAAAGTTTTCTTAAAAATTAAAATCTTTCTTTTAACATTATAGGTATCTACAAATAAGGAAAGATATATAATCTCTCTTTTAATCCTTTGTAGAAAATCTATAACAGGAAAGATTTTAAAATTAAAAACTATCTTTTAAAACCATGTGGATAAAAACATAAAAGGAAATATTTTATCAAAATTTTATTTTTAATAAAATTCCCTTTCCTTTCCTTACTTGGTCGGCCACTTGCTTGGGCACCAAGCAAGGCTTGTCCTGCGCTAGCTTGAGCTCCAAGCTTGGCTTGGCTGGCCCCTTGCTTGGGCTCCAAGCAAGGATAGGAGTCGGCCCCTAGCATGGGCTAAGAGCCTAGGCTTTGGTGGATATAAGACTATATATAAGAGGCTACAATAGAGACCGAGAGAAGGAATTGGTTTTAGTCTCCCGATGATCTTGAATTTCCCGTGTTCGCCCCGAACACCCAACTCAAGTTCATCAATAATAACTCATACCACTAAAGAGCTACTATTGAACTGCCACACCAATCCCAAATTACATTATGGGCTCCTTCTTATTATGAGTGTGTTAATCTCCCTGTGTTTAAGATATCGAAAGTCCATTAATTAAATGAGTTACTAACACTCACTTAATTAATATCCAGCTCCAAGAATAGTACCACTCAACTTCATTGTCATGTCGGACTAAGTCCACCTACAGGGTTTACATGACAATCCTTATGAGCTCATCTTGGGAGCATCATCAACCTAGATCACTAGGACACAGTTTTCTTCTATAACCAACAACACACCATATAAATAATATTATTTCCCAACCTATCGGCCCTTTTGATTTAACGAGCTAAATCTCACCCATTGATAAGTCAAAGAAATAAATACTAAGTATACGTGCTTGTTGTTATATCGGGATTAAGAGTACACACTTCCATAATAACCGAGGTTCTATTCTTTTATGCAGTCAGTATAAAAAGAACAACCTCAAATGGTCCTACTCAATACACTCTAAGTGTACTAGTGTAATTTTATAGTCAAAATAAACTAATATCAAATTACACTACGACCATTCCAATGGTTTGTCCATCTCCATTTTGGTCGTCAGCTACTATTTATAATTTATAAGGAACTGATAACATGATCTTTTGTGTCATACCAAAAACCATGTTATCTACAATATAAATTAAATGAACAACTACATCTATCATAAATGTAGACATTTGACCAATGTGATTCTTATTTCAAAATAATTATTTACAAAAAGCTAGACTTTTAGTACTAATCACTAATTAACCCACAACATCAATTTAATGATTCTGATAATACTCGTGAACTTATCTAACTCAATCAATTTCCATTAATCAATTATTCCATCAAAACATGAATTCAACTAATCAATGGCTCTACCATCCCATTATCTCTTATTACCTTAATTAATCAGACATCATAAATCAAGTAAACCAAAGTGACCCCAACAACATTCAATTGTCCAAGTTAACAAATTAACTCCAATTAGATCAGAGAGTTTGTTACCCTACAGTTTTCCTCCAACGGTTGTCCACTGTTTCAGCATCTTCGGTTCAACTTCTTCGTCAACAATGAGCAGTGGCCAGCACACAAGTGAGGACGGCACTAGATCAGTACCTCAACAATATCCTAACCCTCTGGCAGCAACATACAGCAGCCGACCATGGCTCTTCCCCGGATGGTAGAAGGTGGTATGAAAACTAAAACAAAGCGGTGATGCCCCAGGGAGATCAGAGAGGCCGACAACAGGGTTGATCACAACATCTTGCTCGTGACAATCGAAAGGGATGAAAGACCAACAATCCGAGAGCGACTGGTAACGTGCGGTGGAGATCGATGGCCATCTCTCAATAGCCGATTATAGTCGAATCGCGCAGCGTCAACACAAGGAAAGGATGAGGACTCTTGGTCGAAGACATCCCACGTAGAGAAGAACGGCTCGAAGATGATGGCGGCAGATCTGAAGGGGAGGTCTACGCCGACGTTTAGATCTGAGGTGGCGGCGAGATCTGAGCTTCGACGATCAAGGGAGATGGTGCGGCTTCGCGCGCGCGAGAGAGATTAGGAGGGGAAGATGTGAGTTGATAGCGTGGATTTAGGGCACAGGTAAAGGAGAGGATCGGTGCAAATGGGAGAAGGGAAACCGAAGTGAGGCGTCGCGAGGAGGAGAGGGAGGAGGGTTGGAGGTGAGGAGGAAGGGATTCGGCGCAGAGAGGGAGAGAAAGAGAGGGATCGGGCTTGGGAGAGAAAAGAAAGGAAAAATAAAAATAAAATAAATAAAAATAAAATATTATAACCTTAGGTATTTTAATTAAACCATAGGTTAAATTCCTCAATCAACTTCCAACTAAATTAGGTATTCCAAACAGGCTTTCTTACAACCCAAGATTTGATCCCCTTAAAATACGTCTTACGAGCTCCAAAAAATTTCTAGAAAATTCTTAAAAATTCTTAAAAATTTAATAAAGTTATTTTTCAAATAATATTATTATTTAATTATTATTTTATTGTCATATTTTACATTCTCCCCTAATAATAAAAATTTGGTCCCTAAATTTTCGTTATTTACCATCAACAAGTACTAACAATAGATAGATAGTATAAATGCTGAATGGAAATCTAACCCACATACCTCAAGTAAAAAAAAAGATGGGGGTATCGAGCTCGAATTGTATCCTCGAGCTTCCAAATAGCTTCCTCATCAAAATGATACTGACATTCGACTTTAACAAGCCAGATAGTCTTGTTCCGCAACTAACGCTCTTTGTGGTTCAGAATCCATACTGAAACCTCCTCGTATGTAACGTCAGATTAAATGGGAACTGATATATCTGACAGAACATGTGCTGGGTCGGGTACGTATCTCTTTAGAATGGACACATGAAATACATCGTGAATGTCTGCGAGAGCCAGAGATAGGGCTAGACGATAAGCTACCTCTCCAATCCTCTCTAAGATCTGGAAAGGACAAATATATCGTGGAGCTAGCTTACCTCGGAAGCCAAATCTCTTCACCCCTTTCGTAGGTGAGACTCTCAAAAATACATGGTCACTAGTAGAGAACTCTAAGGGTCTCTGTCTCCGATCAGCATAACTCTTCGAGCGGTCCTACGCCTCTGACATCCTCCGTTTGATAGTGCGGGCCAACTCTGCCCCCTACCGAACTCTATGAGGTCCTAGAAGTTGGCCTCCCCAACCTCCTTCCAATGGGTGGGTGTCCAAAAAGACCCACCATACTACACTTCAAATGGTGTCATCTAGATAATCGAATGATAACTGTTGTTGTAGGCAAACTCCACCAATGGCAAGTGGTCTTCCCAATTGCCTCCAAAATCCATAACACAAGACCTCAGCAAGTCCTCTAGAGTTTGAATGGCCCGCTCTGACTATCCATCTGTCTGCGGATGGAAAGTTGTACTGAAACGGAGCTGTGCACTCAAGGCCTGCTGCAGACTTTGCCAGAACTGAGACGTGAAC
Organism: Zingiber officinale; assembly: GCF_018446385.1. Classification (NCBI taxonomy): domain Eukaryota; kingdom Viridiplantae; phylum Streptophyta; class Magnoliopsida; order Zingiberales; family Zingiberaceae; genus Zingiber; species Zingiber officinale. The sequence continues at coordinate 91,546,294 of NC_055986.1, forward strand.
CATGGGTCTCTATCCGGTATAATGCTCAATGGAACACCATGCAATCTGATGATCTCTCGACAATACAGCTTTGTCAATCGATCCAGCGAATCGGTCTTCCAAATCGGTAAGAAGTGTGTGGATTTGGTCATTCGATCAACGATCATCCAAATCGTGTCATGGCCTCGTTGTGTCCTAAGCAATCCTACCATAAAATCCATAGTCAGACTAGACATCTAGCTACAAACTCCGCGATATCTTCCTTCATGTTGTTCCACCAATAGGAACGTCTCAAATCTCAATACATATGGGTGGACCTGGGTGGATGGAAAATCGAGAGCGATAAATCTCCTGAAGTAACTCCTCCAAGACCGAATGAGATTGAGGTACGCATAATCTACCTCAGAAATAAGTAATACCCTCGTCATCTCGAGTGATCTCGGTCTGCTGCCCAGAAGCTATCTGGCTGCCAATGAACTGTAAGTGTTGATCACCAGCCTGGGCCTCTCGGATCCTCATCCTGATCGACAACTGAGCAACCATGGTAACAAGAATACCCTGCTCTGTCTGTCCCTGCTCCTCAAGGCCCAACTCAGAGAAAACCCTTAATCAAGTTCGTGACTCAAACTCGATGGCAAGCTTAAGTCCCTCTGGGCTTTCGGCCAAGCGCATCGTCAACCACATTAGATTTCCCCGGGTGGTAGCTAATGGTACAATCGTAATCCTTCAGGAACTCCATCCATCTCCTCTGTCAGAGATTGAGTTCCTTTTGGGTGAAAATACATTTGAGACTCTTTTGATCCTTCAGAATCCCAAATGTAATACCCTACAGATGATGTCACCAAATCTTCAAAGAAAAGATAATGGCGGCCAGCTCCAAATCATATACTGGATAGTTCTTCTCATGTTTCTTCAACTAACGAGAAATATAGGAGACTACCCTGTCATACTGCATCAAAACAACGTCGAAACCTTGTAGAGAAGCGTTGGTGTAGAGTATGAACACATCCTCTCCATAGGGCAAAACCAGAACTGGTGCCGACATTGATCTCCAATTCAGTTCTTGGAAGCTGGTCTCGCCGGCTTCTGGCCACGTGAACTTCACGCCCTTCCTACTCAAGCGTGTTAGTGGCATAGCAACGCGAGGAAAACCCTCAACGAACCTCCGGTAATAACTAGCTCGACAAAGGAAGTTGCGAGTCTCCTGTATAGACTACGACAACTCCCAACTGGTAACAACCTCTATCTCCTGTGGATCCACAGTATACCCCTACTGGTGACCATGTGTCTCAATCATTTCATATAAGACAATCAAAATACGCACTACTGAATTTCACATATAAATGTTCCCATCGAAACATCCTTAGAAGTATGTAAAGATGGTGTACGTGATACACCTCGGATCGGGAATAGATCACCACGTCGTCAATAAAGATAACGGATACTGATCCAATATCCTGGGGATACCAAATCATCGAGTCCATGATAACATCTAGGGCACTATAAGCCTAAATGATAAAACCAAGAACTTATAATGTCCGTACATCAGACATCCTCAACCATAAGATCCTCGACAATAAACACCAAGGAATAGATCATCAAATGTGAGAGCAACACTCATTCACAAGAAAAACAACATATGTGGGAGCAACGCTCTACCACAAGCAATCCTCAATATGTGGGAGCAACGCTCCACCACAAACGATCTATAATATGTGGGAGCAATGCTCCACCACAACAATCTATAATATGTGGGAGCTACGCTCCACCACAAACAATCCATAAGTGATCAAGACATCTAACTATCTAGCTAGAGAATGCACGAGATCGCTCTACCACAGTTCACTATGGGCAGCCAAGGGTATAACAACCTAGTAAACATATCAAATCCATTATCAACTCTCTCAACATCGTAGTGGGTCACTCACTAATAGGAGAATTAGTTGATAAGGTATACAGCCAAAGACATAATGATAGACACACAACATAGGTAGAATTATCATGATACTACCAATAATACACCCGACTCACGTGCACACACAACACGCACTTGAGCACACACAAAATAGGTATGATCAGCATGATACCTCCAACAATACATACCGAACGCGTGTGCATATATCAGTGTAGGTATAATCGACAACACTCCTCCAATAATACTCACCTAACATATATACACATCGCCAAGAGTATAATCAACGTAATACTTCCAATAAACATAAAAGACATGAGTGCACACACAGAACTGATATAATCAACAAGATACCTCGACTAATACACCAAATTACATGTACACATACCACGACACAGATTTAATCAACAAGATACCTCCATCATAACACCCAAATACATGTGCACATACCACTACCTAGATTCAATTGACAACTTAGCTCCAATAAAATAATCAGACACATACACCTAACCACATAGGTATAATCCACAAGAAACCTACAACAACCATAACTAGACATGTATACAAACACTACCTGCAAATAGATAGTCTATCTTAGGACTCCTACAACATATATCAATCATGTGTACACACAACATAGATATGCATAATCAACATATTAACCCAATCAACCAGACAAAACCCTACGCCACCTACTCTCATGGGTTAATGGTATACCTCAAAATCAAGCATAAGTATCACACAAAAAAACAGCAATCATAGATAATCCAAGGTATAGCAGCCTAACCATCTAGTATTAACCATGCTCTAGGTTCAAAAGAACTAATAGAGAAAGAAAGAAATATCCGCCATGGTTCAACATTGCACATCCATGTTGTACCACTACAGAGACTATACCTAATGAGGAAAGTTTATTATCATATACCTTAAGTACTCTCCACATTATACACCCTATTAACGGTTGCATCTTATAAGTGTTAAGCAATTAGCTCTACACCTTCTTACATCAGTGGGGCTCATCTAGCCAAATGCACCTTCTAAGTTATCCAACCAAGTACAAACAGTCTAAGATTAAAGCCCCCATGGAATAGGATACATCGATCCTCTATAGACTGACCAAGCCGACAAAGGTATACAGCTAATTTAGTCTTTTCCATGTCGGTACAAGTCATGTACTCAAATGTGCTCAAGATATCTAACTAAGCGCGAATAACCCAAAAATCAGAACCTCTAAAAATAGAGTATGACGGTCCCCTACTAATCGGACCAACAAAATAAATCAGCCATCTACTTAACTAATCCAACAAGAATACATTAATCCTCCACAAAGCGGCTAAGGTAAATCGATCCACAACTACCCAAGTCAATAAGTGTAAATCAGTCTTCTATTGACCGATCTAACAAGAGTAAATTAATTATCTACTGACGAAACTAACTACGTTAAATCAGTACTCTACTTCCATTATTCAGCTAATAATAACAGGGGTTGGTATGTGCCTCCAACTCCTAACAAACTAGTAATAGAAGCTAAAACTACCGGTGGTATGATATGAAAAATCACCTGAGCCTGTGATTCTTGATCTCTATTAAGGTCGACCATGATCAATGGTTGATCCAATACATGTAATATATGCTATAACAACTAGACAGGTACTAACAATGAATATTAACACATGTCAAACTATCATAGTCAAAAATGCATATACTAATAGAAATGTATGATAACAATATACTAACATACCTCCTATAGCTTGGAGATGTCCTACTGCTGCCAGGTCCCAAAATCCGAAAAAATCTGAATCATTTCTACATCCACAGATCTACATCAGTCACACACGGTTGGAATATATACACAACCACGCAGTTTATATTCAGCCCACTCGGCTGTAACAGTAAAAAATATAACCACGCAGTTATATATATATATATATATATATATATATCTAACAACCCACTCGACTGGATCAAAATACCAAAAATACAGTGGAAATGATATAAAACTATTACAAACCAAAAACAAGACTGCTAGTCGGCCAGGCTTACACAACACAACAATCAAACAAAAATACCACATAACAACACTCCGGAACCAAAACCTAAATTTACATTGCTAAGTAAACCAAAAACATAGACCAAATAAAGTACAAATGAAAACTAGAAACAGGTCTTCGGATGTGACGTGCGAACTGGCAGACAGGATACTCCAAGCGACTCTAAAAATCTACCTGCAACCTGAAATAGAAATAGCTCAACGGTTTGAGTTCAAAGAACTCAGCGGATATCAAGCTGACATGCCTAGTAAGATATAACTATCAATAATAATCATGGAGTACAGTTTTCTGATCAATACTAAGAAATGCAAACTGAAAAGATAACAGAAGAAGAACTGTACTCACCAGGATCTCCTATCCAGATGTAAGGATTGTCAGACCAGATATATAATGTCTCCTATATGCATGTCAATCATATGCAACCACCAAAATGCAGCAACCAATATGCAGCAATCATAACCAATAAATGCAATTATGTAAAATGATGCAAAATGACACGTGTCACCCCTGACGCCAGTCAGCCATCTCACACGCGATAGTGAGACCGAGTGGGTAGGGCTATGACAACTGTGCACTCTGCCATCACTGCTCCTGAGTGATCGAGTGGACAGGATGCTATCAGACTACATCTATCCTCTTACCCCAATCAGAGTGGTGGAGCGCAATGCTCTCATCTCCCTGTATCATAGTCAAGGGGAGAGATCCCTGCCCGCTACCATGCTATAGTCTCACTACCCATAAGCGGACTAGCAAAGCCTGACAGAGCAACTGCACACACCCTACCTGATGTACCACTAACCCTTGAGTGGTTGTGTGTGTAGATCCTGTAACTGACGATGTGCTCAACAATAATGGAGCCGACAATCACACAGCATGTAATCATGCAAGATGGTGCATGACACTAAGCATGTAAATCCTAACCATAATCACCTCCACATAATATGTACCAAACAGGAAAATAAACCATACCACGACCTAGGTATCACAGATCTAAGTACACATACCAGATAATAAAATCCAAAGAAACTAGTCCTATACTCGGTGAAGCCTAGTATATCACTTCCTCTAGAAACTAAGGTACATATGGCCATAATCAAGAGATATAAACATGGATACATAACAGGCAACAAACATAACATAATATAGGTATCAAATAGTGACATACCAAGGGCAAATCTAAGCATGATCATTGCTACTAGCTATAAATTATTATGCATATCAAAATGACAATATCATAAAAGATAAGTCAAGAGATATCCGCTTTCATCTGTCGATCGTGCTAACAATCCCACGTCGAGACGCTCGTCTCAAATCAAAGTCCTGCAACAAATCATAAGATCATAGCCGAATCCCTTCATACATCAAATAACTAACTTAAATCCAAATCCAATTAGGAAACCCTAAGTGGATCCATCATAAATCCTTCAAAATTCACTAATCATTAATTAACCCACAACATCAATTTAATTATTCTGATAACACTAGTGAACTTATCTAACTCAATCAATTTCCATTAATCAATTATTCCATCAAAACATGAATTCAACTAATCAATGGCTCTACCATCCCATTATCTCTTATTACCTTAATTAATCAGATATCATAAATCAAGTAAACCAAATTGACCCCAACAACATTCAATTGTCTAAGTTAACAAATTAACTCCAATTATATCAGAGAGTTAGTTACACTACAGTTTTCCTCCAGCTATTGTTCACTGTTTCAGCATCTTCGGTTCAACTTCTTTGTCAACAATGAGCAGTGGCCAGCACACGAGTGAGGATAGCACTAGATCAGCACCTCAATAATATCCTAACCCTCTGGCAGCAATATACAGCAGTCGACCATGGCTCTTCCTCGGATGGTAGAAGGTGGTATGAAAACTAAAACAAAGCGGTGATGCCCCTAGGAGATCAGAGAGGTCGGCACTAGGGTTGATCACAGCATCTTGCTCGTGACAATCGAAAGGGATGAAAGACCAATAGTCCGAGAGCGACTGGTAACGTGCGGTGGAGATCGATGGTCATCTCTCAACAGTCGATTACAGTCGAATCACGCAGCATCAACATAAGGAAAGGATGAGGACTCTTGGCCGAAGACAGCCCACATAGAGAAGAACAACTCAAAGACAAAGGTGGCAGATTTGGAGGGGAGGTCTACGCCGACGTTTGTATCTGAGGTGGTGGCGAGATCTGAGCTTCGGCGATCATGGGAGATGGTGCGGCTTTGCACGCGAGAGAGAGATCGAGAGGGGAAGATGTGAGTCGGCAGCGTGGATTTAGGGCACAGGTAAAGGAGAGGATTGGCGCAAATGGGAGAAGGGAAACCGAAGCGAGGCATCGTGAGGAGGAGAGGGAGGAGGGTCGACGATGAGGAGGAAGAGATTCGGCGCAGAGAGGGAGAGAAAGAGAGGGATTGGGCTCAAGGAGAGCAGATCCTCTGGTCCGTAAATTACGGACTAGGAGATGATCCATTATATGAGGATCCTTGATTTGGATGGACCCCATCTTTAAATAGGTGAGGTTCATCCAAATCAAGGGTCCACATCAGTGGACCATCCTCTGGTCCGCAATTTACGGTCCAGAGGATCCTTACTAGGGCTCAAGAGAGAAAAGAAAGGAAAAATAAAAATAAAATAAATAAAAATAAAATATTTTAACCTTAGGTATTTTAATTAAACCATAGGTTAAATTTCTTAATCAACTCCCAACTTAATTGGATATTCCAAATAGGTTTTCTTACCACCCAAGATTTGATCCCCTTAAAATACGTCTTACGAGCTCCGTAAAATTCCTAAAAATTTCAATAAAGTTATTTTTCAAATAATATTATTATTTAATTATTATTTTTTTACGATATTTTATACCTAACACGTTAATTTAACGTGGTTCGGAGATAGAGCTCCTACTCCACGGCTGTCCGTAAGGTGGACGATCATGATCCGTCTGTGGATGACTCCTCGGAAAACCTTTGGCTAGCTCACATAGCTCATTGTGGGTGGAGAAACCTAGCCACAAACTCACACAAGCACACTAAGCACACAAGAGCACTTTGGAGACTCTAATAGGGGTTAACCACCTCTATTTTCGTCAACCATAGTCAAGCACCCCGAGCTCTCTTAAATAGAGCTCGGGAGGAAACACCTAGCTGTGTTTTCCGCCACCAGTTGACTGGTCCTAAGTGAAATTCGATCGTTACAAGCTAAAGTTCGGCTACCAGTCGACTGATGAAAACACCAGTCGACTGCTATAGTACTGCTACAGTACACACTGGAATTTTACCCTGAGTACAGTCTCTCATGCACTCGTCCTTGCCCGCACAACCTGGACCTGTCATTCTAGCCTCCTCCATCAACCTCGCGTCCCTCGGATATCTCCCCATCCTTCACGCCTTGCCTTTTGTAGCTTCCATCGGCCTTGTCATTATTGTCGGGTCTTCCTTTGCCAAGAGGTCGCGCCTCCAGCACTTCATTCATTGCCAAGTCACACTTGGACTCTCCTTGTTGTACTTGTATTTTGCACACTCACAATGCATATCAAATACAACAATAAGCCTAACTTAAACCTTTGCCCAACCATCAAAACCTAGGGTCACACTAGATTGCTTCAACACTAATATGAGATCATTTCAAACCCACGTTGGGCCTAATATAAGATCATTTCAGACTATCGTTTGCCATGATTTACTAATAACTAAGACCATCAACAGACCAATATAAATAAATATCACAATTTCCAAACTATTTAATTTTAATAAATTATTACTTCATTCTTAAAATTCACAATTATAAGTTGTACCTGAGAATCTAAAAGTTTTAGAATTTGAATCCCAATTTTGAAATATATTGACCAATATACTACGGATATGCTATATATCTTGTATTTCTAAGAAAATACTAAAGGGGGACTGATTTGATCATTGTTATGTGTCGATCATGTAAACTAACACATCCATAATATCTTCCTTTCTTTGTAGATGTTTCAAAAAAAACTATTAAAGTGACCTAACATGTTGTCCCAATATAGTTTCTGTCCAAACTGGTTGAGCCTTTGCAAATCAAATGACTTTGAAGGTGATACCTTTGCGGATAATTTAACAGCAGAGGATGAACCATCCAACCCACTTCCTTCCGCCATTATGAAAGGAGAGTATTGACAGAAACCCTAAACTTCACTGTAGAGACGGACCAGTATGGCTTTTCGTTGGAAATGCTTGATGTCACCTGACGGACACACGAAGACATTTATGTAGTCTTTCGATGGGGGGACGGTCTCGCAATTAAAATTATGCAAAAGACTTTCACAATTAGACAATTAAGAAAAACGTGCAAGTTGCACGAGTTACGACAGGGAAGGAGAAAGATGTTGACATCATTAACATCCGAATCATCAATAAAATATTTAAATCTAAACAATTCAAATATGTTTCGGACACATTGCAAAATGGGGTGGGGAAAGATGATGTTGACGAGAGGAGGTATAAGAGGACTTTCACATTTTTAATACGCCTTTTGGCAATTATACAAGCATAATAAATACCATATTCTACGCCTATTTGGTAAAATGCCAAATATTAAAATTAAACTGAATAATTAAGGTTTTTAACTCGTAGTTTTTTTTATTTACATTTTATATTCCCTAAACTATAGTAACGTTTATCAATAATCTCAATATAAATAATTTTTGAAAAAACTTAATTGGTTTTAGCAATTTTTCGTTATTCAAACTAAATCTAACATAACCGAATTAAAATTTTAGTATTAACCAAAATAACTCAATAAACTGATTTTTTGAAACTAATATTTCAATTTAATTTTGATATTTCCTCGTTAAACTAAACTAAACGTATCCTGATTTTATATCTTATAATACGATTAATAATAGTAGCAATAATAATAATTAGAATTTACATAGCAGTATCTCCAGTCAAAACAAGAGTAACAAAATGTTTGATCTTTATTAGAAATGTCTCACCACTAGTTAATCTTTGCAACAAAATCACTTACAAAATTCCTAGATAGCTCTTATTCGAGGAACAAAAATACAAGCATTCCTACAAGAAAATAACAGTGTAATTCACATCCATTTGAGACTCCTGTTCTAATGCTTCTCATCTTTGGGAATGTCTTTCTTCACTGCCTGAGAATCCAAGTCCTTCGGTGCTGATCGTTCCACAGATCTGTAGTAGATAGATGATGTGTAGGATAAAGGACAAGATTGGAATCGCAACGAGAAAAAAAAAAACATTTTTCCTTAAAACTATGGGGGAAGAATCAGCATTAGAAGCTCTATGACCTTCACTTTATATTTATTAGTGGCAAAGTGAAATAAGAAGCAATAGAATGTCCCTGTTGAGCAACTACTATACACCACATATGGCCTAAAATGAGCTTGAGTTGATATGATAATGGATATAATGTGCAAAATCATTAAGAAATATTATGAATGAAGAATAAGAAACAGTTCGACACAAGCGGATGTGACTTTAAAACTCTCTAAAAATTTGTGAGGTCGGATCAATCTTTATTCAGACAATTTAAAATCGCAAAAAGTGTGGAAAGGTTAGTTTGTAGCTTTATTGCGTAGTTTTACAAGAAAAAGCCTCAAAGAGCAAAAGACAAAAAAATGACAGTCAAGTAACCAAGTCAACTCACACTAAAATAGAGATATTTGCATACAACAACAGAAGTATCTTTCTCCGCTGGCCACCATTTGATTTTAATGTCTTTTTCTATCTCTAAATGTGATTGAGAAAAATGGCTCTGGTTGACACAATTCTTTCTTTCCCCATAAATGTGTAGGATCGATGCGCTGGGGGATAGTGCTCGTGATTTCTTCACACTTTTAAGAAAACAATCGATCAAAATTAACATAGCGGAAAGAAAGAGACGGAAAACAAACAATCGCTAACAAGTTTATTTTTTTACTTGGTTCGAAGTGTGATAACTTCTACTCCAAGACTCACACTCGTTGAATGTTTACTTTGGACAATTCACTAATAATTTAGAGAATTGCAAGTCAATAATTTAAATGCTATAACGGAAATTATACCTACAACTAAGGATTAGAAGTTCCGGGCTTTTGGTCGTCGGAGTCGCGTTGCAAAGTCGTAGCGTCGTCTTTGGAGCAATGCACAAGAGAGAAATCGTTAATTGAAGTTCTGTTGAGAGAGCTGCTCAAAGACTTCTTTTATAAGCTGTTGAAGGCACCTCCAAGTGTAGATTTTATTCCCTAAGCTTCGGTTGCGATAATCACCGCATTCTGCAAATTTTATCCTTTCGAAGATGCCTCCACGCCAACCTCCAAGACACCTTCCAGGCACTACAAGGCGCCTCTGCGCCCATCCGTACGATGCTTCGGCCAAGGCAGCCGAGCCACCTCCAGCAGCACAGGAGACGCCTCGAGCACTATTCATCCGAGTGTTCTTTTGTGCATTTCACTTCCTGCAAGGCATGTTAATCCAAATACCGAAGATACCCTGCAAAACAAAGTTAGCACAACAAATAATATCGAAATAAAAATATTTGGCAATCTTCGGACTATCTGGTTTTGACTTTCGGATTTCTCTCGAAACTCTCGTCGAACCGACGCCCTACTGTTCCCTCTACGGGGAATGCGTCATCACCTATTCCTCTCAAGAGAGTTTACCTTTTGTCAAACCGGTCCTCCAAACCGTTTAGACTTTTGCTCAGCATCCGAGACGTCCGATCTCTGACCCATCTAGTCTTCCGCCTAGTGTCTGCAACCCCAGGACTTTTACCTAGTGTCCGCGACCCTAGGATTTTGCCCGAGATCTTTGACCTGCCAAGACTTTGTCTAGTCCCCCAGACCAAGACTTCATTGCCTAATCACAACTAGGACTTTCCACCTACCTAGTATCCACTAAGACTTCTTTGCCTAGCGTCAACTAGTACTTTTAGCTTGTCTAAGATCACTTAGAACTTTCCTGCACACTCAGTTAGACTCATTAGAACAACAACACAGTTTAACTTTCAACCTTTGACAATATCAAAACATAAATTTGATTAGCTGGTGCTTCCAACACCAACAAAATGTACTCATCACAAGTACAGAACTATCTTTCCCCACCAACCACCTATGGATTTCCAACAAGTCTATCTTATCTCTAAATGCAATTGAGGAATTGGTTCAGATATTTCATGATGATGTAGATTGTCTCTCATGAGATTAATTGGTAGTAATAACTAATAAAGCTCATGAATGTGTTTACTCCATATGATACCAGCAAGAAAATCAGCTTTTTTCCAATATGTGTATTACACTTTGGCTTTTCTTACTTTCTACTTTGGATATGATTGTTATAGAATTGTTGGATCAATGATAGTTCGCATCCTTTCAACTGTCCAGAAAAGGAAGCACTTTTGGTAAGGAAAAAACATGGTTGATACTACACGCACAAGAGTCATCAAATTTTGAAGATAACAAAATTCAGTGTGGAATTATTTAGTTCTTGGGAAGTATAACAACTAGCTACTCAGAAGCTTCACTCCTTGTCAATTGTTATGCTAAGTGGGATTCATGTATTCCATATATGGTAATTTTGGTTATTGTTTATTATGTTTTATTAGATGATTTTTTTTTCAAATTTATTTTATATTTAATAGTTTCATTGGAGGATTCTACTTGGTTTTACATTTTTGAATATCTTCAACTAAGCAAACAGTTGCATATTCAGATCTCCAATTTGCTATATGATCTCTCCTATTAATTTGATTCATGAATGGATGCACCTGGTTGCCTATTATTATAATTATCAATCGAACAGCTTATACATTCTCGATGTAATATCTAAAAAATGTTACTGGGCCACACAAAACAAAATCAGATATCAACTTGGAACAAACATCCACCTGCAATCTTTAATTTTATCCTAAATAGGCTAATTTACAAACTACCAAACTCATTACATGCACACAAAACCCTAGAAAATTTCACATATAAACTTAAGTAACTGAACTAGAAGCTCTAGGTTAATCAACTATTCACAGTTTAAAGTCCAGAAACATTATTCCTTAAGAAAATGGGGTCGCAGACGCAATCTAAAAGGGCATTAACAATAAGCAATAGGTCCATAGATTTTGAAAGATCGATGCTTTCTTAGGTTATAAAATGCATGTTTGAAAAAAATATACTCGCGCACTTGGGTGATATCATTTTTTGGGGGAAAAAAAATCAAGATTTTAAATCGCCATTTGCAGATGTTTATAATCAACTTAATGTGATATATATGAAATGCTTGAAAAGGCTAAATAAATACTTAAAACTTTAAGGAACACATTGTGCTAGTGTGAAAGCCTATCTCAGAGTAGTAAGATACATGAACGATCCACACAAGCTCAAATGGTCAATAATCAAACAAAGGAACAATAAGCTGATCATATGCACAAAGAATCGTGTCATATACTTTACTCGAAGAATCAAACGGTTTTAAAGTTGCACATTTTCTTACTTGGAAGCCGAGGTGGACTCTTCTTCGAGCCACTGGCGGATGTGGCGCACGTTTCGGCGGAAGATAGCGGCGGACTGTTTCACGTCGCTGCGGAGGAGGAGGACGGCAGCGGTCACGCCCACTACCGTCAGTATGAAGTTGGTCAGCGCCATCGTCTCTCTTCTCTCAAGTAAGCTATGAAACCCTAATTGAACTTGAACTGAGACGAAATCATCGATACCGGATTTGCGAATAAAACGGTCGATTATATGAAGCAGGTGACTGCAGCAATGATATAAACCGGTTTCATTAATACCGTTAGTTACGCTGTGATGGATCCGAAATTGGAATTCACTATTTGTTAAACGGTCGTTATATTAAGCACAAAACTGTGACAATGATATAAACCGGTTTATTAACACCGTTATTTCAGCATCTCAGGATCCTCGTTGGACGGACTGCTTCTTCGATGTTGAACAGCGTCTCCGTCTCCATCTCCGAGGACGACGGCGATGTCGTGGGGAGGACGCGAGTTCGCCCTCGCCATAGGCGCAAGAAGACGTGGCCTGGAGGGCGGCGCGAGATCCTCCCTCGGGCGGCGAGGGCCGCGATTCGATGGTGGCCGGTGTTGTTGTTCATCCCAGTCATTATTCTTCTCTTCGAGATCTCGAGAGTGGGGAGGAAGCTTCCCGACGATGACCGACCCAATCTGAGCGCTTCCTCCAAGGAGGAGGAGTCGCCGCGGAACTTAAATCGACTCGATCGGATGACCAGAGTCGTTCACGGCGTTAGAAAGCGTATGCTATCTTGAAATCTCTTCTCTTTTCATGATAAAATTCGGAGCTTTGTATATCTTTCTTGGTTATCATTCCATTTGGGAAATTTTCTTGATGAAAAATTTGATCTCTTAATGAACCAGAAATTGACAAAAGCTCAATGCAATGTGGAAGAATCAACGAATAACATTTCTGGTTAGCATGTAGTTCATCCATTGAAATGCATGTTTCACTATAATCATTATGTTCTAATCCTTTAATGCATGTTTGGAAATCTTAGATTAGTGTTAGCTACGAGTTGTTTAGTATAAAAATGAGTCAAATTTAGATCTTTCACTAATATTCGTTCTCTTGATTTGGCAGCCTGCCTTAAAATCCTTAATGCAGAGCAGATAGAAAAATTAGAATTTCCAGCATCTGCAGAAGCTGATTTCCCTGCCAAGAGTGTGCTATACAAAGTAGAGACTGGTGAACACCATGTTGAAGGCAATGGTACATTTCTGCCGAAAACAGAAACTACAAGGTTTAATTTGTTTACTGGATATCCAACACTTGGTGAAAGAGAACAAAGTTTCAAGGTCTTATTCTGCTCCTTTATCATTTTTCAGTGCTTAATTATACTTCCAGTAGCCATTCCCTGTTTTTTTGTATTATGTGAGAGGTTATTTGATTACATGTTAACGTGTTAATGAACTATCAACTATCTATAAACTTAGGGCTACAACCGAGTTGAACCAAGTGGTGTTCTTCCTTCAATCTCTCAGCATGATTCAACTACAAAGGGATCTCTAGCTTGGATTTTCTAAATTTTACAGAGCTAAAACATTTGCTAGTTTTGCTTAGGTAGCTTAATGATTTATGCTTATTTAGGTATTTAAATGAGCTGAAAAAACTCAATTTATATTAGAATCTGACAAACATAGTTTATAGCCTAAAATCTTTCTCATTTTTTATATCAAACACATTTAGAGTGTAGTTACTAAAAAGCATAAAATTTAAAAAATATTAATATTTGTTAAGGTCAACCCACAAATGTTTTGAACCTTCCAACGGAACGTTGGAGCAGGTATTCTATATGATCAAACTTGAGGAAATCAGCAAAGAGTGAGGCTGAGGTGAATGACTAATGTGGATTATTGAGGCGTGGAGTCTAGGTAGGAATTAAGAACTGAGTGGTCAAGTGGTCAACCAAGGTGAATTCCAATGGTGAAATTTCAGTCATGATGGAACCTCTCTCTCTCTCTCTCTATTGCCATCCTCCCTTACACTATTCCTTGGGTTTGTATTTACAGGCCTTGGAACTCATGTGGCCATATCGTTAGGTTTGTCACGCATCCTAGGTGTGACATCAACTGAATTGTCACAGGGTTGATGTTATGTTGGCCCTGGTTTAGTGATATGGCGTGATGCCCCAAGGGCCTCCATGGTGATGCATGTTCTGTCAATGCAAGTGGTGTTTATGAATCTACCCGAACCATCTCTCCAAACCGTGTTGGCCTTTGAGGTCGTGAGCTGCAATCAATATTAAGTTGCAATTCAGTGTTGTTCCAATTAGTGATAAAATGATAGAAAAAAGGTTGAGGTGGTATGCATATCTTCAAAGATAATCAAAAGATTCTATATTTTATCAGAGCAAAACTAATATGGGATAGAGAGAGATCAAAGAAATTATTAGTGAAATTTAATTAAAAAATTGATTATTAGTAGTCTAACCTTGCATTGGACTTAATGAAGAGACAAGATTCATGGAATCAACCCCAAATAATTGGGACAAACATGATTTGATGATGGTAATAGTTATGAAGCATTAACTTATCTTACAAGCTATATGGTAGCAAAAGGTGGAATCCGCCACACGGTCGGCCCCACGACCATGGAGGTAAATCGGGAAGTTGTAGTTAGCCAGTGCGGAGGAGAGCTTTTTTCCTCGACTTTGCCGAGATTTGAATCCTTGCCCTCTGGTAGCAACTCTACTCCGCACTAGCCAACTCAAGCTATAGCATAAGCATTTGATTGATCACAAGGTCACATCAAGCTTAAAATTAGCTCATTCATGAGTCTATATGCAAGCTTGTTGATTATCTCATAGTTAATGCTGCTCATAAGCTTGTAAGTGGCATGTTTGTTAGCCTTTAGATAGGTTTATTTGTGACTTGCAAGAAAATCTGTCCTTATGAGTCAATTCACTAGTTCATGACTAGTTCATGAGTGTGCATAATAAACACACAGTAATCCTTCTCACAATCTTATATCAGCAACATTATGTCTTATTCTATCTACTCATTTAGAAAGTGCCAACTAAGATAGCTTGCCTCTCTGGAACTCTATTAAACTTGAAATGAGAGCAGATAACCTGAGAAATATCTTTGGATGAGCAGTGGCTGTCTTATATGTTATATTTAATTTTGGCACATCCTCATTTCAGGTTAATGAAACTGCTGCTGTGCATTGTGGGTTTTACAGTGAAAGAGGAGGATTTAAAATTCCTGATGCTGACAAAGATTATCTGAAAACCTGCAAAGTGGCAGTCTCAACATGTGCATTTGGTGGAGGGGATGATCTGTACCAACCTATTGGAATGACATATGCATCACTAAATAAGGTTTGGGCTGCCAAGGTGTTTCTCACACAGAACAATTTTACATCATTCATGGAATCAATCATCAATCTACTTCACATGCAGGTTTGTTATGTGGCATTCTGGGATGAAGTTACTCTTTCATCCCAGAAAAAGAATGGGAAAGTAATTGGTGAAGACCAATTCATTGGTAAATGGCGCATTGTGGTTGTCAAGGATCTTCCTTTTTCAGATCAACGATTGAATGGGAAAATACCCAAGGTATTTCTAAGCCATCATAATTCATAGAGAATTCACTTTTCACCGGTCAGTTTAGGCAAATATTATTTTGTCTGAGAATTTACTGCATTTTCATGTGATTTATGGGATCTCTATGTTAATCACCCCTTGTTTGCTTCAGATGCTGAGCCATCAACTTTTCCCTAACTCAATGTTTTCAATTTGCATGTCATTTGTGGAATTTGTATGTCAATCACCTCTTGTTTGTTTCAGATGTTGAGCCATCGACTTTTCCCTAACGCAAGGTTTTCAATTTGGGTCGACTCAAAGTCTCAGTTTCGAAGAGATCCAATTGGTGTACTTGAAGCTCTACTTTGGCGTACTAATTCTGTGCTTGCTATTTCTGAGCATGGAGCTCGGAGCAGCCTCTATGACGAAGCAAAGGCTGTTATTAAGAAACACAAAGCCACACCAGAAGAAGTCGAAATTCAACTACATCAGTATAGACAAGATGGTATTCCCGACGAGAAGAGGCTGAATGGAAAGAAAGGTCAGTATCTTAGTCTTAACTACAATTGAGGGCTGATCACTGATAGTATTATCACTTTGCAGCTCTAGCTGAAGCATCTGTGATAGTGAGGGAGCACACTCCATCGACAAATATTTTCATGTGTCTCTGGTTCAATGAGGTCGTTCGATTCACTTCAAGAGATCAACTGAGCTTCCCATATGTTCTCCGACGTCTAAAGATCCCTCGAGTAAATATGTTTCCTGTATGCACCAGAAAAGATCTCGTGAACAGTATGGGGCATACCCGCAAGGTGAAACCTCTTGTAAAGCAAACCAGTTAACCCTTCGATGCTTAAATACTCACCAAACACACATCTAATTCGTTTTGGATTAACTTCTTCACTGATATTGAAGTGATGATTTGGACAATCCAAAAATAGTGATCATTAGTTCATTTGTTTTAGTGAATGATAGTAATCCCAGCAGTTCTTGAGTGATTAGTTCTGAGTTTGTTTCTTCTTCCATTTTACCTGCCTAGTGATTCTGTGTAGGATTTGAAATCTACCTAGTGATGAGAATTTTGTAATATAGGTGTTCAATAAATCCTTATTAATTTTTTATACTTTTTGTAATGTATTTTAAAAATCATTTAATATTGTTGTTGCATATAGATAGTGTTTTCTCATATTTTTTTTGTATGATGATTAAAAAAGAGAGTCCGATGCACGGAGCTTCCGTCATGCGGGTTCCTAGGGTTAAAATTATTTCTGTAGTAAATATAATATTTTTAGATATTCCAAGTCTTGTCTGCACTGT
Source organism: Zingiber officinale (assembly GCF_018446385.1). NCBI lineage: Eukaryota > Viridiplantae > Streptophyta > Magnoliopsida > Zingiberales > Zingiberaceae > Zingiber > Zingiber officinale. The sequence goes on from NC_055986.1 coordinate 91,563,583, forward strand.
TAGAATAATATAGGTGTTGTTAGGTATAATCTACCATATCTCATATGTAATTCTATGTTTACTCGGAGGAAGCAGAGAGAGAATGAGAGCAACTTTGCGTCCCTAACCTTCTAATGATCATGGTTCGACCGCGATGCAAGGAAGGTTCATCAATTTGTCAAAGTTTGTCTAGTATTAGTCTAAAAGTCTACAACTCTTGATAATAATCCGGCAATTAACAATTAATGAAGATAAGGATAATTAATCCTTTTTATTAATTTCGTCTTTCTCTTTCGTATTTGAGTGAATCTATCAAAATAAGTAAACACTTTTCTACTTTACAAGCCACGGTAGCAAAAAAAAAATCACAAATCTTCGTAATAATAATATTATTCTCTTTTTATATTTTACAAAAAAAGTCTCATAGATATTTGTTTTTTTAACCCATGATTTTTTTTTATATTTCTAATATGAGACTTGATTTTATTTTTAATAATCCAAACATCAAATGAATTGTCACTATTTTTTTAATGGTACATGCTTTTCCTCGAACATTTAGTCACTATCGATGTACTATAAATATTATTCTCATATTTCAAAATTTCCTCTCAAGTATCCGGTTACTATCGACCTACTCCGGACATTATTCTCATGACCCAGGTATCCTCTCAAGCATCCGATTACTATCAACTTACTCCGGGTCTCCCTTCAAGTATCCGATCATTATCGACCTATTCCAGTCCTCTAAGACTTTTTTCACCACATAAGATTCACTCCCTTAGGATTTCCGTCAAGCATCCGATCACCATTGATCTGCTTAGACTTTTCACCACATAGGGTTCACTTCTCTAGGATTTCCACAGAGCATCCAATTACCCTTAACCTACTTAGACTTTTCACTTACATGGCTCGATTTGGACCATTACTTTGATATCACTTGTTAAGCCTAAAAGAATTCATATATCTCTACAATTGTATTATATTGTACTCTAAAACTTTTTCACCACTTAAGTTCACCTTCAAAATTTTTACCAAGCATCCTGTCACCCTTGATGTACTTGAATTTTTCACTTCCTAAGATTCACTCCTCTAGATTTTTCTCAATCATCCGGTCACCTTTGATCTGCTTGGACTTTTTACCCACATTATTCGATCTAGATCATGACTATGATACAAATCTTAAGACTTGAAGAATTTACATATTTCTATAATAATATAATATTATCTATTTTAAACCTAAATCCTTATATATTTTCAACGTGGATGATATTCCTAACAATTTATCATAAAACAAGTTAATTTAATCCTCAATCTCTAAGAAACAACGAAAAGATAACTTTAACACTTTTTTATTAAGCAATCAACCATCATGCTTACATTGGGAAACAAAGTGATAAAGACCAGCCCTAATTCCTCCTAAAGCTAATTCTAAAGTAATCCCAATTGTGAAAAGAAAATCCCCACCACGATGATCATGGAAGATGATTAATCTCATGATGAATCTGCTCAAAGTGGGACTTAAAAACTCTATAATGTGTATATTAATATGTATGCACTTGCCGTCCGCAATATAAATATTTCATCCGAAAATCTTTTCTAGCATTTCCTTGAAGGTTCCCTTCGTAGATCAAAACATAAAATAAAATAGGATAAAAATTAAAAAGGCTATTGTTTTCATAAAAAGATCACCCTAAATTTAAGAATATTAAAATAACATCCTAACTCTTTCTCCATACGAAAGCATCCTATCCTTTACGCCAACACTGTAATTTCATGTTAAGATCCTCCTTAAGTCAAAATGTTCGACCCAACCCCTTGTACACCTATGAGCCCAACACAACCGGATAGTCCAAACCGACTTAGATGGATCGGGTACACACAAACATTCAACTAGACAGTATCCATTATCATTCCTAGTCATATCTCAAGACTAGGAAAAAGAAAAACAGAGTTCAACGAGTCAGACAGAGTTTTGAGACCAGAAACACTTCATTCACTTAACATTTGCTTCAATGCTTCAAGTAAACGCAAACAAGCACCTACATGTAAACTTCCTTACTCTATAGCCACTGAGTTGTCTAAGAAAATGGCATGTTTTGATAACAAAACCTGATAAAATTGTGAGACTATTTTGAGATGGAATGAATCAATTCACGGGGATCTTTAGAAGAAAGAAGATCTATCAAGAGAATCAAGTATTACTCAGTTGATCTGGAGGAAACAATCTCCAAGCTCTACAAATAGAATTTACCATTTACCAAATCATATCACCAGGAAGCAACAAGCCACAGATTGAAAAGAGATGATGCAGCAGTTAGAAACCAAGCTAAGAATGCCATCGCAGTGGACAACTGGTACCGACCGCAAAACTTCGGCGGGCAGTAATTCCTATCAAAGTGGAGGAGGACATCTATAACACCAGCAGAGGCAGAAGCTGCGGCTAGGGAAAGTATTGACAGAACCTGACAGAGTAGGAGTTGGATAATCAATGAATGGAAACAGAGAACTGGAGATGACTGCATTTTAGTATCATATGGTGAAAATACACACCGCATCTCCTATGACGACGATCACCATCAGGCCAGGAAGTCGAAGAGAGCAGCCTGAAAATGCTGAGTAGATGTCGAACATTGCTAGTGTGCAGCTCCAAGGGATTACCAATCCCATGATTGTGACTAGAAAGCTATTATATAAAAAAATTCACATGTAAAACTGCCTCAAAATAGAAAAGTTTATTTGCATTATCTAACAAAAAACTTTAGAGAAGGATTCAATGACTAATTTATTGAAAAATAGATTAGGATATATGAGTTCAAACATTAAACTGTCTCCATTAGTTTGCCCAAAATGTTTCAGATGCAAAAAAACACCTTGCATAATTCATCCAACATTCAAGAAAAAATCTATCAAAAATCAGAAATGAAACAAAACTTACCTGAAAGTTGAAAAGAGCAAAGAATGTATATATGCATCTAAATAGTTTGATTGATTACTTGTACATGAACTCATAAATATTTTAATATGTACTACTCAATTCAGATGCACATCTTATACTAGCAAACCCTAAACAATTATTTTTGCATCAAAATAATAGCGAAGATTGAATCATTGTTTATTCGATAAAATTATCAGCTACAGAGAGTAGTCCCCATAGGGGTTACAAGGCAGTGCACTTAAGCTACTCAACCCAAAGCTAAAATATCACCAGTAAATTTTACTCTGATCCAGGAATATGGCAAAAGAAAGATGAAATCAGTAGTTCTTTTATGTTTTTCTGTGTAGACAAGTCAAAAGTTGGATGTGGAACAGATGGATCAGTTTTTTATTATTTCCTTTGCCAAATAATGAGGATAGACGGATATCTGAAGACATAAATATGAGCATTCGCCTTCAAAACTCAAATCATTCTCTCTAAAAAAATAATTAATAATTTCCTTCTGATCTACCCCTTTTCTTTTTAATTTATCGTGGCCGAAAAATCAAACTGATAAACAACAGAAACGGGTGAAAGTACACAATTTTCCACAAACCAGAGCACAAAGTCAAAGTTTCACTACACATGCATGAGAAAAACAAGCTACAACATTAAAATCCATACCAAAAAACGTCTACGCGTGTGGAACAACATCAACACCATAAACAAAATAAATCCGTTCTAATCGAAGAGGAGGAGAGGGATTAGGAACGTACCAGAAAGCGGTATAGCTGTAGAACTCGACGCCGACGGACATGAGGAGTAGGGCGGCGGAGGAGAAGATCGCCTGCCCCAACCTGAGGGACAAGCTGGCGGTGGTTCCGACGGAACCCTGCGTCTCATCCATCGCACGGCGAGGAGCGGCTCAAGGGCATGAGATCCTCGACGGGAGGAGCGATCGCGGCGGCGCTCATCTTACTCCCGCCCCGCCTTCTCCCCTTCCTCCGTTCGATCTCATGCCCTTCCCCTTCTTCGTCCTTCCTCTCGATCTCGGAATCGAATCGCAATCGACGGGAGAAAGACGAGAGAGCGAGAGAGAGACTTCGCCCTTTTGGATGCAGTGGACGCCTTCTCTTCTTTATTTCATCGTCATAAATAGGCATACCGATATACTGCCACGTGGAATTTTAAATCAGAAACGTTTTTTTTTCCTTACTTTTGATTTTTTTTTTAAAAAAATATCTACTAATGTCAACTTTTCTCATTATACTTTAATCACGTTTATCATTTTTTTACTCATTTTTACTAAATAAAAAACATTAAAATAACTTAATTTTTAATTAACTTGTGTGTGTGTGTGTGTTTGAGTGCATTATAGCTTTTTTTAACCACTTCCTAATATTAATAATTTTTGGATTAATTTAATGATCAGGTTTATCCGACAAAAAATGAAGTTGGACCAAATTGTCAACTACCACTTTATTGGACAGAAAAAAAAATTGAGTAGAAAAATAAAATCTATTTAATAAAAAAAACAAATTTAATAAGATAGTTTAATATTAATTATTTCACAAAATAGAAAATTAAAAATTATTGGTGTCTATGATTATCACGTTTAATTTAGAAAATCAAATTGCATAGAATTGGTGATGTAGGTAAGGCATCAGCAAACACCCACGTGGCTCAGGGCGAGGAATAATCTTCAGCCACGTGGCTGCAAGGACCGGTGGTGGAGAACGAATGTTCCGGTCCACCACCGCAAACATATTCTATGCGGTCGTGGAGCCGCTGGACTCTTCTGGAGCATGTATGGAAATCCTTCGATCGGCACCGTAGCTTTTTTTCCCGCCGCCGCAGCCTAGCAAATCTAGATACGGAAGCTCTTTTTCTTACCTGCGCGGGGCCCGCCACCAAACCTGATGAAGAAGACGGTGAGGGAGAGGGTGTGTTCCGAAGGATTAGAATAGCCATTGGTAATTGTGAAGGTGGTGTATCTTGTCAGCGCACTTTGAATGGACCGGCAATCAGCGTTTAAAAGCGTGCAATCTTGAACCAGCAGCCAGGAAGGCTCCACGTGTCAGACATAGCTACCGGACCACCACAAGATTCCAAAACATCTTTAAAACTATAAATATATATAAATAAATAAATTCCAAATCCAGCCACGCAAGTAACGTACCTTTTTAATAAATTTGATAGTCGGTTGTAAAAGAATATATTTAATTAATAAGCTTACATACTAATATATGTACTTTATTATAATATCTTTAAAATATAAAAATAATATAAGTTTTATAAAAATAAATAAATTTTAATTAATTTATAAGGACAACAACTTTATTATTAATAATAAAAATTTACTTGATAGGTTTCGTAATAAATGTATTTAAACAAGCTAGGTAAGTAAATAAGTTTGAGGGTAGTTAAGTTTCACAAATAGTCAATTTGGAATTGGTTTATTAAAATAGTTACTTTATTTAGTATAGATTCTAAAATATTCGTAGAATATTGAATCCATCAAATCAAACAAATTAAGATAATTATATTAAATCGAATCAAACAAATTAAGAGAACCTTATGGTCAGCCGGGTACTTAATCATCACTGCACCTTTGTTTTTTTTCTAGTTGACATCAATTTATACACATTAATTTTGAGAATAATCAATTTGGTCCCGTCAAAATTTTCCACCATGTCAAGGATCATTCGATGCTTCGTTGGCTAACCACTGGATCATGATGTTGTTTGTTTTGTCCATGCTGACTTATCCAAAGAAAAAACTCATCAGCCTAACCTCTTCGTTCTCATTGTCGTTGGCACTATATTGATTGTTAGGGCGAATTCAGAAATTAAAATTGGAAGAGTTTGAACTTAATGAGAAAAGGATGGGTTGGATTTGGGTGTAGAAGGGATGAATTTTAATTGATTAAATAAAAAAAAAAACCTTACATAAGATATTATTTTAATAAATTCTGAACAGCTTTAATCAAAGTTAGTGATATTACTTTGAACAAAATTACTCTAAAATGAGGTAAAAGAGTATTTAAAAAAAATAAATTATGAATAGGATATTATTTTAATAAATTTTAAAAGAAAAATACCCTTTTCTTACCGAGGTAAATCAAAAAAAATAAATAAGTAAATGAGAGGGTATTTCTATCAATTTCACTAGAAACCAACTCTTATTTATTTTTATAAATCTAACATATGGTGTGATCCTATTTTAAAGTAGGGAAAATAGCTTACTAGATACGCAACTCTGATGTTGACTGAATGAGGACTCCTTGCTATAAAGAATAACTCCAAAGTACTCTTGTGTATCAAAAAGAACTTTAACAACTGGGCCAGAGAATGGATCCCCGGTACAGATACTCTAACGCTCAAGTCAATAATCTAGTCTAATGTGATGAACAATGGTGAACATTAGTAATAGATGCGTAGAATTACGTACCCTCGCGTAATGTAAGTGTATCTATGCTTTTAGATGAAGACCTCATTTTATAGTGTTACTATTAGTTAATACATGCATTTTAAAGCATTTTCAAAAAAGGACAGACCATAAAAATACTCTGACAATTTTTCCAAAATAAACTCACAATCTCTGTATTTGTCATAAGGGAAGCTTCTAGTGTATAGCTTGCACATGGAATATTCTTTATTATCCGTGGCATAAAACACCAAAATCGAATGTGAGGTCGTTGAGTTGAGAAACCCTTAATATGTTTAGCTTGCAAACTGATTGAGTTTCTCTTGTAGTCTGATTGGTCGTTGCTTATAAGAGCAAATAGGTCGGATTTAATGAATGTTGTTGGGGACTCGTCCCTCGCCTGACCTCTTTGTTTGGCCTAGAATTTAGTCAGACCGAGTGCCTAGTCTACCCAACCAGACCATAGGTCCGATTGGCTAGCTTACTCGACTGAGAGAGTTAACTGTGTTAAACTCCGAGTGATGAAGGGGACCTTGCTCTGGATGGGGCTGACTCAGCTTAGAGTTTTATCAATAATGAGGTGCTTGGGGTTAGACCGACCCCAAGGTCTAGTTGGATGACCTCCTAGTCAGGACAATCGTACATACTGGCCTCAAGTTTTGACCCCTTCTTGACCTTGACTGTCATGTCAGTCGGCCTTCTTAACTTTGACCTGACTCGGAGGCCCCACATTATTCACCGTATCACAAGTCTCTCCTTCAATCTAGTCAAAGGAGGTTGTAAGTCCGACTGACTAGACACTTATGTCACTTGTGCCTCCTCCGATTGGATGTTTAATCTTCGTTCTTCTAATTTGATCACTTAGATCACATGGATGTTGTAATTGTTAGTTAGAGCCCTAGAGTCAATCATTTGATGATTGTTGTATGAACTCGTTGTATCATATTCTTATATATAAATAAAGACATTTGTTTTTGGTTATTATACTTACTTGTATTGGTGCCAAATAACTAAGTATAATAGCGTCCTTGAGTAGAAGGTTCTTACCTATATCAATCGATTGGTTGAATCGATAGTGAGATGATATAGGGAACACTACTCTTAATCATTCCTAGTCGAGTATTAACATTCAGGGACAATGTTAATGCGACGAAACTAGCATGTAGGTCAACTCGATGACTTGATCTCACAAGTCATGGATATGGAGATATCAAGTTGACACATGGGTATGCATTGGAGAATGTATACTGAATGACCCGCCATGAGAAAGTATCATGGATCGTTATATGAGTGTCATATACTTTCTCATGTGGCTATTAGTATGACTATTAGTCCTAGGACCTGAAATCACCATGGTTCCCTACATAAGGAGTTGCATACTTTGGCTTCGTCAAACGTCGCCCGTAACTGGGTGGACTATAAAGGCGATTACTAGATATGTAACAAATTATGTGGAGGGATGTGAGTGATGTAAATGGAATCTATCCCTCCTATATGACGAGAGTAACATCAATATTCTTGATAGAGTGAGACCACTAAGTGCATGGTCATGCCCAAATGAGTCAATATGAGATATTGAGCTCATTTGATTGAGTGAGTCTACTTGGAGTTCAAGATTTAGATTGATTAGAGGATGACACGGTCTATGCCTCACATTAATCAATCTAAATGTCATGGATAGAAGGACACTTGTCATATATTGTGAAGAGTCACAATTAGTAGTCACAAGGTGATGTTGGATCTCAACATTCTTATAACTTGGGTAGTAATGATGTGTTGCTAGATACCGCTCATTACTTATGCTTCTAAATGGGTTTAGGAGCATTGCCAACATTATAAGAATCTATAGGATCACACACAAAAGGCAATTAGATGGAGATTAGGTTCATGTGATGAACCAAATTAGATTAAGAGTAATCCAAATTGAACTAATTGAGTTGAACTCAATTTGGTTGATGTGTTAAGTGAGTCTAATTTGAACTTATACTCATTTAATTAATTTAATTCAATGAATAGAGATTCATTAAATTAAAATTGACTTGAACCAATAGTTAGATTAGATCAACCAAGAGAGAAGTGGTCAAGTTTGACTTGACTTGAGAGGAAGATGAAGAGTCAAGTTTGACTTGACCATTTGTCACCTCATTGGTGAGTTGGCATTAAGTGGCTAATGGTGATATGCCACATCATCAAGGTTGCTTAAGTGTGTGTGCCGCCTCATGAGGGAGACCAAGAGTTGTGACTCTTGGTATCCCATGGAGGTTTAAAAGCCTTCTTTTCAATGTGGCCGACCACTTAATTCAATTGGGGTTTTTCATTTGGTGAGTAACCTTCATCTTCTTCCTCCTCTCAACCTATCTTCTCTCCCTCTCTTCCTCCTTGCCGTGACCATCAAAGGTGCTAGCACACCTTTTGTTTGGTTTTCTCCATCTCTTGCTTGTGTGGATACACATAGAGGAGTATCTACTTTGATACTCTCGAGATCCGGCGAACCGTGGACGAGCGGGATTAAGCGAAGGGCTTCGCATCAAGGGTAAATTCTTATCTTGTAGATCTAAAGTAGATCTAGGTTAGAAAACTCATACGTGAAAGTTTTTATGAAATTTTATTTCTTCGCACGGATCCGTGGCATGGGAATTTCAGGGTTTCCGCAACGCAAAAAACGGTTTTTGCGGCCCGAAAAACCCAACAGTGGTATCAGAGCCACGTGCGAAGCGCGTACGAGTTTTAATTTGTATTTTTATGAAAATTACAGATCTGTGAATTTCTGTAAGTTTGTGATTTTTATAGATTTTATGGGTAATTTTCTCGTAGAAGCAAAGCACAAGTGTTTAGACACTTGTAAGCTTCGACTACCTAGAAAATATTTCCGAAACGGCAAGGTTTCGCCCCAAATCGTTTTGGGACAGCAGACTAAGGCACTGTAGGATCGCTAAGGAACACTCGCGATGGTTATATCGCGGGTAGGGGTGCTGCCCCTGACCCCGCAAGGGGCTTCGTTCCGCGATTGCGCCCGAAAATCGCTAAACGGGACCGCTAGGAATTTTTTACTCATAAAATTGTAAAAATTGTAAGAAAAATTACAGAAATTTCTAGAAATTACATAATTTAGTATTATGTATTATTTTGTGATGGTCATGGCCTAAAAGACCCAATTAGATTGGAAATTTGTGTTGTAATTCATATTATGGCCTACGTGCCATTTTCTGTGATGTGTGTGTTGTATATGATACGCGACCTGCGCGTCGTGCCTTTCCTATTTTTATATTCTTGTTGTAAATAGTTTAGACTCGAATGTAACTCGAGTTTCACCTTTGTAATGTACAAATTGGAGCGGTGGAAGATCCACTCGAGACGGAGTTACGAGGAGGGCGCGAGCAACACAAGGTGGTCAAAGGAAGGAGCTTGAGAAGCTGTTGACCTTAAGTTGACCATCCGATCTTCTCATTGGCTTGAGAAGATCGTAGTAGGGTCATGACTAATCACAATATATTTAATTAATTGCTTGTGTGTGTATATGTGATGCATGCTAGAATAGTAATTAATTAGCGCCTTAACGATTAGATTAGATCTAAATCGCGTACATGATGCACCCTAACGATTAGATTAGATCTAAATCGCGTATATGATATACCTCGTCGATTAGATTAAATCTCAATCGCGTTAACTCGTAATGCCTACCATGCCGTGATACCTGTCACTACCTCGATCACATGTTATTGTTGAATCTGCCAAAGCAGAGCAACACATATTATCTTGGTAGGATACGGAGGGACAATCTTGGTCCCGCCTATCAACGTATGGGCGAGTACAACTCAATTAGATTGAGTAACTAGTTAACTCAATTGGATCGAGTTTAACTATAGGCATTTTCCAATGGTTGGTATATAGGTCAAAATCACGTTTATATTAACTCTTGGGCGTATTAGCCAAATCTAACTCGAGTTTTAATATAAATGCAGATCTTGATCCTATAAACAAGAGTTGCATAGAGATGTAATTGGTAATTAGTTACCTACCGATCATACTAAGTCTTGGGCGATTTAGCCAAAGCTAACTCAGGACATAGTATGATGTGGATCTTGTCCCACATGAATTATAGAATTCAGTGGGAGCATCATTTAATTAAAGGCCTAATTAGATGATTACTAGAATATGATGTTTATTTATTTTCTGCAATTTCTTTGTAGATTGTCATGACGTCAAATACGAACTCTTTCTCCCAGCGTTCTGTCCTTAAGAAGGACAAGCTCAACGAAGCTAATTTCCTGGACTGGTACAGGAATATGAGAATTGTTCTCACACAAGAACGTAAACTGTACGTTCTAGAGAAGCCCATTCCTGAGGCACCTCCTACCACTACCACGCGAGCTGACCGAGATGCTTACAAAAAGCATCAAGATGACGCATTAGATGTGTCTTGTCTCATGCTCACAACCATGAACTCTGAGCTTCAGAAGCAACACAAGTTGATGGGTGCTTATGATATGGTTGAACATCTTCATCAACTATATCAAGGACAAGCAGGGCACTGGAAGAGGAACTGCACAGGATACCTGGAAGATCTTAAGAAGAAGGGAAATAAGATTTCTACTTCAGGTATACATGTTATAGAAGTCAACCTCTCTATTTCTTCATCGTGGGTATTAGATACCGGATGTGCTTCTCACATTTGTACTAATGTACAAGCGCTGAGAAATAGCGAGATAGACCTACGAGTAGGCAATGGAGCACGGGTTGCTGCTGTTGCTGTAGGAACTTATCATCTATCTCTGCCTTCTGGGCTTGTATTAGAATTAGATGAATGTTGTTATGTGACTACTTTAACTAAGAACATAATTTCAATTTCTTGTTTGGACAAGAAAGGTTTTTCATTTATGATAAAGAATAAATGTTGTTCAGTTTATTTAAATGATATGTTATATTGTAGTGCACCTCTGATGAATAGACTCTATATTCTAGACCTTGAGAACCCTATCTATAACATAAGTACCAAGAGATTCAAGTCAAATGACATGAACCAAACCTATCTCTGGCACTATCACTTAGGTCATATAAATGACAGACGGTTATCCCAACTCCATAAAGATGGTTTGCTGGACTCATTTGATTTTGAATCATATGAGACATGCGAGTCATGCCTTCTAGGCAAGATAACCAAGACTCCCTTTAATGGACACAGTGAGAGAGCGATTGACTTGTTAGGTCTTATACATAGTGATGTATGTGGCCCTTTCAATGTCACTGCTAGAGGTGGTTATAGGTACTTCATTATATTTACTGATGACTTCAGTAGATATGGTTATGTGTACCTAATGACACATAAGTCAGAATCCTTTGAAAAGTTCAAAAAATTCAAGAATGAAGTACAAAACCAGCTTGACAAAAGTATTAAGATACTTCAATCAGATCGAGGTGGTGAATACCTTAGCCATGAGTTTCGTGACTATCTAGTTGAGTGTGGGATTCTATCTCAACTCACTCCTCCTGGAACACCACAGTGGAATGGTGTATTCGAAAGGAGGAATCATACCTTATTAGATATGGTACAATCTATGATGAGTCACACAGATCTTCCTATGTATCTTTGGGGCTATGCTCTAGATACACCAGCCTTCATTCTCAACTGAGTTCCATCTAAGGCTGTAATAAAGACACCATATAGGATATGGACTGGGAGAGTGCCCAAGTGTCTTTTATGAGGATTTGGGGTTGTGAGGCTTACGTTAGACGTCAAGTCTCGGACAAACTGGGACCCAAATACGACAAGTGCTATTTTATTGGATATCCCAAGGAAACGAAGGGATATTACGTCTACATTCCCAGTCAATACAAGATAGTTGTGGCTAAGACTGGGGTATTTCTAGAAAGGGATTTTGTTTCTAGAAAGACTAGTGGGAGTACGTTCGATCTTGAAGAAGTTCAAGATGTGGACCATAGCACAGAAGCCTCGATGGAAGTTGAACTGGAACTACAAAGTGTTGTGGATGATGTTGTTCCACAAGGAGTTGAGGAATCACAACCAGTTCAAGTAGACCTACCTCTTCGCAGATCTGATAGGGTACGTCGTCAGCCTGAGAGATACTCATTTCTCTTGTCTGACCATGATGACATTGTGCTCATTGAGGATGAGAATACCTCCTATCAGGAAGCTGTGATGAGACCAGATTCCGAGAAATGGCTAGAGGCCATGAGATCCGATATGGAATCCATGTACACTAACCAAGTATGGACTTTGGTTGATCCACCTGAAGGAGTCAAACCCATTGGGTGTAAGTGGGTCTTTAAGAGAAAGACTGACATGGTTGGACTTATTTATAAGGGTCGCTTGGTAGCTAAAGGTTTCAAGCAAATTCATGGTATTGACAATGATGAAACTTTTTCTCCAGTAGCGATGTTTAAGTTCATTCGGATCATGCTTGCTATTGCAGCGTACCACGATTATGAGATCTGGCAGATGGATGTCAAAACCGCGTTTCTGAATGGAAACCTACTCGAGGATGTGTACATAACACAACCTGAGTATTTTGTAGATCCACAGTATACTGGCAGAGTATGCAAGCTGCATAGGTCCATTTATGGACTAAAGCAAGCTTCTCGGAGCTGGAATCTTCGATTCGATGATGCAATCAAACAGTTTGGTTTCATCAAGAATGAAGATAAATCTTGTGTCTACAAGAAGGTTGTTGGGAGCACAGTTATCTTCCTTATATTGTTTGTGGATGACATACTACTCATTGGGAAAGACATCCCTTTGTTGTAGTCTGTCAAGACTTGGCTAGGGACTTGTTTCTCAATGAAGGACTTAGGTGAAGCATCCCATATTCTAGGCATATAGATCTATAGAGATAGATCTAAGAGATTGTTTGACCTAAGTCAGAGTACATACATTGACAAGGTACTACTTCGGTTTGCCATGCAGAACTCTAAGAAGGAATTTCTGCCGATGTCACATGGTGTGAGTCTTTCGAAGACTCAAGGTCCCTCTTCTAGAGAGGAGAGAGACCGCATGGATCAGATTCCTTATGCTTCAGCCATAGGATCTATCATGTACGCCATGCTATGTACTCGTCTTAATGTCTCATATGCTTTGAGCATGACGAGCAGATACCAGTCAGATCCAGGTGAAAGTCACTGGATAGCGGTCAAGAATATTCTTAAGTACTTAAGAAGGACTAAAGAATATTTCTTGATATATGGAGGCGATGACGAGCTAGCTGTAAAGGGTTATAGTGATGCCAGCTTCCAGACCGACCAGGATGATTATCGATCGCAGTCGGGATTCGTATTTTGCATAAATGGTGGTGTTGTGAGCTGGAAGAGTTTGAAGCAGGACACAGTTGCTGATTCTACAATAGAGGTCGAGTATATTACTGCATCAGAAGCAGCAAAGGATGCAGTTTGGATCCGCAAGTTCATTACTGAGCTTGGCGTGGTTCCTAGCATAGCTGATCCCATAAAGCTCTATTGTGACAACAATGGAGCAATAGCACAGGCTAAGGAACCTCGCTCACACCAGCGGACCAAACACATATTACGGTGCTTCCATCTCATTCGAGAGATTATCGAGAGAGGAGATGTGAAGATTTGCAGAGTACCCACAGAGGCTAACATCGCAGATCCCTTGACCAAGGCTTTGGCACAGAGAAAGCATGATGGTCACACTAGGTCATTAGGCCTTAGAGCCTATACTGATTGGCACTAGTGCTAGTGGGAGATTATTAGTTAGAGCTCTAGAGCCAATCATTTGATGATTGTTGTATGGACTCGTTGTATCATATTCTTGTATATAAATAAAGGCATTTATTTTTTGTTATTATACTTACTTGTATTGGTGCCAAATAACTAAGTATAATAGCGTCCTTGAGTAGAAGGTTCTTACCTATATCAATCGATTGGTTGAATCGATAGTGAGATGATATAGGGAACACTACTCTTAATCATTCCTAGTCGAGTATTAACATTCAGGGATAATGTTAATGCGACGAGACTAGCATGTAGATCAACTCGATGACTTGATCTCACAAGTCATGGATATGGAGATATCAAGTTGACACATGGGTATGCATTGGAGAATGTATACTGAATGACTCACCATGAGAAAGTATCATGGATCATTATATAAGTGTCATATACTTTCTCATGTGGCTATTAGTATGACTATTAGTCCTAGGACCTGAAGTCACTATGGTTCCCTACATAAGGAGTTGCATACTTTGGCTTCGTCAAATGTCACCCGTAATTGGGTGGACTATAAAGGCGATTACTGGGTATGTAACAAATTATGCGGAGGGATGTGAGTGATGTAGATGGGATCTATCCCTCCTATATGACGAGAGTGACATTAATATTCTTGATAGAGTGAGACCACTAAGTGCATGACCATGCCCAAATGAGTCAATATGAGATATTGAGCTCATTTGATTGAGTGAGTCTACTTGGAGTTTAAGATTTAGATTGATTAGAAGATGACACGGTCTATGCCTCACATTGATCAATCTAGATGTCATAGATAGAATGACACTTGTCATATATTGTGATGAATCACAATTAGTAGTCACAAGGTGATGTTGGATCTCAACATTCTTATAACTTGGGTAGTAATGATGTGTTGCTAGATACCGCTCATTACTTATGCTTCTAAATGGGTTTAGGAGCATTGCCAACGTTATAAGAACCTATAGGGTCACACACAAAAGGTAATTAGGTGGAGATTAGGTTCATTTGATGAACCTAAAGGATTAGGTTCATGTAATGAACCAAATTGGATTAAGAGTAATCCAAATTGAGCTAATTGAGTTGGACTCAATTTGGTTCATGTGTTAAGTGAGTCTAATTTGGAATTAGACTCATTTAATTAATTTAATTCAATGAATAGAGATTCATTAAATTAAAATTCACTTGAACCAATGGTTAGACTAGATTAACCAAGGGAGAGAAGTGGTCAAGTTTGACTTGACTTGAGAGGAAGATGAAGAGTCAAGTTTGACTTGACCATTTGCCACCTCATTGGTGAGTTGGCATTAAGTGGCTAATGGTGATATGCCACATCATCAATGATGCTTAAGTGTGTGTGCCGCCTCATGAGGGAGACCAAGAGTTGTGACTCTTGGTATCCCATGGAGGTTTAAAAGCCTTCTTTTCAATGTGGCCGGCCACTTAATTCAATTGGGGGTTTTTCATTTGGTGAGTAACCTCCATCTTCTTCCTCCTCTCAACCTATCTTCTCTCCCTCTCTTCCTCCTTGCCGTGACCATCAAAGGTACTAGCACACCTTTTGTTTGGTTTTCTCCATCTCTTGCTTGTGTGGATACACATAGAGGAGTATCTACTTTGATACTCTCGAGATCCGGCGAACCGTGGACGAGCGGGATTAAGCGAAGGGCTCCGCATCATGGGTAAATTCTTATCTTGTAGATCTAAAGTAGATCTAGGTTAGAAAACTCGCACGTGAAAGTTTTTACGAAATTTTATTTCTTCGCACGGATCCGTAGCATGGGAATTTTGGGATTTTCGCAACGCAAAAAGCGATTTTTACAGCCCTAAAAACCCAACAGTAATTTGCTGCTAATGTTTCTATTTGAAGCTTCTAATCGGCTATGCTTGAGAATTGTGGATTGGTGAATTTGAGATGCTGATTGAAATAGTCTGTCAAGTGGATTTTTCCCCACTAATGAGTTACATTAGAATTTGAGAGTTGTCGATCAAAAGCTTTGGGATTGGAACTTGAGTTTGAAAATATCGATCGTCGAGTGGTGCAGAGCGAGCAGCCACGGGACCAAGACTCTAGATTTTCTGGGCACATGAGCAAATATGTTTATAGCTCGAGCAAACAGTGTGAGAGTCTAGAGTTGGACATGTGAGCAGGCACACTTATAACTCAATCGAGCGGCATGAGAGTTTAGGACTTGTTCGTGAAAATAAGCTCACTTATAACTCGATTGAATGGTCAGAGACTCTGGGACTTGATCGTGCGAGCACACTCACTTATAACTCGGCCAAACGATCTGAGTCTGGGACATGGGCATGTGAGCAAGCACGCTTATAACTCGACCAAGCAACTCGAGAGTCTAGGACTTGGTCGTGAGAGCACTCTCACTTATAACTCGACCGAGCGACACGAGAGTCTAGGACTTGGTCGTGAGAGCAAACTCACTTATAACTTAGTCGAGCAGCACGAGAATTTGAAACTTGGTCGTGAGAGAAAGCTCATTTATAACTGAGCCGAGCGGCACGAGAGTCTGGGACTTGGTCGTGAGAGCAAATTCATTTATAACTTGGCCGATCGACATGAGAGTCTGGGACTTGGTCTTGAGAGCAAACTCACTTATAACTTGGCCAATCATCACGAGAGTCTGGGACTTGGTCTTGAGAGTAAATTCACTTATAACTTGGCAAAGCTGCACGAGAGTCTAAGACTTGGTCGTGAAGCTCACTTATAACTCTGCCAAGCAGCATGAGAGTCTAGAACTTGAACATGAAAGTAAACTCACTTATAACTTAGTCAAACAACACAAGAGTCTGTGACTTGGTAGTGAGAGCAAGCTCCCTAATAACTTGGTTAAGCAACACAAGAGTCTAGGACTTGGTCGTGAGAACAAGCCCACTTATAACTCGGTTGATCGGCACGAGAGTCTAGGACTTGGTCATGAGAGCAAACTCACTTATAACTCAGTTGATCAGCATGAGAGTCTGAGACTTGACCGTGAGAATAAGCTCACTTATAACTCAGTCGAGCTGCGCGAGAGTCTGGGACTTAGTTGTGAGAGCAAACTCACTTATAACTCAATCGAGCAACATGAGAGTATGAGACTTGGTCGTGAGAGCAAGCTCACTTATAACTCAGTCGAGCGGCACGAGAGTCTGGGACATAGGCGCAAGGATAGACTTGCTTATAACTCGGTCGAATGACATGAGAGTCTGGAATATAGGAGGCGCGGTATATGACCCAAATGCTTTGGAGATCTAAGGAGACACGATGTATAACCGAATGCCTTGGAGAACTAAGGAGATACAGTGTGTGACTCAAATGCCTTGGAGGACTAGAGAACTTGAGGCACGATGTATGACCTGGATGTCTATCCAGTCTGGACTCCTATTTGATAAAGAAATATTTTTAAAATTTGAATTCTAAAATTTAAGTTCATACTTATCTTAAGATGACTTGAGCCGATAATCTCAAATCGTCAAGTGGGGATGGATGAGTAGATTGGTATGGCAGAGCTGTCGATCGGGGTATTCCTACAACTGGATTTGTTTTGGCACTACCGATCTACTAGAAATTTTGGTCCTTTGGGATTTTCGGTCAACGCCTATTTTGACTTTTGCTGATCGGATTTGACTTGCCATTTGATTACTATCGATCAACGTTTGTTTGGGGATGTTAGTCGGACTTCACGTGAAGATGCTACTCAGATGTTTTGATCCTTGAATTTGTTGATAGGCTATTTGATTTGTGAGTTTGTCCGACTCTTCCTACTATGTTCTCGAAGGAGATCCTCGAGAGGTGGGCAAGGCTGACTCTTTATTTGCTTCTCTTGATTAAGCAGTTCGACGAAGACTCATGGCATATTGATGACACTCACAGGTAACATGATAAGGAGATTGATGGTAGTTACAAAAATGTCTATGCCTTTTATACAGTGACTGATATACTTCCCCCACTACCCTTTCTGTAGGTCTCGATAGGCCAGCTAGAGGAGGGTGAATAACCCTTCAATTAAGCTAAAAAAAACTTTTACTTTTGCTTAGCAATGATGCACAATTAGATTAAACAAATATAAACAATTAACATTAAAAAAATAACTTAAAAAGAATCGGTAATGATGCGGTGATGATGAAGGGCCCCACTCCGCTGTCGCAGTGGAGATCAGAGGAGATCAAAGTCAAGATGGAGATGGCATCGACCGATCGGGAGAGGCATGCCCCGACTGGGGAGGCAGCTCCGACCCGCCGTCACCTTCGATATGGGAAGCAATCAAATCGACGCTCAAGGGAGAATGTGCAAAAGCATAAGCCGAGCAGTTATCCCGCTCAGCCAGACAACAGAGATCGATCCACTCGACTAGACAACAGAGATCGATGTGCAGAATTCTTCAGTCGAGCGGCTATCCCGCTCGGGCTGGCGACAGGCCTATGCCAAGCGGCTACCCCGCTCGGCCTGACATCAGGCTTCAGTGATAGCAGAGTGAACCTTCGGTCGAGCAGACACATACTAACGAACAACAAGGTTCTAGCCGACCAGACAGGCCACCAAGGCGACGGAATTCAAGCTGAGCGGCCAATCCGCTTAGCGTAAAAGTATACTCCTGATGATATCCAGTGATGTCCTTTTGGGAGTTGGTGTCGTCGACACCGGACATGGGCTGCCAGAAGATCATACTGCAGAAGCTTCCACTGTCACTTCAGAGATATGCTTGGCTCGTTAAGGTACTGTGTTAGTGACACTTTACTGACACATCTTTTCAGGGAAACCTTTGAGAAGCATGCTCACCTTGGGAAGCATACACGTGCACTACCAGAGCTCTATATAAAGGGGGTCCAAGCATCAGCAAAGGTATGCGATATTCACTGTTTGTACTACAGTTCTTGTTGCTCCGCTTCATTCCTCATCGCCGATGACTGACTTAAGCGTCGGAGGGCTAACGCCGGGGGCCCCTTCCCTGGCTCGGCAATTACGTAGTCTGTGTTGCAGTTTTGCATGAAGTCCATAGGAGGTCAGCGTGAGCACCACATCCCTAGATTTCCATCTCTTCGACTTTTAGACAGGATCACATTTGGTGCCGTCTGTGGGAATGTCACCTGCATCCAAGTCGAGAAGATGGAGGACGCTGGATGACTCACCACTGTGACGATCACTCAGGAGGAGCTTGAGATGCTCGTTCAAGCCTGAGCAACAAAAATGATCGAGCAACAACAACAACAACAACAGGCGTTAGATGATCGGCAAGCTTCACTGCCTGCAACTGTTAGAGTGTATACTAAAAGCTTAGATTTTGTAAACATTTATTTGTTGAAATAAAATAATCACATTGGTCAATATTTGTATTTATTTGTTAAATGTAATTGATCAATTAATTTATATAGTAGATAACATGGAGTGTGGTGTCACACTCAGAAGATCATGTTGTCGGTTCTCTATAAATTATAAACAGTTGCTCGCGACTAAGATGGAAAGGAACAAACCATCAGAATAGTCATAGTGTAATTAAGTATTAGTTTATCTTAACTAATAAATTACACTGATACACTTTAAGTGTATTGAGTAGGATCATTTAGGTATGTTCTTTTTGTACTGACTTAGTAAAAGAACTAGACCTTAGTTATTATGGAAGTGTGTGCTCTTAATCCTAATATAATAACAAGCACATATATTTAATATTTATTTCTTTGACTTATCAAAGGGTGAGGTTTAGCTCGATAAATCAATATGCTCGATAAATCAATATGCCCGATAAGTTGGGAAATGATATTACTTATAGTGTGTATTGTTGATTATAGAAGGAATATGTGTCCTAGTTATCTAGGTTGAGAATGTCCCCAATAGGAGCTCATAAGGATTGCCATGTTAAACCCTGCAGGTGGACCTAGTCCGACATGACAATAAAGTTGAGTGGTACTACTCTTGGAGCTAGATATTAATTAAGTGAGTTGTCAGTAACTTACTTAATTAGTGGACATTCGTAATCTTAAACACAGTGAGACTAACACACTCATGATAAGAAGGAGCCCATAATGTAATTTGGGATTGGTGCGGTAGTGCGGTAATAACTCTCTAGTGGAATGAGTTATTATCAATGAACTTGAGTTATGTGTTCAGGGCGAGCATGGGATACTCAAGCTCATCGGAAGGTCAAAACCAATTTCTCCTCTAGGTCTCTATCATAGCCTCATTATAGCCTCAAGTCCATCCAAATGTAAGGCTCTTCTTGGTGTCCAAGAAGGGGGTCGGATCATTGCTTGGTGACCAAGCAATGGCCGACCACATCCTCTTATAGGGGTCGGCCCTATAGCTTTATGACCAAGCTTGTAGGGGCCGGACAAGATTAATTCAAATAGGAGGGGTGTTTTGAATTTTTAAAATCTTCTCTTTGTAGAAAACTATAAGTTTTAAAAGAGAGATTTTAATTTTTAAAACTTTCCTTATTTGAATTAGGCCACATGTTTTAATAGAGAGTTTTAAAAGTTTTAAAACTTTCCTTTTTTAACCATCCTCATGGTTTAAGAAAAAAAAGGAGATAAGTTTTAAAATTAAAATTTTCTATCATTATGTTAAAAAAGAAAATTTTTAAGAGAGTTTTTAAATTTAAAACATGGTTTTAATTTTTAGAAACTTTCCTTTTTTAACTCCTTCTTTAGGAAAGAGAGCTTGTAAAATTTTATAAGAGTTTTTTCTCTTGTAAAATTTTATAAAAAAAAATTATTTCTTTCCTAAATATGGTGGACGGCCACCTTGCTTGGTGTCCAAGCAAGGGGCCGACCAAGCTTAATCCTAAACCAAATAGGATTGATCTCAACCATTGATTGATGATTGATTCAATCAAGAGGAAAGAAAAGGAAAAATAAAAAGGAAAAAGGAAAAACTCTTGGATGATTTTATTTTTGTAAAAGGTTTTTCCTTATTTGCCTTGGGCAAGTAATATAAAAGAAGGGGTGAGGGGGTTTCATGAGACACAACTCTTTTTGTTTTGCTTGGGTGATCTCTTGGTGGCCGGCCCTCTCCTTTCTCCTTTTCCCTTTGCTCTCTTCTCCTTGGTGGTGGTGGTGACCGAATTCTAGAGGAAGAAGAAGGACTCTTTTGGGTGGTGTTCATCTTGGAGGATCGTCGCCCACACGACGTCCAAGGCGAGGCGAGGAATACGGCAGAAGATCTCGAGGTCATTAGCTTACAAAGAGAAGGTATAACTAGTAGTTTCCTTCCACATCATACTAGTTATTTTCTTTGTAAAAATTCTAAATACAAGAGGCAATTAGATCTAGTTTATCGAATTTATTTTTCGATTTTGTGTTTTCTTCTTTTTCGAATTTGTGATTCGATTGTTCTTTTCGGTTAACCTAGAGTTATTTAAGGAAATAAATATTAGCTTTCCTTAAAAGGCTTTGCCTAGGCGGTGGTGGTTGCTCCCATATCGAAGAAGGTCATGTACCTCGCCATGCAGTCCTGGAAGCCAATTTTGGAAATTAATATTTATGGAATTAATAATCTAGGTAGATTTGAATCAATAGTGTTAAGTTCCGCTTGCGATTCAAATCTAAACCATTAAGAATAGATAAGTTAAATTTAGAATCAATGATGTTAAGTTCCGTCTGCGATTCCTAATTTAACTTCTAAAGAACACAATAGATTATTTAAGGAAAGGTTTGACACTTGTACAAAAAAAATTGTACAGTGGAACTGGTACGTTTTCCTAGGATTAACCAACAGCAACATCGGCAGCCGACAAACGAGCAGGGCAGGAAGACCGAGCAGAGCAAATCTCCGTGTGGGGACAGAATCGAAGGTCGACCAACACACAGGGGGAAGCGTTGCCTGAGCCGATCCCCTTTCATCGGGCTCTGTTCCAAACCCCCTCGGAGATAGCCCAAGCGCATCAAGAATGGGGATCGTCTTCGAATGATGCTCCCATTCGTGATGCACGCAAAGGCAAGGCGCCTCGAAGAAATGCGTCTCCTGAATGGATCAACTGGCAGTTCTCAGAGGAGATCTTACAAGACCCTCTGCCTCGACATTATACTCCACTGGCGATCCGGACGTACAATGGATTGACCGATCCAGATGATCATTTGGATCAATTCGACAATGAGACCACGCTGCACCAGTAGACAGACGGGGTGAAGTGCAGAGTCTTTCTCACTATGCTCTCCGGATCGGCGCAGCACTAGTTCTGAAGATTGCCGGACGGCTCGATACGAAGCTTCAAAGATTTCCGAGCAGTGTTCCAACATCATTTTTCCAGTAGCTGACGCTACCAGAAGACGAGCATCAACCTCTTTGCCCTAAAGCAAGGGCCCAAGGAAGCACTCCAAGCGTACATACAGCATTTCAACCAAGTGACCATGGACATCTCCTCGGTCTCGTTCGAGACAATGATGAACTCCTTCACTCAGGGGCTCACCGAGAGAGATTTTTTCCGATCGCTCATCAGAAATTCACCCAGGGACTTCGACCATATGCTCAAGATGACCAATGAGTATATAAATGTGGAGGAAGCCCAAGTGGCTCGAAAAGAAGAGGCACTGATCAAACCCTCGACGCTGACCGAGCGATGACCATCAAGCAACCATCAGTCGCCCAAGGGGCCGAGGGCCGAAGGAGCGTGGCCGCACCAGGAGACTAGGGCACATGCCGTACAGCATGTGGCATCCAGTCGGCCGAAGGCATCGAAGGGAAAGGTATGGATGCCAATGTTTTGTTCGTTCCACCAATTGGTGAGGCACAACACGCGAGATTGCCACGGTCTGACACCAATCGTCAGCCGACCGGGACTAAGAGGATATCACCACCGATCTCCTTCTCTCGATCAGCGACAGAGGCATCGATCGACCGGGCGCCGAGAGGAAGAAAGAAGGGAGCCCGAGCGGCATCACCAACATCAGCGGAGGAATGACACTGATCCCTCCCGGGTCCTGGCCGAGTGAAATAGGTCATCCGCTTGGGAAGAAGAAAACAGGAACAACGCTTCCCGAGAAGAGATAGGCATGATCGCTGGAGGGCCGACCGACGGTGACTCCAATCGAGCCAGAAAGTCATACGCTCGGCGGTTGGAGATCCACATCGTGGGATGCAGTAAGGAGAAGGCCGAAGGGCCCCATATCAGCTTTGGCCTCGGTAACTTGGAGGGGGTGGAGATCCCCCACGATGACATGTTGATCATCCGAGTGGTAATCGCTAATTATACAATTCACCAAACTTTTGTTGATACAGGGAGTTCAGTGAACATTATTTTCAAGAAGACATTCGATCAATTACAAATTGATCGAAGTGAGCTGCTGCCCATGACGACACCGCTGTACGACTTCACAGGAAATGAAGTATTGCCACTCTGACAGGCCCGCCTGGCCATTTCTCTTGGAGAGGAGCCGCTGAGGAGAACTTGGACCACGAACTTCATCGTGGTGGACGCGCCATCGACTTACAATGTCATTCTAGGCCGACCGACCCTCAACGAGTTCCGGGTGGTAGTATCTACTTACTGCTAAAAGATCAAATTTCCGGTAGAAGACTGGGTGGGAGAAGTCAAGGGTGATCTGTTGGCCACTCGGCGATGTTACATCGAGATGGTCAAGGCCGAGGTGAGAAGCGCTAGAAAGACTCCGCGACTGGAGGTAAACGTGATTACTGAAAAACCCCTACCTTGGTATACGAAGAAAAGGAGGAGGTCCAGATCCAGCCCAGCCGAGCGGAAGCAACAACCTTCATCGCCGCTGACCTAGAGGAGGAGAAGAAGGTAGAGCTAGTCGCCTACCTTAAACAGAATCACGATGTCTTCTCCTAGTCGACACACGAGCTTCCCGGCATCTCCCCGAATGTGGCTCAGCATGAGCTTCATGTCCGACCGGGCGCTCGGCTGGTGAAGCGAAGGAAAAGGGACTTCAGTGCGGAGTAGAATGTGATCATCCGGGCAGAGATAGAGAAGCTACTGGGGGCCAATCATATTAGGCAAGTTCAATTCCTGAGCTGGCTAGCTAATATTATGTTAGTCTCCAAGACGGACACCAAATGACGGGTCTGCATCAACTTCCGTGATTTGAACAAAGCGTGCCCGAATGACTTCTATCCACTGCCTAGGATAGACCAGATGGTGAACTTGACGGCGGGCTGCGAGTTGATCTACATGCTCGATGCGTACCAAGGATACCATCAAGTGTCACTCTCTCGAGAAGACCAGGAGAAGGTCAGCTTCATTACGGCCGACGAAACGTACTACGACAATGTCATGTCGTTCAGACTCAAGAACCAGAGGCTGATGACAAGGTGTTCCAACGGTAGATCGGACGTAATATGGAGGTATACGTCAACGACATACTATTTAAATCCCTCCAACCTCCTGACCTATACGCAGATATCAATGAGACTTGCCGGACGCTGAGGACTTATGGGATAAAACTGAACCCCGGCAAGTGTCTGTTCGGCGCGAAAAGTGGCCGCTTCCTAGGGTATATCGTCACCGAGCGGGGCATCAAAGCCAACCAAGCAAAGTCAAAGCTTTGCAAGACATGCCTGTTAGGATCCTACGTACTCGGCTAGAGAGGGGGGGTGTGAATAGCCGCCCCAAATCACTCGTTTCTTCCTACAATTCGTTAGCGCAGCGGAAAAATAAACTAGAAACGAAAGAAAGAATATCAAACCTTAACACAGCGATGTACGAGGTTCGGAGATGATGCTCCTACTCCTCGGCGTGTCCGTAAGGTGGACGAACCCAATCAATCCGTCGGTGGATGAGTCCCCGGAAAACCGGCTAATAAAAACTCTCCTTCTGGGTGGAGAAACCTCGCCACAGAAACGTCTTGCAACAGCAAGAAAAGAGTACACGAGATACAACAAGAAATACAAGACAATATGAATGCAACAACACTAGCTTGCCTTCTCGTTGTCGACTGAAGTCCCAGATGAAGCAACAACTTCACGGACGGATGCCGACAAGCAACTCAGCAGTAGCTGATCCAGTCGTGGAATGAAGCTCACGCGAAGCTTGCGAAGAAGAGCTCAACAAAGCTCAAGCACCAGAACAGCAGCTCTGTCGCAGAGAAGAAGAGGAAGAAGAAGAAGCAGCAGGAGGCTCGCAGCAGCAGCCCTCCTTTTATAACCTGCGAAGAAAACGAAGAAACACAGAAGAAATCTAGCCGTTGCGTCGCAACGGCTAGTGCCTGGATCGGTCTGTGGACCGATCAGGCTCCATGTGGATCGGTCCACAGACCGATCCATTCCCTCCCTCGATCTTGGGTCCCCGATCGGTCCATGGACCGATCGGAACCTCCTGATCGGTCGGACCGATCGGGCTTTGCTGATCGGTCCCGGACCGATCAGCCCCTCTGCGCCCGCTCTGTTCGCCGATCGACTCACGATCGATCACCGGATCGATCGGTTAACACACAAGATGCTCGATGTGTTCGATCGATCACCGAACCGATCGAATATTCTCGGTATCACTGGATCGATCACCGGATCGATCCGACTCATGGTTTTCGCCCAAACCAAGTCCAAACCAACATCCGGTCAATCTTGACTGTTGGTACATTGCGCCTAGCATCCGGTCACTCCCTTGACCTGCTAGGACTCCCCGCTAAGTGTCCGGTCAATCCCTTTGACCCACTTAGACTTTTCTCTCCGTACCAAGTATCCGGTCACTCCTATGACCTACTTGGACTTCCCATCACCAGATGTCCGATCACCCTTGATCCATCTGGATTTTCCTCCCGGCTTCACTCACGGGACTTTCACCTAGCTTCACTCACTAGGGTTTTCACCGGCTTCACTCATCCAGAGGACTTTCTACTGTCCGGCTTCACTCACGGGACTTTCCAACCGCCTAACATCCAGTTAGGACTTTCCCAGCTCGCTCACTCAGGACTTTTCCGTGCCAAGTCTCCATACTTGGACTTTTCCAGTGCCAAGTCTCCATACTTGGACTTTTCGCGTGCCAAGCTCCCTGCTTGGACTTTTCAGTTGCCAAGTCTCCATACTTGGACTTTTTCCCGAATCAGGTCAACCAGGTCAACCTTGACCTATGGTTGCACCAATAATCTCCCAAACATCTATTCTTGTCCCTTATCAAGAATACAACTCTTCCACGAGTATCAAACATCAAAATACAACTCAACTAGGTCAACCTTGACCTAAGGTTGCACCAACAATCTTCCTAAGTCAAACATCAAAATACAACTCGAGTCAGGTCAACTCGAGTCAGGTCAACCAGGTCAACCTTGACCTAAGGTTGCACCAACAATCTCCCCCTTTTTGATGTTTGACAAAAACCCATAATCAAGTTAAGTTAACCCGACAACCTAACTTAGGTTTTCTAACCATCTTCCAATGTCCAATGTTCTTTCCTTGAACATTCTCTGGACATTCTCCCCTTAGGTTAACCCGATAACCTAACTTGGGTTCTCCAATAATTCTCCCCCTTTTTGACACACATCAAAAAGAATTCCAATGTTCTTCCTTGAACATTCCTTGACATTCTTCCCCTAGCTTAGGTTAATCCGATAACTTAACTTGGGTTCTCCAATAATTCTCCCCCTTTTTGACACACATCAAAAAGAATTCCAATGTTCTTCCTTGAACATTCCTTGACATTCTTCCCCTAGCTTAGGTTAATCCGATAACCTAACTTGGGTTCTCCAATAATTCTCCAATGAACACTCTCCCCTTTTTGACACACATCAAAAAGAAAAAGAGGGTATCAAGGTCAAGAGTTTCTTCCTAATGAAAGTCTCATACCTTTCATTGAAACTCTTAATTTCCCCCTCGATACTAAACTCAACAATCAACTTAGCGATAATCTCATATCACTAATCATCAAAAGTCTTGAGGAGTAAAAACTCCCCCTAAAAGTCAACTCCCCCTTGACAATTAGGTAAAACTCCCCCTAAAGGTCAACTCCCCCTTGACCATTGCACCAACAATGTCTTTGTGAGTTCCAAACCTTTAGAAATCCAAAAACACCATTTCCATAACTGAAATATCAGACAACAGCTGAAAAATCAGAAATTTGGCACGCCCTGATCGGTCCCCAGACCGATCAGCCCTTCACCAGATCGCACTCGTGCTACTGGAACTCACTGGATCGGTCTGCAGACCGATCCACAATACTCTGGATCGGTCCGCAGACCGATCAGATCTTCCCTGGATCGGTCCCCGGACCGATCCAGCCACTGAAATCAGAGATTTCTAATTTTCTCTCCGGGAGAAGTTCAGAAACTCACAGAAAATTACAGAAAATTCCAAAAATTACGAAACTTTGAGGATACATTTCTCATATCATACACTATCAAGGAAAAATAGTTTTCTATGAATATAGTTTCCATTTTTCAATCTTGATACAAAGTTCAAAAACTTTGAAATAGTTCAAGTTTAACTCAACTTTGTATCACAATGTTCAATGATGAATGCTATCACTAGGAAAGCTTCATCAAGGTTTTTCAAATTAATTTTAAAATGATTTTAAACCTATTTGAATTTAGGACCATAATCTTAGGGCTAGATGTACATGACTTGTACACAAGCTTTCCCTATGATCCTTAATTTCTTGAATTAGGGTCATCTAGGTACAAGGACAATGCACCTTGATCCTAACTCATGATCCTAATATCTCACACACATCTAAGGTGTATCAAACCACATTCAAGTCAATTTGATGTGAGATATGGGTTAAGGTATCTTAGACTAAGGTCTCATGCATTTTCTAAACACAAATTTGATCTCAATATCAAAATGTGTTTTTCATCCTTAAATCAATTTCATTGATTATTAATGCAAGAGATGGTGACATGGCATAAAATGATATCATAAGTAAAAACATGTGCCAATGTCATGATGTCATGGCATAAAGTTTGAAAACTTAAATAAACATGACATATAGATAACCTAAGCATTATCATGACATTTCAAATGATAATAAAATAAATATGATGTCATGACATGGCATATGGCAACCAATCATGGCAACTTAGCACAAATAAAATACCTAAATTCCCTATCTAAGTATCCTTAGCCTTTGCTAACTTAAAATCTAACCCTAGATTGCCCATATATCCCTAAGAGAAAACCAAAATCCCAATTATGGTATTTCTCTAGGTTTTCTTAAATTGTGCCAAATAAGATTAAAATCGATATTTTTCAAATATGGCACAATTTACTCTTCAAGGAGTAAATAATAATTCTTTTTCATTTTCAAAGGTTATCAAAACCTTGAAAATGCTCCTTGAGTGTCAATTTCCTCAAAGTTGGGTTAACTACCCTTCTAATTGGAGTTGACACTCTCTAACCCATTTATGGGATAGAGAAGATACTCCTAGGAACCCAATATCTATGTGAGCTCATTGGGTTCACTAAATATTCACTAGGGATGACTTCCCTAGCAACCCTCCTAATGACCCTCCTAGGCTTTGAAGCCTTGGTCATTTGGGACTCATCAAGATCAACTCTAGGGGTGACTCCCCTTGTGACCTTGGTGGTGGTCTTCCTAGCCCTAGGTTTTGTTCCATAATCGAATGGAACACTATGATAAGTGGGCTTGATCACTTGGGACTTAGGTTTGTGACCCAAACCTTTCTTATCCTTGGACTTAGGTTTTTGACTCTTAAACCCTAGAGATGACTTCTCCATGTTTTTAAGAGCCTTTTCTAAATTATCAAGTCTTGACCTCAAGACTTGATTTTCCCTCTCTAATGCCTCAAGTGTTAATTTATCATTTTTCTTTGAGGTATTCCTAGGCATATGTCTAGATGATTTGGGATTTCTACCTAGATTTTCCTTAGCCTTAGATGAGTTAATTCTAGGGTTGGCTTTCCTAGTGTTATCCTTATCTAGGCTCACATGTTTGGCACCTAAGCATGTGTATCGATTTCTATAATTAACATGCTTATCATTCTTGACAATAGCAATAAGGCTACTAGCATGCATCCTACTAGAATTGCAAGAATGTGCCTTAGAGATTACCTTAGGGTTTGCCCTAGCTCCCCCTATACATGTGCTCGATCTCTTGTCCTTGTGAGATTGCCTCCCTCTCGGACATTGGCTCCGATAATGTCCCCTTCGCTTGCATTGGAAGCACACCACGTGCTCCTTGCCCTTGCGTGTTGGGACTCCGGCTTCCTTGACCTTTGGTGCCGGTGGAGTCTTTCTAATCCTCTTTGGACATTTACTCTTGTAATGTCCATACTCCCTACACTCAAAGCACATTATGTGTAATTTATTTGAAATTGAAATGCTTGAGTTACCTAGGGTTGAGGTGGGATGTATGCTTTCTTCTTCATCCCTTCCGGAGATAGAAGCTTCTTCCTCTTGCTCCATTCTTGAAGAAGAACTCTCCTCCTCTTCTTCCTTATATGTTGAGTAGCCCTCAACTTCTAATTCCTCTTCTCCATGATGTGAGCTACTTGGCTCACTTGACTCCTCTTCATGGCTTGAAGTGGAGTTCCCCTCATGGAACTTAGCCAAGTTGTTCCACAACTCCTTGGCATTGTTGTATCCATCTATCCTACACAATATATCATTAGGTAATGAGAATTCAAATATTTTCATTACCTCGTCGTTGATTGTGGATTGGTGGATTTGCTCCTTCGTCCACTTCTTCTTCTCAAAAGGTTTTCCTTCTTTATCCATCGGAAGAGTGAAACCTAATTGTACACAAGTCCAATTTTCAATGTTAGTCATAAGGAAATACTTCATCCTTACCTTCCAATACGCGAAGTCGTCGCGATCGTAGAAGGGTGGAATGGTGATGTCTTCTCTGAGTTGATCCATCTCTAGCTTTGCTCCCACGGGTGTTGATCCGATGAAGAGCGACCTGGCTCTGATACCACTTGTTAGGATCCTACGTACTCGGCTAGAGAGGGGGGGTGTGAATAGCAGCCCCAAATCGCTCATTTCTTCCTACAATTCGTTAGCGCAGCGGAAAAATAAACTAGAAACGAAAGAAAGAATATCAAACCTTAACACAGTGATGTACGAGGTTCGGAGATGATGCTCCTACTCCTCGGCGTGTCCGTAAGGTGGACGAACCCAATCAATCCGTCGGTGGATGAGTCCCCGGAAAACCGGCTAATAAAAACTCTCCTTCTGGGTGGAGAAACCTCGCCACAGAAACTTCTTGCAACAGCAAGAAAAGAGTACACGAGATACAACAAGAAATACAAGACAATATGAATGCAACAACACTAGCTTGCCTTCTCGTTGTCGACTGAAGTCCCAGATGAAGCAACAACTTCACGGACGGATGCCGACAAGCAACTCAGCAGCAGCTGATCCAGTCGTGGAATGAAGCTCACGCGAAGCTTGCGAAGAAGAGCTCAACAAAGCTCAAGCACCAGAACAGTAGCTCTGTCGCAGAGAAGAAGAGGAAGAAGAAGAAGCAGCAGGAGGCTCGCTGCAGCAGCCCTCCTTTTATAACCTACGAAGAAAACGAAGAAACACAGAAGAAATCTAGCCGTTGCGTCGCAACGGCTAGTGCCTGGATCGGGCTGTGGACCGATCAAGGCTTCG
Source organism: Zingiber officinale (assembly GCF_018446385.1). Classification (NCBI taxonomy): domain Eukaryota; kingdom Viridiplantae; phylum Streptophyta; class Magnoliopsida; order Zingiberales; family Zingiberaceae; genus Zingiber; species Zingiber officinale. Next base: position 91,594,107 of record NC_055986.1, read on the forward strand.
ATCGCGACACCGATCATTCCCCCTCCTTCTGTGGTCCCCGATCGGTCCATGGACCGATCAGAATCTCTGATCGGTCCGTGGACCGATCAGGGCTCTCCTGGATCGATCAGGTGATCCCTCAGCCTCTCTGCTTTCAGAGTCTCGATCGGTCACCGGATCGATCAGTTAACACACTGATATACTGATGTGTTCGATCGGTCACCGCCGATCGAGAATATTTCGATCACCGGATCGATCACGGATCGATCCGACTCATGGTTTTCGCCCAAACCAAGTCCAAACCAACATCCGGTCAATCTTGACTGTTGGTACATTGCGCCTAGCATCCGGTCACTCCCTTGACCTGCTAGGACTCCCCGCTAAGTGTCCGGTCAATCCCTTTGACCCACTTAGACTTTTCTCTCCGTACCAAGTATCCGGTCACTCCTATGACCTACTTGGACTTCCCATCACCGGATGTCCGATCACCCTTGATCCATCCGGATTTTCCCCCGGCTTCACTCACGGGACTTTCACCTAGCTTCACTCACTAGGGTTTTCACACCTGCCTAGCTTCACTTTTTACTGCCTGGCTTCACTCACGGGACTTTCCAACCGCCTAGCATCCCGTTAGGACTTTTCCACCGCCTCGCTTCACTCACGGGACTTTCCACACTGCCTAACATCCAGTTAGGACTTTCCCACTGGCTTCACTCCTGGGACTTTTCCGTGCCAAGTCTCCATACTTGGACTTTTCCCAAGTCTCCATACTTGGACTTTTCGCGTGCCAAGCTCCCTGCTTGGACTTTTCCAGTGCCAAGTCTCCATACTTGGACTTTTCTAGTGCCAAGCTCCCTGCTTGGACTTTTCAGTTGCCAAGTCTCCATACTTGGACTTTTTCCCGAATCAGGTCAACCAGGTCAACCTTGACCTACGGTTGCACCAATAATCTCCCAAACATCTATTCTTGTCCCTTATCAAGAATACAACTCTTCCACGAGTGTCAAACATCAAAATACAACTCAACTAGGTCAACCTTGACCTAAGGTTGCACCAACAATCTTCCTAAGTCAAACATCAAAATACAACTCGAGTCAGGTCAACTCGAGTCAGGTCAACCAGGTCAACCTTGACCTAAGGTTGCACCAACAATGCCTCCGCCTCGGAATTTAAAGGAAACTCAACGGTTGACTGGTCGGATCACGGTGCTGTCCAGGTTCATATCCAAGTCATCCGACCGGAGCCTGCTGTTCTTCAAAGTGCTTCGCCGAGCCATGAAATTCCAATGAGACTCCGAGTGCGACCGAGTTCTAGAAGAGCTGAAGGAATATATAAACTCCCTACTTGTATTAGCCAAGCCATTTGTTGTTGAGCCACTTTGAATTTATCTATCATCCAACGAACATGTCGTTGGATCGGCTCTGGTTAGGCAAAATAGCAAGAGCAGCAGTCTGTATATTTTTTGAGTTATATATTGAAGGATGCTGAATCTCGCTACACCAGTCTCGAAAAACTAGCGTACGCTTTGATTCTAGCCGCTCGAAGGCTTTGTTCATACTTCCTAGAATACACGATCATCGTGCTAACTAACAGTGCCCTAGGATGAGTCCTTCTCAACCTGGAAGCATCAGGAAGGCTAATCAAATGGACGACCGAGTTAAGAGAATTCAACATTCAATATCAATCACGAGCGGCAATCAAGGCTCAAGCCTTGGTGGATTTCGTCATAGAAGTCTAGAGTAACGAGCCAGCGGCAACATGGAAGATATATGTGGACGACTCATCCACTCGACAAGGCAGTAGAATCGGCATACTGCTTATCTTACCACAAGAAGCCCAGATGCAGCTCGTCGTTCGGCTGGATTACCGAGTCACTAACAATGAAGTAGAGTATGAGGCATTGATAGTCGGCCTACAGGCAGCTCGACATGTGGGAGCAATTCAAGTCCTCATCTACTAAGACTCCCAACTTGCCGCCCAGCAGTTATCTGGAACATTCGAGATAAGCAATGCTCGGCTAAGGCTCTATGCGGAGGCCTTCGAGAAGCTAAAGACAAACTTCCAGGAGGTCATCATACAAAAGATCCCCCGATCGAAAAATCAGGCGACGGACGAATTGGCAAAATTAGTCAGTTCGCTGTCCCCGATCGTCATAGGGCAGCCGATTGAACAAGTCTCGCTCGTGGCGCACATCGACTGGATGGAAGGAATAACCTTTCCGAACGATTGGAGGACGGTCCTAACAGAGTTCTTGTGGTCTGGAACTACACCTGATGATCCGGAAGAAGCCCGCTTGTTGAAGAAGAGGGTCGGACGGTTCACCTTGATCAGGAACTAGTTGTACAAGAGAGCCTTCTCCAGGCCCCTCCTCAAGTGCGTTGGATTAGAAGACATCGAGTACATCCTGTTGGAGGTGCACCAAGGCTCCTGCGGAGGCCATCCGGGCGGCCTTACATTAGCCCGTAAGATCCTCCTGGTCGGATATTTCTAGCCGACACTCCAAGATGACACCGCTCAAACGGTGGCCACCTGCTTGTCCTGCCAGAAGTATCACAACCTGCTGCACCAACCGACCGTGGAAATGAAGGCGTCCATGGTATCATGCCCATTCAACCAATGGGGCATGGATATCGTTAGGTCATTCCCAATGGCGACCAGTCAGCATAAGTTTTTGCTTGTTGCGGTCAACTACTTCTCTAAGTAGGTGGAAGTCAAGCCGCTTGCAAGAATCATCGAGCAAATGGTCATCAAATTTATTTGGCAGAACATCATTTGTCAGTTCGGCATCCCATGCCGACTCATATCTGACAATAGAAGAGAATTTGTCGGTTAAAAGCTCAGAGAGTGGTGCGAGGGCTATGACATTCAGCAAGCTTTTACTTCTGTGGCCTACCCCCAGGGCAATGGGCAAGCCGAAGTCGTCAATCGGGATATTCTCAGAGTCTTACGTGCTCGGCTCAACCATGTCGGAGGCAGCTGGGTCGACGAGCTCCCCAGTGTGTTGTGGGCTCTCCGCACGACTACAAAGGAGGCGACCGGTGTAACCCTATTCCATTTAGTATACGACGATGAAGCAGTTGTCCCCGTGGAGGTCGGAGTAGAATCTGATCGGGTGCAGCACTACGATGAAGGAAATGCCGAACAGAGACTGATGAAACTCGACTTGGTGGATGAAACGAGGGCAAAACCAGTAGTTCGGTCAACGGCATACAGACAACGAATGAGACGAAACTACAATCGGAGGGTGATCCCGAGATCCTTCCAGTCGGCGATCTCGTCTGGAAGAAAGTGAATCCGGTCGACAATGACACCCAGCTCGGGGCCCCATGGGCAGGGCCTTTCAAGGTCGTCAGAAGCACCGTTCGGGTGCTTACTATATGGAGGATGAAGAGGGTTGGATGAGAGATGCGCGAGTGAATACTATGTACTTTGTATTTTTTTGTAAGTCTCCCGAATGTAGGGCAAAATTTAAATAAAAAGTGAAGGCCTCTTGAAGTGCATCTCCCACAACGGTCGAGCGGTGACCTTAAACCTGAGTTTACAACAACGGTCGAGCGGCGACCTTAAACCCGTATCTCCATCGACGGTCGAGTGACAACCTTAAACCCGAGTTTACAACAACGGTCGAGCGGAGACCTTAAACCCATATCTCCATCGACGGTCGAGTGACGACCTTAAACCCGAGTTTACAACAACGGTCGAGCGGCGACCTTAAACTCGAGATCACATCAACGGTCAAGCGGTGACCTTAAACCCGGGTCTACATCGAGTTTATATCAACGGTCGAGCGGTGACCTTAAATGCTTATCTCCATCAATGGTCGAGCGGCGACCTTAAACGCGTGTCTCCATCAATGGTCGAGCAGCAACCTTAAATGTTTGTCTCCATCAATAGTCAAGCGGCAACCTTAAACGCATGTTTCCATCAACGGTCGAGTGGCGACCTTAAACGCGTGTATCCATCAATGGTCGAGTGGCGACCTTAAACGTGTGTCTCTATCAACGGTCGAGCAGTGACCTTAAACCCTTGTCTCCAACGGCGGTTGAGCGGTGGCCTTAAACTCAAGTCTTCACATGTTCCTCAACAACAGTCGAGCGGCGACCTAAAATCCTTGTCTTCATCAATAGTCGAGCAGTGACTATAAACCCTTGAGTCAGAGACTCCCGTACCAATCAGCCAGACTTTGAGTTATATTAAAGCCACGGGCTCTAGAAGTCAAGTGGGCTTCACTGGTCTTGGACTAGCACATTAGATTTCAATCTCCCCCGTTCGGGGTCAAATGAGCTTCCCTAGTCTTGGACCAACATATCGAATTTCAAATCTCCCTCGTTTGGGGTCGAGTGGTCTTCACTGATCTCGGACCAGCCTACGGGATTCCTTGTCTCCCCCTTTCAAGGTCGAGCAGTCTTCGAAAGCTCAGTAAGCGGGCAAGCGTCGATGAACAACCGACCGTGAACCCGGGCTACTCAAAAGCTCGAAGTCTTCAAAATATAGTGATCATTCGATACTATTCTTCAAAATACTCCAGGGCCGGGTGGGAGATCGCGGAATCATGAACTCTGATTACTAGAGGGATCGGTCCGCTGATAGACTAATCATGGACGAGGCCACAAGCTCTTGGAATACTCAAAAGGAGTTGAAAAACACACAAGGAGGTAAAGCCGGTTCGAACGGATGAGCATGCATTCAAACATAAATTTTTTTACATTTTACAGGACTGCCTCACTTAAGATAGTCCAAGACATCGTCAAGCAGCGCGACAGTGAGCTTATCTCGGCTAATGATGCTGCTTGTCAGAGCTGCCGGTAGATGGCCTCCCTCGCGGAGCTGGTTAAACGTCCCATCGATGGCCAGGTCGAATAGGCGCAAAACCCGATCGACAACCTTCTCGTTAAAAACATCCGAGCAGAGGTAATTTTTCTTCATTGCCTCAAAACAGCTCTGCTTGGCATCTTGGTAGGTTGTTAGGGCCACTCGGGAGGCTTTCAGCTCATTATTGGCGGTGGCCAACACAGTATCCTTGGAGGTGAGTTGGTCGTGAAGGGTCGTTTCTTCGACCAATCGGCTGTGCCGTTAGGCGACCAGGAAGCCCTCAGCTTCCTTAAGTTTTGGGGCGAGGGCCCAAGCCTCCTTATTCTTCTCCTCGAGGTCTGCAATGACCCGATTCTTCCGCGTGTTGGCTGACTCAATCTTATTATCAAAAGTGATGACCTGTTTATTGAGCCGCTCCAGCATCATGGCCTATTCGGCGTTCTTGGTTCGTTCGGCCTCGAGAAGTTTGTTGCTCTTCTCCAGAGCGGCTCAAAGTTTGGCTAGCTCGGCGTCTGTTTGTTCTTAAGCGACGGAGGATTGGCCGCTCGACGCCTTCAGTTGTTTTACTTCCTCCTCCAAAAATGATAGCCTTTGGCATATGGCCAGGCTCTCCACCTAGTACTGCAAACAACGAGCGAATATAAGCGTCGATCGGAAGTAAACTATGCAAATGTTCATAACTTACCCTAGTGGACATCTGGGTGTGGTTGTCTGCGAGTGTCCCCGGAGGCATCACCACTGCACTGGCCCGGGCATCCTCCCATATCTTGGTGAGCAACCCTTGGATGATGATCTGGTGCTCCGAAGCTCAGGACTCGGCGCTGGATTCACTCCACTCCTCGGTAGGGAGATGCAAAATCGTCGTAATGTGTCATTGGCCGCTCGGGGCCGACTGCGCAGAAGTGGTCCGCCCGGACGACCGTGATGAAGAAGTTGGTCGAATGCTCGACTTCTTGGTCTTTAATTTCGGTGGCAGGAAGGCCACCGACGGCGCGCAGACCGTCCCCTGAGGCAGACTGGATAGGGAGGGTGTCTGATCTAACGACTCGGGGGCAGTGGGCTCTTGGACTAAAGCGGGGGTCGACGTCTCCACCCGCTCGACGGAGCGTACCCTAGAAGTGGTGGAGCACGATGAAGGCTCCGCCCGGCGCCTCTTGCGCCTGATCAGTGGCTCAGTGGAGGAGGCTGAGACCGAAGCCCCCTTAACTTCGATAACCAGCTGCCACCTAGAAGGTTGGGAGCCACCGATCGCTCCTACACTTGCCCGAGCAGGAGCTGCCTCGCTCTCGTCCTGTGGCTCCTCTTGCGAGCAGACCGAATGCAAGCCTCAGCTCCCTAGTTCTTTGACAGTGGTCGTGTTGATCGCGGCATCTGCGAGCTTCGCCTTGCCGACCAGATGTGCGCGCAACATGACTTCAGCTGCAAAAGAAGAAGAGAAATCAGTTAGAACCAAAAGAGGGATTGAAAGGAGTGGCATACCTAGGCTGGTCGGCAGCCGGGTGCGGATCGGACTCAAGCCAAAGATATATAGGACACCTTCCAGCAGCAGCTTATGGATGTCATATTTTTGACCGGCTAACATGGAGGCTGCATTGAGGTAGTCCAATCGACTCTTATATTTTTTCAGGGGAGGCTGAGGCGCCACTTCGAGCTGCTAGTGAATCGGGAAGTCTGGCCGCTCGGGAAGGTGCACAAAAAAGAAGTATTCTCTCTAATGCTTATTGGAGGATGATATTTTGTCGAAGAAAACCAAGCCCACTTGAGCTTAGAAAAGGAAAGTCCTCGACTCGGACAGTTTTGGATAGCAAAAATAGTAGAAGACCCGGGGAGTAAGAAGAATATCGTGCAGGCGAAAGAGAACCACCACCCCGCATAGCAGCCGAAAGGAGTTCAGCACTAGTTAGTTGAGGGATATACGGAAATATTTACAAACAACAGGGAAGAAGGGATGGATAGGGAACCACAAACTAGTGGTAAACTGATCGCGAAAGAAGGTTATACAGCCGGGCGGCGGAGAATTTGGCCAATCGGAAGAAGATGGAAGAAAGACTTGGTAATCAGGAGGAAATTCAAACGCGGTTGGCGGCGGAGAATTTGACCGATCGGTACCCTGTCACGTCAGGCGTGCGGTGGTAGGTGTAGGGCACGCGGTGCATCGCCACACGTCAACATTTAGTGACGGCATGGGAGCACGCTTAGCCTAGATGCGCAGAGATTTGCACGATTTTCCAGAAATTTGGGTGACGTCAACTTGGCTCGCGCTCGCCCAAGACAGCCCTAGGGAAAGATTTCACAAGTGCAAACCTTCGTCATGCCGACCGGATCGAGGGAGTATACTTACACCCGAACGACAAGCTTCAACAGGCCGATCGACGAGGATCAGTCTTATCCAGATCAGAAACCACACAGTATTGAAGGTTTATTGGGAGGAAACCTACTCAGACAATTGTCTAGTCAGTCGGATTTACAACCTACTTCAACTAGACTTGAGGGAGAGGCTTGTGATTGTTGGTGCAACCTTAGGTCAAGGTTGACCTGGTTAACCCGACTCGAGGTGACTTGACTCGAGTTGTATTTTGATGTTTGATTTGGGAAGATTGTCGGTGCAACCTTAGGTCAAGGTTGACCTAGTTGAGTTGCATGTTGATGTTTGACACTCGTGAGAGAGTTCTATTCTTGATGTTTGACAAGAATAGGTGTTTGGGAGATTGTAAGTGCAACCTTAGGTCAAGGTTGACCTGGTTGACCTGATTCGGGAAAAGTCCAAGCAGGGAGCTTGGCACGCGAAAAGTCCAAGTATGGAGACTTGGCACTGGAAAAGTCCAAGCTTGGCACGCGAGAAGTCCAAGTGTGGAGACTTGGCACGGAAAAGTCCAAGTATGGAGACTTGGCGGAAAAGTCAAGTATGGAGACTTGGCGGAAAAGTCAAGCAGGGAGCTTGGCACGAGGAAAGACCTAGCGGGATGTTAGGCGGTGGAAAAGTCCAGTGAGTGAAGCCGGTGGGAAAGTCCTAAGCGGGATATTAGGCGGTTGGAAAGTCATGGTGAGTGAAGCCAGGGAGAAAGTCCTAACGGGATGTTAGGCGGTGGAAATCCGTGAGAAGTGGAAAGTCCTGGTGAGTGAAGCGGGCAAGGGAAAATCCAGATAGATCAAGGGTGATCGGACATCCGGTGTTGAGAAGTCCAAGTGAGTGAAGCTTGGCATATGGAGTCGGAGAGGGCTCGGTGGCTCGTTCTCAGAACTAGGTTAGAGAGGGCACTCTAAACCTAGGAGTTGGATCGGTCTGCATCGATCCAGATGTTTCTGATCGGTGCGGTGACCGATCGATTCCACGAGCATATTGTGGGTTCCCGATCGGTCCCCGTCAGGTGACGCATCAGTGAAGAAGAGCTCGATCGGTCCGGACCGATCAGGTGTATCTGATCGGTCTCCACGACCGATCAGAGAGTGCGCTCACGGCTGGGAGAGCTGGGATCGGTCGGGGACCGATCAGGCCTGATCGGTCCCCACGGCCGATCGCAGTCGGTGGCTGATCGGTCGAGCTAACCGTTGCGTGCAGCTAGTTTCTTCATATCTTCTTCGCAGTATAAAGGGTCGAGAGCTGCTGCATTTCTTCTTCTTCCTCTTCTTCTCTGCGACAGCTGGTGCTTGAGCTTTGTTGAGCTCTTCTTCGCAAGCTTCGCGTGAGCTTCATTCCACGACTGGATCAGCTGCTGCTGAGTTGCTTGTCGACATCCGTCCGTGAAGTTGTTGCTTCATCTGGGACTTCAGTCGACAACGAGAAGGCAAGCTAGTGTTGTTGCATTCATATTGTCTTGTATTTCTTGTTGTATCTCGTGTACTCTTTGCTTGTTGTTGCAAGATTTTGTGGCGAGGTTTCTCCACCCAGAAGGAGTATATTTTAGCCGGGTTTCCGGGGATTCATCCACCGACGGATTGACAGGGCTCGTCCACCTTACGGACACGCCGAGGAGTAGGAGTATCATCTCCGAACCTCGTACATCGCTGTGTTAAGGTTTGATATTCTTCCTTTCGTTTCTAGTTTATTTTTCCGCTGCGCTAACGAAGTGTAGGAAGAAACGCGAGCGATTTGGGGTCGGCTATTCACACCCCCCTCTCTAGCCGTACAAAGGATCCTAACAAGTGGTATCAGAGCAAAGGTTTGCTCTTCATCGGATTAACACCCGGGGAGCACGAGCTAGAGGATGGATCTACTCGCAGAAGATGTCACCATTCCACCATTCTACGAATGCGGTGACTTCGCATATTGGAAGGTAAGGATGAAGTACTTTCTTATGACTAACATAATGAATTGGTTTTGTGTACAAGAAGGTTTTATTCCTCCGGTGGACAAGGAAGGAAAACCACTTGAGAAGAAGGAGTGGACAAGAGAACAAATTCACAAATCCGAAATCAACGAAGAGGTAACGAGAATAATTGAATTTTCATTGCCTACTAACATCTTGTGTAAGATAGGTTACAACAATGCCAAGGAATTATGGGATAACTTGGCCAAGTACCATGAGGAGAGCTCCACTTCAAGCCATGAAGAGGAGCCTAGTGAGCCAAGTAGCTCACATCATGGAGGGAGCGAATTGGGAGTTGAGGGCTACTCAACATCCAAGGAAGAAGAGGAGGAGAGTCCCTCTTGTTCAAGATCGGAGCAAGAAGAAGATTCTACCTCCGGAAGGGATGAAGAAGAAAGCTCATCTCCACCCTCAACCCTAGGTAACTCAAGCAATTTAAGTTCAATTAAATTACACATTATGTGCTTTGAGTGTAGGGAACATGGACATTACAAGAGTAAGTGTCCAAAGAGGGTAAGAAAGACTCCACCGGCGCCAAAGGTCAAGGAAGCCGGAGTCCCGAAACGCAAGGGCAAGGAGCACATCGTGTGCTTCCAATGCAAGCAAAGGGGACACTATAGGAGCCATTGTCCGAGGGGGAGGCAGCCTCACAAGGGCAAGAGACCGGGCACATCGATAGGGGGAGCTAAGGCAAACCCTAAGGTAACCTCTAAGGTTCATTTTTGCAATTCTAATAAAATGCATGCTAGGAATTTTATTGCACTTGTCGATAATAACAAGCATGATAACCTTAGGAATCAATACATGTGCTTAGGAGCTAAACATGTGAGTCTAGATAAGGATAATTCTAGAAAGGCTAACCCTAGGATCAACCCATCTAAGTCTAAGGATAATCTAGGTAGGAATCCTAAATCAACTAGACATATGCCTAAAAATACCTCAAGAAAGAGTGATAAATCAAAAATTGAGGTATTAGAAAAGGAGAATCAAGTCTTGAGGTCAAGACTTGATACTTTGGAAAAGGCTCTTAAGAACTTGGAGAAGTCATCTCTAGGGTTTAAGGGTCAAAAACCAATGTCCAAGGACAAGAAAGGTTTGGGTCACAAACCTAAGTCCCAAGTGGTCAAGGCCACTTATCATAATGTTCCATTCGATTATGGAACAAAATCTAGGGCTAGGAAGACCATCACCAAGGTTACAAGGGGAGTCACCCCTATAGTTGATCTTGATGAGTCCCAAATGGCCAAGGCTTTAAAGCCTAAGAGGGTCATTAGGAGAGTTGCTAGGGAAGTCATCCCTAGTGAATATTTAGTGAACCCAATGAGCTCACATAGATATTGGGTTCCTAGGAGCATCCTCTCTACCCCATAAATGGGTTAGAGAGTGTCAACTACAATAAGAAGGGTAGTTAACCCAACTTTGAGGAAATTGACACTCAAGGAGCAGTTTCAAGGTTTTGTGAACCTTTGAAAATGAAATGGAATTATCATTTACTCCTTGGAAGAGTAAAATGTGCCATTATGGAAAAGAATGATTTTAATTGGCACAATTTGGGAAAATCTAGAGAACTCTCGAGGAAAAATGAAACATGCCAAGTTTTGAGGATAAATTTGATCTTTAAGTGGCATGAATTAATCTAGAGTTCAAGAAGTGTCAAAATTAGGATTTTGGCATTTTAGGGCAATCAAGGGTTAAATTTTAGGTTAGCAAAGTGGTTAAGGATACTTAGATAGGTAATCTAGGTATAGTTATTTATGCTAAATCTTGCCATGATTGTTTGCCCTCACATGTCATGACATCATGTTTAGTTTTATTATCATTTGAAATGTCATGATAATGCTTAGGCTAGTTTATATGTCATGCTTTATTTAAGTTTTCAAACTTTATGCCATGACATCATGACATTGGCACATGTTTTTACTTATGATATCATTATATGCCATGTCATCATCTCTTGCATTATAATCAATGAAATTGATTTAAGGACAAACATATAATTTGATATTGAGATCAAATTGGTGTTTAGAAAATGCATGAGAACTTAGCCTAAGTTGACCTTAATTCATATCTCACATCAAATTGACTTGAATGTGGTTTGATACACCTTAGATGTGTGTGAGATATTAGGATCATGAATTAGGATCAAGGTGCATAGTTCTTGTACCTAGATGAGCCTAATTCAAGAAATGGAGGATCATAGGGAAAGCTTGTGTACAAGTCATGTACATTTAGCCCTAAGATTATGGTCCTAAATTCAAATGGTTTTAAAAGCATTTTAAAATTGATTTGAAAAACCTTGATGAAGCTTTCCTAGTGATAGCATTCATCATTTAACATTGTGATACAAAGTTGAGTTAAACTTGAACTATTTCAAAGTTTTTGAACTTTGTATCAAGATTGAAAAATGAAAACTATTTTCATAGAAAACTATTTTTCCTTGATAGTGTATGATATGAGGAATGTATCCTCAAGGTTTTATAATTTTTGAAATTTTCTGGAATTGTTTATGGGTTTCTGAATTTTGGGTGAAAAAAATTCAGGAATTCTGATAAGGGAGCTTGGATCGGTCACTGGACCGATCCAGAAAAGAGTGGATCGGTCACTGGACCGATCCAGGGAAGTGTGGATCGGTCCGGAGACCGATCCAGTAAGAGGCAGTCCGATCCCAGTGAATGTGGATCGGTCTGGGGACCGATCCAATGGGATCCTGATCGGTCTGGTGACCAATCAGAGCGTGCCAGTTTCTGATTTTCAGCTGTTGGTCTGAAATTTCAGCTGGAAGTTGGGTTTTGTGGATTTCTAAAGGTTTGAAACTCTCCAAGACATTGTTGGTGCAATGGTCAAGGGGGAGTTGACCTTTAGGGAGAGTTTTACCTATTAGTCAAGGGGGAGTTGACTTTTAGGGGGAGTTTTTACTCCTTAAGACTTTTGAGGATTAGTGATATGGGATTATCACTAAGTTGATTGTTGAGTTTAGTATCAAGGGGGAAATTAAGAGTTTCAATGAAAGGTATGGGACTTTCATTAGGAAGAAACTCTTGACCTTGATACCCTCCTTTTTCCTTTTTTATGTGTGTCAAAAAGGGGAGAGTGTTCATTGGAGAATTATTGGAGAACCCAAGTTAGGTTATCGGGTTAACCTAAGCTAGGGGAAGAATATCAAGGAATGTTCGAGGAAGAACATTGGAATTCTTTTTGATGTGTGTCAAAAAGGGGGAGAATTATTGGAGAACCCAAGTTAGGTTATCGGGTTAACCTAAGGGGAGAATGAGTTAGGTTATCGGGTTAACCTAAGGGGAGAATGTCCAGAGAATGTTCAAGGAAAGAACATTGGACATTGGAAGATGGCACTGGAAAACCTAAGTTAGGTTATCGGGTTAACCTAACTTGATTATGGATTTTGTCAAACATCAAAAAGGGGAAGATTGTTGGTGCAACCTTAGGTCAAGGTTGACCCGACTCGAGGTGACTTGACTCGAGTTATATTTTGATGTTTGATTTGGGAAGATTGTCGGTGCAACCTTAGGTCAAGGTTGACCTAGTTGAGTTGCATGTTGATATTTGACACTCGTGAGAGAGTTCTATTCTTGATGTTTGACAAGAATAGGTGTTTGGGAGATTGTAGGCGCAACCTTAGGTCAAGGTTGACCTGGTTGACCTGATTCGGGAAAAGTCCAAGCAGGGAGCTTGGCACGCGAAAAGTCCAAGTATGGAGACTTGGCACTGGAAAAGTCCAAGCAGGGAGCTTGGCACGCGAGAAGTCCAAGTGTGGAGACTTGGCACGGGAAAAGTCCAAGTATGGAGACTTGGCACTGGAAAAGTCCAAGTATGGAGACTTGGCACGGAGAAGTCCAAGCAGGGAGCTTGGCACGAGGGAAAGACCTAATTGGGATGTTAGGCAGGTGGAAAAGTCCTGGTGAGTGAAGCCAGGCAGTGGGAAAGTCCTAACTGGGATATTAGGCAGTTGGAAAGTCCTGGTGAGTGAAGCCAGGAACCTAACTGGGATGTTAGGCAGTGTGGAAATCCTGGTGAGTGAAGCCAGGTGGAAAGTCCTGGTGAGTGAAGCCGGGCAAGGGAAAATCCAGATAGATCAAGGGTGATCGGACATCTGGTGTTGAGAAGTCCAAGTGAGTGAAGCTTGGCATATGGAGTCGGAGAGGGCTCGGTAGCTCGTTCTCCGAACTAGGTTAGAGAGGGCACTCTAAACCTAGGAGTTGGATCGGTCTGCAGACCGATCCAGTGAAACTCAGTGTTTCCTGATCGGTCTGGTGACCGATCAGATTCCACTCAGTAGCATACTGTGGAGTTCCTGATCGGTCCACAGACCGATCAGGCGACGATCAGAAGTGAAGAAAGAAGCTCCTGATCGGTCCAGGGACCGATCAGGTGTATGCCTGATCGGTCTCCACGACCGATCAGGAGACGAGTGCGCTCACGGCTGGGAGAGCTGGGATCGGTCTGGGGACCGATCAGCACTGATCGGTCCCCACGACCGATCGCAGGCATCGATCGGTGGCCCGATCGGTTCAGTTCTAGCCGCGTTGCAACGGCTAGTTTCTTCGCTGTCTTCTTCGCAGGTATAAAGGGGTCGAGGGCTGCTGCTGCAAAAACTCTCCTTCTTCCTCTTCTTCTCTGCGACAGAGCTGCTGTTCTGGTGTTTGAGCTTTGTTGAGCTCTTCTTCGCAAGCTTCGCGTGAGCTTCATTCCACGACTGGATCAGCTGCTGCTGAGTTGCTTGTCGGCATCCGTCCGTGAAGTTGTTGCTTCATCTGGGACTTCAGTCGACAACGAGAAGGCAAGCTAGTGTTGTTGCATTCATATTGTCTTGTATTTCTTGTTGTATCTCGTGTACTCTTTGCTTGCTGTTGCAAGATTTTGTGGCGAGGTTTCTCCACCCAGAAGGAGTATATTTTAGCCGGGTTTCCGGGGATTCATCCACCGACGGATTGACAGGGCTCGTCCACCTTACGGACACGCCGAGGAGTAGGAGTATCATCTCCGAACCTCGTACATCGCTGTGTTAAGGTTTGATATTCTTCCTTTCATTTCTAGTTTATTTTTCCGCTGCGCTAACGAAGTGTAGGAAGAAACGCGAGCGATTTGGGGTCGGCTATTCACACCCCACTCTCTAGCCGTACAAAGGATCCTAACAGTGATGTGGTGATGATAAAGGGCTCACCCCGCTGCCACGGTGGAGGTCAGAGGAGGTCAAAGTCAAGGCGGAGATGGCATCGGTCGGTCGGGAGAGGCATGCCCCGACTGGGGAGGTGGGTCCGACCGGCCGTCGCCTTCGATACGAGGAGCAATCAAACCAACGCTCAAGGGAGAATGTGCAAAAGCAGAAGCCGAGCGGCTATCCCACTCGGCCAGACAACAGAGACGATCTGCTCGGCCAGACAACAAAGATCGATGTGCAGAATTCTTCGACCAAGCGACTATCCCGCTCGGCCTAGCGACAGGCTTATGCCAAGCGGCTACCCCGCTCGGCCTGGCATCAGGCTTCGACGATAGCAGAGTGAACTTTGGTTGACCAGACACACACTAAGGAACAGCAAGGTTCTGACCGACCAGACGGGCCACCAGGGCGACGAAATTCAGGCCGAGCAGCCAATCCGTTCGGCCTAACAGTTCACTCCTGATGATATCCAGTGATATCCTTTTGGGAGTTAGTGTCGCCGACATCGGGCATGGGCTGCCAGAAGATCGTACGACGAAAGCTTCTGTTGGTACGGTTAGCACTGACGGTCTAACTCAAGTTTTGATGAATGACAAAGTAGGTTAAGTTAGTTTCATTTGTGATTTAACACTTTGATCGAGTATGCAGGAGAAGTCCAGACAGGTTGACCAAATGTCTGGCACAAAGCCTAGCTAGGTCGACGGACCGATCGGATAACTGGCATGAAGCCCAGCTAGGTCGACAGGTCGATCGGATAGCTGGCACGAAGTCTAGACGAGTCAACGGGCTGATCGGACGTTTGACACGAAGTCCAGCTAGGTCGACAAGCTGATCGGATAGCTGGAATGAAGTCTAGATGGGTCGAAGGGTTGACCGGACGTCTGGCAGGTAAGTAAGTCACTAAAGGGGAGGTACTGTGAAGACACGTTCCCGGGAAGGGAACATTAGGCGCCGATCCGACTTAGATCCATTTCGGATATCTAAGTCGAGATCGTGACTAGATTCCAGTCTTGAGGAGACGGAATCTAATTATTATTCTGCTTATTTATAAATTGTACTAATATTCTATTTTACAGGATATGATTTATATTTGTCTCGGACTAACGTTTTCTTGCATGAAGGAGATTGTAGAAAACAAGGGCCCGGGCGCCCGGAGATAAGTTTTATCCCCATACAAGCATCGCCACGTGGAGCACCCTGGTTGGCTTGGCTACGTCACATTCAGGGCGCCCCGAACCTCCTACATAAGGAGGGTGAAGGCTGAAGCAAAAAAAATAACGAATGATTTGCTCTCCCGTGCTCTTGCGACGCCTCTCCGACAAAGTGTTGTTGTTTTCCTTTTCTTATTGTCGGTATTAATTTCTTAAAAGTAGTTCTGTACTTTACTAATGTAATACTTTTCGAATTGCTAGTGAATTGTCCAACGAAAGCACTCAACGAATGCGGGCCTTGGAGTAGGAGTCGTTAAAGGCTCCGAACCAAGTAAAAAATACTTGTGTTAGCGTTGCTTTCTCTTTTCACTTTTTCCGCTACGTATTTACTCGCTTAAATTTTTAAATCGATATTCACCCCCCTCTCTATCGAACTCTTTGATCCAACAAGTAGTATCAAAGCAGGTACCACTCTGATTTGGTGCAACCACCAATTAAGCAAAGGGAGGTCTTTTTAAAGAAAAATTAAATATCGTTTGTTCTGAAAATTTATGTGGAAATAGTATAGTTGACAATACTTACAAAAATACCGCTAGGATATTTTCTGATAAAACAAATCTAATTAATTTAGAAAATACAAAAAATCTGAAAATAATTAATAAACATAAAAATTCAAATTTAAACCTAAACAAATCTGAAAATTCAAATGATAGAGATGACAAGGTCAATATTGATCTAGATAAAATTAATAAATTTCTTAATAAATTATTTAATAATCTAGACAATATCAATCTAGAAAATCCTATCCAAAGCCAAGATAATTTAATTAACAAAAAATTAAATTTTAATGATAAGGTTAATCTAATAAATTCCACTAATCATATCAACTTAAAAGACAAAGAAAATATAAGGATAAAATCATAAAATCAAAATTAAATTTAACAAACTTAAAATTAAATGTTAAAAATAACACATTAAACAAAGATTATCTAGAAAATTCAAAATTAACAATTAATAAAAGGCTAAAAGAGAAATCTTTAAAGAAATATAATTCAAACAATTAAATTAATTCAAAATTAAAAATTAATAAAAACTTAAACATTAAAAATAAGCTATTAAAGAAAAATAATTCAATTAACTTAATAAAATTAAAATTAAATGAAAATTTAAACATTAAATACACTAAGGACAATTTGATTCATCTAATTAATTCAAAATTAAAACTTACAAATTAAATAAAAATATACAAAAATCTTAAAAATAAAATCAATAATTTAGGAAGAGGCTCCAAACTAGTTGGTACCTCCAAAAATAATCTACCCGACAAGGTAACCGAAACTAACCTACCCGGCAAGGTAATTAGGATTAAAATAAAAAGGGACAAAGTTTAACCTGGCCTACGGTACTGGTGAAGTTTTGGATGATAGTACGTTAGGGAAGATACGACCGAAGCTATGCATTTGACTATACATGTCTAGGAAGATATGACTTCGACTTGTTGCATTTGGCTAAGTGGAACTAACCGAAGCTACCTTTTGCGGATCCTAACTATTTGGAAAACCTCGAAGGCATGATTACTCTAATGATATCCAAGTGACTCACCATAGCTCAGAAGTTTAACAAAAAAATACCTAATTTTTGAACCTAAAGCTAAACCTGAATCTAAAACAAAATTAAACCAAGCCCTAAAACTGAACTTAACTCATCTCACAAAATTATACGATTCACTGATTGGAAATTTAGATTGGGTGAGATGACTAAGGACTAAACATAAAATAAATTAAAATAAAATAAAATAAATTAAATAAAATTAAAATAAAATAAAATAAATTAAACTAAAATAAATTAAATTAAATTAAATAAAAATAAAAAAAATAAATTAAAATAAAATAAATTAAATTTAAATATAAATAAAAATAAAATAAAATTATATTAAATTAAAATTAAATAAAATTTTAAAAATTCTTTTAAAATTATTTAAAAAATCCTTTTAAAAATCCTTTTAAAGATTATTTAAAACATCATTTAAAAATTACTTTTAAAAATTCTTTTAAAAACTCTTTTAAACAAAAAATTTTAAAAAATCATTTTAAAAATCATTTTAAAAATTATTTTAAAAATTATTTAAAAAATCATTTTAAAAATCATTTTAAAAATTATTTAAAAAATCATTTTAAAAATTCTTTAAAAAACAATTAAAAAAATTATTTTAAAAAACTCTTTTAAAAATTCTTTTAAAAAAACATTTTAAAAAAAATTCTTTAAAAAAATGATTAAAAAAAACCTTTTAAAAATTCTTTAAAAAAATCATTTTAAATATTCTTTAAAAATTATTTTAAAAATTCTTATTAAAAATCATTTTAAAAATTCTTTTAAAAATTCATTTTAAAAATTCTTTAAAATTTATTTTAATAATTATTTAAAAATCATTTTAAAAATCTTTTTTAAAAAAAATCATTTTGAAAATTCTTTAAAAAATTATTTTAAAATTATTTTAGTCATTTTAAAAATTTGTTTAAAAAATTCCTTAAAAGATTATTTTAAAAGACTTTAAAAGTCATTTTGAAACTAAGACACTTAAGATAATTAAAACTTTAAAACTTAAATCTAAAACTTAAATTTAAACTTTAAACTTAATCAAGTAATCAATAAGTAAATAACTAATTGTTTAAGTCTAGCCTTATTTGAAAACTAAGGTTGACTTGATTAGGACCTAGATTTAACCTAATTAAAAATATTAAAATTATTCTAAATCATTTTTTATCAACCTTGACTTTACTTTAAAATATTAATTATCTTAATTAAAATATAATTGTACCTTACTTAACTTTGTTTAATAACATTAATAAATTTAACTTCAAATTACTACTAACTTTAAACTAAGTTAATCCTACTTAAAAGGAAGTAAATGAAATGTTAAATTATAACTAACACTTTCATTAATCAACTCAATCAATTAATATAAAATTTAAATTATTTTAATAAGTATTAAATTATTGAATCAAGTAAAATTTAATCAATAAATTATTGATGATGATTAATTGTTATTGAATTAACAACAAATTATCTTATTTAACCTTAAACTAAAGTTTAACTTATTATACCTGGATCTAAAGTCAATTATTTTTAGAATAATTGATTAATCAAACTTAAATGAACAATTATACCAAGGATATGAAAATAATTATATAAATAATATAAGTGTTACTAAATCCCCTAAAACACTTAGGTACAAAAATGTGGTAAGGCTACAAATTTTAACATACTCAGACCTTAAGGTTAACTTAAGAGGGAGATATAAATTAAGGGGGAGTAATAAATTAAGGAGGAGTAATAAATTCAGGGAGAGTAATAAATTCAGGGAAAGATAAATTAAGGGAGAGTAATAAATTAAGGGAATATCAAATTCAGAAGGAGGTTCAATTTTTTAATATTTACTTAAAAAATTATGTAAGTTTAGCGGGAGATTTAATTATTTTCATACTAATTTTCCCTTTATTTTGAAATTAGTTTTTTTAAAAATAAATTCAATGTGTTTAAAAATCTGACTTATCTTTACAATCTAATTTGATAAACCTATTTTTAAAACTAAGTTTTGAAAATTAGATTTTACTTAGTTTTGAAAATTAAAATTTTCAAACTGAGTTTTTAAAAATTAGATCTGGTTTTGAAAATTGATTTTAAAAATTGAATTTTACAAAATTAGTTTTGAAAATTGCATCTAACTTAATTTTGAAAATTAATTTTATCTGCTTAATGTTGATTTTATAAACTTGACTTTGATACTTGAAAATTAAATAAAATTAGTTTTGAAACTTATAAACTTATGTTTAAAAAGTGTTTCAAGTTGAAACTTAGTTTGAAAATTAAATAAAATTAGTATTGAAATTTGATAAACTTGGTTTGAAATTTTACTTTTGTAAAACTTATGTTTAAAAAGGTGTTTTAAGTTTGCAAACTTATTTTGAAAATTATATTAATTTAAAAAAAAATTATCTTTAAAAAATCACTCAACTTTTATTAACTCATTATTAAGTTATCTTGCTAAAATTAGCTATTATTTTCAAAACTTAGCTATTTCCAAAGGCTAAAAGCTAAAGTTTAAAACAAATTTTTAAATATTTTCTATGTTTAGACTCCCCCAAGTTAATCTGATTTACATTTGTAGACTTCTTTGTATTTTTAATTATCATTTATTCTATGTTTATTTTTGATGAATGCCAAAGGGGGAGGGTTAGGTGGTTAAGTTAGTTAAAACAACTAAATACCAAATCAAGACTAACTTAAAAACCAAATTGCTTGTTTTACTTGTATATTTTTTACTAACTTAATTAGGTTGTCATTGCATCAAAAAGGGGGAGATTGTTGGTGCGGTTATCACTAATGGTCTAACTTAAGTTTTGATGAATGACAAAGTAGGTTAAGTTAGTTTCATTTGTGATCTAACACTCTGACCGAGTGTGCAGGAGAAGTCCAAACAGGTCGACGGGTTGACCGGATGTCTGGCACAAAGCCCAGCTAGGTCGACAGACCGACCGGATAGCTGGCATGAAGCCCAGTTAGGTCAACGGGCCGACCAGATAGCTGACACGAAGTCCAGACGGGTCGACGGGCTGACCGAACGTTTGGCACGAAGTCCAACTAGGTCGACGGGCTAATCGGATAGCTAGCACAAAGTCTAGATGGGTCGAAGGGCTGACCGGATGTCTGGCAGGTAAGTAAGTCACTAGAGCGGAGTGATTGTGAGGACGCATTCCTGGGAAGGGAACATTAGGCGCCAATCCGACTTAGATCCATTTCGGATATCTAAGTCAAGATTGTGACTAGATTCCAGTCTTGAGGAGACGAAATCTAATTACTATTCTGTTTATTTATAAATTGTGCTAATATTCTGTTTTGCAGGATATGACTTATACTTGCCTCGGACTAACGTTTTTTTTGCAGGAAGGAGATTGCAGAAAACAAGGGTTCAGGCGCCCGGAGATAAGTTTTATCCCCAAACGAGCATCGCACGTGGAGCACCCTGGTTGGCTTGGCTATGTCATATTCAGGGCACCCCTAAGGGATTCGGGTGCCCCGAACCTCCTATATAAGGAGGGTGAAGGCTGAAGCAAAAAAAACAATGAATGATCTGCTCTCCCGTGCTCTTGCGATGCCTCTCCGATAAAGTGCTATTGTTTTCCTTTTCTTATTGTCGGTATTAATTTCTTAAAAGCAGTTCTGTACTTTACTATTGTAATACTTTTCGAATTGCTAATGAATTGCCCAACGAAAGCACTCAACGAGTGCAGGCCTTAGAGTAGGAGTCGCTAAAGGCTCCAAACCAAGTAAAAAAAATACTTATGTTAGCGTTGCTTTCTCTTTTCACTTTTTTCGTTGCGTATTTACTTGCTTAAATTTTTAAATCGATATTCACCCCCCCCCCTTTATCGAACTCTTCAATCCAACAGCTTCCACTGTCAGTTTAGAGATATGCTCCGCCCATTAAGGTACTGTGTCAGAGACACTTTACCGACACATCTTTCAGGGAAAGCTTTGAGAAGCGTGCTCGCCTTGTGAAGCGTGCGCGTATGCTACCGGAGCTCTATATAAAGGGGGTCTAAGTATCAACGTTGGTATGCGATATTCACTATTTGTGCTACAATTCTTGTTGCTCCGCTTCATTCCTCATAGCCGGTGACTGACTTAAGCGTCGGAGGGCCAATGTCGGGGACCTTTTCTATGGCTCGGCACTGACGTAGTCTATGTTGCAGGTCCGCACGGAGTCCACAGGAGGTCAACGTGAGTGCCACATCCCAACTTTTCATCTTTTCGGCTTTCGGACAGGATCAGGTAAAGATATAAGAGTTTATTTAGTTACAACCTAGGTGGTTGTTAATCTAAGGCATTGAAAAACTCACTAAAAATTCCTTCGTTGAAGGAGGAGAAGCCTTTTACACACATTGACAGCTCAGAAAAGACTAGAAAAGTTAATACAGAAATTGTTATTTATTTCCTAGCTCTAGGGGGCCTTTTATAGCCTCCTGGGATGAACTAGCCATTACTTTTCGTCACTCAAAGGTGCCTCCAAGTAGGTCCAAGACTTTTCCTAGAAGATAAACTTTATCCACCGAAGACAAAGCTTTATTTTCTTCCAACGGCAGTCTAACGACTATTGAAGATGCCTCCAACAAACTTAAGGGCACCTTCCATGAAGGCTTGAGGGCACCTCCAACAAGGTTGGAGGCGCCTTCCACACAAAGGTGCGAGCGCACCTCCAACCTTGTTGGAGGCACCTTCCACAAGGTAGATCAGCCTCTAAGATGATCTTCTTCGCGTAGGTGATGCTTCGGTTATTGAGAGTTGAGCTCACCCAAATCCAACTCCGATCTTCTCCTCGAGCAATCTTCCACTCTGACTTCTTGTCTCTCGGAAGTGCCATGTACATCCTTCTCATCCACCGATGTACTCTTCCGCAGCTTCTCATCCCTCGGACGTACTGAGCCCGTCAACTCGCTTCCGGTGCCATCCTTCTTATCTGTTGCGTCTTCCTCTTAACTTCTTGTGTTCTTAAATTCTTGCACACTTAGACACAAGGATCAAACACAACATAACCTAACTTGACTCTGTTGATTATATTAAAATCATCCCAGGGTACTTACACTTTCTTCCCAGGCTAGCGATAGATTTGGGCAGGAATTTCTGGGGCATTCCGGAGGTGGTAGTGGTTTCTGACCTGCTTGACCGATTAAGGCTAAGACAGTCACCTCCTTCTGAGCGGCCTGGACTTCCTCTGCATTAATGTATTGACCACTTTCTCCAGCAGGTCATCGAAGTCCTTTGGGGTCTTTCTGACGAGGGTTCGGAAAAATTCTCCTTTTAAAAGGCCTTAGGAGAATGCACTTATTAATATCTCGGAAGCGGGGGGCAGAACATCTAGTGCTACTTGGTTGAATCGCCTGAAGTATGCTCACAGGGATTCTTTAGGCCCTTGCTGGAGCGTGAACAGACTCAGGATGATCTTTTGATACCTCCTGCTACTAGAAAAGTGGTATAAGAAGGCTTTGTGAAAATATTTAAAGCATCAAATGGACTGAGCCAAGAGTTGGCTGAACCATTTTTGTGCCAAGCCAGAAAAAGTGGTAAGAAACACTCGACACTTAATGTCATCTATATACTGATGGAGGATAGCTGTGTTTTCAAATTTGAGTAAGTGATCCTTGAGGTCTATCGCTCCTCCGTATTCTCTGATTGACAGGGGTCGAAAATGAGCCGGCAATTTACCTTCCAAAATTTCTTGGGAGAATGGCATGCTAGCCCACTCGAGGGAGCTATCGGTCATTGGGGCTTTACCTTTACGGAGGTCACGAGCAGGTGCATATTTAGAAGATGATCCTTGAGACCTTTCCACTCGGCTCATGTCATCAAGGGGTGTGCAGAACAACGTCCAGTGATATGCAATCGACGATGGGGGCATGAGTGGAAGGCTAATCAGCTGAGTAGGTGCTTGCAGAAAGGCAACTAGGGGAGGGTAGATCGGTTGGCACCCATTCGGACATTCCACTCGGGTTTGGCGTTCGGCCTGAGGACCAGTCACAAAGACAGCAAGATCATTCGGCAAAGGGCACCGAGTCGTTGCTTGTTGTTACGCCAATCTAGCCGCTTGGACAACTATTAACAATTCTAAATCTTCTTGTGGCAAAGTTACTATAGTAAGTCATCTAGTTTCGTCCATCTTCACGTTTTAGATGAAGGCAAAGTTTCCACAGACGGTGCCAAATATGATTATGTCTGAAAGCAGGGAAGATGGCTCGCTGGGTACGTGGCTTTGATGTTGACTGAATGAGGACTCCTTGCTGCAAAGAACAACTCCAAAGCACTCTTGTGTATCAAAAAGAGAGTTAACAACCGAGCCAGGGAAGGGGTCCCCGGCACAAGCACTCCAATGCTCAAGTTAGTGATCTGGTCCAATGTGATGAACAGTAGTAATACATGCATAGAATTACGTAGCCTCGAGTAATATAAGTGTACCTATACCTGTAGATGGAGACATCTTTTTATAGTGTTAATGTTAGTTTATGCACGAATCTCAAAGTGTTTCTGGAAAAGCACGTATCGTAAAGATGTTGTGACACATTTCCCAAAATGAACCCGCAATCTCTGCATTTGTCATAAGGGAAACTTCTAATGTACAACTTGTTAGAGTGTATACTAAAAGCCTAGCTTTTGGTATAAACATTTATCTAGAAATAAGAATCACATTGGTCAAATGTCTACATTTATGATAAATGAAGTTGTTCAATTAATTTATATTGTAGATAACATGGTGTGTGGTGTCACACACAGAGGATCATGTTATCAGTACCTTATAAATTATAAACAGTAGCTCACGACCATAATGGAAAGGAACAAACCATTGGAAGGTCGTAGTGTAATTAGGTATTAGTTTATCTTAACTATATAATTACACTAGTACACTTAGAGTGTATTGAGTAGGACCATTAGAGGTCGTTTCTTTTATACTGACTTTATAAAGAAATAAAGACCTCAGTTATTATGGAAGTGTGTGCTCTTAATCCTAATATAATAATAAGCACATATATTTGATATTTATTTCTTTAATTTATCAATGGGTGAGATTTAGTTCGATGAATCAATAAGCCCGATAAGTTGGGAAATGATATCACTTATAGTGTGTGTTGTTGATTATAGAAGGAAACTGTGTCCTAGTGATCTAGGTTGAGAATGTCCCCAAGAGGAGCTCATAAGAATTGTCATGTTAAACCCTGCAGGTGGACTTAGTCCGACATGACGATGAAGTTGAGTGGTACTACTCTTGGAGCTAGATATTAATTAAGTGAGTTGTTAGTAACTTACTTAATTAGTGGACATTTGTTATCTTAAACACAGGGAGACTAACACACTCATAATAAGAAGGAGCCCAAAATATAATTTGGGATTGGTGCGGTAGTTCAATAATAGTTCTTTAGTGGAATGAATTATTATTGATGAAATTAAGTTGTGTGTTCGGGGCGAACACGGGATGCTTAATTTCATCGGGAGATCAAAACCAATTCCTCCTCTCGGTCCCTATCGTAGCCTCTAGTATATAGAGATTTATACCCACCTTCTTACCCATCCAATGGGGCCGGCCAAGCTAGCTTGGAACCCAAGCTAGGGCCGGCCAAGTCCAAGTGGATGAGCCATGTAGGTGGTCGGCCAAAGCATGGGTCCCAAGCTTAGGTGGCCAGCCACTAGAATATTAAAAAGGATTTTTATTAAAATTATTTCTTATGTGGATATCATGATTTTAAAAGAGAGTTTAAAAATTAAAATTTTCCTTTTATAAGCTTTCTACAAAAAAATTAAGAGAAGAGATTAATCTCTTTCCTTATTTGTAGTTTAAAAGGATGATTTTAATTTTTTGGTAAAAACTTTCCTTATTTGTAAATCATCTACATGTTTAAAAGAGAGTTTAAAATTTGAAATCTTTCCTTATTTGTTGATTAAAGGAGGATTTTAAATTTTAAGAAAACTTTCCTTTTTAACCATGTTCATGATTTAAAAGAGAGTTTAAAATTAAATATTCTCTTTTATAAGTTTCTACAAAAGATTAAGAAAAGATTTGATATCTTTCCTTATTTGTAGATTAAAAGAAATTTTAATTTTTAGAGATAACTTTTTTTTTATCCACATGTTTAAAAGAATGATTTTAATTTATTAAATTTCCTTTTTATAAACCAATCATGAAGGGATAAAATTGTTGGAGAAATTTTTTATAAATTTTCGGAAGCAAATAAGGAAGTTTTAATTGGTGTTTAAAATTTTATTTGCTTGGAGAATTTATTTGTTGTGGCTGGCCATTAAAATTTGAAAAGAGAAAATTGTTTTAATTAAATAAATTTTCCTTTTCAATGGCAAAAGAATTAAGGAAGTTTTTATTAAATTTTCCTTATTTGCCAAGACCAAGGATTATAAAAGAGGGGGTAGAGGAGGCTTCAAAGTGAACGATTCTATTCTATTTTTCTTTCTCTTTTCCTTGGTGTTGTGGCCGGCCAACCTCTCTTCATCTCTTCCTCTTGGTGGTGGCCGAACCTTCTCTATTGGCTTGGAGCTCTTGTGGTGGCCGGATACTACTTGGAGAAGAAGAAGAAGAATGAGAGAAAGCTTGTATCCCTTGGAGCTTGGTTGGTGTTTTGTTCTTCGTCCTTGGTGAAGCTTCTTTGTGTTGGCCGAACCTAGCTAGGAGGAGAAGAAGGTGCTTGGTGGTTTCTCATCTCGGAAGATCGTTGCCCACACAACGTCCGAGGTTAGAAGAGGAATATGGTAGAAGATCAAGAGGTCTTTCTAGAAGGTATAACTAGTAATTTTTCTTTCCGTATCATGCTAGTTATTTATGGAAATAATACCAAATACAAGAGGCTTACGATTCTAGTATTTCAAATATGTTTTTCAAAGTTGTGTTCTTTTGTTTTATTTTTCCTTGTGATTTGATTGTTCTTTTCGGTTAACCTAGAGTTATTTTAGGAAATTAAATATTAGATTTCTATAAAAGGTTTTGTCTAGTCGGTGGTGGTTGCTTCCATATCCAAGAAGGCCATGTGCCTCGCCATGTCAGTACTGGGAACCAATTATGGAAATTAATATTTAATGGAATTAATAACTTAAGGTGATTTGGGTCGAACGTGTTAAGTTCCGCAGGAGATCCAAGTCAAAACCTAAAAGAACAAATAGATTAAGTTTTGGATCAAACGTGTTAAGTTCCGCAGGCGATCTAAAATTTAATTTAAAAGAACACATGGTAGCTAGGAAAAGGTTCAGACCTTTGTACAAAATTTTTGTATAGTGGAACCTCTAGGCTTTCCGAGTAGCAACCAACACAACTTGCACATGGAATATTCTCTGTCATCTGTGGTATAAAACACTAAAAAAAAATGTGAGGTCATTGGATTGAGGGACCCTTAATATGCTTAGCTAGCAAATCGACCGAGTTCCTCCAGTTGTCTAATCGACTATTGCTTATAAGAGCAAACAGGTCGGATTTAAGGAATGTTATTGGGGACTCATCCATCACTCGACCTCTTTGTTTAGTCTAGAATTTAATCGGACCGAGTGCCTAGTCTTCCCAACCGGACTATAGGTTCGATCAACTTAGCTTACTCGACTAAGCGAGTTAATTGCGTTAACCTCGAGTGATGAAGGGGACCTTGCTCTGGATGACACTGACTTGGCTTAGAGTTTTATTAATAATGAGGTGCTTGGGGTTAAACTGGCCCAAGGGTCCAGTCAGATGATCTCTCGGTCGGGACAATTGTATGCACTGACATCGAGTGTTGACCCTCCTTGACCTTGACTATCATGTCAGTCGGCCTTCTTAACTTTGACATGACTCGGAGACCTCACATTATTCGTCGTATCATGGTAATCAATTTGACTATGTTTTAAAAGTGAAATCATGTATGTAAGGTGGCAAAAGATGACTACGCTCGCCCCGAGTGCCCCTGCCAAACCGTCCCAAGACCAACACGGAGGATATCTACTAGCCTTTGGAATAGTGACTGACGCATGAGGGAAGTGTTTACCTCGGTTATGTCAAGATTCGAACCCCAAATCTCATGGTGGTATTATTTTATACGCTAGTCATTAGATCGTTCTAAGGAGACAAGTGAAATCATGTATGTGTGACATTAGGGGAGGAAGAGAGGATGAATAGTAAAATATTTTTTTTAGAATGTTTAGATAATAAACACAATGAAAATGATAAATATTTTTTAAAATTATAAGCATAAGGAAATATCAAGTTATTAGCACAATAGACAATATTAAACATTTTCCTTCAGCAGAATAAAAAATTTGAGACATTAGTTATTAGATGAGGAGTCATTCGCGCTTTTAGATTTACTTTTCGATTTACTTGATGGCCGTTATGCGAAGCTAAGTCATTCATATTCAAAATTAGTTAGACCTAAAACTTAAACATCTAGATAAAAAAAACAAATGAGTCAACTCAGAAAAAATCATTATTTTTCTTCTCAGAAATCTTCTAAAAGTAGAAAAAACTTTTTATAAATGATAATAAATATAGTGAAGACTTGTAAAATACGAAGCATTGAGGTAAAGACTTTTAATTAAAAAGTAAAAATAAAATTGATAATGGAAGCACGCTAAGAAACGAATGCACGTGGAAATTAGTGTTTATAGTTATATATTTTTGTATGTTTCATTTGAAGTGCTTTGCTTTATATTTATAAAGTGAGTAAGTCATTGGGATGGCATCGGTGGTCGTCCCTCTTACCGGTGGCATCGACGGTCATCTTCTTTTACCGACGATGTAATCTATAGTATTATAAGATTTCACTGATGAAGATAGAAGATATTATCCATTGTTCAAAATACGATCGCCCTCCATCAAATCTTAGGTCGACCTCAATATATCGAAAAAATTTAATTATTAAGAGCCCTCACTTCCATATATTTCTTGTCTGTTAGCTTCTATAAAATTTTTAAATCTATCTATAAAAATTCTACTAAATATTCAATCGACCTTCACGTACTTGGACGTCTCTTATTTGTCCTACAACGTGACACACAAATATACAAGTACCACAATATGAATTTAATTTTAAACTTTTACTAAATGCATCAAAATCATATATAGGGCATGATTATACCACCAAATTACCATGACTAATTAAGAAACTGATAATGTATACCTTCGGTGTTGGTCTGATCAATATTGAACATGACAAAATACCCCTCAATATAAGGCATATTCAAAACTTAGACCAAGTGGTACATATTTTTAATTTTTTTTAATTGACGCCATATATCCAACTTTTCGAACCAATAAATTCTGAAATGATCAATCCAGTTACCAAGGTAAATCAAGAAATATTTATAGAAGTTGATCGAAACAATCAACATTCTTAGGATATTTTCATTCATTGTCTCATTCCTTGTAAGTGGAGATTAAAATTTTATATTATTAACCAAGTCACTTGGACAAAGGTAAAATTTACTAAAATGGCCTACTTTAGGATCCAAAAATTTAAGGTGATGTTTAGTTTAGGGGTATGAGAATGGGGAATTAAAATAACTCTTTTTTGTTGTGTTTGGTTAATGGGAATGAGAATGAAATATTAGAATGAAATCCAAATTTTTGGAAATGAATGAAACTCATCTCTCCTTAGGTTTGATATTTCATTCTAAAAGTAGAGTTTTTCCAACTTCCAACCAATTAGATTCGTTGATATATTCGTTG